>NC_044557.1:80205670-80807156 GCF_007565055.1 Rhinopithecus roxellana
TGAGACGGAGTCTTGCTCTGTCGCCCAGGCTGGAGTGCAGTGGCCGGATCTCAGCTCACTGCAAGCTCCGCCTCCCGGGTTTACGCCATTCTCCTGCCTCAGCCTCCCAAGTAGCTGGGACTACAGGCGCCAGCCACCTCGCCCGGCTAGCTTTTTGTATTTTTCAGTAGAGACGGGGTTTCACCGTGTTAGCCAGGATGGTCTCAAACTCCTGACCCCGTGATCCGCCCTTCTCGGCCTCCCAAAGTGCTGGGATTACAGGCTTGAGCCACCGCGCCTGGCCCAGGGCTAGGATTTAAATTCAAGCAGTATAGCCCCAGAGTTTCCCTAAGAAAATAAGATATTTTATATTATTTTTATATTTAGTGATAATAATGTATATTACTAATGTATATTACTAATGTATATTAGTGATAGTAATGTACTAATGATATAGTAAAGTATATCACTAAGTTAAAAATAATTATATTTTCAATGACTAAAAATTAGCCAACTATATACAGTGTTTATATCGTTGCAAGTATTCTTGAGCATTATTTCATTATTTCATTATCTTTGATCAATTTTCCTTAATTTTTATATTTTGACCAAACTACCAGAAGTCATGTAACTAATATGCTCCAAAGCACATGACTGTAATGCACATTTGTACCAGTTCTATATTTTTGCATGTGGTTTATATTGGCATCCCTCAAAGATCTTATGGGCTAATAATTGTGAAATATTTTGTGATCCTCTTAAAACTTGAGCCACATCATGTCAAACACCTCTGCTCAAAGTCCTTCAATTGCCTTTCACATCATTCTCCATAAAATCCAAATCCTTCACTGTAACTCAGAAAAAATCCCACATCCAACTCCACTTTGCCTCTAAATGAATTTCTCATTACCCTCATCTTCTTTTTCACTGCACTCCAGCCACTGGCCTCCTTGATATTCTTTAAACATGGAAACATATTTTCTCCTTTCAGCGTTTGCATCTGCTGTTCCCTCTGCTTGGAATGCCCTTCCCATAAGTATCCCCATGGCTCTGTCCTTCACTTCAAGTAAGTGCTTAAAGTATCAACTTCTTCAGGGTTGCCCTGGCTACTCAACTGAAAATGCTACACTTTTTATCCTTCCCTGCCTTGTTCCTTCTCCTTGGTGCATCTCACTATTTGATATATTATGAGTTTTACTTATTTATCTGATTTGTCTGTCTCTGTAACTAAATTATAAGATTCGTAAGTACAGGGATTTGTCTATTTGGTTTGCTACTATATTATCTGCATTCATAATAGCAGCTGGCATATAATAGGTGCTCAATACATATTTGTTAAATTAATCAGTTAATTAATTGTAGTTCCTTGTATTAAATTATTTTAAGCAAGAAGGATTTACATTGCAAATGAGATCAATTACAATGTCATTAACATGAATGTACCTTTCAGTCCACCACTTTGAATATTTGAGTTTAGCATTTAGGTATTTTCTTGGCAACTATGATACCAGGAATTTTAATTTTTTTATAATGCATCTCAATCCAATTTATTTTACCATCCACTGGATTTTCTTCACCTTTCCAGAACAAGTTTGTGATCATCTTGTTACCAGTTGAATCTAATATATTGATTGATTTGTTAAGTTTTTCATTCAACAAATATTTACTGACCATCTACTATGTATAAGGCATAGGATAACAGCAATAAATTCAGGACCAACAGGAATTTTTCTCTCATAGAGTTCAAGATTGTCCAGGGAAAGATTGGAACCAAGAATTGAAGCATGAGTAGGTATAGGGTTGTTACAGTACTGTACTTAGTTTGAGATTATGGTGATGCCCAACGAGGCAGAGAAAAGTGAGAAGACTTGAGAGATACTTTGCTTGCAGAATTGGTAGACATTTGTGAATGACTGGATATAAGAAATAAGAGAAAATGGGGACTCAAGGATGCCTTCCAGTGTACTGATTTGAGGAAATAGAGTAACAACAGTGATACCATTTAGTGGAATGAAAAAGATGAGGAAAGAAACAGGTTTTGGTCAGATAAATGTGATGTTCAAGAAATGATGCCATGTCACAAATCCAAGTCTTGAATTCAGATCTGGGAAGGAAAGACACACACACACACACACACACACACACACACACCACACACATCATCTGCATACAAATGGCATTTCAAGCCATGGAAATACATTACATCAATTATTTCACAGTTACAGGAAAGATGAGCACCTAGGATTGAGACTTCAGAGGTGACATACAGACAAAGCTTTCTTCTCAACTAGCACGGCAGATTGAGAAGAAACAACCCATGTTAAAGAAAGAAACACAGAAAAGGATGTAGTCAAATAATTCAAGGATAGAAAATTATTTTGAGATAAAGGGAAAGCTAAACAGTTGAGTTACATGAATTGGGTTACATGGCATTAGGTTGTCAGAGGGTTACAATATGTTCCAGTGGAATGATGAGGGCAGACATTATAATGCAGGGGGTTGGGGAATTAATCAGAGATGAGAAAGTGGAAGCAATACGCATAGATAGTAGGATGTTTGGCAATTCAGGAGTCAGAGGCTTAGAGTTCCTTGCAAGTGTGGGTGAAGACATGACTTTTTTTATAGATGACAGATGCATGAGCATGTCTACAGAGGGGAAAGAGCCTGTGGAACAAGAGATTGATGAAACATTGGAGAAATAGCATAATGTGAGAAGCCAAGTCCTTAAGTAGGTGACAGATGGTACATCCTC
Source organism: Rhinopithecus roxellana (assembly GCF_007565055.1). Classification (NCBI taxonomy): domain Eukaryota; kingdom Metazoa; phylum Chordata; class Mammalia; order Primates; family Cercopithecidae; genus Rhinopithecus; species Rhinopithecus roxellana. The sequence goes on from NC_044557.1 coordinate 80,208,402, forward strand.
CTTGGATAGAGAAGGATTCATCTCCTCCACGATGTCAGAGAGAAGGTAAAGATGAGAGTATGAATGTCCATTTGGTGGTGGGAAGCAGAGGAGCATGAGTGTATCAGGCAAAGTCCTTGGCTGCAAGCAGACTAGATGATTAACAAGAGAATAACTTTATTACAAGTATACTCTGCAGCTGAAACAATCAGTGGGAACCAACACAAAGCTTACCTTCCAGAAACAATACCCCAAACTATCTTCAGAGCTAGACTGATAAAGAAACCACCATTGCTACCATTGAACTCAAGATGTGACATTTGTACACTTTTACCTCCAGAAACTTGGCCATGCAGCGGCCACCACTGTTGCTGCCACCAAGAAAGAAAGAATGTTCTTCTTCACTTCTCTCTTGCAGTAATAACTCCTTATTAAGATTTGGTGCTGGAATATTGATGGTGGAGGCTATACTTGCCCAAGGAATGCTGGAAGAGTAAATATCTCACATGATTAGCTTCTATAAAAGGAATTTTTTTCTTATTCCCTATAAAGATCATAAGTGGGCCAGGTGTGGTGGCTCATGCCTGTAATCCTAGCACTTCAGGAGGCCAAGGCGGGTGGATCACATGAGGTCAGGAGTTCGAGACCAGCCTAGCCAACATGGCAAAAATACTATTTCTAAGGCAAATACAAAAAAAAAAAATTAGCCGGGCATGATGGCGAGCACCTGTATCCCAGCTACTAAGGAAGCTGAGGTAGGAGAAGCACTAGAACCCTGCGGGTTGAGGTTTCAGTGAGCTTAGGTCATGCCACTGCACTCCAGCCTGGGCAACAGAGTGAGACTCTGTCTCAAAAAAAAAAAAAAGAAAAAAAGAAAAAAGAAAAAAGAAAAAGAAAAAAAAAATAAAGTGAAAATTGGGTTAAATGTTGGATAAGTGAGAAAAAACAATATATCCCACAATGATCTTCCAGGATGGACAAAATACACTACCTTAAAAATATTAATAATGTTTTTTAAAAAACTAGAGCAATGTTATCCTAATAACATTGATACAAGACATGATAGTTACCTAGCTTCAGGAATCAGTTGTAAGAATGTAACAATGAGTATTTACTCACATTTGCAGACATCGGAACTTCAGACACTGAAGATCTTCTATTTTACAAATAGATATTTAATTTCATATATATTTCTAATAAATGGTATTTCTATTTTAAAAAGTCATTCCAAATATTAAACATGATACAAAAAGAATGCTCACAACTGCCACAGTTATTGACCAGGTGTTCTCCATTCACTTTTAGCTCACCAAAGCCAACAATATTCTTTATTCATTTTATTGTTTTTAAAATAGTAAAGCCTATAAATTTTGAAAATTTCAACCCTATGGAAAAGTTTTCCCCAAAATAATGTAAAGCCACCTTGAATCATATCAATGTATTTATAACCATTGAGAAATATGTATACAATTTTTAATAAATGGCATATTAGGCAGCTAGCCTAGTAATTTCCTTTTAATAATTAAAAAGATGTTGGGGGGCATTTTTTTCATTCCAGTTACAATCATGATTGTTATGGCTGCTTACAGTATCCTCCCCTTACATTTTAGATCACTCTCCATTTTTCTCCATTGCAAACCACACGATCATGAATATTCTTGAATGCAGAGCTTTTCACAACTCAGGTGTTATCTTCTTAGGGGCGAATTCTGAGATCTATAATCAAGTTGACAGTTACTATTCCTCTCTATGTGCCACAGTCAGTGGGGTAATGCAGCAGTGCAGGGAAGGCAGTCAGCCAGTAGCTCTAGACTTCCTTGTGGTTCTGGGGTTCTAAACCAAAGTTCCAGAGTTTCTCTTGAGCCTACTTGGTCATCTGCATATGTTCCATGTGACAAAGTCTCAAAAATTTAGTTATGTGAAAGAGCATCAAGTCTAATCGCTTCATTTGACAGCTATGGAAATGGAAATCCACAGACATTTAGTAACTTTATCAAGTGCACAAAGCTAGTTGGTGAAAAAATAGTAATAAAACCAAGTTATAGCTCCTATGCTATTTTTCTCATCCATTTCTATCTAGATTATGTCATATCGATTCAAGCCATTCTTAGATATGTTAGGCATTTGGAGAAGTAAGTTATCTCTTTCAGGATTTGATTTTTAAGTCATATATCATGTAGCACACCTCTTCCCCCAATATTTGACAATTATCTTTAAAAAGTTGGCAAATTGGCCGGGCGCGGTGGCTCAAGCCTGTAATCCCAGCACTTTGGGAGGCCGAGACGGGCGGATCACGAGGTCAGGAGATCGAGACCATCCTGGCTAACACGGTGAAACCCCGTCTCTACTAAAAAATACAAAAAACCAGCCGGGCGACGAGGCGGGCGCCTGTAGTCCCAGCTACTCGGGAGGCTGAGGCAGGAGAATGGCGTAAACCCGGGAGGCGGAGCTTGCAGTGAGCTGAGATCCGGCCACTGCACTCCAGCCCGGGAGACAGAGCAAGACTCCGTCTCAAAAAAAAAAAAAAAAAAAAAAAAAAAAGGCAAATTAAAACCGGAATATAAATGAACACAAGTAGCATTCTTGAAAATTCCCCCTAAAACAAATTCTTACAAATCAAATAAATGTAAACATATCATGGAAACATGTGACTAAGGTTTGATAACAATTTCTAGACAAAATAACATTATATGATGAGCAAATTTGGCCATTTGTACTCTGGAGGTTCTTACTTGAGACAAACTTTGAGTATAGGGCACACTCAATGATTAATTCTGAGGAAAGGGGATTAGTGTCACTGTTTTGCTTGGTGGATTTTTTTTTTTGACCAATTTCTCATTGATACAGTCTTCCCCAATGCCATATTTGGTGCCTAACTTAGCTTAAGTGCCACCCAAAGTGTCACACCCTAATAAAAACCCTTACAGACTTGAAAGGCTACATTTTACAGAGCTATGTGCTCTGATAATGAAAGACTTCATTTCACATAGTATGTTAGATCACTTCCGGACAAAAATCAAATGAATATTTTCCTTTCTGATGGAAACCTTAATTTAGAAATATTCACAGGACTTCCACTACTCTATTGTTTGTTGTCAAAAGCATAATGGTCGCTGTCTTTTAGGGACTTACGTCCTCAACCCTTTGTAGTACATTTTGGGCAAGAATGTGTAACACATTTACTCTTTACTTAGGCAAAGTCATTTAAAATTTGTATCCAGTTTTAAAAATATTACTAGTCAAATACTATCAATAATTACAAGGTATAATTTAACACTATATTTTCTTTCCTTCAAGTCTGCCAGTCAAATCTTCATCAAACTCCTTCCCATTCGATTTTGCTATATTATTCACTCAAGATGGACTATCTATTTGGCTCACTGACCCAGCTTCCACACATCCAGATTCTGCAAGACTGACAAGACTATTCAATGAAAGAGTACATCTTACAATTTTGTACTTTTTAAATTTTGTATTCCAGTTTTTTCCTCTGTATCACAATCTTCAGTTAGTCCATAATACTTAACTCAAAGATGGTAAATGCTAGCATGAATTCTACACACACGTGGCCACCACATTTGTAATACTTTTTCCAGCTCTACCTTGAAAATCCTATCCAGAGCCAATTCGTAATCTTTGTTAACATAAATTTCAGGACATCCACTATAAATCAATCTATCTGTTGATCAAACAGTAAATCAGATGTGACATGTGATATTTACTCTCTTAGGCTTTCAGAATGAAGTTTCATCTTATTGACCCAGACTCAACATTTGCCCACATCCTTTTTCAGCAAACCTTCAACTCTTTTTCCCAGAAACTCCTCGTGAGCTCTTTATTCCAACCACACCAGTCCGCAAAAATGCCTTTTCCTTTTCAGCCCTGTGACTTCTTACAGCATTCCTCCAGTCTAAAATGCTATAACCCTTCTCCTTTCAATCAATACGACTTCGGAAAAGTTCCATTTCTCTCTTACAACCTTTATAGTCCAGGCCTAAATCTACAGTCCTCTATGAGATATATTTGATAATTAACCATGATACCCTTGACATTTCTTGCTACTTAATCTGATATCATTATTTAACTTTTCATTTTCCTGTGTCATGAATCATTAAATAGGTTGTAGGTTTACAGCTAATATATTTTCTGTATATCTTACAGTAGCATGGGAGCTCATGAATACAAGTCAATGTTCTAAGTAATTTTTGTTTATTCCCATGGGAGTGGAAAATGGTAAAGGTAAATACCGATAATCCAAGAAGATAATATAGTGGTGGGATATACAAGGAAAACAAGAAAATTATTAATATAATTAGAGTTTTAAAGATAACAATAATGAAAACTTACATGCTATGACCAAAAACTGAGGTTGCCATGCCAAAGATAATCTGCCCTTGGGAAACAGAAATCATATCTGGAGTTTATAAGCAACAACATGATATATACTACAACAGAGAGATGAATTACCCTAACTCCTCTTTCCCTTGGAGATATATTATCCAACTAACTGCCTGTGCTCTGTTTAGTTTTATAAAACCAAATGAGATCATCCATATTCAGGCTTGTTCAACTCTACTCTCTCAAGTAGCAATCAAACAGCTGTCTTCAGTTGCAACTTTGTGACTCATAATACATTCATCCCAAAATGCCCTTGTACATCTTGTGGACCATATCATCATAATCATAATAATAGTAACACTTAAGCATTGTTTACAGTCTTTTCATCTTCAAAGCTTGTTTAAATTCTATAATGCACTGCAAACGTGACAAGTTGAAAAGGTATGGAGAGTTTTTTATTGTTATAGGAAAAGGGTGTTGAATGCTGCAACCCTGATTATAGTGTGCAAACCCCTGAGAGGGTCTGCAAGTTGGCAGTGTGCATGCAAAATAAAACTTCAGAGCTGAAAATTATCAGGTTGGAATTACCTCTCCCTTTAGTGTAAATAGAATAAAAATCTTAGCTGTTAGAGAAGTACCAACTGGTAATGTGATTATTTTCCGAAAGTGTAGCACTAAGTCACTGTCTAAGCTAAGTATCTCGTTAAACTTCATCTTTTAAACAAATGAATGTTTTGCTGCTCATTTACCAAACCTGTATGCACTCTTACATGCTCATCTTTTGGAAATAGTTCTGTATATTCAAGCTACACTTAAAATTGTAGTTACACTGTTATTCTTACCAATCACCTGACTCTGATGCACATTAATCTGCCTGCAGGCTCCACTTGCTATAACTTAAATGACACGGTTTTGTTTGTTTGTTTGTTTGTTTGTTTGTTTTTTGTCTAATGTATTCTTGGAGCTTCATTATTTAGTTGTTTTGGCTCTCATTGTGAAAAATCAAAATTGTCCCAAATTTCCTTAGCTGGATCTTGAAGAGAGAAAGAAAAGAGAGAGAGAGAGCATTTGTTTCATTTTTGGACTTCCATATGGTTGTGAACTGACTGCTGACCATCATTTTCTATCATCTACTACCCTGCTTTGGTCAATTTTCTCTCAAGGAAGTTATAAATTTGTTATTACTGTCTTTACTGGTCAGGCTAAAAGAAGTTTTAAAAAAGCTACACCTATTTGCTTTATTGAAATTAATATATAACAAGAATTATTGCAATAAACTATTTTGTAGGCCAGTGACTCCCCCGATTCCAGGTGGATAGTGGGGAGTGCGGATGCAAGCCAGCTCTTCAGTGAAAGATATTTATGCCATGTTGATGTGTAAATCCTATTCTTCAGCCCTGCTGCTGTGACCCAGAGTAAGACGCCGAAGCAACCTGGTTTTCCTCCTATTTTCTTTTTACTGGTGGGCAGGGGTGAGGGACCAAAACATACCTCCTTCCCCTGCACCATTCTGTGTTTATCCAGGAGGTTAGGAACACATTTTCCCTGAGGATCCTTCCTGACCCTTCTGTAGACCCTCAGCATCCTTAATCTGGGTCGTGACCCAAGGAAGGGAGCCAGTGATCTATGACAATTCATAAGTAATTTTCAAGTTCATAACAAAATAGTGTATTTTCATTTATTTCCACAGATATCTTGCTTTATACTTGTTTGATTTATCTCATTATTTTGGTAACCATTTCCAGTCTTCAGGCTTATTCACATTTTAACATGTTTCTTAGTGTTGACAATTTAATAAACTGTTGGCATGCATCTAAACTGCATTAATATAGATGCCATTCTCCCATCTTTAAGAAGCGAAAGGAAAAGATACTTGTGATCTTCTTAAATATCTTTATAGAACAAAATAAGTGGCCACTTCGCATCTTCTTTGTATTTTGGCCTGTCTCCCATGTATTTTTCTTGCTGGATAACTAATTCAGCAAGTATTATTTGGGAAGAAAAATTAATGTTTTATGAAATATGAATGTATTACCTTATGTTTTATTTCATTTGGAATTCTTTTGCACAATGCTGTTTTTCTTTGAACTAATTCGCTCTTATGTTATTATGCCATTTTCTAAGTCTTTACATCTTAAGATTATTTTTTATATTTATAGTTTGATTAGTTTACAGAATTATATCTACACTAACCCTTCTTATTTTTGAACAATGATGAAACTCGTTGTAGTGTTGGATATAGGATTTGAGAGTAATACCTAAAATAAAGAGCAAAGGAGTACAGCAAAAAAAAATTTTTCTTCTTTATAGAGTTTGAAGGTCTTGAAGCTGGAATGGGTGGGTGGGCCATGATTTACATTTTGGCAAGTCTGAATTCTTGTTGTAATGAGATGTATTATACATGAGGTTTGCTGTACTACATTATTTTTTTTCTATCCAACTACATATAGTACCTTTTGCCTATAGTGTAATCCTCCTATGAGCACTCCATTATCGTGATTAAATCACCTCTTTCTAACTTCAGCAAACATTAAATCTTATATAATGAATATGTAAAATCATATTAGCTAAGTCTCTTATATTTGCATATGTTCAAAATATTACTTGATTTTATCAGTCCATAGTCAAGTTATTAAAAGCTTATGGTGTAGTGAGCAAGATTTGTCATATACAATAGAACTGCTTTCTTTTTAATTTTTAAAGGAATATCTTCACATCTTTCAAACCAGTAAATTAACTTTTCCCCAAAGTTTAAAACTCACCATTCCCTATAAAATATGCACTGAAGTACTAGCATTTTTAAGGGTGTGTTCTATTTTAGAGACTTTTCTTTTTTGCCCATGGTTTATTGATTTGAATGTGCATTTCAAAAGTTTCATCTTCAACTGACTTAAATTTCCTGAATTTGGAGTCCAAAAATTTTATAGCTATACAACTTCTCAAGCCATATATTACTATATAGGCTGAATTTGAATAGCTTATAGAAACTGAGAGTAAACATGGTTATATTTTATATTATCATAAGCCATGGATATAGTCAGGAACCATGGATATAGGAGTCTACTTTCTTTAATTGGGAGTCAGCTTTCTCTGTAATAAATTTTTAGCAGAAAAGGCTCTGAGAATCCTCAACCAGGTGCTCATTTCTGAATCTAGCAATCTCTATTTAACTGAACTAGAAAAGAGAAAATGATGCCAAGCTTGTGTAAGTACACAATTTAAACATGTTTCTTTTATAACAAATCAGATAAAATATCACTATATATATATTCATAATTAAGATTACATAAATGTTGTACCTATGCCAAGAAAGAAAAGTTTAATACAATTTTTTTTCAGGGATATATTGTATGATGACATCTGAATGTAGTTCTCTACGGCAATGAAAACTACTATACTTAATAAACCTTTAGTAAATATTTAGCGACTATTCAGGATATTTTGTTTTCTTTCTCTTTCTTTCTTTCTTTCTTTCTTTCTTTCTTCTTTTTCTTTCTTTTCTTTCTTTCCTTTCTTTTTTCTTTCTTCTTCTTCTTTCTTTCTTTCTCTTTTTCTTCTTTCTTCTTTTTCTTTCTTTCTTCTTTTTCTATCCTTCTCTTCTGCCTTTCTTTCTTTTCCCATGTATAATAACTGGCTGTTAGAAATGCTTAGAATCAAATATCATAGAATTGAAAGGAGCTTAAAAAACATGACCATTGCCCAAGCAATGAAGAAATCCCTTTGTTCTGTTCAGTCTCTGCCTGCACACTCCAGTGACAGGAAAATGATTGCTTCACAAGATAGCGGATCCATTTTTCTGGTATTTCTAATTGAAAGAAACCTCTTCCCTGGTTTCCTGCAACATCCACCAATTGTTCCTGGCTACGGATTCTGGACCTGCTCAAAACAATATATTCTCTGCCATGTACTTCTCCTTTACATCACTAAAGATAATTCTTTCAATCTCTTTATTCTAAATCCCCTCAGTGGTTTGCAACTGTGATTGAAGCACCCTTCATCAGCCTGGGTCATCTCTGGACGGGCTCCAGTTTGACAGTATCCTCCAGATGTTAGTGCCACAAAAATTGCAAATAAGTGTCCAGATGAGCTGTGATCAGTTGTAGGTGCAATGGTAATATTGTTTTCCTTCATCTGAAAGTGATAGGCCCATTTTGTAATACTTGTCACTCAACTGGCTAATATTGATAATCTTGACAATTAAAAACCTCAAGACCTTTTCCCATGGCTTTTGATGTATACGTTTTCACTCATCCAGAACTAGCAATCAGTTTATCACCTAAAAATATCGTATTGCTTTGTGTTCGTGTTGTGATTTGTAATGATAATCAAAAGTGAGGCAGTTTGGCAATATTTGTCTTTAGGTTTCCCATGAAAATTTTTAGTGATGACTGTATTTTTCCCATTTACTTATACATCATCTATTTGATAACATAATCTTGAATTTGACTGGGGGTTGACAAGTTTCCTAGCATGTAGTTGATGTAATGTGCTTTTTTTTCCTTTTAGAGAATTGGGACATTTTCATATCTTAGTCTTTTGGCACCTCTCCTGTTGTTCATGATTTCTTAAAGATTACCAACAGTGGTTTCATCATCTCTTCTGCAAGTTCTTTCAGCACTAATGGGATGTTATTCATAAAGAGACCTGAACTCATCTGAAGTCCTAGCTACTTTCTATTATCTCCTCATCTATTCTGGAATTCCATTCCCTCATAATGATGTTTGTCCTAACCTCACCCGTTTGAAGATCATGCTTCTTGATAGAAAAGTTGGAAAAAATGTTGAATAATGATGCCATTTTTTATTGTCTCTTAACATTACCCTCTTTTGTTAGCAGTGAATGTAGCCCTCCCTTGCTCATGTTCTAAAACAAAATAGCAATATTAACAAAACAACACAAGTCTATTTTCTTTTTACCATTTTGATCATTAATAATGAAAAGTCTTCATAGTAAAAATTAGGGTATGAATTAGGTATTCTTATACGGTAGTCACAGTGGACTCTCTAAAGTGGAAATCACTGAAAGAGTTAGCATATAGACAAATCCACGATGAAACCTACATTTCATATATTCCATGTAAGTGAAAAGAGGATCTCTAAAATTTATTTTCTTTTACTTTACTTCTAAAGTTGATAAGTTGCAGTAAAATCAGGAGACAGGTTTGTTTTCCAATTGAAGAATAAAACTTGATTCAAAATCAAGTCTTTGAGATTTATTAGCAAATATACTCTTTTTTGTGATTTAAACTTTGCATGTTGAAAGGCCTCCTTTTCAAGAATATTCTGCAAGATAGTAAAGAGTGTATTCGTAAACCTTTTGCAGATTTTATAATGGATTAATGGAAGTTCTATGAAGGCAATATGGATATGTGGCCCTGTAGAAGACAGATTTGTTCCTCAAGTTTAGTGATCCTGGAGTAAACAAAAAAGCAGGGTTTTGAGGTCCTTAAAATACTTTCTGAACAGGTTATAGGACATTTTGGGTTTTCCTTTTAGTATTTAGGAGATAATATGCATTGGTTGCTTCACATATGGTTAAATAGATTTATTTACATAGGTTTGCCTACACTAAATACATGTCAATATGTACACATTTATATATGACTCTCCGTCTAAAGCAAACATTAATTAACAGCTATGCATACAAATAGACACTTTCACTACATCACTTTTTTAACCATACATATAAAAACATTTTGAGTTGTGCTATAAAAGTGCTAATGTTTCAGAGAAATATGACTTTATTTTACATATAAACATCTGCCAAAACAGTGTATTTTCAGATAAAATAGTTGCAAAACTTAAACTTCTTAAACATAAATTAATAATGCATACAAGATGTTATTATACAAAAAGCAAAGGTAATATTAATATTGGTTTCTCATGTTAAAGAATTTCTGTTAACATCTTTTAAGGGAAAATCTATATAAAGTAAACAAACTCAATAATGATTACTCTAAAAATTGAAATATACAGAAATATTGCATCATATTTCAAAAATAGACAAAAGTTTGAAAGAATACTTAAAAATTGTCATGGTGGGACAAAGTTAAACAAATAGTAGCACAACCAGTAGGAATAGTTATAATATTTCTAAACATATAATAAAATATCTTATACAAAAGAAAGGGAGATGGCTGTTAAGTTATAGAAAGGCTTATTTAAGCACGCAATGATGAATATCTTCCTGGGATGTATGTAAGGGGTTATCACCAGACACCAGGAAATACAACAAAACATTCAGCAACAGCTCGTGGGATTTAAACCCGTTGCTTGCAAAGACATTCTTCTGCATCAGGCTCAGTCCAAGTAGGCTGTCAACATGACTTATGTCATCCTTGCTCTTTCCCCACCCTTGTGAATCTACCTCTATGTAGTTTTATTTACTTTTCTTTTAATTCTCTGCTTGCCTGCATACTTTTCCCCTACTTGGTCAGGTTGCTGATGCTACAGTAATAGACTTTAATCTATTTTGTTTATCTCTGACTATTATAGTTGTCAGGAATAAATAATTCCAGTATTAATTCAACTTTTGCAAACTGCTGTATTTTCGTAACAAATCAGGGAAATGGGACTAACCCTAGGGTTCATTAGTTGGATTCATTCTGTTCCATGATTACAAACTGCAGGCCATCTCACATCTAATGTCACTGGGCACAAGGAAAACAGAAGAGATTAACTATCTGCCTATGATTGTAAAGCCTGCATCTCCCTCTTTACCACTATGTCCTCATCAGTGCTTAGCACATTGTAGGTGCACAAAATATATACTGACTGTTTAGCAAGTCAGTTGGTCACTAAAATCTAATTATTACACAGACTATTAATGGTGTTCCTATTCCATCAACCTAATAAAAATTATATTAACTATATGGACAATTTAATTGTTTCTGTTCTGATGTGTATATCCAGTTTGCTATCTCTTTTGTTACTGCAAAAAAAAAAAAAAAAAAAAATTCAGGGTTATGAAAGTGAAAAGGACCCTAGATGCCATTTTATAGATGAGAAAATTGAGGTCTACTATAATTCAAACCTACAACTAGAATTTAATACTCTTAAGGACACCAGTACATATAAATTTTGAGCGTCATTACTGTATGCTAAGCTATAGCAATAAATTAAACTGAAAACATTCCTTTCATCATAGAATTTACCTTCTGCCTTTCCTACCAAAGAAGTTGATCTATAATAGGTGTGCTATATATATAGTCATGCATCCTTTAATGATAAGGATATATTCTGAGAAATGCATTGTTAGGCGATTTAATCCTGTGTGGACTTCCTAGAGTGTACTTATATAAACCTTGATCGTACACACTTTGGGTAGACGGTATAGCCTATTGCTCCTAGGCTATGAACCTGTGCAATATATTATTGTATTGAATACTGTTAGCAGTAGTAACACAATGGTAACTATTTGTGTATTTACACATACAAAAGGTACAGTAAAAGTATGGTATAAAAGATGAAAACATGGCACCTCTGTATAAGTCACTTAACATGAATGGAGCTTGCAGGACTGGAGGTTCGTCTGGGTGAGTCAGTGAGTGGTGAGTGAATGTGAAGGCATAAGACATTATTCTACACTACTGTAGACTTTTTAAACACTGTACACTTGAACTACACTAAATTTATAAAAACATTTTTCTTTCTTCAACACTAAATTAATCTTACCTTACTGTAACTTCTTTCCTTAACAAAGTCTTAAATTTTTAAACTTTTGACTCTTTTTATGTAATAACACTTAGATTAAAACACAAATGCATTGTACAGCTGTTCAAAAACATTTTCTTTATTCATATTCTTATTTTATAAGCTTTATTTTCTATTTTTAAAATTTAATATTATTTTAACTTTTTTAATATTTCGTTAAAAACAAAGACACAAATACACACATTATAGCCTAGGCACACACAGAGTCAGGATCATCACTAGGTGATAGGAAATTTTCTGCTCCATTATAATCTTATAAAACCACCATAGTATTTGTGGTCCATTGTTGACCAAAATGTCATTATGCAGGGCATGATTCAAATTCAGTCTTGTACATTAGATAAATAACTATTGCTCACCCTATTGATTATGAAGGTGAAATTTTCATCCTGGTCTCTGAACTCCTAATATTTGTAATTTTTCTGAAGCATTTTGTTGCCTCTCTGATAATTACCTAAACTGTAATTTTTAAAGTAAGTTTGAGATGAGATAGTAACTTTCAAATTATACTTAGCTTTTTGTAATAGTTATAAAATAAGTGTGCATTCATAGAGGTGGGAAAGGATGGATTATTCAATCTGCTATACGGCAGGACTTCTCTCTATGTATAGTTTAAATGCAATTACTCGTGCTGGAGTGTGTGTGTGTGTGTATTTATACACATGATCTTAATTCAATTACATATGTATATACATATATGTATACATATAAAATATGTGTGTATGTATGTTTATGTGTGTTTATTCTCACTTAATTCAATAACTCCACAAGCATTATTCATCCTATTTCACAGACGCTCAAAATAAGATTGAGAAAAAATAAGCATGTCTAGTTATTGACATAAATGGATTTTGACCTCAGAGCTGTCTGAATTCAAAGCCCATACTCATGATCACACTTCCTACAACTAATCCTGCACTGCAAGCTAATCTGCCAGGAAATTAACCTTTACAGTGTGACTTACTCTCCAAGGGATCTTCAGGCTACCATGCTACATTGCACCTGGATTCATCAGGTGCTTATCTTAGGGAATTCCACCGAAACCTAATGCAATTTTCAATGCCAGAGAGAAAATTCGATGCTGAGTTAAACCACCAATATAGAATGCATTTTTTGACTTAGACTCAGCTGTGATTTAAATTTCACTTATAAAAGTAACATGAGCTATCTAGCAGAAGACTATGAATTTGAGTCACCTTAAGAAATTAATATTCCTGCTTTCAAACTAAAACGCGTGCCAAATTCAGTGGACATAAATCTTCTTGGAACCCTGCTGCACTGGAATTTGTTGAACACACTCTCCTGAAACAGTCTCTTCCCTCGGCTACACATGTCCTGGATGTCCTCCGATATCTGACTGCCCTTTATTTTCTTTTCTCAGTCCCTGTTGTTCTCAGGAACTCTGCATTTCACTGGTTTTCTAAGTCAACATATTCTCCCGGTATGATCATGTCCTGTCCTGATTTTAACAACCAAAATATAGACGGATGGCTGTCAGATCTTCATTTCTATCCAGACCTTTTTTGGAATCTACAGTTGTGTAAGTCCAAACGCCTGATGAATTTCCCAATGCTGATCTCCTATTTTTCCCATCCAAAAATTAAAATTATCATCTCCCCCACCTTATTTCTTCTCATCTGTTTCTTACTCCACATTTCCTTTGTAAAGTGTTTGAGCTCCTCCAGTCTTTGAATACAAACTAGGTCATTTACATTTATCTCTATTGTTTGTTAGTGTGTTAGCCTCTAATGGAATACCTACACCACTTTCACCCCTCCAGGCCTACATTCACGCTTCTCAATAATTCATAAAATCAAACCATCACGTAGCCCCAGTCAGTCTAGATCAGTGTTCCTTGAATTTTAATGGGAATGCAAATAACCAGAGGATCTTGATACAACAGATTCTGATTCTGTAGGGTTGGAGGGGGAGCCTCAGATTCTGCTCCTGGGTTATGCCCATGCTGCTGTCTGCAGACCTCACTTTGGAATTATCTCTTTACTCATCTTGTTGCCTCCAATTTGTTTTCTTCTGGCAGTCTCTTCTTACACTGATTCTAGAATGAGCTAGAAAATTGGCCAAATCTTCTGCTTAAAATCTTTCTTTCTCAAGCATTCTCAGTCAAAATCTTGGCTTCCTAGGTCCAGACATCCTGCAACATCTCACAGATTCTAAAGCACTCCTACTATAAGACTCATCTTAGGTGCCTCTTCTTCCAGAAAGCCTTCTTGGGTCTGTAGCATTTTCACTCTTTATTCCCCACATGTCCCTAGAAATTTCTTTCTATGTGTTTATTTCCTGTTTCTGCAGCATATTAAATGAAGAACAAGCTCTTGGTCACCTTCGTGATCTACTGTGCCCAGAATAGTGCTTCTACACACGTTATGTTCACTACTCGTTTGCTAAGTTAAACTGAACATATTAAAACTTTTTACATTACACTTTCAAAAGTACTTCAGCCTCTTGAAGGCAAAATATGAATATGCCATCATATTTTAGTGGAAAATTACAGAATAAGTTTGGAGCATTGGACCACTTTCAGAAACAGTGGCAGAGAATGATTCAATAAATTAATTAGAAATTTTATTTCTTCATAGCACATTTTGCTCATGGGCTTTAAATAAATATCCTATTTTTATTATCTGAAAATATAGAAAAATATATCATATTACCTGCAAGTAATGCCATGTTGATGAACAAATTTATAATTATAAATGCCAAATGTTATGAAAAGAGAAGACATAAAGACACATGGAAAGTATGCTCGTTAAAGCCGCAAAGTGAACTCAGTAGTAATGAGATGTGGAAAAAAAAAAAAAAAGATAAAAAATGCAGCTTATTGCAATCTCCAGAATATATCATAACATCTCTTTCTGAAAAATGTGGTATTAATGTTAAACTATGTTGTTTCATTTTGAATATGCAGACGTCTTATTTGAAATGCGTAATACATTCCGCTAAAATATGCTGATGTCAGCTACAATCACAGATGAGGTAAAAAAACAAAGTTTGGGTTTCCTTCTGACTGTGTGTGGATGACTTATTAAATGTGCAGGTACAAAAATGGTCCTATTGGTAGATCGGCAGCTGCACATTTTGCTCCCTTCTTCGGCAACATACCAGGGAAATTTTGTGATTGATGACCTGTGGAAAGATTAGAAGAAGGAAAAAAATATGCTACACTTGCTTCTCTACAGGCAGACTGAATTTCCTTTTTTCAAAAGTAACTATTTTATTCTCAACGCCGTTTGCACGTAGGCAAATTCAGTTGGTTTTAATGTTTTTTTTTTTTTTTTTTTTTTTTTTTTTTCCAGGAGAAAATGTAAAGATAAACTAACTTGGTTTATGGACAAATGACCCTTATTACATAACTGAGATATGAAGTTTTCCCTTTAAGATAGTGCAGTTATGGGCTTTTGAAAATTCTTTTAAGAAACAAGTGATACTCTTAGCACAATTATGACATGTGTCACAAACATGAACCAAACCAGTTTCTATGAAATGATCGTTTATATAACTTTCAGACTTGCACTTCCTTTTTTTTGCAATGGAAAAAAATATGTTATATAATTCGCTCTTACAATTTAAGGATTGAATTCCTCTAATTTTACAGGTGCAACAGTCTTTAATTGTCTACACATTGCATTCTTTCAAATGGGTGAGGACTGTCCCCAAAGAGCATCACTATCTTAAAGAAACAGCTTCATTTCCCTTTTCCTTCTCTTCTGTAGATATCATGTTTTCTTTGAACCATTCTTACTGCTTTGTAGAATTCAAAGAAGCATGACTGACCCACTTTAAACTTTTGTAAGGAAAACAACTTCCTAATGACTGTCTCTTTAAAATTGGTTTTTCAGGTGGAGTTTGCATTCTGATACATGACAAGATTATAATATTCCTGAAGGCTACTTAGTAGAGTATTTATGTTTACTCTGGGCCCTTTGAAAGTTGAAGACAATGCTGCACTCTATTCAAAACACATTAACATAAAATTACCTATTGAAGAGCCATTGGCAAAGCTGGACTTATTGGAAAGAATTCTTGGTGGTGTGTTGAAATGGTAGATGGATGGGTGAGATCAGAGTATCTGCACCCACTCGTTCCACAAACAACTTACTTCTAGAAATGACCCCCTTCGGTGACTTGTAAACCTACTAATGTTAGCTTAACTCGCTTCAGGGAAGAAGAGTTTAAAGTATATTTGCATCTACTTGACACCTTTTATCGAAGAACATTTATGAAGTATCCTTATGACACAAAATGGTCGATAAAAATGAAGCAGGGAAGAAGGAAAAACAGGGTTCTTAGAAAGTGATTGGTACTGAGATTTATATCAGGAAATTTTAGTAAAAGAAAAACTATCCTCGCTAATAAATTTTTTTCATAAGTAGCTGCTTTTAAATTACCTTAAAAATATTAAACCAACATTTTAAAAAAGTTGAGCAAGGAGCCTTAAAAGGTTCTATTTTTTGCAGAAAGATTACAATGAAGCCCAAACTCAACTTCAAATTTTTTTCATCTGTGGAGGAATATAAGAAAAATGAATTCATAAAACTAGGGAAGAGTATCAAATGACATGAAAGATAAACTGACGGTTGTCTTTTTCAGGCACTGTCTTTCTTTTAAAATTATGCAACAATCAAAAGAGAAATGCCAACAGTTTAAAGAAAATATGCTAACATTGGATTATTTTCTTTTTAAAGAAGTAGCTTTTACTGGGAAGGAAAATGTATGGCAATTTTAAAACAGGCCACAGAATATCCAGTTTGTGGACGTTTAAATTATTGCGAGTAATACAGTTGTTGAGTATTCATTCAGAACAACATTTACAATAATTTGCATTCTTCTACATATAAGAAGAAGGTAATAATGAGAATAAATACAATATTTTTTAAAATTCTATTTTATTCATTCCAATAGATAGCACTCTTCCACCTTCTCCAAATGCAATCATCTTCATTGGACCTCCCTGCAACTCCCTCCTCCCACCAGTATTTCTTTTTCTATTAGGTATTGGAAAGAACAAGAAAAAAAACTATTACAGTTTTTTCTCTATTGGTTCAAATAACAACATTAAATATGTTGATCAACGTTGTCAGGTGAAATTCCCCCACTAAGAGCCAACTTCGCATTAGGATACTGCAGATCAGGTGTGGATCTTATGATATTTTCTTGAAAGACAGGGCCAAATAAAGAAATGAAATGATGCAGACAAAGCACTTAGCACACGGCACTGCGCACACCAAGGACCTGGAACATTTTGTTATGATGTTGATGGTGGTGGTAATGAATAACAATAATGATAAAATACAAATATACATGGTACAGATCGTAATCACTATTGTGTATCTAATTGCAAGCAATATTTACTTATACATTAAGGTGTAGAAAATATTAAAAACTTACTTTTCAAGATCTCCTCTCATGGGCACATGAAAGGATATAACAGATACATACTAGGGTGAATGTTATTAATATTTTTAGGTAAATTATGCTATTTTAAAATGAAATTTACAAACATTTGTGGTATTTTTTCAAGTCAATGGTTAAGTATTTAGCTTTGCCTTTTAAGAAAAGAAACTCAGTGTGCAGCTTGAATCCACTAGTCCTCACAAATCAGAAATGCCTTGGCAATCCATTGAAGCAAAAACTTTAAAATTGTATAAAGTGTCTTAGGGAAAAGTATTATGTTTACTTCACTAGGGGGATGTCAGCATTTTGTTTAGGAAGTTAGCCTCTGACATGTGTGTCTGACATATTAAATAGCTGTACGAAATGTATTTTGAAACACTCAGAAATAACCCGGCAACTTAACAAACACTTACCATCGTCAGGAAATCACAAAACATTGAAGGTATTTCTGTGCTAGAGAAATTACTGTTTTTAGTGACATTTTCTTTAGAAGTCCTCTTTGAATGGGGTTTCAAAGTCTTTCCTAAGAACCTTGTTTTGTTCTTGTTTCCTAAGAGTGAAAATAATAATAATAATAATAGTAATAATAATAACAATTGCCAAACTTCAGAAACGACTGGGAATTGCTCAGATGTAAAACTTAGCCAACCACACTTGTCTCAATAATTTTTTAAAAAACTTGTGATATGTGAAGCCCAGAAGTGAACACTATCCCTGTTTCCTAGGATGATTGTGAAATGCTGAAATGAGACATTGTGATCCTGTGATCTGCTGAATGTTTTATGTGTCCATATCGCTGACCTAAAATTTAATAAGAAAGTAATGCACTTTGCTAGCTCTGTGAGGGAAACATACCATAACAGTAATCTGGCTCATAGAGAATTCTGTTATCTACCTATATTTCAATTAGGATAAAATTTTTATCAGGTCAAAATAATTTTTAATCATAAATGTTCAGTTTTGTTTTTCTCTAGCAATTATTTTTAAAAATTCGAATGAACAACATGGATAAACTAAGAAAGTTAGTCCTATTCCATTCTTTAGGGGCCTAGGAGGCAATTTGACAGTCCTAAGTATTAGTTAGCATTTAGATTTCAAATACGACAAAAGACTATTTGAAAAAATAAATATAATCTTTTAAAAAGACTGTATCAGAATAAACCTTTTTGCTTAAAGGTTGTCGAGTGTTTGTTTTCTTTGCCAATACTTTACACATTTCCATAAATAAATACTCTTTTTTCATCTCTAATAAAATCCATATACCTGGTCTCAAATTGCTAAATCAAACTGCTCAGTGTGTTTTAGATAAAGTTACTAAGCCAATCCAGAGAACTCCTGCTTGAGAAACACCAGAGTGACATGGTCTTTTGGTAGAAAGCAACTGAAAGCACAGAAACAAAACAGTATTCTAGAAAAATGTAGTTGTAGCATGGCTCTTTGATTAACTTTTAGATCCAGTTTGGATGCTTGCCGAAATAAGTATTTATGAAATATTTCCCTTTGCTCTTCCAAAAGTGCCCATTGCTTTAAAATGTTTGCTACTGCGATGTGACTGCTTTTTAAATGCTGTCAGCTACTTAGAATGATGGGACACTCTTTGTTTGTCAGTTCATTAATTTATTTAAGATGTGTGTATGGTCAGATTCATGAAGGTAATAAATCTCTTTTGTAGAGACAGATAATTACTTTAACATGGCAAGACACAATAACATAGAACTTAATACAAAGTAAGTTTAACATATGCACAATAGAAAACAATAGAAACCAAATATTAATAGTAAATAAAAAACAGTTCTCAATTACATAATAATTGAAGAGAACACATTTAGAAGTTGAACATTTGATATTTTCTCCCGCTAACAAGCTTGCCTTATTGCTAGATACTTTCCCACATTAAAATTCCACCAATGCCACCGTATTCAGATCTCTAGGGAGCCCTTTCCCCTCTTGAAAATATTTTGGGGTTTCACAAAAATCGTTTGCCGGTCTCACTGGATTGAACCTCAAAGACTCCTTTGACGCAAGTGTTATTTTGACCACGTGAACATGGTTTCCATTTTTTAACTAGATTAAAACATGCATGAACAAACTGCTTATTGAACTTTAATGTTGCTTTGTTGCTTTGATGGTTTACAGATTTCTGTTTCATAGATGGTTTTCCCCCCATACATTCTAAAAGTGAAATGATACATTGTAATTTGAATGATAATTCTGTTTTGATGATTTAATTGATAGCAGACAGAGGGATACAATCCCTGCTTTTCCGTTTATGTTTTTCCCCCTGCTGAACAGATGAGACAACTAGGAGTTTCATAAACATCTGTAAATAATTAAGGGATGTTACACTAAACTGTATTTCCTTTACCTTCACCCAGGCTTTTCTTGAGGAACAACATGGTAATCTTGATTCAGAGAAAGAGCACCTTCTTCTTGTCACTCAGAAATCGTTGCCCTTTCTTTCTGTTAGTTTAGGTGATGATTAAAGGCAATCTTCCCACATTAATTTTCATGACGCCAGAGAACGTCTTCCCACATCTTTTGTTGTTATCATTACAATAGTCTTTGCATCTACTCACTTCACCTAATTCTAATTCATTCTAATTCTCTCTTTTTCTTTCACTTTTTTCACGTTAGTCTTTCAAAGCTGTTCTTATGCTTTTGAAAACCTGTTTTCAAAATGCTGGGGGAAAAATCATGACATGGCTTCTTCTAATCTGTGTGCTTGATTCTGTAGCAATACCATATTTTAGAAGATATGTTCATCTTTGTATGGACATGTACAAAAAGGAGAGTGCCAGCTATTCAAACCTGCTCCACCTATGTTGCATCCAAGAAGCTATTCATTTCCATTTATCAGCTATTAAAAAGATTAGATTACATTCTGTCTCTGACTTTCAGTGTGGAGCATCCTCAATGGATAAAATATATGTATATACTTTCTTCTACTAAAATATCTCTGTTGGCTTCAGTCCTAACAGGACCTTACAGACTTGTAGAAAGAAAAATTCTATCAGCAAACTGAAAAACAAATCAAAACACTTTCATTGAGTGCTGTTTGGTTATCCTAACACATATAAGGTCAAAGACTGAGAAGCTGCTATATATTTATTTTGACCTACTGCCTCGAGTTTTTTGACGTTGTTTTCTATTTATGGAAAGTCATAGCCTTGGGAAGTCTTTATGGCATTTGCTAGATAAACTGTTTTTCTCTAAGTTCACCTTCTAAATTCCTCTCTCCACCCCTATCCCCCAACGTCAGGAAAGCTTGTATTATTGATAGTTGGTTAGACTTTTCCACTGAAAAGTTCAGGAAAATGGAGTGAAATTTTAATTTTAGTCACCAAGATATTTATAGGAGGCAGAAATATAGTTGGGGCAAAACCTTAACAATATTTTAAAGTCTTTGGTAAGTCTAGTTTTGATTTTGCACTTCTACTGAAATTGTAATTTACGTGTAGACTAGTGCACCAAAGTAG
Source organism: Rhinopithecus roxellana (assembly GCF_007565055.1). Classification (NCBI taxonomy): domain Eukaryota; kingdom Metazoa; phylum Chordata; class Mammalia; order Primates; family Cercopithecidae; genus Rhinopithecus; species Rhinopithecus roxellana. Next base: position 80,229,319 of record NC_044557.1, read on the forward strand.
TCAGCTGGAAGAATTTTCACAAACTGAGCACTCTCATACATCCAATACACTAGACAAGAAACAGAACAACGCCAGTATCTGAGAAGTACCCATCATGCTTCTTTCCGGTCCCCCCACCCAAACAACGCCAACAACTATCCTGACTTTTACTTAATGTTTTTAAACAACTTAGTGAATAATTATAAAGTGAACACCCACTTTACACCCACAACCCAGGTCAAGAAATTGAACTTTATCAGCCACTCAAAAACTCCTTGTGCTCCATCCTAATCACAGACACTTGCTTTCTTCAAATGTAACCGCGCTCCTGACTTTTACTTTAATCATTTCCTTGCCTTTATTTTTCTGTTTTTTGTCATGCATGCATGAACCTCTAGACATGATAGTTTAAACTATATTTAACTATGATACCTCTGTTTCCCGAGCATTTTCAATCGAACAAGTACATAGAACGTTGATTCGTATTTACTTGCTATCGACAAAACTTTAACATTGGCAGTGCATGCTGAAAACCTTGATATTAAGAAGCTTGCAAGAGAAATAAGTTAGAGTGTGTTAGACAGTGGTCTGGAAGAAACAAATCAGTAACTAGCACTCTAACTCCCCTTCTGAAGAGGCTGGGGAATAAAGCAGCAGGGAGGAAAAATGAACTACCTTCTCTTAACTGGGTTCTACCCCCAGGCCAAATGTTTGATTACTCACAGACGGATTTGCATTTTGCCTGTTTGTACCTTACCTGGTATATGAATGAACAGAGAACTCCAGTCTCTAGCCCTGACAGTCCCTTTTACCTTGTAAAATCACATTTATTCATCACCTCATTAAATTGAAGAAAATGAACAAAATATAAACAAGGTAGATGGGGGAACACTAGGGGTGGTCTTCTATTAATTCTAAACTAGAAGAGATTGCCCCAGGAACAGGTAGGGGATAAGTCTTCATGGTCATTGAAAGTCTTTCCTTCTTTTGTCATTAGGATTTCATTCAAAAATGGGTCCAAGACTTGGGGGTGGCATGTGTTGGTGGAAATTGAGGAGATACACAAAAAGTCACGTACACACACACACACACACACACACATATACATACACATGCACCCAGAGGAAAAACACACACCCTCCTCACCAAATGTGCTTGTTGCACACAGTATTTCTTTTGGCAAAGTTTAGACATGTCTTTCTAGTTAACAAATGTATTCTGCTGTCAGCTCCTTTAAAAATTACACCCCATGCTTCATGCCAAATAACCTCTTTAAATATTAATAAATAACTCAAGGTATCTTAGACAGTCTGTGCTTGAGGAATTATGCTAATGCTTTCAATAGAAATGACGGAGGGAATCCCCCTTTCAATATTTGGCCCAGTAGCAGGCTTCCTCCAATGCAGCCTCCAAACTGGTGCACTCCTGCAAAAGGGGTAAAAAAAACAAAACAAATCAAAAAGATGTCAGTTTATTTTATTCCTACGAGCTATGTTTTGTGCATAGACCTGCTGCAGGCCCCTCCAGAACCTTGTGGTTTCATTGTCAGGATTCTCTATTGTTAATCCAAACCAGGCCATTCTGATCCTAGCTATACAACCGACATCCTGACGTTTGCTGCTTAGATGAACAAGAATAAAGAGTCATCAGCAGATGGTTAGAAGAACTCACTGAATCTGCATCTACTGCTTGTGCCCATGTGGTAGGACCTTGAAGGAACCCTCTGATTAATCCCACTGCTGGGGGATATGGCTTGGATTTTAAGCACAATCATCATAACTTGTATATGTGTATGTTTTCTCTAGTTTATTCCAGTCAGCTGATTTTATTTTCCAGCCTATCTCTCACAAATTTGCATTAATCAAAGCAAAAATGATTTTTCTCTGAATTATCTTTAAAATATTTCAAATTATCTCTTCAGCAAATCACCCTTGTTACATGGACTTTGCCCAAGAGATGCAAACAACTTTGTAGATAGTCATCTACTAAGTTTCATGACATCAGCAAAGGCTGAAATAATCTACAGAGGCGTGTAAGGATACAGGCAAATGATCTTATGAGGTGACCCTCTGACTCAGCTTTCTTCACAGAAAGGAGATTAAGAGAATCTTGACTCCAGTTCCAGCTTCCCCCAAACAGAATATCAAGCAAGAGCTGTCTAGCTATATCCCCCTGTTCATCGACAGCAGGGTTAAAATATAAATTAAATACTATTTAGTTGTGTTATTCATTCATATTGAGATTCATAGGTCTTTAAAGCAAGATGCCTTATTTAAATGTTTCCATTTTGTTTTGTTCTGAATTGGGAATATAGGACATATAGAATATTACCAAAGATGATTAAAAATTACTATTCTATAATGCAAAAATACAAAATTAATTAATATTTGGGTAATATGTGTACGTATACAGTTGTTATTTGTGCTAGTTATTGCTACTAAGATCTGTTTCTAGTTTCGATCCATATTCTAACATCAAGTGTGTATTTTTTCCTCACACCAACAACTCATTCTCCAACTCTCTGGACACCACCTGGGTGTCCAACAATTTTCTTCTTCAAAGACTACCCAAAGTTAGCACCAGACCGCACAGGTTAAGGGTTCAATCCCACAAGACTGCCTCAACTTGACACCAATCACATGTCCAGGCCATCTGAACTTCTTAACGACCAGCAATAAACTGGAGGTTCCCATGATCCTCTCTTCAGGTTTCGTAATTTGTTAGAACAGATCACAGAACTCAGGCATGCACTTTACTCACAATTTCCAGGTTACTACAAAGGATAGTAGAAATAATACAAAAGAACAGGCAGATGAAGAGTATATAGGGTACATAGGGTGATGTATAGGTATGTATAGTGTATAGGTACATATAGTGTGATGTCTGTAAGAGTCCTGAACATAAGAGCTTTAGTCCCCTTGGAGATGGGATGTGCCACTCTCCAGGTGTTTGGATATGCTCTCTGAGCCTGATCTTTTATGGTTTTTATGAAGGTTCCAATTGTAGGTGTGATTGATTAAACCACTGGTCATTGGTGATTGATTCAATCTTCAGTCTTTCTCTCCTCTTTACAGGTCTAGAGGTAGGGCTGAAAGTTCCAACCCTCTAATCACATGGTTGCTTCCTTTGGCAACTGCCCCCATTCTGAAGACATCTGGAGGTCCACCAAGAGTCACCGCATTAGCATAAACTCAGGTATGGATGAAAGGCGCTTATTTTGCTATGCATAATAAGCGCCTTTCATCCATATTATTCAGAATATTCCAAAGGTTTATGTCAGGACCCAGGGTCAAAGACCAAATATATATTTCTTATTATATCACAATATCACAATTATGTTCTGTAAAGTTGCTATGAACACTGGATTAGCAAATTCTGAAGCACTACGGAGGGTCAGGTCCTGCATCCACCAGCCGCATTTTCATCAACTGGTCAATATATAATCTTATGTATTGTGTATTTCTGCTCATGTGTGTTTCTGTTTAAAGATAACTTATTTAATATGCGTTCTTGAGTTATTAACATTGAACTCATAGTAAACAGAATTGTGCCTTATTCATGAGCTAATCTTATCCAACATACGTATTTTCTGCATAAGGCACATCACAGCCTACTTGCACTTAGTGCTTCAGCCCTTCTCTTAGGGAACATTCTAAACAGTGAAATCACCAAGAAAAAGCACAAAAATGTGAAAAATGTGACACTAAGTATACCATGTAAATGACACTTCTCTACTTCATGAGAGCTGAAACAAGGAGGCAGATTGTCCCCTTGTTTGACCTCAGCTGTAATGGGTGTATCAGGTGACTCAATTTTTTTGCTGCTCCACACACGTTTCAAATGTCTATGAAAGTGCCAGGAGAATTGATTGGAGGTTACAAATAAATTTCAGTCAGTAAACCAATTTACAAATAGAGAATCCACGAATAGTGAGGATCAACTCTTTATTATAGCAATTAAAAGCCTATGTAATTAATATATATACTATATTAAAAGTTATAATAATAGTAACAGCCATATTAAAGCACCATAATTGGCTTAACTGCACATCTATTGTTGAGCATTTAGGTTGTTTATATAATTTGGTATTATAAATGAGACCTCAATGGATCACTTTGTATATGATTCTATGTCCACATTTCAAATTATTTTCTTTAATGGAATTTCCTAGCAGTGTCACATCTGAATCAAACGGAATAAAAATTTTTTAAACATTTGCAACATATTAAAGACCTGGCCAAATTTACAAGTCTATCGGTAATGTTTAGATTTTTTTTTTTCAGAAGAGTGAGCAACTCTTTATGATCCTGTTATCGCTTATCCCTCTAGAACCCATTTCTTTCCCCACCAGCAGCTGACAAATGATACCTCTACCAACTTCTGGCAGCTGTACCAAACTAATAAAAGCCTGTCAATACCTGACATATTCTCAGCCTCCATGTCTGTCATCTTTGCCTCCAGCACTTTCCCCTGGGCTAGCACCTCCTCATCTTTCTCATTACATTTGGTCATCTAGCATGCTGTCCCTGATCCTCTCCAAGACTGAATCAGTGAATCTCATTTTTTGGCTTCATAGATTCTCTTTTGTGCTCCTACTGTAGCATTTAGCTGGGTGACTTGAACCAGCCTACCTACCTGTCTGTCTCTTCCTCTAAATTTTAAGCTATATTAAGACAAAGATTCTGCCTTATTGATTTTATATCTAACTACCTAGCACATTGCAAGGCATAATAAAAATCTGTTGCAGGAATAAGCCAAAGAATAACAAATAAATGAATTACATAATTTCTTACCAAATCTAGGTAGTGAAAATGAGTGAACGTTACACGGTCAGTGCTGAGAGTCAAAGATTTGAGATTCAGTTCTCTCTGCTGGCTTCTTTTCCATTCTCCATGGGATTCAATGTAAGGCAGAGGTCAATTTTACAGACTTTGGAGTCAACACCAGGTTTAAAATCCCAGCCCTGCCGGTTATTGAATGTAATAGCTTTTAAATAAGTCATTTTACTTCTCAAAGCCTCAGCTTCCTCATCTGTAAAGTCAGAGTTGTAGTACCTACCTTTAAGTGCTATTGTGAGGATGAAAGGAAAGCACATATATAAAATATTTCACATTTATATGAAGTCCTCACTATACCCTTGGGTTTTAAAAATACTTCATTTCATCCTGAACTCTGCTGTCACATTAAGCTTTTCACAACTATTTCTAGATATTTCATACCTATGTCCAAAAATGTCTTTTAATCTTCATCTGTTCATTCTGTGACCATTTCAACATGTCCTCATTTCCATCAGGATCTCTAGGACACTTGAGCTTATCCTCTCTCCTCTGTCTCCCACCAAACTGAGCATGATGCTCATGCTCGCTTTCCTCTGGTCTTCCTCCCTAAAGAGAGCTCATGTGTGATTTGTTCACTTTTATATTCCCAACTTCTTGCATGATGCGTGGCCAACAATATATTCACAATAGATTTCAAAAGAGTACTTTCTCCTCTTATTTCTCCTTATAAAAATCCTTTGAACCCCATGTCCAATGTCACAATAATAACTCTCACCGCACCTAAACCAAACTACTGAAATCAATATCTAACACTCTATAAAGCATTTGAACTTTGACACAATCAAATTTGATTTTGATTCCTCCCTTCTTTGAATCCCATGGCATTTTATTTGTAAACCCTCTTGCATATATTTGTCTTTTTCATCTTGTATCATATTTATTTGTGTCCTTGTATCATTGGCCATTCAGAATGTATGATTTTTCCAGACATTACGTCTCATTTATCTGAGTGGTTTCTGTATCTGCCAAGTGCAATATCTTTTGCATATTCACTAATCAATTGATATTTGTTGGGTTCAATCTGTTGAAATAATTGCAAGACTAAGTTATTTAATACCATGGGCAGTACCCTCACGATTTCTGTCAGGTCTCTGAGCCCAAGCTAAGCCATCATATCCCCTGTGACCTGCACATATGCATCCAGATGACCTGAAGCGACTGAAGTACCACGAAAGAAGTGAAAGTAGCCAGTTCCTGCCTTAACTGATGACACTCCACCATTGTAATTTGTTCTTGCCCCACCCTAACTGATCAATTGACCTCGTGACATTCCTTCTCCTGGACAGTCAATCTCAGAAGCTCCCCACCGAGCACCTTGTGACCTCCGCCCCTGCCTGCCAGAGAAAACTGCCTTTAACTGTAATTTTCCACTACCTACCCAAACCCTATAAAACTACCCCACTCGTATCTCCCTGTGCCGACTCCTTTTTCAGACTCAGTCCACCTGCACCCAGGTGATTGAGAAGCTTTATTGCTCACACAAAGTCTGTTTGGTGTTCTCTTCACACGGATGCACATAACAATTTCTTTAGTTAGATATTATTAACTCCGTTTTACAAATTAACACACAGAGAAATAAATAAATTACATAACATGAAAGTTTTGAGCTAAACTAAAAACAACCTGTGTCTGCAATTGTCACAGCCAAGGGGCAATATATACTAATCCATTTATTAGGCAATTTGATTTCCCATACTTACGCATGCGTGCATTTTTATTTACATATTTCATATTTCTCTCCAACTTCCTGTTACTTTATTATTCAGACACTTGTGACCACCTACCTATGCTCCTAAAACCTTAGTTTTGAAAATTCTCATTGATTTATTTTCTATGGCCTGAGGTAAAGGCAGTAAAGGGATGATGCATGGTCTCAGCCTTTCTCAACTGACTGAAAATAATATTAATAATCATAAGAATACATTTCCTTTCCATGCTACTTTATAGTATACATATATCCTGTAATTTGATCCTCACAACCACGCAATGAGGCATTGAAGGCAAGTGCTATTATCCCTGTTTTGCAAATGAGGAAGCTAAGACATGAGAGGTTAATTGATATTCAAGGTCATTCAGTTGGTAAGTGGCAGAGATATGACTCAAGTTGAAGTTGTCTAACTTGAATTTCTTTCCATTCTATCCAAGTGTTTCTTTAGGAATACTCAGCAGCAACAGTGAGAAGAAGAGAAAGATAAAAAGAAATGGGAAGAAAGGAGAAGTATTATAAGAGTGATGGGAATTAATTATATTAATTTTGGAATATTCTAAGGTGTCTGTATGTTGAAAGGAAATTTTAGTTTAAGAGACTGTATTCTGCATACATCATTAATGTTGCAGAAATTTCATTAAAATTTGTAGGGAAGGTATGTGTTCTCAAATCTGACTGAAAACTAAAATCTGTAAAATCAGATTGCACGATAAACTTGGGTATCTGTTACTGTAAAACTCACACATTAACTCGGGTTTATATCAGCCATTTTAAAAGGTTAAAACCACAAGAAGAAAATAGTAGACCTTGCTTCTTGCTCAAAATTGTCTTATAGTTCAATCTTCAAGCTTAGTATAGAATGAAACTTTTTTCCAAAAAAAAGCTGAGTACATAATTTTCTCAAAAATGAAAATAAGAGTTTTTAGTGATTATGTTTTCATAAAATCTATTTAGGCATTGTAGAAAATATAGAGAAGGTTGACGACTATCACCTCCAACGTCATCACCTTAGTCACATGAAGATTTAAACACATAGAAATATTCCTTGCTTGTTTTCCCTTAAAACAAAAATTGGATCATCACATGCAGGCTGTTTTGTGCTGCTTTCCCTTTCCAGACTGTCTCTTAGCATCCTCTCCTGAGTGGAGCTTAATGCCTGACACCTGCATTCCTTCAGCTCTTTATATTTTGAGTCAAAAACAGTGAAGCCCAAAGGAAACCACATGTGTTGAATCCCTGACATGTGAGTCAAACTCAGAGTGGGATGCTATGAATATGGCTATTTTTTTCTGGTGACAAAATTGATGGGGATTAAATTTAAAAGCACCAAGCAAGCTGATAAATATAAACTCTCATGACAGATACTCTGAAATGGCAATAAAACATTTCTCAGAGAAACAGAAAAGATATTCTCAGAATATCAGGAAGAAAATAAATTTTAATTCCTGGTTTGTTCATGTCAAAAGACCCTGGAGTGCCACCTAACATGTGTACTCTCATCAAAATTTACAGAGCTACAGTTTCTGGTACAAGGTATGTATCCATCAATACAAAAGCTTGTCTAATTTGCTTGAAATTTGGACCATTTATGTGAAGTAATCAACTATGTCCAAGAAAACTAGTCTTTTCTTAAATGTTTCTTTCAAAACTTCAAATGTTATAAATTGTTAAAATTATAAAATTGTTAAAATGTTAATGTTAAAAAACTTCCAATGTTATAAACTAGATTACAACAATAGGTTTTTAGGGTCATGCTTAGTAAGTCTAAGAAGCAGAGTATGGACTGGGAAAGCATTTCGATACCAACAGGTTTTTCAAAGGGCCTTTTGCCTACTACTTTATATAGTAAGATGCAATCAAAGTATATTCAAGGGATGTCTTTAAAGGTATTTAAATAACTTTGGGAATTTTAATCATAGTTACTAAGGCTTCCTCAATTTATCATAAGAACAAGGGAACATCCTAGTTAGTGAATAGTCTAAATTAAATAGTTTTAAGGAAATACAACCATTGCTCTTAAGCATGAGACATTTTTTAGTATAAGATATTAAAAAGTATGAATAAAAAAATTGCAAAAATACATCATTCTCCCAGCAAAGGTATTCCTAAAATAACAAAAACAAGCAAACACACCAAACATGCTTACTATCAGAAATAGGAAACAAATGCCAAATTCATGAGAGAGAGAATTACTTGGAGAAAATTGGCAATACAATACCAAAAACAGCATTTTGATTCATTTCTTTTGAAAGTTTAAATTATGAACTGTGATATTTTATTGAAGAAATATACATATAGAATGTATAAAAATTGGGAACAATATTTAAATAATAAAGTATAATTTAAGTAATAACTGATCTATGATGTGTCTAAATTATCTCCAATTTTGAATTACTAAGTGCCTATGACATTTGTCTCAGCTATTGCTAAGCATTTTAACAGATGGGCCATTTTGTCACCCTGAAGAGGAAAGAACAATATCTTCCTTTGCCTTAAGGTCCCATTTTCTTTAAGGCCAAATTGCTGGATCTCTACGAAGTGGCCAGGGTGGGGAAAAGCCAACTGTAGAAGAAACAGATCCTGAAATTCTTCCCTTAATAGGCTAGTGTGTAGCTCCAAGTTGTTGGGCCAGGGTCAAAAACTCTCAGATTCCTGAACAGGAAATTACTCCTTTCTTCTTTATCATACGTAGTTGCTCTGTACTGGCCAAACAACACACATATAAAGGAAAATAGATTTTTCTTAGTATCTTTGTTAAACTGAGCACCTTGAAAATTCATTGAAACATGAATTTTGTCTAAAATTCTTAAAACTAGTTTTATAAAATCATTTGGACAAGAGCATCATTTTTCTGCTTACTCTCTGAGCACCTACATCTAAACTAACAATCACGTATGCATTCTACTCTATTTGGAAGCTCATGACATGCCCATTTCTCCCATTGGTTAGCTCTTTGCGGCTAAGGTAGTCCTCAGAGTACTCAGTGCCATTTCTTCTGTAAAGCACACAACTGAATTGAGCTCTTCGCCAAATTCAGCACTTCTGATTAATTTTCTCCTCCAAACTCTCTTTTCTGCAGGCTCCTTTGCTGGTTTTCTTCTGTGGCTCAGATCACTTTTTCTGTCTCTTTTTTCTTGCTGCTCCTCTTCTGTCTGACCTCAGACGCTGGAGTTTCTCAGAGCTCTGTCCCATGGCTTCTCTCCTGCACACTCTACACACATCCTCCTTAGGCAATCTCCTACATTCACATGGCTTCAATTACCATCCATAAAAGCAAATCTGAAATTTATATCTCCAGCTCAGACCCTTTTCTGAGTACCAGACCATGTTTTCAAATGCTTACTTGTCATCAACAATTGAGTGTCTCATAGGCACCTCAACAGCAACATACTCAAAGTGAGCTCATCTGACCTTCCATGAATTTGTCTTCCTCCAGATTTCTCAAAGAACTACCCTATCCACCCAGTCGCCCAAGATAGAAACCTAGAAGTCGATTTCTATCCCAATATCTGAACTAGTATCAAGGTCCTACTGCGTCTACATTCTAATTACTGTGCCTAGAATCTTTCCAGATTTCTCAGTCTTCACAGCCAGGTGCCTAGTCTGAGTCACTGCTTGGACTACTGCAATACTCCATCACAGGCTCTCTGCCTCTACTCACGAATGCCCTTACATTGTTCTTCATGCTCCATCCTGAGAATGATTTTCTCAAAGCTTCTTTTTAACACGCTTCTCTGGATTCTCATTGTACTTAAGACTAAACCTCAAAATTATGTCATTGCCCATAGATCCTGCACTATATCTCTTGACTAGTTTTTGGAAACCTTATTTTATGCTGTTTTTCACATTGCTCTTCTTACTCCTCTAATGCCCCCAACATCTCTCAGGATTCAGGTCCTTCAAGCCACTATTGTTATCTTGTCTGAAATGTGTATCCGTTCCTTCTTTTCCTCTTCTAGCCTTCCGTTAACTCTTATTCACCCTTTACTTCTTAGCTTACATAACACTTCCTCATGGAAATCTTTTGATTTTGCTCTCTGAGTTCCTGTAATCTTGTTGTGAATTATCATTGCAACTTTTCCTTATCTTTTACAATCTTCATCACACCCCCTTATCTTTTACAACATTAATCACACAATTATCTAATTGATGTGATTCTTCCCCATGCTAGACTATAAGCTCTGTGTAGGCAGAGATCACGTGGTCTTTCACATCGATGTATTCGTTGTGTCCAACGCAATGACTGATACGTAGTAGGCACTCAAAAATATTTGCAGGACAAATGAAGGGAAAGATACATGAACAGAAGTTCAATAAATGTCATTGGATGAATTGTTATGTTTCCAACTATGTACTAAGGAACTCAGCTAAGTGTATAATTAATATAGTTTTGGAAAACCCAAGAAGATAATCAGTTATATTTCAATCTTATTCTTGTTTTCACAAAGCATTTAATGTGACTACTTCAATAGTATTAATTCCAGATTCAGTAACAGAACTCATATGCTTAAGATAAATTGGAATTTTTAAGATAGTCTAACTTGCTCATTATTGGTGGACAAATACTTGCAAAGAAGAGATTTATTTTTGCAGAAATGACTTCACTATCTTCGACTGTTCAGCTGAAATAAATCATCTGTTCAGATAAAAAGGTGTATTAGAAACATGCATTTAGTTCTATTGTAAATATGTTAAGAAGAATTGCTCTAAGTAACTCAGGAGAAAAAAATCTGGTTTACTTCCTTGCATTTGTTGGGACATTATAATGCTACAGCTTCAGGAAGTAGAATTTTTTCTATGGCATATATACATATATGCATAAACATGTTACATTTATCAACTAACAATGTAATGTGGCAGAGGAAAATTATACTGCATGAACTGACTTTTTAGTGTATTATCTTCATCTTTATTTTAAATAGTTAAAATTTAGCTATTTTTTTCCCAGATAACAACCATATATGTAACTCCCAAATAATAGAATACTTATTCTGAAGGAATCAGGTTGACTCATTAATTTTTCCAGTGAGAAGACAAAGGAGATAATGTAATCAGGTTTTTAGTATATTACATTTTTCAACAATTATGCAGAACTTTCACACTTTCTGATTTTATGGAAACTTTCTATTTAAAAATTGTTAAACCTGGCTCATTTGAGGTCTAAATATATGTAAGGCAAATAGAACTCAAGCCAAATTTATGTCTTTGGTAGCAAAAAGTCTACGTTTGGAAGCATACTCTCTAATAGATAAATATCAGAATAGAAAGGTTGGGGTTGGAGAGTTTTGCTTAAAAATATCACTTTAAATTTTGTGTTTTTCATTTATATTTTCTTTACAGAAAGTTAGCAGCACTTGGAATTTTTGGTTTTGGGCATGGCCTCTGAATATATTTAGGAATAACCTTTTTTTTTTTTTTTTTTTTTTTTTTTTTTTTTTGCCAAAATGAAGAGTAGATTAGACCTTGGTGAGATATTTAAAAAGGAGCTATTTGTAAATATTATCCACACCTAAACTTTAAACAAAAGAGCAGTAATCCTACCACACATACTCGTTATATTCTGTGTATGAGAATTTGAAAGCTTTGGTGCAGGAAACTGATGATTTCCAGGACTACAAAATGCCAGCCAATGAGTAGTAAGAGCAAGGTGGCAGAATTCAGACTTAAAGCCATGCAGAGTCTTACAAGGAAAAAATATTTAAAATAACTAACTTGACTGAAATATCAATACTATTGTACAATGAATGATATCCAGTTCTCTTTTATACAATACATCCAAATAGATACCATTATATCTTGAACTCAAATTCCTCTTCCTTCCATCCCAAGGTATTAAAAGGAGCATTCCAGTTTACTTATTGGAAGCTATTTCAACTCCTACTCACCAACAGATTGGAGCAGGTTGGACAGGTATTTTACAGAAGCATTATAATGATAAAGCCAAATATCAATCACTTTTACTGCCAAAACTGTAATGTGTCTGAACTTAAGGATTGGATAAAGGTGTGTTAGTCATATCAGGAGATGGGGCAGCTTCGTGGGCATGACTCAGAAGGTATTACATGCCTACATCACCATGTATGTACAAGTTGTATTTTAGCCACAAAGCTTTCCTTTGATGATCATTTATTTATGTAGCACATTTCTTTTCATAGGCTTTTAAGGAGGCGGTTTGCAAAGCAGGGATCCTGTAATTTGCATCTGGTGGAAATGCACACCAGTTCTGTGTCAGGAGACATAGACTCCCTTTCGTACCGTGTCATTGTCCTACCAAAAGATCTCGGCTGAGTCATAAAGCAGTGAATTTCATATGTGCGACCCACTTTAGTGGTAATCTGGCCCAAATCCCCGATTTTGCTTTTGATTTTACAGATGAATATATAAGGAAGAGAAAGCCTCAGTGATTGGATTCAGACCATTTAATGTGTTTACTAGCAGAAGCAGGACTTGAATGTTGGGCTTCTGACTCCCAAAATACACCTCTGTCACCTTTAACAATTATCTCTGGACTTGTTTTCATGACTAGTAACATTTTTAAAGCTCAGAATCAATATACACTTGCCAACATTTTATTTTGCCAGTGGGAGATATTAAGAACACATCCATCAACCACTCACTATTACTATTATTTCACAGAAGTTAGCATTTTAACACACAAAAGGAGAAAGAAATGGCAATAAAAATAAAAGGGAGTGTTCTAGATTAAATACTTTTGACTTTATGGAAATCTCACTGTTTTGTCTTTGTTTTGTTCTTTGTCTTTGACCTACAACAAACAACAAAATGTTGTAGGTCAGTAAACACTTCTTCATAGATCAGTATTTACCCCTTATTACATCCTCATTCAAGAGCTCTCTGTATTTCACACAAGAAGAGAATTCCTTTCTGAGAGTAAACTTCAACACTAGCTTAAAAGGATTGAAAAATTCAATTTTCTTTACCTCCTTCTCTTTTTCCTTCTTCAACTCTGATAAGCATATCTTATTGATATTATTTCTTATTTCAGAATGAGAGCACCTTTCCTGGTATAGGCAGTTTTGTGGAAAGTTAGGGTACGTGAGGTTAGTCACTGGCACACGTGGTTATTATACACTTGAAGTGTATATAATTCACATCCAAATTGAGATGTGCTGTAGGTGTACTGATAGACACTAAATTTTGTACAAAATAGAATGCAAAATATACATACATAATTTTTATATTGATTACTTAGTGAAATGAGAATTTGAATAGATTAGATTAAATGAAATATGTTATTACAATTAATTTTAGCTGTTTATTGATTTTTACTTTTTAAAATGTGAGTACAAGAAAATTAAAAATGACTTAGGTGGCTCCTATGTGTGGATCTCCTTACATTTCTGTTGGTCAGTGCTGGTCTGCAAAGAATAAGCACTGTGGATAATGTACACAGGTTCCCTACATTTTCCCCTGCCTCCCCCCACTGCTATCCTCAGAGATCACACATACCTGAGTGTCGTTTCTCACAAAATGAGCACAACCTAACAACATTGCACACGTATCATAGCTGGTGAGATGATGGTTCAGGAGGCATCGCTGCTAGAACTAATCTTTCTTCTCAGTGATTTTTTTTTTTTTTTTTTTTTTTTTAGCCAAGTGTAAATTCTGCCACTCCTATAAGATCTGAAGGGATAAAGCAGAGGGAAGCACTAGGTTCTTTGAAATGCCAGGAGCATCTAAATAAATTCAGGTGCTTATCCATACAGGCTTCCAAAGTAGATTCTGACTACTCTGTAGAATACAAATAGGAAGCGGTACCTTCATCCTGGAAGCCTTTATTACACTGTCCATATTAGTAAACACAGCACACAGGCAGAAACATTCTGAAAAAGCAAATAGAAAAAGAACGTGAATCCAGAAACCTTTGGGGTGCCTAACAACATTAATTTTTTTCTTGCATTTTCCAAAATTGAAGACATCGTCTATGACAGAAAATAGAGGATTTTTTCCTGTAATTTGAGAGTAACCACAGCAACTGTTGTTTTCTCTAAATCTTGATAAACTCAACCATTCTTCAAATTCTACTGACGTTAATGTATAACAATAGATTACTTTTTTCCTTAATGTATAATTCCATTTGCTGGTTGGGTCACAGGCTGTAGTTTTATAGATTGTATGGCTGGTCTGTGGCGTCACAGAATTATTCAGCACATTATTTGATGAAAACTTTACACTACCTTCCAGGTATATTGCAGCTGAATACACAGTGAGACTGTCTGAATGCATTGTTTAAAATGACTCCAGTGACTCATTGGTCCATGGACTCTGTCCAGTTAAACTGGTAATCTCCAAGTTGGCAAGCCCATGTTTTCGTGTCATTTTTTTGGAAGATGTCATAGAAATGGTCGTTGCCATGCATTTTACATTAAATAAAGAATCCAGGCCACCATCAGTCCACACCTGGATTACTATAACACCTGGCTAGTTGGCTTCTCTTCCATCACTTCACAAACTTAATCTGTACTGTATATGACTGCTAGATGAGTCCTCTTTAATTTATCGTTTTTGTCATATCAAAAACTATAGCATATCCTGCAAGGAGTCATTTAGTCTAATCTTTATCTGACATCAGAGACTTTCATATCTAAACCCTCTACCCGTATCCAATCTCATTTCCTGCAACTGGAACCAATCCTTGCTATGGTTGCCCTTAATAATTCTGAACATCCTACCTTCACGTGTCTGCTCTTGCACTTCCTACTAAAGAAGTTGCCATCACCCTTGCTCATTGACTATCTCTGTGCAAAACATCTTTCAAAGTCCTTTTCCTGTGACTCTTCAGTCTCTCAAAGAAACTAACAAATGTATTACTAATTTATATAAACCCTTGAATTCTTCTCTCTTGGCCCTATATCTACTAGTCTTTCCTTCCCATTGAGATTGTAAATTTGTTGATATTGCACATCAAACTCAGCACAGTTCTAGACTCATGTGTTAAATCACATTTAGTGCAGTGATGTGTATTCCCATAGACCTGCCTCTGAAGTTCTAGCTCTAAAACTGATTGAACCTCTCTAAGGCACAGTTTTGCATTGACTGCAAAATAGTGATAATAGGGCTTAATTCATGGTTGATGATGAAGTAAGATGTCCACAATAGGTTTCCTCTCTTTTCCAAAAGAAATTTTGATAGGCCAGGCGCGGTGGCTCAAGCCTGTAATCCCAGCACTTTGGGAGGCCGAGACGGGCGGATCACGAGGTCAGGAGATCGAGACCATCCTGGCTAACACGGTGAAACCCCGTCTCTACTAAAAAATACAAAAAACTAGCCGGACGAGGTGGCGGGCACCTGTAGTCCCAGCTACTCGGGAGGCTGAGGCAGGAGAATGGCGTAAACCCGGGAGGCGGAGCTTGCAGTGAGCTGAGATTCGGCCACTGCACTCCAGACTCCAGCCTGGGCGACAGAGCGAGACTCCGTCTCAAAAAAAAAAAAAAAAAAATTTTGATAGAAGAGGGTGAAAGGAAGCATATGAAGCCACTGGGTAAGTATCATGGAGTAAACTGAGTACACTAGAGCAGGCAGATGTGCACAAAAACAAAATAATTGGAGTAAACAGCAAATGTGGATTAAAAATTCATTTTGCATAGGGCTGGATTTTATTGTATCTATTACACTATATTTCTTTTAGGGTAAGTTAATAACATTATTGTATATATCTGAAAATTATAATATTATGATTCTCCTGTTTAAAAGTTTCAGAAAGTTCTCTACTGCCTACAGGATTAGCATTACATGATCTGACCCTGACAAACTTCTCTAGCTTAATGGCCCATCTCACCTCTACAGTGTACTCTGTGTTCCAGCTGAATAAAACCATCTCCTCCTAAAAATGCTGTCTGTTTTTCTTTTGAGTCTGCATTTCTCTTTCTTCCTGGAATACTTTTGTTTCTTCCTTTCTTTCCTTATTCTGCACTTGGGAACATCTGACTAATCCTCTAAGCCCTGACTTGAGCTCCTCTCCTCCGCAGATCAAGCTTTCCTGAATTTTCTCGTGATTATCATAGGGGTCTAACTGTAAAGTGAGCTTTCCTCTCAAACTCATCCCTCAAAAAAGAGGAAGGATACCTTAATTCTTTGCAAAGGATCTTTATATTGTGGGGAATTCTCTCAATTTCTATTTTGAGTAACAATTTATTGTTTGGGGAGAAGTCATATTAACAAGAAATGACTACTGTTGGTGCTGAGAGATGTCCCTGATGAAACTGGTTTTTAAAAGTTGGCAAATACATTTACTTCAATTTATAAATTATTTTTCTACTCTGATTACATGCCTGAAAATAAGATACTTTGAGAAAAGTCTTTTAATGATCATTAAACAATGAAATACAGAAAGAGGTTATTATGTGGAGATCACATGATACATATGTCTGAGGATAATTTTTTTAAAATTCCAATATTTACTTACATAACTTTGAATAAAATTTCCAATGACAATACCTAGATCAGACAAAAGTCTATCTCCAACAGTTTAGGCAGAATAAAGATGACAGGCTTTAAAATACAGTTTGGCAAGTCGAAAAGCAGCTCTAATGATGATGAAGACACTGACGTGAAAGTGCTCAGAAGAGTTTGCAAACAATGCTTCATGGAATATGTGAATATTATAAAGGCAGTATTACTAAAATATCTTATTTTAAATAACTTCTGTATCTGACCACCAAATGAAATACCTGTTAAGTAGTTGTCAGCTATTTCATCATCATCCTTAACATTTTATTGTCAGTCAAAAACATTGTTTTTTGTTTGTTTCTAATTTTCTTTTTGTGAAAATGAGGGAAATGCCTTATAGTTTTGTACTCCTTCACAGTGCTTTCCTGCCATTGAGTCTATTCAGTGGTAGCACCATAATTATGTGCTCTCTTGTCTGGCTTCCTCCTAGAAGGATCAGTTCTTTTGTTATCTTTCTGTCCTAGATCTAAGAGAAAGCCTGATTCAGATATTTTTCATAGAAAGAGAAAATAAGTAAAATTGTAGAGAAATGGCTCATTAAGACATTATTATATCACATTTTTTGGCTTTTATTTTGATACTTACGTAAAATGGTACAAATAATTGTGCAATCTAAAATAAAACATACCTAACCTTTAATCACGACTGTTTGCAATAAATGCTCAGGAAAAGTTTGCTGAATGAATGAGTGAATGATATCCTTTCTAAATAACAACATATATCTTTGATTATTAAACACTATTTTTCATATTTTCACATTTCAGAAAAGAATGTGCTTTACACTCTGTGAAAGATAGCATTGCGTTATAATTTAAGTAATAACTCCCCCCTTTATTTACCCTTATGGGACATAAATAAAGGTGTTTCTTACAAAGAGGTAACTGCTTAATGAGAACAAAAGTGATTTGTCAATAACTTTGTATGTGTCAGGCACAACAATACAATCTTCTTCAGTAAATAATATAATCATTATTTAACAGTTGAACATCAAGATACAGAAAGGATGAGTGACTGGACTAAGTTACAGCCAGCACCACATATCCTGCATTTTGGAGAAAAAAATTTTTATTGATTTTTGAAAGGGGAATAAATACATTAGTATAAAAGGTTTATTTCAATCCTATAGGTTTATACTATGGTTTCAAATGTATCATTTACAGAACTTGTTACTCATAACAGTTTACTATAACAATTCAACTATGATAGCAATTATTAAGTACATGCTATAGTTAATATATTCAAGCTATTTCTGTCACTTGTTAAAAGCACGTACTTCTAAATTTTATTTTATTTTCATCAGAAAAAGTTTAAAAAGACAAATCTCTGCTAGGTTCTGGAGAGAAACACTAAGATAGATATTGCTGGACCCCCAACTAGTTTTAAAAAACACTTAAACAATTCCATTGCTATGAATTGAACATTAAAGTCAGCAAAGCATCCCTCACCTGTGCTATTAACTGTAAAAGCCTCTATCAGATACCCCTTTCCCCATAGAGCAAAACAACATCAGCACACATTAAGTGTTTATTTTCAGGCATCTTACTTTGTTTGAAGGTGACACTATAATATTCTGCAATATTAGAAATGTTAAAGTCTCTTCAGAAAGCTTTATGTATACACTTGCATATATATATGTGAGTTTCTTATACACACACACACGTTTTTAAATTCCATAAATATTCATTGAGTACTACTACTACAAGCCAGGCACTGTGTAGGGCTACACATTCAATATGAAGTAAAGAGACAAAGTCCTTGTATTTTTAGAAGAGACAGGGTTTTGCCATGTTTCCCAGGCTGGTTTCGAACTCCTGAGCTCAGGCAATCTGCCCACTTCAGCCTCTCAAAGTGCTGGGATTACAGGCATGAGCCACCGCACCTGGCATGGTGGTGGGTGCCTGTAATCCCAGCTACTTGGGAGGCTGAGGCATGAGAATCACTGGAACCTGAGAGATGGAGATTGCAGTGAGCCAAGATCATGCCACTGCCCTCTAGCCTGGGCA
Organism: Rhinopithecus roxellana; assembly: GCF_007565055.1. NCBI lineage: Eukaryota > Metazoa > Chordata > Mammalia > Primates > Cercopithecidae > Rhinopithecus > Rhinopithecus roxellana. Next base: position 80,248,317 of record NC_044557.1, read on the forward strand.
ACAGAGTAAGACTCTCTCTCTCTACACACACACACACACACACAAAAAAAAAGGAGGTAAAATTCTTGTCCCTACAGGAACCTTTGACTAAAGGAGAATAAAAGTAAATAAAATTTCAAAATATAATTATAAATTGATAGAAAAAATAAATATGCAAAATATAAAGCATGAGAAACTTGCTCTCTCTTTCTGTTGCAAAAAAGTTGGAAATAAGTTTGCCTTTCGAATTAAACTAAATCCATGTACAATGACTTTGATGTGTAGCAGTAGAAGCAAATCATAAAAACAAACAAACAAACAAAAAACCCAAGATGGGGTCTTTAAGGGTGTAATTAAAGTGGCAGGAGAGAGACATTTAAAGTTTCAGTCGAGGTAATTATGAAGTAATCCCAGAGGCAAAACAAAGTTTTAGTTTAATAAGCAGAAATATAATCAGGGAATAGGTTGATCAGAAAGAGCAAGAAGCATCATCAGAATCATTAAGGGAAGAAAAATGTGAGGACTTGAGGATTGCAGTTTCCTTGACAGTGCTATCCCTGTAGTAGAGGGTAAGCAAACTAAAAGCCAGCATTAGCTGAGAGATGCTTTTTAAGTTCACATAACTCTTTGCTCATTGCCTGTAAGCCTTATAAGCAACCTCCTGAACACTGGCTTGCTTGAGGACAGTGGTTCTCAATGGAGGACGATTTGTCTCTCAGGAGATTTTTGGCGGTAGTAACGGACAATTTGGGTGTCGTGACTGAGGGAGTGGGGTTGTTACTGGCACATAGTGAGAAGAGGTCAAAAACGCTGCTAACCATGCCACAGGGTACAGGACAGTTCCCCCACAACAATGATCCAACCCAAAATGTCAGTAGTGCCCAAGTTGAGAAATCCTTCTCTATTGTTGCTCAACACAATAACAGAGGAAGAGAGTAAGAGCGAGAGTAAAACGGGGAAACATCTTATGCTTTCAAAGTCCAGTTGCCCCTGGTGGGAGTTCACCAGGAGGTGAAGAGTGATCCTTGGCTGACAGCCAGCAAGAAAACATGAACTGCAGTCCTACAATCTCAAGGAACTAAATTCTGCTAACAATATGAAACAACTTGAAGCAGGCTTTCCCCCAGAGCTTACAGATAAGAACTCAACCTGACATTGTGATTTCAGCTTTGTGATACTTTGAGCAGAGAATCCATCTATACAATACCTTACTTCTGATCCACAAGGGTTGTGGTTAAGTTGTGACATACCAACAGAAAACTAATACAATGCCCAAAGGTACCAATGCAGCAGTCTGGCAGATTCCAATATACCCAGTTTGACTACAATCTCCCTGTGGGCAGGAGTTGGGCATGTGGTGTTCACCATTACTTTCCTCAGCATTCATGTCATGTCAAGAATATGGTAGCTTTCCAATAAATATTTGTGGACTCACTCACTGATTTTCCTTGTCTTCATAATTTTTTTCCTTCATTGTCAAAGTACACACAGGAATTCTGTGACACACATAAACTATGTTTACCCATCTGTGAACCTGTTTAATGTGAACCTGAGTGAAAGAGTTGGACCCATATCCATTGTGTCTATAAATATAGATATCTGGTCGGACAAGGTATGGACAACCATGGACAAAACCCTGGACAAAGTAAATTAACCGCAGCAAAGGTCACTTTGTACAGGAATTGACCAGGTTGGCCTTACACATTTCTGGGTAAAAGTGATGGCTAATTTTATGTGTCAACTTGGCTGGGCCATGGTGCACAGCTATTTGGTTGCACATTATTCTAGATAATTCTGCATGGGTATTTTTGGATGAGATTTAAATTTAAATAGAAGTTTGAGTACAGTAGATTGCCTTCCATACTGTGGGTAAACCTCGTGTAATTGGTTAAAAACCTGAATCGAACATCCACCTATTTAAAGTTTTAACTGGATGCATTAGATTACATGATTATCATGAGCATCTATGGGTTATATTATTTTAAGCCTGAAAAAACATACCTGACAAAAAAAAAATCCTTTTCCAATCCAAATTTCAGTTTTTCTTACAGGAAATGCTAGCACATGCTAATTTATTCCCATAAAATTTTGCAGCAGATGTGAAATGTGAAATATGAAATGTTTACAAGTGAATTGCAAGTATCTCCTGGGTCAGGCTCATTAGAAAAAAGTAGTATTTGAAAACATTATCCACCTTTTTAAAGGGAAAAGAGCCCAGAAAGCAAAAGGGAAATATAATTTAATTTTTTTTCCATGTATAATATAGAGGAATAAATGAAGATGAAATAAGTAAACTTGTCTATCAGAAGTATTGATTAGTGTTGGAAGAGTTTGGAAACTGAGACTGGTTAAGAAGGAAAGACAGTATGAATTTTGGTGAACCATTACTTTGGGTGGAAGGAGGTACTAATGCTCTACTTTAAGGAAGGAGATGGGAAAATCCCAATTCAGTAATATTTAATAGGGCAAATATAAGCAACAGATGTTTTTATCATATTATCCTGGTAAGAATATCCAAGAACAAGACACAGTAGACAGGATCCAATATCACAGATTCATTAAATTTGAAGTTTTGAATATTTAGATGGAATATTAAACTGAGAATAATAATAGTCACTGAGGATTTACTATGTTCTAGGCATTGTTCCACACACTGTAGGTCTAATTCTACATTTGCTCATCTTGACAATCTTATGAAATGTACAATATTTTTTACCCATTTTACAAAAGACATCTACCCATTTTAAATTTTACCCATTTCTATGTGCTACAAAAAACACAGAGAAGTTAAAGAACTTGTTCAAAACTAGTAAGCATGATGGTTGGCGCTAGGGTTTATTTCACATTGTCTAATTTCAGAGCTCATGCTCTTAAATACAAGGACAGATAAGACTCTTAAATGTAAATTATTTACTACACAGCAGGATAAATTTACCAATATATTCTAAAATTGCAATATCCATCCTTACAAAATGAAAGAATAAATAGAATACTGAGTTAAACCATATGAGATGTCCAATTTGTAGGTCAAAAATGATCAAATATTAATAAACTCATGTGCCTCAATGGGCATCAAATCTATTGTTACTAACCTAGTAACTGGAAAACTTCATTGATGTCTTCAATATGCTGCCTTTATTATTTAATTTTAATTACTTTAAAGATTCAGAAAGTCATCACATTTTGGGGGGCATGCTTTTGGCCCTATTATATTTTTCTTTTATAAAAAGCCTTAACTTTTTGCATCACAATTTTTTCACACTTGAGCATTTTCAGAAAATTCATAGTATTTGTTGTCATCTGGAACTTCTGAATCATTAAAAATATTACTTTAAATAAGCATTTGTCTCATCTATTCTGGAAGAAATGAGGATCTATTAAATATACTACTAACTTAAAAATTAGTTTATTCTTGATTACTTCTGCTTTAGCAGGTCATCAAATTCAGAATAAAACCCAGAAGTAACAACTTTATAAGACACTCTTAGAAATGTAATGGAAACTTTTAAAAAGCAATAAATATAATCTACCCTCAATAGATATAATTGGCTACCATATTAAACTCAAACTTCTGGTTACTTTTCCAATACTTAACAATTTTTTTGGCCTATAAATTTGTAATATTTATTTTTTGGTCATCCCAACCTTATTTTTTTCTACTCTCAGACTTATCTCTTCACCTTGGTGTCACCATAATCTGATACAATTTATCTCATATGTCTCTATTTCCTAAAGCATTTTCTAATGCTTATTTTTGAGAAATAAATTCTGTTCTTTGAATTCTCATAGTATGTTATTTTCATCTCTCCTGTGATTCTTACATTTTCCTTCTCAGTTATGTGTGTTCATGCTTTTCTGCCATACTAGCTCCATCTTCTATCTCTGTCTCATTGATTTAATCCTTTAACCATCTAATTTCTCTGTCCCTTTCCAAGTGGTTTCTCATTTAGATTGATTACAGTAGGTCTAAACCAATTTCTTGATCTGTCTTCTATCACTTAGGATGTTTTCAGCAAGAGTAACAAAATTCCTCACTCAAACAGATTTAAATAATAAGGGTATTTATCCTCTCACATGGGCAGAATTCCAGAGATAGAATGAGTTTCACCGGGCAGCAACAGCAATTCAGTGTGACTATCATGGATCCTGGTCCTTTCCATCCTCAATTCTGCCAACTTTGCATTTCAGCTTCACTCTAGTGCCTGTTCATTTCACATTTGTAGGACTGCTGCTCATTGGTCCACATGTCACATCTAGATTCAAAAATGTTCGTAGAAATCAGTAAAATAGTCTCTTATATTGTCTCTGTTTTAGGAGTGAGGAAACTACTGAGAAGACCTCCAGAAGACCTCTTGTCATGTCTCTAGTGTTAGTGTTGGATCTTTCGTAGTCCACAGAGGTATGGTTTATGCCACTATAACAAGATATCTGAGACTAGGGAGTATGTAATGAACAGAAATTTATTTTCTTACAGTTCTGGAGGTTGAGAGTCCCAAAATCAAGAAGCCAGCATCTGGCAAGGACCTTCTTGCTGAATCTTCACATGATGAAGGCAGAAAGGCAAAGAGGCAAAAGGGGACAAAACTAGCCCTTTTATAACAGCATTAGTCTATTCATGAGGGTGGATCCCTCATGACCTAAACACCTCCCATTATGTTCCACCTCCCAATACTGTTGCATTGGGGATTAAATTTCCAACACACGGGTTTCTGGGAATCATATTCAAACCATAGCAGAGTTTCACATCTTTTCCAAACCAACTAATGGCAACAAAAAGGGTTAAACACAGTGTTTCAGGCTAATGGTTATCAAATCTGGCAGCATATAAGTATTACCTGGGGAATATTAAAATTTGTTGAGGCCTGGGATCCACCTCCATAGATTCACATTTAATTGTTTGAGGGTGGAGATAGGTGTGTGTATATATATATCTCCAGGTAGAGAAGAAAGAGTTGACAACAGAAGCGAAAATAAGTGGCTGGAGAAATACAGGGAGAACATCAGAAGTGTATCATATCATAAATGCCGAAAGAAGAGAATGTTTTACAGAAGAATTTATCAACAGAAGAAAAGTGTGTGTGTGTGTGTGTGTGTGTGTGTGTGTGTGTACTATTAATATATTAATATATGGATGAATTATGGTGTGTTTTTCTGCCAAAGCCATATTTAGCCTACTATGTGGAGATGTTCAGGTGAAGAATGGTATAAGATTATTTAGTGAAGAGGAAAGGGCAGGTGCCAAGTCTCTCAGATGGAAAATAACCTTACTCACTTAATAAATTCTATAAATGTGAGTGTAGCTAGAGAAAAGTTGGAGAGGAAGAAACTAGAAATAAAGTTGAAGGCCACATCATGCATTGCCTTATAGACTTTTCATTTCCTTCCATAGACTTTCTATTTCATTCTAAATTTAATAAAAAGAGTCGTGTTAGGAAACGGATTAGAAGGAACCAGGCACAGAATGAAGTAGACTAATCAGGAAGCTGTAATCTAGATGTGCTGGGACTAGGAGATAGGCAGTAGAGATAGATTTCAGTGGGTGAATTACAGATATTTTAAGTGTAGAAACAAAAGGAATGGATGATTATTTGCAGGGGTGTAGGAAAGGGAGGCTTCAAGGCAGGCTTTGAGTCCCCTGGCATGATGCAGGGAATGGGAATGTCATTTACTGAGAAGGTTAACACTAGAAAAAGAGCCTTTGAGGGAAAGGAATAATGAAGATCATGAGTTGATTTTAAATAAGTTATGTTTGAAATATGCAACTAGATATTTCAAGTAGGCTCTTGTTTACACAGATTCAAAGTTTCAAGGAGTTGAACAAGCTGGAAATAGAAATGTGGGAGTTACTCCCTTATAGATGGCATTCAAAGCCATGAGAGTGGAAGAAAGCACCTGGGAAGTATGTGGAGAGTGAGAGTAAAGAGGACCCAGGACTGAGGCCTATGGAATGCCAGGTAGAGAAGAAAGGGTTGACAAAAGAAGTAAAAAGAAGTGGCTGGAGAAGTATAGGGAGAACATCAGAAGTGAATCATATCATGTATGCCAAAAGTACAGAATGTTTTACAGAGGAATTTATCAACAGAAGAAGGAAAGAGAAAGAGAGAGAGAGAGAGGGAAGGAGAGAGAAGAGGAGAGGGGAGGGGGAGGAAGAAAGGAAGAAAAAAAGAAAGCAGGAAGAAAGGAAGAAATGGAAGAGAAAGAAGGAAAGAAAGAGAGAGAGAGAAAGGAAGGAAGGAAGGAAGGAAGGAAGGAAAAGAAAAGAAAGAAAGTTGACTCTTACTTTAAAATAAAAATATAATTCATTGATACCATTTGACGTGAAAAAAGACTCACTTCATGGGAATGTTCAAAGGTAAAAGGACAAAGATCTCTACTGCAATGTCTTGGAACTGTCTTATTTTCTGCCCAGCTTGGCACTATATAAAATATTGGAAGCCATAAAATATTTAGAAACTGATTATTAAACAGGCTTTGAAATCACTTTTGTGCCAGTCTGTCGGCTTTCATTTTATCTGATTTCTGCATTCAGTTCTGCGTTAGAACACGCACTAGTTAAAATGTCCATTATTATCACGAATAATGAATTAGATGACTCATGAAGCCTGTGTCTTTTAAAGTCAGACTACCAGAGGAAAATAAAAATTTTCACCCCCTGAATGTCTGATCTTACGTGGATGATATGGTTAGGCTGTGTGCCCACCCAAATCTCATCTTGAATTGTATTAAAAGCTCCCATAATCCCCACATGTTGTGGGAGGGAACTGGTGGGATATAATTGAATCATGGGGACAGGTTTTCCCATGCTGCTGTCATGATAGTGAATAAGTCTCACAAAATCTGGTGGTTTTATAAAAGGCAGCTCCACTGCACACACTCTCTTGTCTGCTGCCATGTAAGAAATGCCTTTGCTCCTCCTTTGCCTTCTGCCATGATTGTGAGACCTCTCCAGCAACGTGGAACTGTGAGTCCATTAAACCTCTTTTTCTTTATATATTACCCAGTCTCATGATATTTCTTCATAGAAGTATGAAAATGGACTAATACAGTAAACTCATACCAGTAGAGTAGGGTACTGCTATTAAGATACCCCAAAATGTGGAAGTGACTTTGGAACTAGGTAACAGATAGTGGTTGGAACAGTTTGGAGGGCTCAGGAAAAACAAACAAACAAACAAACAAACAAACAAACAAAAAACAGAAAGATATAGGAAAGTTTGGAGCTTTCTAGAAACTTGTTGAATGGTTTTGACTAAAATGCTGACAGTGATACGGACAATGAAGCACAGGCTGAGGTGGTTTCAGATGGAGATGAGGAACTTATCGGAAACTGGAGCAAAGGTGATTCTTGCTATGTTTAACAAAGAGACTTCTGGCATTTTGCCACTGTCCTAGAGATTTGTGGAACTTTGAACTTGAGAGAGATGATTTAGGGTATCTGGTTGAAGAAATTTCTAAGCAGCCAAGTGTTCAAGCAGTGATTTGGGTGCTGTTAAAAGCATTCTGTTTTACATATTCACAAAGATATGGCTTGGAATTGGCACTTACGTTTAAAAGAGAAGCAAAGCATAAAAGTTCAGAAAATTTGCAGCCTGATGATGCAATAGTAAAGAAAAACCCATTTTCTGAGGAGAAATTCAAGCCTATTGTAGAAATCTGCATAAGTAATGAGAAACTAAATGTTAATTGCCAAGACAATGGGGAAAATGTCTCCAGAGCATGTCAGAGGGCTTTGCAGCAGGCAGCCCCTTCCCTCACGAGCCTGGAGACCTAGAAAGAAAAAATGGTTTTGTGAGTCAGGCCCAGGGCATTACTGTTTTTTGCAGTCTCAGGACTTGGTGTCCTGTGTCCCAGCCATGGCTAAAAGGGGCCAACATACAGCTCAGGCCATTGCTTAAAAAGGTGCAATCCCCAAGGCTTGGCAGCTTCCATGTGGTGTTGGGCCTGTAGGGCACAAAAGTCAAGAATTGAGGTTGGGGAACCTTCAACTAGATTTCAGAGGATATATGGAGACTCCTGGATGTCCAGGCACAGGTGCGCTGCAGGGGTGGAGTCCACTGCTAGGGCAGTGCAAAAGACAAATATGGAGTGGGAGCCCCTGACACAGCTCCCACTGGGGCACTGCCTAGTAGAGCTGTGAGGAAAGGGCCACTGTCCTCCAGACCCCAAAATGGTAGATCCACCTACAGCTTGCATCATGCACCTGGAAAAGCTGAAGTCACTCAATGCCAGCCAATGAAGGCAGCTGGAATTGGGGCTATACCCTGAAAAGCCACAGGAGTGGAATTTCCCAAGTCTATGGGAGCCCATCCCTTGCATCAGCGTGACCTAGATGTGAGACATGGTATCATTTCACAGACAAGAAGATAATTTCAGAGCTTTAAGATTTTACTACACCACTGGATTTCAGACTTGCATGTGGCCTGTAGCCCCTTTGTTTTGGCCAATTTCTCCCATTTGGAATGGGTGTGTTTATCCAATACCTGTACCCCCATTGTATTCAGGAAGAAACTAACTTGCTTTTGATTTTACAGGCTCATAGGCACAAGGGACTTGCCTTGCGTCATCTGAGATTTTGGACTTGGACTTTTGGGTTAATACTGGATTGATTTAAGACTTTGGGGGACTGTTGGGTAGGCATGATTGTGTTTTGAAATGTGAGGACATGAGATTTGGTAGTGGCCAGAGGAGGGATGATATGGCTTGGCTGTGGAGAACACCTCCATGCTGCTGTTCTCATGATACTGAGTGAATACTCATGAGATCTAATGGTTTTATAAAGGGTAGTTCCCCTGCACATACTCTCTTGTCTACTGCCATGTAAGATGTGCTTTTGCTTCTCCTTCACCATCCACCAAGATTGTGAGGCCTCCCAAGTGGAACTGATTGTGAGGCCTCCCAAGTTTAATGTGGAACTGTGAGTCCATTAAACTTCTTTTTCTTGACCAGGCACAGTGACTTATGCCTGTAATCCCAACACTTTGGGAGGCCAAGGCAGGTGGATCACTTGAGGCCAGGAGTTCGAGACCAGCATGTCCAACATGATGAAACCCCATTTCTACTAAAAATGCAAAAATTAGCCAGGCATGGTGGCAGACACCTGTAATTCCAGTTACTTAGGAGGCTGAGACAGGAGAATTGCTTGAACCTGGGAGGCCGAAGTTGCAGTGAGCCAAGATTATGCCACTGCACTCCAGCCTGGGTGACAGAGCGAGATTCCATCTCAAACAACAACAACAACAAAAATAACAACAACAACAACTCTCTTTTTCTTTATAAATTACCCAGGCTTGGGTATTTCTTCATAGCAGTATGAAAATGGACTAATATATGAACAATGTTCAATCCCAAGTAATGAGCTGCTAATGATGAGATTTCAGGCAGTAGGCATCAAGTACAGAAGGATGTATTAAGGTAAGCTATGACATTATCTCACCTTAGGCAACTGCCTATATTGCTCCTGTCTTGAATAAATATGTAGATAAGATAATGCTAATATAACTTATTTTTTTTGCCAAAACTAAACTATGCTCTTGGCATTTCAAAGAATGCATCATCTGTATCAGTGATGCTGAAACTAAAATAGTTCAACGTGGGCAAAGTTCGAAAACTTTAACTTACTCATTTTTTAAGGTCACTGGTGAAGACTTATTATTGTCCACCTTCTCTACTCCTAATGCTACCACCAGGGATAGGTCAAGTTTCAGGGATTTTCCTCCACACTCATGATGCCAAACGAAGTGAGCTTTTGTTGTACCTAAGGTTGTAGTGTATTGAGTGGTGATTTCCCTTTGGAAATTAGGAAAAATGTACATCTTAGATGTTAAGAGCACAGGCTTTGGTGTCAGAGGGAACTGGAGTTCAAATCACAGCCCCAGTACCTACTAGTTGAACTGACTTGGATAATTATTTAGCTACATTTAGCCTGATGTTGCCTCAACTATAAAATGGTGATGATTATATTATCAATGTTTAATTGATAAACTGTGATTTATTGTGGTTAGTAAATTCATTAATGCACTTAAAGCAGTTAGCATAAATACATGCTATTATCACTGCAATTCTCAATAACAGCATTTGTTATTTCTAAACATAGGGAGAGTGATGAGTATTCCAAGCGGCTCACCTGTGAGATAATTTCTAACACAATTACCCTCTATTTGCTTTCTGAAACTGGAGAGGTGGTCTAGGCTCAGTGTGTCTTTCTGGGTGTTGGTTTTGGGGAAAGAGTGTTGTTTAGTCTGCTTTGGTTCTAGTCTGCATTAGTCTATCTAATCCATACAAAAATAGTGCTAATGATCCAATCTACATCACTAAAATTCTACATGGAGGTTTTGGGCCAAAACTTCAGTTAGTACAGAAGCCTGACTTCCCTAAACCCTGAGAGGGGGACTGAGTCATGTGGTGACTTTCAAAAGGAAGGTATACAAAATGCTCACTAGGTTCTTCCCTTCTCTCTCTCCATATAAAAAAAACTCATGCTTCTCCTAACAAAATTTGCAAGTTTAGTCTTCCATTTATCCACCAGGCATGCCACCCCATGTATTTGACAATTAACCTGAAGTCGAGTATGCAATACACATATTTCAACTTGCATAGCAATTCCATGACTTGGTATCATCAACTAATGGAAAGTCAAGTTTGAAAAGAAAATGTGATGCATTTAATTTCTCTGTCTAAAATATGAACTATTTATATAGGTAATATTATTCTCAACTTTGTAAAATCTGGAATGCTTTTTTGCTACCCTAAGTAATTTCACACACACTAGATCATTTAAACATTACAATCACCCTATGAAATAGTAGCTCTTGTATTCCTTTCTGCTTTGCTGATGATGAAATTTAGGATGAAACAAATTAACAGATTTTTCAAGTAAGCATATATAATAAATGATGAAAATGTCCCTGAACCCACATGATTTTGCTCCAGTATCAAAGTGCCTTTCTGTACCATACTTTTAGGTTCAGTCCTTTAGAAATAGGACAGTGGGGCCCCATCAAGCTTAGAAAACAGAAAAGCAAACTAACCAAACTCTTTATGGCTTAGAAAGCCCAACATGATCTGTCCTACCAGGCTCTCGGTCCTCATCCCTAAACTCTATTGAAGTCAAGACTGCCCAGTCAGAGTAGCCATCATAAATATCCAGTGCTCCTTTCCACGTAAAATTTAGCTTTACTTCCAGTTATCTATTGTTTTATTACAAGCCACCTCCAAAGTTTGTGGCAGGTAATAACTGTTTTATTATTCTCATGGGCTCTATGGGTCACAGTTTTGTACAGGACACAATAGGGACAGCTTGTTTATGCTGTACTATGTCTGGGTACACAACTGGAAAAGCTCAAAGGCTGGTGGTGACTCTACAGCTGGGGATTGATATGATCTGGAGGTATCTCTGTGCATTTGTCTGTGGTTGATACTGGCTATTGTCTGGGAACTCATTTGGCACTCTCAGTTAAGACACCTGCTTTTCTCTCTATGTGGTCTGGACTTCCTCACAGTATGGAAACTGGATAGTAAAAGTAGGCATCCCAAGAGAATTGGGAAGGAAGTGCATTGCAATTTTATGATCTAGACCCAAAAGTCATTTAGCATCACATCCACCACACCCTGTTGGTCAAGGCACAGAACAGTCTTTCCGGGTTCAAGGAAGTAGTGTCAATGTCACACTGTAAGTAGAGCACATTGGAGGGGGTACACTGTTTTGGCCAGATTCCAAAAATAAAAGCTGCCACATACTTGTTATCCCTATTTCTAAATAGATTTTTCTTCTGTTACTTACATTGTTGGCTCCTTCATGTCATTCCAGTGTTTGTTCAAATATCCCTACCTATGCCAACTGTATTTGCACCCTCCTCTTTTTGCAGCTTTCTTTATATTCCTGCTCAATAAATTATTTACTCTACCTGATTCTCTTTCTTCCCCTTCCTTGCTTTGTTACTTGCTCTCTCCCCTAGCAACTGTCCTCCTTTCTCCCTTCTCCTTCCTTCCTTCCTTTCTTCTTTCCTTTCTTCCTTCCTTCTTTCTTTTTCCTTCTTTCTTTCTTTCCCTCTTTTTCTTTCTTTCTTCCTTTCTTCCTTTCTTTCTTGCTTTCTTGCTTTCTTGCTTTTCTTTCTCTTTCTTCTCATATTTCTATCATTGATTTATCTGTCTATATCTATTTTTCCATCTCTCTATCTAAACTACCCTTCTACCTATCTCGCTGCTTTTGTACCTCAATAAAAGTAATCTACAAGAGAATAAAAGTAATTCTCCAAGAGAATATTGAATCAGAGTGTGGCAGTGAAACCATGCTCTGATACAATAATGATATCACATGTCATTATACATTTGTCCAAATCCACAGAATGTACAATATCAAGAGTGAGCCCTTATGTAAATTATGGACTTTGGGTAATAATTTTGTGTCAAATTACATTCCTCAATGGTAACAAATGTATCACTTTACCGGGAGATGTTGACAATGAAGGAGGCTATGTGTGTGTGGGAATGGGGTAAATAGAAAATATATGTATGTCTTGTTCTTTTGACGTGAAGCTAAAACTGCTCTAAAAAATAAAATCTATTCTAAAAAAGTAAGCTCCATGATGGCAGGAACTTTGCCTTGTTTGCCACCATATTCTGGGGCACAGAACAATGCCTGGCACAGAGATAGCAAATGCTCGATAAAAATGTGTTAAATAAATGAATGCTTGAATGAATTCATTGATATGAACAAGGTTATTAAATTATTTTGTTTCAGAACTAGAGGCATATAAACCAGCAATAAAACCACTGAGTACTCAGGAAAGGGATATGCTGAAAAGTAAGGATCCAAGGGCTGTTGGGAAGATGTACAAAAGCCAAACTCTCCTGATTTCATGATTATTTCCTGGCCCAACACTGACTCTCTAAATTCCCAAATCACAGTATTCTGAGGAGGCTTCTCAGCCTTTTCAATGTATGCAGAATATAAGAAGCTTGCCATTCTCCGTTATTCAATCACTTACACTTGTTGTCAATTCAATATTCACGTGAGACTTCGTTTAATGTACAAATTTTATTTCATGAATTACTCATTCTCAGAAATGTTTTTCCCTTCTTTTAAATTGTCCTACTTCATGACTATAGTGGATCAAACCAGGATTTGAAAATGTCACTTCAAATTTTGTCTGTCATGATATCAAGAGTTGAGGTTTCTTACATAATAATGTTCAAACTGTCCTTAATAAATTACTAATGTTTGTGGTAATTTAGAGCTAAATAGTAGTGAAAAGGACAACCTGATACTCCCCTACATACCAAAATTATCTTCTAACTTTAATAACAAGGTATGTATTTCCTTCTAAGAAATTGCCATAGATTTAAATCTAAATGGTAACTTCTAAATTACCAATTTTGAACTCAATCTTTTACCTTAAAGGCAAGATTTTTATATCCAATTAGTTACTGGATATTTTCATTTTGAAGATGCACCAGAACTCGACATATCCAACGTTTATTTTATCATTGACCCTTAAAACCCTCCGTTTATTTTATTCTACTAGTGGACAGACGCACTGTGAGAGGCAGATTTTCTATGAAGCCAACTAAATCTAAACCTCGGACCCCACACTTATATGGGGTCTTTTTAATGCTCTAATCTTGTATTATATTTCATCATTAAAATGCATATCCATTTTCTACAGCCAATAAAAGGTGATCATTCTCTTAAGCATATGATAGAGTTTGATTATTATGACCTAGTTTAGCTTTAACAGAAAACTAGTCCTTTTGAATAGCATTTACTCTAAAGAGAGGCTGTGGGTTATTATTTTCAAATAAAAGTCATCATTTTTACTAACGTTTTACAACTTTTTACTTCATTGTTACAAATAAATCTATTGACCAACTCATCTCATTCAGGTACCTAAGTGTCAAGGTTATACATGGAAGTTATTAACACATAATTCAAACTTAAAGGCTTTGTGGGTTCTTCATTGATGTATTTGAATTGTGTAAGAGAGTGATCTGACATACCTTCTTTAAATTTTTTCAGGCTAAAGATTTGTCATGTCATATCATTTAGACTTTTGTGTTAGAACAAATGTATATTTTCTCAGTGATGTACTGGTTCTATCTGATGTTATTCCTTTGGCTTATATCTGGATAGAAAAGGAGTCTTTTGATATATAAGTAATGTCTTAGGTAAGCTTTACGGTGTTCTCAAAACGGCATCAATTTCACCTACGGTTTCATTTGGGACTTTGACCTCAACTGGAAAAACTGAATGGCTGTCCTGCAGATACTTTCCAGAGAGTATAATTCTAAACCCATACTACCTAATACATAGCAAAGGCTTGATTGTGGGAAATAATACTTCTGTAAGAATCAATGAAGATTATGCTGCCCATCCATTCTCCTAGATTTTCTGCAAGCTACTTTTGGATCATGCTAGACTATCAGAGAACTGAGTACATAGCAAATAATCCATTTTTATTAGATTTGCTTTTTAGAATGATATTTTTGTCCTAAATTTAGAGATACTTCTATGAATATTCTTATTTGGTTCACTCTAAGGATACTTACAGCAATGCTGCTCATTCTGTTAGACTGAGGGTTGTCTAGGTTTCCTCCCTTCCTGCTCAAGGGGACAGGTTTTTACAGGCTTCAGAGTAATTCAAAAGTTTGATTTTATTGCTTTCTTTTCAGGGGGATGCTTGTGGTTGAAACATTGATGTCTCTTACAGATTACATGGCTGGGGGATCCTGTAGGTCTATTCTATACTGGTCTGCTTTTTCACAGTTTTTATTTCATTATTGGAGAGAGAACACTCTAGTTCATAATAGCTATCTATTCTTATCCTTCCATTCATTTGTTTATTGAGGAAATATTCACAGAATCTACCCTATGTGCTTGTCACATTTCAAGTCATTGAAGATACAGCAGAGAAAAATTCCCTAAACCCCTGGATCTTATGTTCTAATGAAGTATAAGATTGGTTCTGGCTTCCTTTAAATCAAAGATAGTCTGACAAATCTTGATTCCAGGAATAATTACATCTTGATCAGTTTGTTTATCCTCTGGATAAACAAATTATTGACTCATAGGAAGCCTACAGCCAAATTTGTGTACCCTTAGCTGTTGATTATAAGTGCATGCTATACTTTTTTGTGTTCCATCTTACTTTGGGTTCCATTTATTCCCTTTGCTTTATTTTTTAACATTACTTATAATTTGTTGTGTCACTGTGCTGTATGTGTCTTGGTAAGCATCTTAAATAATTTTTGAGTGCAACACTGAGTATAAATCATAAAGCATACAAACAAATAAAAAATACTCTTATCTTTACCCACTGTCCTCCAAGTTCCTCTTGTTAATTCTCCTTACCAGAAGCAACTTTCTAAAAAGGCACTTCCATCATATTATAAAATTTCTTATACATTTGGTGACTTCCCAGATAGGCCCTTCATAATCTGTTCTTGTTGAGCTACTTGAATTTGGCTATTTTCCTCCCCACAGCATATGTCCTTACTTCACTGAGAAAATTGCAGATTCTCACAAGTGTTTTGCTCTCTCTCACCCCTAAGCTTTTGGATTTGTTGTTTCTTTTGTTAAAAAGCCCATCCCGTCCACACCCTCTCACCTGGCTTGCTCCCATTCAATTGGTGTCATCTTCTCTGGGAAGCCTTTCCCACTGCCTTAGGCTTAGTTGGGTGCCCCTCCTTTGAGTTGCCATAGTATCCTCTGCTTATGTCTAGCCTGTACTTATCACTGTATTATAAGTGTTAATTTGCCTGTTCTTGTCTGTCCCTAGACTGTGACCTTATTCAGGGAGGGAGCTCTCTTTCATCTGCGTGTCCCCAGGGCCTAGCAGGGTGCACTATAGAAAGTGTTTAGTGCAGATTTTCTGGATGACTCATTGAAGGAGAGACATATTTCCAAAGGTTGCCTAGAAAACTGGCTTACTTCCTGAAGTGGTTCTTATTTCCCCACAGTTTCAAAATGGTTTGCGATTTGTTTCTACCTTTGCAGTCAATGACTGCACCCCTTATAGTTCCACCTTTTGGAAGCTGGCTCAAAGAATACAAAAGAAGACCCCAAGGAAAATTAGGCTAGTTCTTTTTTTCAGATTATGATCACATTGACTAGCACTAAGCCTAACACACAACAGATGCTCCATAAATATGGGTTAAATAAGTATTAGTTAAATAAATGACTCGCTAATTGAATGAATGAAAGTAGAATTGTTGCTCACATAGTATAGTTGGCTTTATAGTAAGCAGAACTGACTGTTGTCTGGTGCTGGGAAACCTCTACTTGACCTCCTACACCGTTGTTAATGATTGACACGTTGGGGTTAAGAATTAAGAATAAAGACTGCAGTGACGGTATAATGCTGAGTGGTCTCAGTGAATAAAATTATCTGATTATTTTGTGTGTGAGTTCAGGGCACACACAATTGGATTGCCATGGGGGAATTGAGGGCAGGGTTGAGAAATGTGAAGGAGGAACCTCAAATAGGACAAACACAGGGACAACGGAAGCTAACCCTGAACCAAATTTTAACATCTTTGCCTAAACAGGCTCTGACAACTCAATGCGTCACTATTTCCTTCTTGCTTTCCCTGCGTGCTTCCTGCAATAAATATTTACTAAGGACTTGTTATACGTCAGGTACCTTGGAGATGCAAGGGGTAGATGGAGAGCAAAATAAAGGCAACTACTTTTTCACAGAGTTTGCAGTCTAGTGTGGAAGACTGATAATACAGTAAGTAGAAACAATTTATAATGAATGCTATGAAAGGGTAATTTTCAGAAGTATGGGAGCATATTACAAAATATTTCATTGGTTTTCAAAACTTCTTTGGTTCCACAGTGGACTGTTCAAGGTTTTGTAGCCACATGGTAGTGGTTTGAGTAGGGGTCCTTGAAAAAGTTCTTGTGTTTTGTAGAAGGTTGGGGCTAAGGTTGGAGCTAAGTAAACAAATATTCTATTGACTGAAATGTGTTGGCTCCCCTTAAGATTCCTCAAGGTGTCTAGACTCAACTATTGTTCATTGATGAAGACTGTCAATATTTCTCACATTATTAAATTGCTTGGCTTGTACACATGAAAATATTTGATATCAGGAAATCCCCCAGATACCACATTTCCCTTTCTAGATGTGAGAATAAAGACTATTCTATTAAGGTATCTGATGACAGCATGACCAAAACATAAATAGTATGCTGAGTGTTTATCAAACCAACCCAAAATGTTCAAATTGAGTGGTCACTTCTGGAAACCCCAACATGATTGAAATAATTCTTGGAAGCTCAAAACTTGATCAAATGACTTACTATCAGTTTAAGCTTTTCATGAATCAGTTGTGGGTGGGTAAAAACAGGTTTATCAAGATTCTGAAACTTGTTGAAAGCATACTCAGTCTGAGACAAAGTGATATGTTCTCTGAATAGAACAAGCATAAAATTTGGCTTTGATTGCCAAATTATTATTTTATCAACAACTATTACGTATATTCCTATAAAATGTGAAATTAAATACAGTATCACCTAAATAGGCCACATCAGTGTTTTATATTCTTCTTAGTACTATATCTGTAACAGCATAGGAATTGATTAATTTGGTAAGTTAGGTCAATTGCTAACACTCAGAAATGAATAAACTAAGTAGTTAAGTAAATGAAGGTATCATTACTTCTATAGCATTACATTACAAGAAACTGAGGTGTTTGACTAAAATTTTAATTTTCAAAAGATGGGATCCTGAAGCAAAGATATAATCCAAGTGCCTGGGTGTTGGCACAAGCCACTATGAAAAGGAGACTTCATTCCTTACTTACTGCTTGTGTACCATTTTATATGAAGATTTAATAATGAATAAATATTTATAAAATTGAAATACTGCAATATGAATGGTATAAAGAAAGCGTAAGACAGTTTGCCTACTGTCTGGCTAGGCAAACAAGTCATTAGAAAACACACATGAAAATCTAATTAATACAACCAGGTAAAAAATGATAAATTCCAAATGAGTATTACGGTCAGTTAGTATTGGTTGAGTTCCGAGGAGGGAAAAAGAGAGATGAATATTTGGGCCTGGCTGCCTAGGATTCTAAAAATTAATAAATGAGGCAGAGGGCATTTTGAACAGGAGAGCAGGGCCTAGAAATTCAAATGTGTTTGAGAGATTGAGGGTAATGAGTTAATCTGTAGTGGAGATTTTGTTTTTTTGTTTTTGAGAATAATAAAAAAAAAAAAAACCCAGGAGAAATTGTAGGTTGATTTCAAGATATAGAGATTAGTATTCCTTCCCAAATCACAAAAGACAGTGATTTACTTAGAGGTCAGCCTATAGGTAAAATATTGGGCAACCTCAAATCCTGTTTAGAAATATGTGGGTTTCTAAACAAAGACAAAAAATATAAAATTTTTTACACATGAAAATATATCCAATAGCCTTGATTTTTCAAAAACTCATTTTAATTGTATTTTTAAAAACGTTGTTTTGATTTTTTTTAAAGAAAATAAGTATCCAAAAGGGCTATTTCCTGGGCTCTGTATTATATAATTCACATATTTTGTTTCAGCTAGTCCTTACGATGATCCAATGAAAACACAGTATCTTACTTAACTCTCAAAACAAGTCTGTCAGATAGAAGACATCATCATCCTCATTTAACAGATGAAGGAATTGAACATCAGAAAGGTTTTGCAACTGCTCAAAATCATACATAGATCAAGTCTTGGGTCTGGGCCAAGCTTGACTCCAAATCTTATGCTGGAACCACAATGCTGGCTTTAAATATAGACAGCACTAATCAACTGTGTAGGACATTCATTGCCCCAAACTCAGACCAATGCCGGCTACTATGTCAATACTTCAAAGTGTTGTGTCTGTTTGAATCAATCATTTCAAGATAATGTATTTTTATTGTGCAAAATCAGGTTATCACATTTCAGAGAACAAAATAAATAATGAAACCCAAAGACACTAAATGTTTTGGTTTTTCAATGCCAATGGATTATGTTGGTTGTCTACAATTAGAGAGGTTTCAAATATTAATATAGAAAATGTGAAATGATTCCTCGCTCTTTATCAAACTCCTCTCAGACTTCTGCATGTAGTTTAGTGGTTAAGAGTATACGTTTGCAAGCTAGATAGATATGGTTGCACCCAGCTTTGCTCCTCTTTCTAGGTGACTAATGGAGAACCTTTTTTACTTCTCCACATCTCAGTTTCTTCTTCTGTAGAATGGGATTAATGCAATTTACTTCAGACCACTGATGTGAGAAGGAAATGTAAAGATGTAGAGAAAGTACTTTGTACAGTACCTGGCACAGAATTAATACTCAATAAATGGTAGTGATTATTAGTCATTTTGGGCAAACCGGCATTGTTCCTATGAGGAAAGAACTGTTCAAAGGGAACAATGAAATCAGAGTGGATTTCCTGTTCTCTGCCTTTTAAGCTTTTCATCAAAGGCAACACAATGCAACAGAGGCTCTGAGAACAAGCCCAAGATTGAAGCCTCCTTCTCTGATTAATGCAGTGCTTTGAGCACGAGCAAATAATGTGAAGAAGGTTAAATTCATGCATGGCTTAACTTGAACCAAAGTGGTCAAGGATCATCACAGGCTCTGTGGAGCTGAATAATTCCAGCAAGGATTGGTTAATCCCAGAATGTAGCCAAAAGCAAATTCAGAGACAAAGTGTCATGAAGAAAATGGTAAAGTTTTGGCATTATGATGCCACCAGTAGCATATAAACTTATCTGATAATTTAGCTTACTTATTCAGGAATGGTGACTTTATACATTTAACAATTTTCTTTTCACTTCTGGAAAACTATCAGCCTAGCAATAGAATAAGTTATTCCCTCCCCTACCATAGACAGGGGATCAGAGATAAGGGTAGTGAGGGGGATATTTCTGTATACAAATATGTGATAATATCATATATTCTAGTATCACCTTAGAGATCAATAAGTGCATTAATATACATTATCTTACTTTATTATCACAGATCAAGGGAAGAAAATGAGGTCAATAGAGGTTACAGATTTGTTCAAGGGTACACATCAAGCCTAGTGAAAAAACCTCCATTAAAAACCTGATCTTGAACTTAGGTTCAGCTAATTTTGCATCATATTACAGCGCCTGAGCAGTGACTCTTACTAACTTTTATGTCTTGCTTCACACACTGTAAGCCATTCTGTGTGCATATTCCAACCTAATTCTCACATGATTGTAGAAGCAGAGTTAGTCTCATCCCACTTTAAGGACTAAGAAATAACATCAGATTGAAAGACAAAGATCTGCACTTCATGGCTTTAAATACCATGCATTTATTAATTCAACATATATCACTGAATACCTCTTACATAGCAGGAACTTCTCTAGATAATGAAAGTAGGGTGGGGAATATAACAAACTCTTTGCCTTTATGGAGCTTAGATGCTAGTGGTGGACATGAACAATAAGCAAATTAACCAATAAAAATATTAGTTAATGTCAGACAAAGTAAGTAGCATCAAGACAAAGAAAAGGACATGGTGGGTTCAGAGAAGGGGTTATTTTTGGTAGAGTGAAAGTAAGTCTTTTTAGTTGAAACATTTGAATAGAGACCTGAATGAAGTGACCAGCAAGCCAGAAGAACAAGCAAGGCTTTCCAGGAAAGGGAAAGTCAAGGTCAAAGGCATTTCAGCTTGGTGTGCTGGAGAAACCACGAGATGACCAGGCAAGAAAGACTTTGTCTGCATACAAGGTGATGAGTTTGGAGTGATAGGCAAATCATTGTAACAGGTAGGGCTTTGTCATAGTGCATCATGACTTTTTTAGAAAAGATCTCACTGGGTTGGAAAAAAATAACTCAAGCATGATGGTCATAAGCCCTTGCACATTTCCTTTTACTCTCAGTTCATTTGTCTTTCTGTCCTTGACATAATTCTTCCAAGCCACTTCCATTTTTACCAGCTTCTCCCATATCATTGAGGGCTAGCTGAGCAGTAGTTTCAGTATCATGACTATTTTAATGTTGTGTAGCCATCTCATAAGCAGGAGGTCATGTCTCTTGTATTTTGACTTTGTAGTTACTTGTCATGAGCAAATAGTTTTAAAGAACTGGGGGAACTGAATTTAGTATCCCCAAAGTTCTTCCAAACTAAGTGTATAACACAAAACAAAGTAGAATCTATGAAAATAAAGACATTTAACAGTGCCAGAGGAAAAGCACTGCAGTCATATAACTGCAGTTATACTATAAATTTATATAGAGTCATTGGAAATCAAGTTTTTCAAGAGAAATTGCTGGTGATATAAACTTGATTATTTTGCCAACGTGGAGAAGCCAGGCAAGAAACTGAGAATCAGGGTTACAAAATGGACCATCAATTTATCTTGTAAAATTTTTAACTGTTACATATTAACTGTTATACATTAACAGTGTAACCTCTTATGTATTTCTTTTAAGTCTTGTTTTATCTCCAGCATTTGTATAGCAAATGTTAAAGTAGCAAAAGCTCTCTCTATTAGCTAGCTCTGATTAAACATATCTACTAACAAGGAATGTATTGGGTAATGTGAAATAAATGTCTTAGTGCCTTTACCATATAATTAGTGAGTTTCTAACCTAACTTTTTAAGAAGCCAGCTATGAGTCCAGCTGCATAGATAAGGAGCAACTATGAGACAATGCTATTTGATATGAGGTGGAACAGTCCCAAGAGATACAGCTGCAGGAATGGAGGCGAAAATTATTTTTACAAACGAATCCACATGTAAAAAATGACAGGAAGATTTGTATTTAGCAGGTGGCATGGCTTCTTAAATTATTTTAAAAGTTTGCTCTGAATATGGCAAGTGCTGGTCCATTTAAAGTTTCAGTATGACCATATTGCCCTTTATATTTGCAAAAGATTTCTTCAGAGAGACTTCAAATCTCAAAATCAAAAAGTGCCCACCATCCTGTAATTTCCTCTTAAGGGATAGTAAGTGGTCGTTTTAAGTGATGCTTTCAGGGTTAATGAGAGTGTTTCTGAAAGGCAGTCACCAGCCACCCGGTGCCTTAGCCAGGACTCCTCTCCCTTTTCCTTCAGTCCTTCTGGCTGATTGGCTTAGCACCATGCTGCATCTTCCTAAGCATCTAACCATGGACTCACTCAGGATCATGGGATCTCAGTTCCTGTGGGGGTCTCTTATCACTGTCCTCCTGCAAGGAAACCAGTATCTGTGATTGTATGTGAAATGCAAGATGGACACACACTAGTTGGTCCTCTTTCTCCCCTTTCCTCTGCTCCTACTACAACCACAAATCAACCACACCAGCTTAGGCACACCATGCCGGCAGCAGCCAAGTTCACTTAAATTAAAAGTATTCATATTATATATGTATATGTGTGTGTGTATGAATATATATTATGTGATTTTATTATAAATGAATGATATAAAACTATGTATTTACTGTGAACCAGAGCATATTTTGAAGTATATATACATTGTAGAATGTTTAAATCTAGCTAATTAAAATATGCATCACCTCACGTAGTTATTTTTGTGGTGAGAACACTTAATATCCACTCTCTAAGCCATTTTTTTCAAAGTACAAGATATCATCATTAACTATAGTCACCATGCTGTGCAATAGTTCTCTTGAACTTATTTGTTCTATCTAACTGTAATTTTAAAAAGACAAAAGATAATAAATGCTGGCAAAGATGTGGATAAAAGGGAACCCTTGCACACTGTTGGTGGGAAAATAAATTAGTATGGCCATTATGGAAAACAGATGGAGGTTTCTCCAAAAATTAAAAATAGAATTACCATATGATCTAGCAATTCCACTATTGGGTATATATCCAAAGGAAATGAAATCAGTATGTTGAAGAGACATCTGCATTCTCAATGTTTATTGCAGCACTATTCACAAAGTCAAGTTATGGAATCAACCTAAATATCAATGAATGAATGGATAAAGAAAATGTGGTATAGATACATAGTGAAATACTATTCAGCCATAAAAAAGAAGGAAATCCTATCATGTGAAACAACATGAATGAACTCAGAGGATATTATGCTAAGTGAAACAAAATATCAGGCACAGAAAGACACATACCACATTATCTCAGTCACATGGAATCTATAAAAGTGGATCTCCTAAAAATACAGAGTATAATGGTGGTTACCAGAGGCTGGGGCAGTTGGAAGATGAGGTGAGAAGATGTTGGCCAGAGGATACAAAATGACAACTGCACTTTTAAAAACATCCCTGGTAATCTGTTTCACCAAGGATAATGTGGAGTCAAATGTGTGTTTAAACAGAATTAGAAACATGTTTATCTTAAGAACCTGTGAGGTCAGTTGCAAATACCCAAATTATTGGAGGTCAAAGAGCTACTAGCTTTGGGTTTTCAGAACTCTTTCATGTACAAAACTTCCTTCTATTTCAAAAGACCCCTGCCAGGCAGGTGTAAAAGGCATTTGCAATGGAGAATAACATTCTTCTATTTCATGAGTAAGGTAACTAACTTTCAGAGATGGATCCCCAGCTCCAACTCCAACCAAAAAACAAATACTTCTATCTTGATTTAAGCCTGCTTCCCTCCTGCTATATTAATTTGAATAAAACTATTTGGTAGCCATTTATAAAAGAGTGAGTCATAGGGTAGAAAAAAGTGTGGCTCTCCCATGTTTCTTGCAGCTCTATTCACAATAGCAAAGGTATTAAATAAACCTAAATGTCCATCCACACATGAATGAATAAAGAAAACGTGAGATACACACACACACACACACACACACACACACACACACACACACACACACACACACACAGTGGAATACTATTTAGCCATAAAAAAGAATGGAATCTTGTCATTTGTGGCAACATGAATGAGTCTGGAGGACATTCTGTTAAGTGAAATAAGTCAGGCACAGAAAAAAACATAGTGCATGTCCTCACTCAGATACGGGAAGGAAAAAAAAAGAACTCATAGAATTAGACTCGAATGGTTGTTATTAGTGTCTGGGAACGGTCAAGATGGGGAAGAGAGGATAAGAAAAGGTTGGTTAATGGATACAAAATTAAAGCTAGATGGGATAAATAAGTTCTAGAATTTTGCAGCATTGTAGGGGGAATATAATTGACAATAATTTAGCATATTTTTCAAAAAACTAGAAGAGAGAATTTTAAACATTTATAACACAAAGACATAGTAAATGTTTGAGAGGATAGATATGCTAACTACTCTGATTTGATCCTTACATACTGTATATATGTATCAGAAATTCATACTGTATCCCAGAAATATGTTATATATCAACTAAACATAAATGATTCTGAAGATCATATGAGGCAGAAAAATATTTAAAATAATAAATGAAAAAGTCTCAATAAAATAGGAATAATAACCAAGATTTATTGAGCACTTACTACACATTTTGAAGTTTCCATGGACTTTACGCTGGCCCTTAGTTTTGGTGTATGATCATCAAGGTTCTTAAATAGGATGAGAAGTTATGATAAACACTAGACAAATAAAAGAAATATGTGAACATATTACTGAATTTGAACATATTTGAAAGGATTAAAAAATATTATTTAACACAACATATAACTTATATTTTTCTCTAAATATTAATGAAGGTTGTTTTGATAGTTACTTACTGCTTTTATTGAGTGATCAATTCACCAGCTATCAAGATCTAGAAATTATTACTATAATCATTTAAAATTTTTGGTCACATGTATTTTGTAGATACAAATTTGACCCAGATGTTTGTCATTTTGATCCCAATTATTGGTCCAAAAAAAAATTCAATTAAGCCAGAGAACCACCTCAAGGTTGGCTTCCTATTAATTTTTGTGTTGAATTTCTTCCCAGTTTTTACCCATCCAGATTACATGAGATCTGAGCAGCTAGAATAGGACACAAATGAGAAAAATAGAAATGACATAAAACTAAAGAAAGGTTGAGAAGAATAACCACTAATGCTATAAAAGGTAAGTTTGGAGGGAGAATAACATGATGGGTAAATGCTGGCAGCATTTATAAAAATTAGTATGGCCATAAAAATCTTCCTGGGCACAGAGCTTGCCCATGTTTCCCAGCCTTCCTTGCAGCTAGATGTGGCCACGTGACTGAAATCACGCCAGTGAAATTTGGGCAGAAGTTACAAGTGCCACCATGTTCTTTCTCCATCCTGAGGACTATAATGGAGAAGATCACGCCAATCTCTGAAGAAAGGCATGAGTTGAAAGTGGCAGAGTCAGCCTTAGCCTAGTTTTCTCAATGGTTCTGCATGGAGCAGAGTCATTTCCGACAGAAAGCCTTTGTTTCGGCCTGTTTCATAAGAAAAATAAACTTCTGCTTTATAATGTTACAGATCTGGGGGAGTTTAATGGGGTCTGTAGCTTAGCCTACTCTGATACGCATAGTTTATGTTTTTTTTTATTATTATACTTTAAGTTCTAGGGTACATGTGCATAACGTGCAGGTTTGTTACATATGTATACTTGTGCCATGTTGGTGTGCTTCACCCATCAACTCGTCAGCACCCATCAATTCATTATTTATATCATGTATAACTCCCAGTGCAATCCCTCCCCCCTCCCCTCTCCCCATGATAGGCCCCAGTGTGTGATGTTCCCCTTCCTGAGTCCAAGTGATCTCATTGCTCAGTTCCCACCGATGAGTGAGAACATGCGGTGTTTGGTTTTCAGTTCTTGTGACAGTTTGCTAAGAATGATGGTTTCTAGCTGCATCCATGTCCCTACAAAGGACGCAAACTCATCCTTTTTTATGGCTGCATAGTATTCCATGGTGTATATGTGCCACATTTTCTTAATCCAGTCTGTCACAGATGGACATTTGGGTTGATTCCAAGTCTTTGCTATTATGAATAGTGCTGCAATAAACATACGCGTGCATGTGTCTTTGTAGTAGAATAATTTGTAATCCTTTGGGTATATACCCAGTAGTGGGATGGCTGGGTCATATGGTACATCTAGTTCTAGATCCTTGAGGAATTGCCATACTGTTTTCCATAATGGTTGAACTAGTTTACAATCCCACCAACAGTGTAAAAGTGTTCCTATTTCTCCACTTCCTCTCCAACACCTGTTGTTTCCTGACTTTTGAATGATTGCCATTCTAACTGGTGTGAGATGATATCTCATTGTGGTTTTGATTTGCATTTCTCTGATGGCGAGTGATGATGAGCATTTTTTCATGTGTCTGTTGGCTGTATGAATGTCTTCTTTTGAGAAATGTCTGTTCATATCCTTTGCCCACTTTTTGATGGGGTTGTTTGTTTTTTCTTTTATATTTGTTTGAGTTCTTTGTAGATTCTGGATATTAGCCCTTTGTCAGATGAGTCGATTGCAAAAATGTTCTCCCATTCTGTAGGTTGCCTGTTCACTCTGATGGTAGTTTCTTTTGCTGTGCAGAAGCTCTTTAGTTTAATTAGATCCCATTTGTCAATTTTGGCTTTTGCTGCCGTTGCTTTTGGTGTTTTAGACATGAAGTCCTTGCCTATGCCTATTTCCTGAATGGTACTACCTAGATTTTCTT
This sequence comes from Rhinopithecus roxellana, assembly GCF_007565055.1. Lineage (NCBI taxonomy): Eukaryota > Metazoa > Chordata > Mammalia > Primates > Cercopithecidae > Rhinopithecus > Rhinopithecus roxellana. Next base: position 80,274,823 of record NC_044557.1, read on the forward strand.
CTAGGGTTTTTATGGTATTAGGTCTAACATTTAAGTCTCTAATCCATCTTGAATTAATCTTCGTATAAGGAGTAAGGAAAGGATCCAGTTTCAGCTTTCTACTTATGGCTAGCCAATTTTCCCAGCACCATTTATTAAATAGGGAATCCTTTCCCCATTTCTTGTTTCTCTCAGGTTTGTCAAAGATCAGATGGCTGTAGATGTGTGGTATTATTTCTGAGGACTCTGTTCTGTTCCATTGGTCTATATCCCTGTTTTGGTACGAGTACCATGCTGTTTTGGTTACTGTAGCCTTGTAGTATAGTTTGAAGTCAGGTAGCGTGACACCTCCAGCTTTGTCCTTTTGACTTAGGATTGTCTTGGCAATGCGGGCTCTTTTTTGGTTCCATATGAACTTTAAAGCAGTTTTTTCCAATTCTGTGAAGAAACTCATTGGTAGCTTGATGGGGATGGCATTGAATCTATAAATAACCTTGGGCAGTATGGCCATTTTCACTATATTGATTCTTCCTATCCATGAGCATGGTATGTTCTTCCATTTGTTTGTGTCCTCTTTTATTTCACTGAGCAGTGGTTTGTAGTTCTCCTTGAAGAGGTCCTTTACATCCCTTGTAAGTTGGATTGCTAGGTATTTTATTCTCTTTGAAGCAATTGTGAATGGAAGTTCATTCCTGATTTGGCTCTCTGCTTGTCTGTTACTGGTGTATAAGAATGCTTGTGATTTTTGCACATTAATTTTGTATCCTGAGACTTTGCTGAAGTTGCTTATCAGCTTAAGGAGATTTTGGGCTGAGACGATGGGGTTTTCTAAATATACAATCATGTCATCTGCAAACAGGGACAATTTGACTTCTTCTTTTCCTAACTGAATACCCTTGATTTCTTTCTCTTGCCTGATTGCCCTAGCCAGAACTTCCAACACTATGTTGAATAGGAGTGGTGCGAGAGGGCATCCCTGTCTTGTGCAGTTTTCAAAGGGAATTTTTCCAGTTTTTGCCCATTCAGTATGATATTAGCTGTGGGTTTGTCATAAATAGCTCTTATTATTTTGAGGTACATTCCACCAATACCGAATTTATTGAGCGTTTTTAGCATGAAGGGCTGTTGAATTTTGTCAAAAGCCTTTTCTGCATCTATTGAGATAATCATGTGGTTCTTGTCTTTGGTTCTGTTTATATGCTGGATTACGTTTATTGATTTGCGAATGTTGAACCAGCCTTGCATCCCAGGGATGAAGCCCACTTGATCATGGTGGATAAGCTTTTGGATGTGCTGCTGAATCCGGTTTGCCAGTATTTTATTGAGGATTTTTACATCGATGTTCATCAGGGATATTGGTCTAAAATTCTCTTTTTTTGTTGTGTCTCTGCCAGGCTTTGCTATCAGGATGATGTTGGCCTCATAAAAAGAGTTAGGGAGGATTCCCTCTTTTTCTGTTGATTGGAATAGTTTCAGAAGGAATGGTACCAGCTCCTCCTTGTACCTCTGGTAGAATTCAGCTGTGAATCCATCTGGTCCTGGACTTTTTTTGGTGGGTAGGCTATTAATTGTTGCCTCAGTTTCAGAGCCTGCTATTGGTCTATTCAGGGATTCAACTTCTTCCTGGTTTAGTCTTGGGAGAGTGTAAGTGTCCAGGAAATTATCCATTTCTTCTAGATTTTCTAGTTGATTTGCATAGAGGTGTTTATAGTATTCTCTGATGGTAGTTTGTATTTCTGTGGGGTCAGTGGTGATATCCCCTTTATCATTTTTTATTGCATCTATTTGATTCCTCTCTCTTTTCTTCTTTATTAGTCTTGCTAGCGGTCTGTCAATTTTGTTGATCTTTTCAAAAAACCAACTCCTGGATTCATTGATTTTTTGGAGGGTTTTTTGTGTCTGTATCTCCTTCAGTTCTGCTCTGATCTTAGTTATTTCTTGCCTTCTGCTAGCTTTTGAATGTGTTTGCTCTTGCCTCTCTAGTTCTTTTAATTGTGATGTTAGAGTGTCAATTTTAGATCTTTCCTGCTTTCTCTTGTGGGCATTTAGTGCTATAAATTTCCATCTACACACTGCTTTAAATGTGTCCCAGAGATTCTGGTTTGCTGTATCTTTGTTCTCATTGGTTTCAAAGAACATCTTTATTTCTGCTTTCATTTCGTTATGTACCCAGTAGTCATTCAGGAGCAGGTTGTTCAGTTTCCATGTAGTTGAGCGGTTTTGATTGAGTTTCTTAGTCCTGAGTTCTAGTTTGATTGCACTGTGGTCTGAGAGACAGTTTGTTATAATTTCTGTTCTTGTACATTTGCTGAGGAGTGCTTTACTTCCAATTATGTGGTCAATTTTGGAATAAGTGTGATGTGGTGCTGAGAAGAATGTATATTCTGCTGATTTGGGGTGGAGAGTTCTATAGATGTCTATTAGGTCCGCTTGGTGCAGAGATGAGTTCAATTCCTGGATATCCTTGTTAACTTTCTGTCTCGTTGATCTGTCTAATGTTGACAGTGGAGTGTTGAAGTCTCCCATTATTATTGTATGGGAGTCTAAGTCTCTTTGCAAGTCTCTAAGGACTTGCTTTATGAATCTGGGTGCTCCTGTATTGGGTGCATATATATTTAGGAGAGTTAGCTCTTCCTGTTGAATTGATCCCTTTACCATTATGTAATGGCCTTCTTTGTCTCTTTTGATCTTTGATGGTTTAAAGTCTGTTTTATCAGAGACTAGGATTGCAACCCCTGCTTTTTTTTGTTCTCCATTTGCTTGGTAGATCTTCCTCCATCCCTTTATTTTGAGCCTATGTATGTCTCTGCATGTGAGATGGGTCTCCTGAATAGAGCAGACTGATGGGTCTTGACTCTTTATCCAGTTTGCCAGTCTGTGTCTTTTAATTGGAGCATTTAGTCCATTTACATTTAAGGTTAATATTGTTATGTGTGAACTTGATCCTGACATTATAATATTAACTGGTTATTTTGCTCGTTAGTTGATGCAGTTTCTTCCTAGTCTCGATGGTCTTTACATTTTGGCATGTTTTTGCAATGGCTGGTACTGGTTGTTCCTTTCCATGTTTAGGGCTTCCTTCAGGGTCTCTTGTAAGGCAGGCCTGGTGGTGACAAAATCTCTAAACATTTGCTTATCTGTAAAGGATTTTATTTCTCCTTCACTTATGAAACTTAGTTTGGCTGGATATGAAATTCTGGGTTTAAAATTCTTTTCTTTAAGAATGTTGAATATTGGCCCCCACTCTCTTCTGGCTTGTAGAGTTTCTGCCGAGAGATCTGCTGTTAGTCTGATGGGCTTCCCTTTGTGGGTAACCCGACCTTTCTCTCTGGCTGCCCTTAAGATTTTTTCCTTCATTTCAACTTTGGTGAATCTGGCAATTATGTGTCTTGGAGTTGCTCTTCTGGAGGAGTATCTTTGTGGCATTCTCTGTATTTCCTGAATTTGAATGTTGGCCTGCCCTACTAGGTTGGGGAAGTTCTCCTGGATGATATCCTGAAGAGTGTTTTCCAAATTGGTTCCATTTTCCCCCTCACTTTCAGGCACCCCAATCAGACGTAGATTTGGTCTTTTTACATAATCCCATACTTCTTGCAGGCTTTGTTCATTTCTTTTTCTTCTTTTTTCTTTTGGTTTCTCTTCTCGCTTCATTTCATTCATTTGATCCTCAATCGCTGATACTCTTTCTTCCAGTTGATCGAGTCGGTTACTGAAGCTTGTGCATTTGCCACATGTTTCTCGTGTCATGGTTTTCATCTCTGTCATTTCGTTTATGACCTTCTCTGCATTAATTAGTCTAGCTGTCAATTCTTCCACTCTTTTTTCAAGATTTTTAGTTTCTTTGCGCTGGGTACGTAATTCCTCCTTTAGCTCTGAGAAGTTTGATGGACTGAAGTCTTCTTCTCTCATCTCGTCAAAGTCATTCTCTGACCAGCTTTGATCCATTGCTGGCGATGGGCTGCGCTCCTTTGCAGGGGGAGATGCGCTCTTATTTTTTGAATTTCCAGCTTTTCTGCCCTGCTTCTTCCCCATCTTTGTGGTTTTATCTGTCTCTGCTCTTTGATGATGGTGACGTACTGATGGGGCTTTGGTATAGGTGTTCTTCCTGTTTGATAGTTTTCCTTCTGACAGTCAGGACCCTCAACTATAGGTCTGTTGGAGATTGCTTGAGGTCCACTCCAGACCCTGTTTGCCTGAGTATCAGCAGCAGAGGTTGCAGAAGATAGAATATTGCTGAACAGCAAGTGTACCTCTCTGATTCTTACTTTGGAAGCTTCCTCTCAGGGGTGTACTCCACCCTGTGAGGTGTGGGGTGTCAGACTGCCCCTGGTGGGGGATATCTCCCAGTTAGGCTACTCAGGGGTCAGGGACCCGCTTGAGCAGGCAGTCTGTCCGTTCTCAGATCTCAGCCTCCGTGTTGGGAGATCCACTGCTCTCTTCAAAGCTGTCAGACAGAGTCGTTTGCGTCTGCAGAGGTTCTGCTGCTTTTTTGTTGTTGTTTTTTATCTGTGTCCTGTCCCCAGAGGTGGAGTCTACAGAGACAGGCAGGTTTCCTTGAGCTGCTGTGAGCTCCACCCAGTTCGAGCTTCCCAGCGGCTTTGTTTATCTACTTAAGCCTCAGCAATGGCGGGCGCCCCTCCCCCAGCTTCAGCTGCTGCCCTTTCGGTTAGATCGCAGACTGCTGTGTTAGCAATGAGGGAGGCTCCATGGGCATGGGACCCTCCCGGCCAGGTGTGGGATATATTCTCCTGGTGTGCCCGTTTGCTTAAAGCGCAGTATTGGGGTGGGAGTTACCCAATTTTCCAGGTATTGTGTGTCTCAGTTCCCCTGGCTAGGAAAAGGGATTCCCTTCTCCCTTGCGCTTCCCAGGTGAGGCGATGCGTCCCCGTGCTTCAGCTCTCGCTGGTCGGGCTGCAGCAGCTGACCAGCACCGATTGTCCGGTACTCCCTAGTGAGATGACCCCAGTACCTCAGTTGAAAATGCAGAAATCACCGGTCTTCTGTGTCGCTCACGCTGGGAGTTGGAGACTGGAGCTGTTCCTATTCATCCATCTTGCTCCAGCACCCAGTTTATGTTTTTAATTCAGGGAAAATCAACATAAAATGCATGGGATACAGATAGAGTATTAGAAAGCAGAATATGGATGCATACTTCATAATAAAATACAGAATGCAGAAAAATATTACATGCATTTAAATGTTTTAGTCATATTTGAAGAAAAACCTAATACATTTGAATTAAAATATATGGTGCGGGGCCTGGCGTGGTGGTGGGTGCCTGTTATCCCAGCTACTCGGGAGGCTGAGGCAGGAGAATTGCTTGAACCTGGGAGGCAGAGGTTGCAGTGAGCTGAGATGGCGCCATTGCACTCCAGCCTAGGCAACAAGAATGAAACTCTGTCTCACAACAACAACAACAACAACAACAAATATATATATGTGTGTGTATGTGTGTGTGTGTTTGTATGGATATATATATATATATATATATATATATATATATACATATGGTACAATAATGACACATGTTCTAGATCTATTCTCTAGACTGCTGTATTTCACAGACATGGTCAAATAAATGTACCAGTATCTTGGAAACTGCCAGTGATTGCCAAAAAAGGCCATAACAGCATTTTGGAAGGAAAATGTAGGAGCATCACATTTTGCTAAATCTAAGAATTAGTTAATCTTCAATTTAACAAACATCTCCATCAAGTCTATTGAGAAAGAATCTGTTCTTGTCCCTCCCTCCAGGGTAATAAACTGCCTTTTTTTCAAGCGAGGGAATTCTAAATTGTATCTAGTGGCCTCATATTTCTTCAATTTTTCAATAGCTACTTTAAAAAATGTCTTGTTTAGGGTTTGCTGTTGTAGGCTGATATTATTTAAATACAAATATTCAATAAATACTTTTAGACACTTTTGGAAATAATCCTCTTAACTTTATATTTACTTTTAGATATTTTTATATTTCATTGTGACTAATTCTTTGGTTTTACAGACATGGCTTCTCTACTTATTGCATATAAATGATGTGTTGAATTGACACTTAGAAAATTCAGTCCTAATAATGTAAATGAACACATAACCCATCTTTAAGAAGAGGGTCACTAATATTAGCCAGATTTTTGAGGCATGTTTCACATCACTTCACTCAACACGTGTTTAAAAGGTGATGAAGTTAGGAAGAAATATGGTTTCTTTGACAATAGATCAAAACAAGTAAAGTGTTAAAATAAAAAGCCTAAAATGTGGCATTTCTTTTGGGAATTATTACAATATCAGTTAGAGGAAACATGTTTGGACATTTCTAAAGATAGAGTGAAAAACATCTCTTAATTCACTGGAGGGAAGAGAAATCCCAACATAGTGATACAGGTACCAAAACACAAGAATCAGCTACTTAGCGACTGAAACCATGGAAGCAGTTGATTGGGAATATACACAATCGACATTAAGTCCTGCCACTCAGATAGCAAATCATCTGCCTTTAAGAACAGAACAGATTCCCACTGGATGTGTTCCCACTTCTAAAGAATTATGAAAGCTCACCATTTCTTCCCTCTGTAAACATACACAAGACAAAGCATTGGAAAAACGTGTATGTGGAGAAAAAGAATCAAATTTCATAAAACACATAGACATATCTGCATAAGCTTCAGAACGAATTGCTATTTCATTCTGCAATTTTCAAGGGTTCACAAACTAAGATACTGAAGAAAAGTGGCGGTGCTGACTTCTACAAAGGGTATCAAATCGAAATCAGATTGTAAACTCAAAATGAAAATTAGATTGTAAAAGTCAGTTTGACGACAAGAAATAAAGAATTTTAAATGACGACACAGGTGGAAAACAAAAGTGTGGGGAGGAAAATATCAATGTGATACATTTTAAAATATACGAAAGGCTCGACATGATTGATCTTTGTTCCTATCTGTTTCAGTAACTGATATTGATGAAGCACAATCAAATTCCAAAAAAAAATTGGATATAAGAGGAATTGTATTTATATGCCCAGTTTAGCTGTAGCTGTACTGAAATCAGTGAAACATTGGTAATGAGATTAAAAGGATCTTAGACAGAAGATCTAAACTGTTCTTAATTAAGAATAAATAAAATGAAGCCCAAAAAACTGCCTCGTCTAAGGTGACCACAACCAGTTCTGGCAGAACTGACTGAAAATTCACCCTTAGTACAGTTCTCTTTCTTCTATATCTCATCTTCAGTCTTTGAGGCCACCTCTAATAGTAGATCAAGGAATTTTAAAATATTTGCTCATGATATTGTTTTTTAATAATATAATAATAATAATAATGGCCACTATGAGTTTTTGAGCATCTACCATATAATCTAATAAAGATATAACAACTCCAATTTATTATGTCATTTTGTTCTAATCTCATTTTGCAGATGGGAAAACTATAGCTCAGAAAATTAAATAGCTTGTGCAATGGCATATAGCAGAGCTGGAACTGAGACAGAGCTATATCTGAATCCAAAGTCTATATTCTTTATACTATGCATCAGTGTCTCTTTTAATATATTTTTTTTTTTTTTTGTTAGGTATGTCAAGAAATCCAAAGCAGAACTGATCATTGAAAGCTTGGCTAATCCCTCTAGAATCTGCTGTGTAGCCATCAAAACATCATCAAAAATTGATTGTTCTAATCAAGATTATTCGAGCTCCTGCTTCTAAAATGGCCATCCCAACTTTTAGCAGCCTCATATACAAAGAATAAATAAATTAAGTTTTTAAAATCATGGTAAAACAGTAGTCACTGAGAGAAAGACTGGTGAAAATTTTATGATCTGGTAAAAATCTCTGCAGGCTGGTGATTATACTATCCTAGCTGACATAGATTATGTCAGCCTTGCAGATGGTGTTTGAAAAAATAACCCTATGTGTATATGAGATCAAAACACCAAGATTGAATTTAACCCAGATGCTTGGCACTATGTAGACACAACCTATGTCATATCTTCCATTTACTGTTGGGAGGCAGCAGAAGAAGGGTGTGACTACCCACAGTTGTTAACGGAATAATATTTCCAAGAAAGCTTGCATTAATGTTTTAGGTTTTTTTTTTTCCTCCCTCCTCTGTTTAAATTCCTAAAATGCATCAGACCTCATGAGTTTCAGGCAGACATACTCCGTTAGGAGTTGAAGGAAGATTTGCACATTTCCTCTGACATGTGGACAAGCAGACGCTCAATTGCAGGGCTTCGACTGCTGACTGGCTTTCTTTGTCTTCATTCACACATACATCCTGGCCAAATTCCCACTGAAAATGCCACTGCAGAGCCTGAAAAGTTTTTGGAATGACTCTCATGGCTTTCAATCTCCTCGACAGAAAGAGAAAACTTAGACAGTCTTACTTCAAAAAGAAGAAAAAAAAACTAAAAGAAAGAAAGAAAGATTGAAGACAGTGTTCGTCATCAGCACAAGCATCTTGAAAGCACTTAGAGATAATGGGTTAAGTGTAACTGAATCAGAAACATACCAATTTGGCAGTAATCTCATTCATAAAATGTTGGAGTGCTTGTAGGTGATGCCAAGTTAAACAGGATGATGGACTCAACACAATACATGTTTGCAACACGAATGGGTCCTCGGTTCAAGGCCACCCACCACCAGGTGGCAGGAAGCGGGGGCAGCTGCCCCATCTCTGGAGGGTCGGAGAGATTTCCTGCTCACACAGAGAGATATCCTAGGCCATGAAAGAGAGATAGAGTCCTTGTTCTTGGTGTTACATGATCCGTGATGGAAGCAACATTTACCCTTAGACTGGGGCATGACTTGTAATTAATTTGTGATTCTTGGGGCAAAGCAAGGAATAGATGTGTAGTAGAAATGTTTTATGCTTTCCTTAATGACTATGGCCTTAAATAGCTGAATATTGGGAGAAATATTAACGAGGCAAATAGACATTTCAAAGCCATTTGACATATGACACCTTCATCCAGCATCCAGATGTTTTCTTTTGTCTCTTTCCAAGCCACTTTCTGCCTACTACTTTGTATAGTGTGCTGTTTATGCCAAGACCAGACATCATCAGATGTGATGTGAGGACCCGCTGACTCAACATGTCTTCATACTGATGGCATCCCTGATTTAGAACACTAGGGCAGACCTAGGGGCACAGGCAGTAGGTAATTGTCTCATAGAGAGAGGGTTAATTGAATGTCTTCTGGTATTTAAGTTACAAAATATTACATTTGTAGAAAAGAACATTTTATAATGTGATTTTGATTGTAATTATAAAAGAATAAGAAATATAATATTGAATACCAATGAGTTAATTATAATTGAGTCAATAATACTAATAGTTACCATTATGTCTCAGGCATTCTCCTAAGTACTTCACACTTATTAACTTGTTTGGTCTTCACAAATACCCATACTCATTTAGAGATGAGGAAATTAAGACACAGAGGGATTAGGCTACCCGTCCAAATTCACTGCAGAAGGAAAGTAGCAAAGGCATACTCCAAGTCCAGGCAGTCTGGCCCAAGAGTGTGCAATATTTTCTGTTAATAACTTAGTATTCAGCACTGAGCTAGATACAGGTGAAAAACTAGGATGTATGCGTATGAAGCAATAAGACAGATTTTTTTTTTAAAACAAAATGAGCAGGAATTGTATTGAAATTTAGTCAACCTTTGAAAGAATGACAAAGTGCCACTCTTTAAAATGTGTGTCGCTACCCCCCTAGCGTTACCTCTATAGCTGATTTATAAATCACACAAGAAAATCAACTCCCATTATTTAGATTCTTACTTTATTTTTCACTAGAAACTATAATGTCCTTCTAATCACTAAACGATTCATAAATCCAGTCTCCAAATGACTCCTGGCCATTTCCAAAACCCAGATCTATCTTCAAAATTCAAAGATTTGTCATTAAGCATAAAGAATATTCTAAGGTTTCTGTTGAGGTGTAGGTTCTTTGGACAGGCCCCCAGATATTTTTGAGTTGTGGAAGCTGCCTTGTCATGCATGTGCCCTGGAGCATGGTGGCTGTTTGTCAACTGAGGGCTCTCACTGAGATCCCTAAGTTCAGGTTTCTTGAGGCAAATTATTTCTATAACTTTATGGTCAAATATCATTTATAGGTACCCCAGGGCTTTAATTTCTTATTGGGGAGGTAATCTTAGACATGAAAAGGCAATCAGGGAACAATGCATGGAAGGTGAAAGTCAAGGGCCAACATGTATAGTATAACATAATTAAAAAGTTATATGGGAAATCATGATGGTGGAAGAGAATGCTGAAAGTAACCAATAAGTCACGAAGCCTTCACGGAACGGGTGACTCTTGCCTGAGCCATAAGTGGAAAGGAGCATTTGGTCAACATCTTAATCACTGTATTAAGAACTATTAACATGGTGAATGGATGATACCTATTTGATGACTGACTCTTAATTCCTGGCCCTCCCATGTTTGCTGAAACATTAAGTGACATGAACATTTGTTAACCTCTATCCCTAATCAGTCCAAAAACTATGTTATGTTTCTCTTCACTGCAATAGAAAAAGCAGGAGGACAAATAACATTCTTAGAAAGTGATTTTAAAAAGTTTTGTGTACCTACTATTTAGAATGTGAGCCCTACCAAGGAGAGACAGCACCTAAAGGTGTTCTTTACAACACATGTTATGCTGGAAAATGTTTGCTAGAGTTGCTATTCTAGACCATGCTGTGGGATCACAAAGATGACTCTTGATAATACTGGAAATAGTTAAATATGCAAGGATGATAATGATTATTTCCCTCCAGAGACAGACCTTAATTATTCAGATCCTACAAGATTCAGATTACATTATAGTGATAGTGGCATAATTCTGTTAACTATTAATTTCCTAGTTGACATCAATATCAAAATTCTGAGAAACCTTTTACTGATTTAGTCATGCACCAGTAGATTGAATACCAATGACCAAATCACTGACTCGCACATATAAACATCCTTGAAGTTAAGTTGGTTAAACAGTCTAAAGATGAATTGATGTGGTTTTGAGAACCTTTAAGTTTCCTTTCATTTCTTCAGGTATGACTTTCTGTATGTAATTAGATTTGGTTATAAAATATAATTGGACTATCTGATCACAAAGTATTTCTCCTTCCTTCCTTCCTTCCTTCCTTCCTTCCTTCCTTCCTTCCTTCCTTCCTTCCTTCCTTCCTTCCCTTCTTCCTTCCTTCTCCTTCCTTCCTTCTCCTTCCTTCCCTCCCTCCCTTTCTTCCTTCCTTCTCCTTCCTTCCTTCCCTCTCTCCATCCTTCCTTCCTTCCCTCCCTCCCTCCCTCCCTCCCTCCCTCCCTCCCTCCCTCCTTCCTTCCTTCCTTCCTTCCTTCCTTCCTTCCTTCCTTCCCTCCCTCCCTCCCTCCCTCCCTCCTTCCTTCCTTCCTTCCTTCCTTCCTTCCTTCCCTCCCTCCCTCCCTCCTTCCTTCTTCCTTCCTTCCTTCCTTCCTTCCTTCCTTCCTTCCTTCCTTCCTTCCTTCCTTCCTTCCTTCCTTCCTTCCTTCCTTCCTTTCTTCCTTCCTTCCTTCCTTCCCTTTCTTTCTTCCTCCCCTCCTACCAGGACACCTCCAAGCCATAATGGTAAAATATCATTAATTAGGAATGAGATGTAACTAATCCACTGGAGCAAAAACAAGATTCATCTTAGTACAGTGCTACTGATTGGGCTGTGTTGAAAGCATTTGCAGGATTTGTAAATAACCTATCAATATGATGAGTTGCCATGAGGTGACCACAAAAAAGGTGAATGAAAGAATTGTTTAAAGAGATACTGTGTCAGGATGGCATTTGTTTTTTCCTGCTGGCACACAAGAGCACATGCACCAGCTCAAACTAAAATGTCAGGTATAATACATTCTAAAATCAGGAAAATTTTAGTGAGCTAGACTATGGCTATGATTGTGACTAAAAAACTATTCACTAAGTTTCTGCTGTGTATAGGGTTAGTAATGAGGGGATATAAAGACTGCAGAGATGCCTTTCAAGTTGCTTATAACACAGATGGATGAATAATGCATGAAGTCATCCTTAATATGAGGCTAGTTAATATACAACAGTGGAAATGCTAACTAGGCTGATCATAGAATTAGGGTGTGCTTGGAGACATTTGTGATGGGAGATAGATCTAACCATAGATTAAAAAAAATACTGTTAGCTTTTTGCCAGAAATATATCATTCTTCCTTCTAATTCCGTTGGAGGTCCCAACAGACTTCCTGGCACTGTCACAGGAGATAATCCAGTGTGTCAGTTTTGTATTCTGAATGGGTCCCCAGGAAGGACAAACCTCTTCTTCATATCCTACTGCAGCCACTTTTGTGGGACGGTACAGGTGATGTCAGCTAAAGATAGTCCTGCTAGAATTGAGAGACCTTGGCAATAGTCATTCATCAAAGATCATCCCTGAAGGGACACAATAAAGATGTAGGGAGAAAGAAGCAATTCATGTCAACGAGTGTTTTTTGAGCCCTGATTTTGTTTTGGGGGACCAGGCCAATATTATTAGTCACAAAAGTGTGCCTTTTTAGCCTCAGAGGGAGATAAAATCTTCCTGCAGGTTTGGGGATAGATGCTTGGATATGCTAGGTGGGTTCTTTCATTTCATCCTTTTTCACCTCCCTTCAGCTCAGGTATCGTAAAAGTTTCCAAAGGTTGATCATTTCCTCTCTCTAGTTTATCCTGGGCAGCTTTACTATACTATGACATAGAATTCAAGAGTGTGGAATTGATTGAGTGGTGCAATCCACTTCACACCCATACCTGTTAGCGTGGTTATCTCCTGCTTTCCCCCGTGGGACTGCCTGAAATCACTTCTTTGTCAATCCTAGCTGTGCTCTGAAGCCAGGGCTAGGCACCAGTGTAGCATCCAAGGGTATCATATGAGAAACATTTATCCTACATCAGCTTTGAGTTGGGTGTATTCACTGGCGGCTGACTCAGATTCCCTTTCCTAGAGACAGGATCACAGTTTAACATGGAAAACCTGTATGTCTAGGAGCAGGGCTACATCAACATAGTCATCTGGCATGGGAACAGTCACTAAGACCAGGACGGGGACATTCAGAAAGGCCAAAGTGCGGAGATCCAGATGTAACACCACTATTTTCCTGCCTCTTACTCCTGTAGCAGTTGCTTAAGAAAATTGGATTAGTTAGCACAATAAAAACAATCCAAGTTTAAAATGTGACAGAGCAATGGAGAATATCAGAGTGACCATTTTGGAAATTCTAATATTGCCACTGAAACAAAAAAATGTCTGGGAGTGTGTCGGTTCTATGAGATGCACAGTAGATATTGGAAGTTATCAGTAAAAAACTAGGGTGATAGATGAGTAAAGAGATAATCCTAACCTAGTGACTTCTAGCTAAAAACTTCACCAGTACCCAGCTTAAATCAGAATCACACAGAACCTGCATGCTATTCGTGATTCACTACACATTTCATATGCGTCTATAGGATTAACAGATGGTAAACAGAAATCACACATTACATGTAATGTATACAGATAGTAAATTTGTTCACAGTTTCATTTTGTGGTTTACTTTCTTCTCAATTGTTCTTTTGGTGATGTAGAACTGTAAGTCAAAAACATCCTTTTAGAATATATTCAACCAACATTTGGCATTTCTCTCTTAGAGAAAGCCCTGAGTGAGTTGACCAGACAGGCACACCACTGACACTATAACTCTGCTTGTTTATGGTAGATATTTAATACATGCCAGTTTATTAAAATAAATAATCCAGAACATACACGCTATAAGTATCACGAGGAGATGCAAATGCCATCGATGTTGAGAGGGGAGTCATTCATTCTAATCTGGATGACCAAGAATCTTTCTGAAGGTAATGATGGCATTTGACCTGAGCCATGCAGGATAGGTAGCATTTGAACATGCAAATGTGAAAAAAAAAATTATTCCAGGTGGTTGTACTCCTCATATAGTGGAATACGGATGCAGAGTTGGAGTTGTGAGTAAAGAAGTTCAGGGAATTAATTTAGCAGTGAATGAGAGAATTAATGAGGAATGAAGTGGAAAAGGTATAAGCCTAAAAAATGCTAAAGTGTCTGGATTTTAATGTATAGGCAATGAGGAGTCAATGAAGATGTCTAAGCAAATAAGGAACATAACTGATGTCATGACTGAGAAAAAAAGTATGAGGTGAATTAAGGAAGGGAAATAAGGTAATTTCTCCTGGTTTCTGGAAATCAGGGTACAATTTTCATGCATATGCAGGATCAAAACATCACATTTCCTTTGCCATATTTTCATGTATGCCAGCAAGAAATGAATAGACATGATCAACACATGTATGTGCATGTGCGGGCTCAAAATATATTATTATTACTATTCAGCTAGATGCTGCTGTCACACACACATACACACATACATCTACTGGCAAAAATTAAATGCAAACTAATAATTATTTAACGCACTCTTTATTTTATTTAAGAGTGTCTGCTATGTACCAAGTACTATTCTGGAAGCAGGAGAAAAAAGATTAAATTCAAAATCTATCTGGAGAAAGACGAGCAAATGATGAAAGCAATTGTAGTGGTGTGGACAAAGTACAGTGAAAACATAGAAGGTGAGCAACGAATACTTCTTTGGGGGCAATAAAGCAGGCACTTTTTAGTAATTAGATATCTTATATCTTAATTTCCATTCTGAAACTGATAAGGAGATATAATCCTGAAGAGCCCTGTCAGTGAATATGCCCCACAGGTAGAAAATTAGCTGAAGGAAATTAGCAAGGCATAGAAGATATGTGTTTTCTCCTAGTTTTATTCATGTTTGGCTATTATTACAGGTACATGTGTTTCCATTATTCTAATTATTTTCTGCATTTAAATGCTTTGGTGTCTTCCTAACATTAATTAACAGTGGAGGCCAGGCACGGTGGCTCACGCCTGTAATTCCAGCACTTTAGGAGGTTGAGGCAGGTGGATCACCTGAGGTGAGGAGTTCGAGACCAGCCCAGTCAACATGGTGAAACCCTGTCTCTACTAAAAACACAAAAATTTAACTGGGTATGGTGGTGGGTGCCTATAATACCAGCTACTTGGGAGGCTGAGACACGAGAATCTCTTGAGCCCAGGAGGCAAAGGTTGCAGTGAGCCATGATTGTGCCATTGTACTCCAGCCTGGGCAACAAGAGTGGAACTCCGTCTCAATAATAATAATAATAATAATAATAATAATAATAAATAGTGGAGAGCAAGGAAAATGCGGAACAGAAATGACTGAAAGGTGAGTGAAGCATCTATGACCTAAACAGAGCTTTTGCAGGAGGAATCGCTGAAGTGAATTTGTGTGATTCTAAATGTATTAACAGAAATAGAGATATGTGTATGTGAAGTAGTAAAACTTTTCAATAAATTATACCTCTTACTCTAGAAAGCAAAATTATGCTTAATGCTCATTTTCCTACTTTCTTTCAATTTTGTTTCACTCTTGGAACATAAACCTTGTATGAAGATCCTTCAAGTTAGAGGGGCTAGGATTCATGGAAAGTGAGGGTAAGAGTGACCTATAAGACTGTTTCCTAGGTACATCGTAATTACAGAAAACCTACTCTCACAAGAATGCTTCTCCAGGGGTTTGTATTTTGAGAAGCTGTGCCTAGTGTCACCAAAACAGCAAAGGCAGGTGCAATCTGTATTAGAAGCAAAAACATTGCTGTAATTCAGGGCTATTTTCTAATTAATTAATGAAGGAATCCAGCAAACTCATTCAGCTGCTAGTTACTAAGTGAATAAAAAACTCTCAGTTCACTGTCATGCATGAGAACCTCAAAAATAGAAAATATACCCGTCGCGA
Source organism: Rhinopithecus roxellana (assembly GCF_007565055.1). NCBI lineage: Eukaryota > Metazoa > Chordata > Mammalia > Primates > Cercopithecidae > Rhinopithecus > Rhinopithecus roxellana. The sequence continues at coordinate 80,290,636 of NC_044557.1, forward strand.
TGACATTTACTCACATAATTCTGGATTAGCCCCAACGTCATGTTCACTTTTTTATCTTTTCTGTTTGCTGGCACATGGAGATTTTCTCAACAAAACAGTTTTGTTATGCTTGCTTTTATCTCAAAGCATTCCAGGTCATGTCTACAACATATGAATAAGATTTGTGAACTGGTTATATTGTAGTACTCTTTATACTGCCAAAGTGCAAATCTCTGCAAATCATGGCAGAGAGTCTTCATTGAATTAGTGCCACAAAATAAGGCACTAATGTATGATGCAGGAGAGATACTGTCAGTATATATCCACACTTGTCTAATATTTTTACAAAACACGTTGGAAATGCCCTTTGATAAATATGGTCCAAAATGAAATTGCCATTCTTAGGATTTTATTTATAAACCTTTATTCTTTCCTCTGGAAGATATTGAGCATTTTCAAACATCTCCTTTTGGGTTTTGGCTGATTTGTAGCAATCGGTAACATGCAAATGGTCTGTATTGTTATAAAAATTATTTATGAGAGCCGGTGCGGTGCCTCATGCCTGTAATCCCAGCACTTTGGGAGGCTAAGGTGGGTGGATCATGAGGTCAGGAGTTCAAGACCAGCCTCACCAACATGGTGAAACCCTGTCTCCACTAAAAATACAAAAATTAGCTGAGTGTGGTGGTGGGTACCTGTAATCCCAGCTACTGAGGAGACTGAGGCAGGAGAATTGCTTGAACCCAGGAGGTGGAGGTTGCAGTGACCCGAGATCCGCCACTGCACTCCAGCCTGGGCAACAGAACAAGATTCCATCTCAAAAAAAAAAAAAAAAAAAAAAAAAAAAAAAAAAAAAAAAAAAAAAAAAAATTCTGTATGAGAAGTTGTTACCCTTTTACATTTGCAACTTGTATTGATATTAGACAGATATTAGACAAACTTAACCAATGAGCATAAACATTCTAACTCAGCTTGCTATACACTACTTACTTTTGAAAACATAATCCATCCTATATTTAGTTCAAGTGCTTAAAATATTATGAATGTGAATACTTCTGACACCTTCAGTAAGCATTTAGTCTAGGGCTTGAAAAGCACTGTTCTAAGTAGAAATCCTCGTATTAGTGGCTTTAGGGTGAGCAGCAACTTTTTTTTTTCCTCTTTTTTACTTTTTGTTTTGTAGTGTTAGCACTCATTGCAGTTGATCCTCAAGCAAGAAAAACATTCTCGGGTTGGGAGACATCGCAGAGAGAGAGGAAAAAAAACTCGTATAGAGTTAATTTCATCTTATAATTCTCTATTACGATTGCACAGCATACAGACCAGATGTAAAACTCTAACAGGAACTGCTGATTTTTTTACAGGACAAATATTAGGCAGTGATTTATCTTCATGGACACATCTTTAAAAGAAACTACTGCGGATAATAACAGCCTCTGGAATGCAATGGCTCCATCAGAGCTGTAACACAATAGAAGGAGAAAAGGAAGAAAAGAGAGAAGGAGAAAAAAGAAAAGAAGAGAAGAAAAAGGGAAGAGAAATGGAAAGGAAAGAATGGGAAAGGAAAATAAAGGAAGGGAAGGGAAAAGAAAGGAAAGAAAGCAAAGGGAAGGGAAGAGAAGGGAAGGGAAGAGAAGGGAAGAGGAGGGGAGGCAAAAAGAAAGGGGAGGGGGGAGGGAAGAAAGGGAAAGAAACCTGGGGGAGTAGGAAGGATCCTGGTTCTACTCCATGAAGTGAAACAAATCATTACTGCTGCAGGAGATTCAAGACCCTCTCCCCTTTCCCTCTCATTCTACAGTGATGCTGAGTCCATAATATGGGAACATATGGCTTACTTAGAAACTATGTTTCTATCTTTCTTAAGAAATTTTAAATCTCTGCCAGCTGAGTAGATTAAGAATGTTGGCACCAGCGTCTACAGAGAAATCCAACCAGGATTCCCACTTGATAAGCTTGGCTCGGCATATTCTATGCAACAAGAGAATGCCATGTCGCAGGACTGCAGGAGATAAAGCCAGTACAGTTCATTTGATAGTCTTGATATCCAATAGATAATCAGCAAATTATTCTAGAAAGAGCAGTATATAGCTAGTCAGTTTCCTCAGGAATAACATTTGAGAAGCATCTGGATTCATGTTCACTGCTGAGCTTCCCTAATTTATACCTGGCAACTTGGTTTTTTGAAAATCACGAGGCACAAGTTCCAACCAGGCAGACCTTGGTCAGTTTACTCTAGTTTGGATCTGTCCTAATTATCTGCTATGACCCTAGATGGGCAGTGACTATGAAGGCTTGGCTTGAGCTCCTTCTGTGGTAAAACTCCTCTAAGAAGGGCTCTATGGAACCTGAGTTCTGTGGAAAATTTATGGATTTCTTGTAAACAGAAGTTATGTCTTCAAATTATGTTGGAAATGCATCAATTAATCAATAGCAAGCAGGGTTCTTTACAATGGCACCCTCAGAAACTTTACTATGCATACTACTATTTTCTTAGAGGGGGATAGAGAATGTAGTGTTTTTAAACTGATCTTTTTTTTTTCTCACGGAGTAGCAGGATTTCTGAGGAATATTAACTGAAGAGCACTGTTTCAGGTGGTTCCACATTCACATGTCCCCTCCTGTACCACCTACCCGTGAAAAATCTTTGAGAAATTCCACAAGTCTCATGAATATTCTACAACAGTGTTGTCTAATAGAACATTCTGATGGAAGTTTTCTGGGTTTCCAATACAGTAGCCATAGCCACATGTAGCCATTGAACACTTGGATATGGTTTGTGTCTGAGGAACTGAATTTTAAATTGTACTTACTTTCAATTAATTTAAATTTAAATATCCACATGCAATAAGTGGCTACTGTATGGGCAACGCAGTCTAGAATAAGACACGTTAGTGGGGTACTGGTAACGCACACACTACTCCGTGCATCCCTGAGCCTTACAGTGATCTGGGGGGTGGGGAGGGGGGCGCTGGGAGGTGGGCTTCTGAGTTGACGTGGGCATGAGAATTCTAACTTTCAAACATAATAGTTATTTTCCAATCTAATGTTGTCCTGAGTAGCCTGGTAATTCCGTTCCCTCCCTCCCTTCCCTTCCTCTCCCCCTTCCCTTCTTCCTTCCTCCCTTCCCTTCCTCTCTTCCCTTCCCTTCTTCCTTCCTCCCTTCCCTTCCTCCCTTCCCTTCTTCCCTTCCCTTTCTCCCTTCCCTTCTTGCCTTCTCTTCTTCCCTTCCCTTCCCTTCTCCCCTTCTCTTCATCCCTTCCCTTCTTCCTCTCCCTTCCCCCTTTCCCTTCCTCCCTTCCCTTCTTCCCTTCCCTTCCCCCTTTTCCTTCCTCCCTTCCCTTCTTCCCTTCCCTTCCCCCTTTCCCTTCCTCCCTTCCCTTCCCTTCTTCCCTTCCCTTCCTCCCTTCCCTTCTTCCCTTCCCTTCCCCTTTTCCCTTCCTCCCTTCCCTTCTGCCCTTTTCTTCTTCCCTTCTCTTCTTTCCTTCCCTTCCTCCCTTTCCTTCTTCCTTTCCAGTCTTCCCTTTTCTTCTTCCCTTCCGCTCCTCCCTTCCCTTCCTCCCTTCCCTTTCCTTCCTCCCTTCCCTTCTTCCCTTCCCTTCCTCTCTTCCCTTCTTCCCTTCCGTTCTTCCCTTCCGTTCCTCCCTTCTCTTCTTCCCTTCCCTTCCTCCCTTCCCTTCTTCCCTTCCGTTCTTCCCTTGTCTTTTTACCTTCCCTTCCTCCGTTCCCTTCTTCCCTTCCCTTCCTCCTTTCCCTTCCTCCCTTCCCTTCTTCCCTTCCCTTCTTCCCTTCTCTTCTTCCCTTCCTTTCCTCCCTTCCTTTCTCCCTTCCTTTCTTCCCTTCTCTTCTTCCCTTCCCTTCCTCCCTTCCTTTCTTATCTTCTCTTCTTCACTTCTCTTCTTCTCTTCCCTTTTCCCTTCCCTTCCTCTCTTCCCTTCTCTTTTTCCCTTCCCTTCCTCCCTTCCCTTCTTCCCTTCCCTTTTTCCCTTGTCTTCTTCCTTTCCCTTCCTCCTTTCCCTTCTTCCCTTCCCTTTCCTTCCTCCCTTCCCTTCTTCTGTTCCTTTCTTCCGTTCCCTTCTTCCTGTCCTTTCTTCCATTCTTCCTGTTCCTTCTTCCCATCCCTTCTTCCCTTCTCTTCCTCCCTTCCCTTCTTCCCTTCCCTTCTTCTTTCCCTTCCTATCCCTTCTTCCCTTCCTCCCTTCCCTTCTTCCCCCTCCCTTCCTCCCTTCCTTACCTCCCTTCCCTACTTCCCTTCCCTTTCTCCCTTCCCTTCTTCCCTTCCCTTCACTCCCTTTCCCTCCCCTCCCTTTCTGTTCCCTTCCCTTTCTATCGTCTTTCACTATCACACTCTCTCTTTCTTTTTTAATAGCAAGTTCCAGTATGGGCATTCGTTCCTAACTACTTCTTTTCCTCTCTTCCCAGATACTCTGAACCACAAAAAGGAATGACAGTGACATTGAAACCTTTCCATACAAATCCTGAGCCAGGGACAGTTGGCATTTACCTTGTCTTCTACTACAAAGGACTTCACCAGAGACAAATGTGTCTCTGTGGCTGGGCTCAGCTGCATTCTCTGCATACCTTGCCCATTCATCAGATACTACTGTTTCAACATTGACTGTGGTACTCTTCTGTCCCTGAGCCTCAGTACCACTTGGCACACCAATTTTTCCTGTTAGAGCCTCGGATCACACTGCTTCTGCCGGTTGGCACCAGATGAAGCTGTTACATGCAATCAAATGAAAGGAAAACTTGAACACTTTGGAGAATATTCCCAGTAAAGAGGACAACACTTCGGTTCCATTTATAAGGGGAAAAAATGGGGAGTAGGGGCCGTATTACACTGTGGCTCCAAGACCTGTAAAAGCAGAAGGTGTGAGGAAGAAGACTTTCAAGGAGAATATTTTCCCTCCTCAGCTCAGGCTGTGGTCAAACAGCTTAGAAACTTCACAACTGTTCTTTCTCTTGTTGGCTGATCTGGTTCCAGGACATTGCAAAAGATTTATTTACAATCACCCAAAGAGCCAGAATAGCTTCACCTTCATCTAGGAAATAATAGCTGTTTTGTACTATTTCGTTCAACAACAGTGATTCATTATGTAGCACTAGGCCTTCCCTGATACTTGTAACTGTCAGGCAGATTTCCTATGGCTTGTTCTCACACAATAGACCTATTTTGTCAAATTAAACTTAGAGGTGTATAATTATCCACATGTGTAGATATCAGTGTACTGACTTATATATAAGAATGCAACGTATTTATTAGCACATGTTTCTACAATGATATCATTCCAAAATGCTTCTTGTAGCCACTGTAGGAGTGTGCCTCTGAGGATCCATCCCATTGGTCATCTCCATGTGACTAACAGAGCTTGAGTGGAGTGGTGGTTTCTGTTGAAATGTACAAAATTATTATTCTTCAGATCGTAGAGGTGAGTTGCATTGCTCTATTGCTTGGGAGAAAAGAGACATGTGGGTTTTCCATATATCTGATATCCAGGTCAACAAAAGGAATTATTTTGAATCTTATCCTTATTTGTGAAGGTGTTAACAATATAGACAGAGGATTATAATATTCAATTATGAGAATTTGTCTCATGCTTTCTCTCCTCTGTATGTTTGTTTTTCAGCCTATAGACCCAAATATGCCTTCTTTGAAATGTAGAAAGGGAAATATCTAGTCTCCTCCTCATGTTCAGGGCTTTATAGTTTTATCTTAACTAATTACAGAAGTAAGTCTTAAATTTGGTATTTTAGTCATTTTATTTTAGAATATAATTCATTTAACCTACAAGCCATAAAGTAGACCACATCTTAACTACACAATCTTCTTTCAAATTAAAATATTAAAAGTAATATGATATAAAATAACAATATAAGGTATGGGTTTCCTAAGCATCATTTATCAACACATTTACTTCAAAGTTCAACCCAAAAAAATGATTTTTTTGAAGTGAAACAAGCAATCTGTTTTCAAGCAAAAGCCTAGCAGAAAATTCTAAATTACTTTAAATCACTTGCTTTATACCAATTTGATTCAAAGTTAATAAAGTACTCAGGAGTAACAACCAAACATCTAGTGACTTATAGATTCCCATTGGTGTTTAAAAACTCTTAAAATCATTCAGCACATGGGGAATTTAGCTTGTAAGGAACTTTGTGGCCTGAATAACATTACCTTACAAGTTGAGCATAGTGATTTGTCTAAAATAATTATCTAAATGAGAAAAGGTATAAATCAAAAGTCAGAGCCACTATATATAAAACAAATGAATGCAAACCAGGTAATTTCTTTAATGAAATTGAAACTCAGTATTAGCCTAGACTTGTGTTTTCTAAAAATCAGCATTAATTACAAAAATGACCCCATCAATTTTACTTCTGCTTGAATTTAATCTAATAGCTAAGGGGCTATTGATAAGAAAGACATATATAATTTTCAAATATTTGCATATTTTTCACATATGTGTTCATTCATCCATTTGTTCAAGCCAATAGACTAGGGCAAGTGTAGCTACAAAGAAGCACATACTAAAAAAAATAAAAATAAAAAAGTTAAGATTTGGCTTGATTGCAAACTCTGTGAGTCAATAGTGCAATGCAGTCAGAAGAATGAATGCAATCATAGGTTGTGTCGATGATGGTATCCTAAAGAAAGTGCATCCAATTTCCTGCATGCATCAGAACTGCTCTGGGATATTTAATTCATTTCTGGGCAGCATGTTTTCAGAAGGATGCTGACAAATGAAACTATACTCAAAGAGAATAACCAGAATGTTGACAGATATGGAAATCATGACATAAGAAAAGTAGGGATTTATAACACAGAGAAATAACGACACAAGATTGGGCATATGTGTTTATCTGAATGTGTAAAGATCTTCACATACTTGAAATATTTGCATACATAAAACATGGTACTTACAGAAGGTAGAACTAGTATCAAAGATGATAACAGGAAGTCAAATTTCCTGTGATCATAAGAACTTTCCAACAGCACGTGAAATAAGGTGCAATGAATTATAATTTTTCTGGAGAAATTCTGGGGGAAACTGTACATGAATTTCCTTCAAATTCCAATTATGACATGTTGTAGAAGAAAATAAGCCTTAGATGGGACAAGTAAATGGTTTGACTGCCTCAAGAGACTTCTGGTTTTACATCCTTTGAAATATCTACTGAGCATCTACTGTACACTTCATACCTTTAGAAAAAAGAAAGTATTCAGCCAATTGGTTCATAAAAGAATGAAGAAATATGTTTGTAAATTGTCCTGTGACTGACATTGTGAACCCATGGTATGCAGAGATCTCTGAAAGTTCAGTGACAAAAATCAAAGATGTGTGGTCACTGTTAAACAGAGAGAAATTATGCAGAGAAAAATGCATTTCATTTGTTCCAAATTTTTTTGTGCAGAGAAAGAAATAAGTGAGAGAAAAAAGAAGAAAGAGACTCTGGGAAGTTTTGTATCAGTCATTTTCAATTAAGATACGTGCTAGGGGATTTACAGATAGTTTTAAAAATGTGCATCAGTTTGCAAGAAGCATGTTAGGATCTGCTGATTGTGGTTCCACAATAGCTTTGAATGTTCTGGTTCAAAAGCAGCCCAGTGAAGGGAGTTGCCATTATTTCAGCAGACTTTGAGGCCCTGGGCTCTGTATTGTTTCTTCCTTTAGTCGTCATGGATGCCTGCTGCAGCAGGAATCTCATAAACAGCTTCCTGTCTGAATCAGGTCTTAGCCAAGTTCAAGGTTGCTATGTTTCTGAAACCATGAGTCTGCACCTGTTTTCTTGACTGGACACCTTGCTTTCATTCACTGCAAGTTCCCTTCACTTTTTACTTTGGAGCCCTTTCTCATTTCTGAATGAGTGCTTGATTTTTTGTTCTCTGTTCTCTTTCAGCTGGGATTTTGCATGTTCTCTAGTTTGTGGCAGTTTAACTTTCAACTTCTACTTTCTCAGCTTCTTTCTAACCATGATCAGTGTTGACCTTGGTTCTACCATCTTTTGTTGCACCCTTGTTTCCCTAATCCACTGAAGAGCCTGGTTGTAGTTGCAGCTCTTCCTAGAAATGATCAGACGTTATAGGTATTAATTTAAAGGTTTTAATGTTTTAAACTAAAGGTTGAGAACAGCTTCTCAACCCAAAATGCACTGCCATCCCCTGGTAACTTGGAATAGTTAAGGTTTTAAGGAAAACCTAATGTGAAGATGTGCATTAGGATTTTAGGAAAGTGCACACTTACTTATTCACAAAGTATTTTCTGAATGAACAATGTGCTAAACCCTGTATTAATTACTAAGAATAGTGCACTGGGTAGTGAAAACTCTCTGTTCTTGAGGAACATCTTACATTAGGCTTATTATAGTATGTAAGTGCACTATTTCTCTCTGTCCGACTTATTAGAATTATTGTAATACTGTATTGCTTTACCTCTACTGGTACTTACTACTCTCATTTTTCTTTTTCCTTTTATTCAGTACTAAAAACTCTGTCACTCCTCATGTATTGAAGAGTGTCTCCTCTTTGACCTTTTCAGTCTCCAAAAAACCCATTTGAGGTTAAGAAAAGCGTCTTGAACAGGAATTTAAATATGGGGGGTGTGCGGGTGGTAAATCACACACAAAAAGCATTTGACAAAGCAATTTATCACTAATTTTTAAAGACATATATATTTCAAGCGAATTCAATTTGCATATTTTCTGACTCATTTTCATTCCATTATCATAAGCTCTTTTTAAATACTTGCCACATTTTTATATTTTCAAAGGAGGCATTTGTGTCATCTATGACTTCCTAACCTTTGCTTTCTGGAATTTGACTATCAGAAAATTCTTCCTTTGTCTAACCTCTTAGCTGAGATGGAACACTCGGCTATCTTCTGGAACTAAAGAGAGAAAGCAAAATCCAGTTGGGTTTCTCTTCTGTCTGAAAAGTCAGACAGTTGTCTTTGACCTTTGGCCTTTAAGGTTTTCATTAAAATGCTTTCATTATTTCAGCACCATCTCTGAGCACTTCTCATTTATCAAATTGTGAAAGTAAAATGTAAAAAGTAGCCTAGATGCTTAGTTGATGAGCATATATTAAATGGGTTACCTATTGGCATTGTTGGGGGCACCCCTTCTATATAATTTGATAGCATTTCTATTGATTACAATATTGCTGATGTAGGCTTTACAAGTGGTCTGTTAAAACTTGTGTCCTATCATATGCTACGTAAATAATGTCCACGTTGAAACATTTGTGTCATAAACAACCCTTTACTCGAAATTGGTATTTTAAAACAACTGGACTGCTTTCTTGAGGAAGGATACCATGCTGTATTGTTGTTTGTATCTCCAGAATTATCCCAGTGAAGCAAGAAGATGGCATTCTCTCTCTCTCTCTCTTTTTTTTCTCTTAACCCCAATCCATGGACAAATGATAGCAAGTATTAACTTCATGGAATGTTTACTAGTGTTAGGTCTTATGCTAAACTTTGTACATAAACTATTTGATTGAATGCTTCCCAAACATCCATGGAGCAATTATTAACCTCAGTTTGCAGATGGGAAAACTGAGGTGCAGGGAATGTTGTCTAAGGACATGCAGTATCCTTGAAGTAGGGGAGCAAGATTGCAATCCTAGGCAGACTGATGCCAGAGACTGAGTTCTTACCCACTTGAGACAAAATTGCTATCATAGTCTTAGAACCAGTTACACACACACACACACACACACACACACACACACACACACGGATAATGCACGTAATGCATGTTAAAAGAGAAGTTAGCCTTTGGTTCTGGGAAAACACTGGCTAGGAGTCAGGAGCTCTTGAATTTCATTTCTTGTTTGTCTTTTAAACAACAAAATGTATTTAAATAAAATACCTTACTGTTTCATGCCTTGTTTTTCATCAGCGAATGAAGGATTGAATTAGAAAGAAAAATGTTTTGGCCTGTAACCTTCCGTGATTCATCGGTTTTATAAAAGAGCGTAGCACTGAAGGTGTTTGAAGCCAGGCGGGCCTCTGGGTTGAATTCTGAGCCATGAATGAGGACAGAGCACAGAGCTGCTATCTGTTCTCCCTGTTGGTCTTAATGCTGGGTATGGCTTGTCAGCTGTTGCTTATTTTCCCTGCTCAATCTTTTCTTATCAGAGGCAGAAGGCATAAAGGATGCCATCTGGGATTGCTTGTTTAGATACAGCATGGTGTTAACAAGTTTCCCTCTCTCTTACTCTTTCTTGTTTATTGCTGGGTGCAAAGAGCAGCGATACACATGTCCAAATGCAGCCATCGCCCAGGCTCTGTTCTTCATGAACTTTAGGAGCAAAGGGCAGTGGAAGCCACAAGCTCTGAGTCACTTAGAGGAGGGGCAAGAAGTGCTAGGCTACGAGTGGGTGCTACATTCTGCAGCACCTAGAGGAGCTTCGAGATCAAATTATTTGAAACTGTGAAAGACCATGTATGAGATTTTACTGACATCCTTTCTAGGAGTAACAAGAGTCTCCATATTCCTTAGAATCTGGAGGCTGGTAAAAACAGGGCACTTCTTAACCCTGTGAAGAGATTTTGAGTTTACAATATATTACAGTGTTAAGAACATGGCTTCAGAGTCACAGGATTTCGACCCAAGTTCTGCCACTTGTGAGCTGGTAGCTAATACTGTATTTGCCTTACCAAGATTCCATTCACCTGGACTTTGCACCAGTAACCAGCTGCTGTGAATGTTGGCTGCTAACTATGGTCACAATTGCCCCATGTACCCCTTCAGACAATTGTCCTTAGCGAAAGTGAAAAGACTTCTCCTGGAAGCCAAAGAATGACTGTTATCTGACACAAAACACCTGTCTCCTTGCCTCAAGGTGGGACCAAAGCTCTGGTACACTTTGTGCTTTGGCACTCCCATGGGATCAGGGTGAAGGCAGACTTTAGCTGATGCCCCAGCCTTCCCCTAAGTAAGTGACTGCTTCTAGTCTGCTTCTACGAAAACTGACCTGAGGCATTAGGTGACTTTGGGAAGTAACTCAGTCTCTCTCTGCTTCAGGTTTCTTCTTTGTCAAAACGGGATTATATCCCATGGGATTGATATTAGCGACCTTACAATTTTGTTCTAAGTTTATGTGTTCACACGGTGCTTAATACAATACCTGACACACAGAGTACTTATAGTATCAGTTATGTTATTTGCTATACTATTAGCGATATGGATTGGAGATTCTGATAAAGTGATGCCTTCTCAAACATTTGGGAACACCAGCGAAAAGACTGGTTTAGCTCCCCCACTCTGAATGAGAGTAGTTATTGCTTGAATATCCTGGCTCCTAATTAGATTTTTTAAAAGGCGGGGAGGGGAACAATCTCAACTGAGTCACAGGAAAGATCTTGAGCTCCTAGTGCTCAGCCCTCATGCTACAAAGTGATGCATCTGTGTGCTATGTGTCCCTCTGTGTGCTTATAGCTGCTGGCAGCAGTCTCCATTTGTGCAATGGAAAACATTGCTCTCCTCAGACAGAAAAAACATATATATATATTATAAGTCTTCATACTGCTAGTGTCTAAATTAAGAAATGTAAAAGCCAATTCATGTAAGCCAGCAGGCAAAACCAACAGCAGTGCTGGCTGTGAAAAGAGCAGACTTCCCAGACGCGGAGCCTTCAGTGGTGCCTCCCCCATTGTGCTTGTGGGTCCTTTCCAAATCGAACATCAGAAACTGCATGGTACCTTGGGACAGATGTTCATTCAGAACACAGTTAATTGAGTGAGGGTCAAAGAAATAAAGGGGGGTTAGTGTTGCTAGAAGAGAAACAAATTTCAAAGTAGGGCTAACTATGCCAATCAAAGAACCCATAACAAGGGATTCTGACGGTCATTGCAAAACTTCCTCTGCAATTGTGGAGTTAATAAAGCCCACCTACTATTTATCAACTATTAGTGATATCTTTCCTGGGACCCTTACCTGCTAGGCAAGAGGGATTGCAGCCATTTGTTCATTCAATTAATAAAATTTTCTCCCTGAGAATATGTCAACTAACCTATACTGTGCTTTAAGATGGAACTGCAGGAAAATAGACACCATCCCTTGGTTCATCAGTGTTGCAAAATAGAACTTAACTGGTAACACCCAAAGTACTGCTAGTCCCCAAAGTTGAGTTTCCCCCCTCCAGGAAATTTTGGGGACCTGTAAAAACTGTATACAGCTGGACTATAAAATTCCTAAGACAGAGGAGCTGTTTTATTAACTGACCAGCTAGCATTGTGCTTGGTGCATAGTAAGTGCTCAATTAACACAATACTTGAGTTGATTTCCCAATCCATTTATGATATCTGGAAGAACTCGTATAGACATGTACTACAGTTCAGTTAAAACAAACCCACGTTGCATTTTGCTCCATTCCATCTTCAGCACCACCAGTGCTGAATCTGAGGAGGGTCTGTCATAGTTTCCCAGGGCTGCCATAGCAAATTATCACAAACTGGGTGACTCACAAAAGCAGAAAGTTATTCTTTCACAGTTCCAGTGGACTGTAGTCCAAAATCAAGGTGTCTGTGGGTTTTCTTCCTTCTGGAGTCTCTGGGGGAGAATATTTTCCCCGCCTCTCTCCTAGTTGCTGGTAGCTGCCAGCAATCCTCAGTGTTCCTATAGTTTCTTTCCTATAATTCCTATAGTGCCTATAGTTGCATCACTCTAATCTCTGCCTCAGTCTTCACATGGTCTTCTTTTCTGTGTGTCTTCTCCCTTTTCTTCTCTAATAAAGATATTTGTCATTGGATTTAGAGCCCGCCCCAAGTCAATGTGATCTCACCTGAAGTTTCTCAACAATTACATCTGCAAAGTCCTTTTTTTCCAAATAAGATCAAATTCACAGATTGGACGTATCTTTTGAGAGGCAGCCATTCAGCCCAGTACAGGTTCCTAAAGTTTCCAAGTGAATTACTGGGAGTGGCATTTGCCTAGCAAACCACAGACCCAATATTTAGGATCAGCCAAGGATGATTGTGAGGACAAATGGGAGTTGGAATGAATGAGTCATATAAACCAAGTGAATAAGTTTTGAAATCCAGCCAATGGATCATCTCCTCCTAACCTGAGGATAAAACCAGTCCAGTTTTTTAGCCATATCCTCCTCTTTCATCCACATTTTTTTTCTTCTCTTGACTTTCTTATTTCAGTGGCATGGTAGTGGGCATTTGGACAGATGTCAACTGAAGCTTTATCTTATCCTTTGAAATAGAGAAACTCTTAATTCCACTGCTTATATTTCTCTCTCACACCGTTCTCTGATATTCTGATCAAACTTTTCTTTTTCATGTCTTTTTTCCTTTTTTCCTATATATAATCTTTTAGATTTAAGCAAAATATGATGGCCTTATTTCTAACCTCTCCTCTCTTAAATTCGGTTTGCTTTAAGAACTCACCAACATGCTCGTTAAGGAGATACTATTCCTTCTTATGTAGAAACAGAATTTCAAAATAGAGCCCCTGTTAGAAAACAAAACAGAACTTCTCTTTTCTTTTTCTTTGTACATGCTTCTTATAAAGACTATACACTCCACAATAAAAAAAACCGCGTTGCTAAGAAAGCCCAGCAAGTTGCTTTTGAGAATCTGATTTGAGTACACTAACGTGTGAATTGAATCCGAGAGAAAAATAATTATTCTTTAATGAAATGTCTGCTAATTTGTCCAGCAGCCATAGACAGGCCGAACAAAGATAAAACTGCAAATTCAAGCCTTATGCTTGGTATGAACTGCTGATGTTGAGCTTTTCCTCCTTTGCTGATCAATTTGACCTGTTTCGTGACAGTGGAACCAGAAGAAACCATTGGAAAAATTTTGGAGACTGAGTTTTCTCCCAGAGGGTAGCTGTCACCACTTGTTCAGGGTTTTATCACCTTAGAAACTGTGCCAGGAGAGGACACACCCAGGTCTGAGCTGATGGGCTGGACTTGCTCTCTTGTTTGTCATGAGCAAACTTGATCATTTTAGTGATCTTAAATGTAAGCCACCTTCTCACTCAGTACTTAAAGTCTGCTGGAGAGAAGACACAAACTTGATTTTCTTCTCTGTCTAACCAGACTGATCACTGTGCCATTTCAGAGATACCTTATTCATACGGGAGATTAAAAAGCGAGTACCTTTGTCCTTGCTTTAAAATGCTGATTTAATCAATGCTTCTTATTACTCTTTTGCAGTGATCTCTTCTCTCCAGCACTCTTCCTAAGCCCACCTTTTTTTTTTTTTTTTTCCAGCCAAGGTACATTTTGCACTTCATGTTCCATCTGCCTGTAAATTTCTACCTTTGAACTGACCAAAGTACCCTAGCGAATGTTTCACAAAATAAGCCTAGGTTGCTTAAGACCTACTTTTAGCTGAGCATCATTTTTTTTTTTTTTGCCTTGAGAAACTGTGCAGAGCCAAGGATAGTGGCATAATAGAGTGTTTCATAAGTGAATTTCCCGTATATTGTGTTTTTTTATTCACAATTTGGATTCAGAGTTGCTTCTGAGATGATCAGTTCCTCCTGTATTCAGGCAATATGACCCCTCTCTATAGGAAAAGACAAAAAGAAGAAAAAAAGCAAGGAAAAGTTCACACACAAACGATTCTGTTTCTTTACATCAGCGTTTGGTCTCAAACCGTATCTGGAAGGCCAATTAGTATACATTTCCTCAGGGCACCTGGGAGTAAGTATGAGGAGAGAGAATTTATTTTCTTGGTTTTCCTAATCCTCCTGCTGCTTGTTTTCATTAGATAGAAAGGCCATTAAACATTATGTAGCCCAGGCAGATTTTAGAGGCACAGAGATGGGCTTCCTTTGGCCCATCAAGAAAGCTCTTTCAGAAATGTGTTTTGAGCCCTTTGACAAACTTTGGGCATCATAAACTCCTGCTGCTTTTCCTCTCTTCCCTCCCCCTCAGTCATCTCTCCCCTTCATGCCCTCTCTCTTACAGCGAGCTCCCTGTTTTTAGCTGAGTCACAGCAGCTGGCTGGCACCTCCAGGGTCATACTGTACGTAACACAGAATCCTCTCTGTTGGCTACCATGGTGCTTCAAAAGAGGGGCTGTGGCAGCCGCTGAAAAGCATCCTGGGTACTCCAGCCGAGCGCTTCTTTGAAGCCCTGGAGCAAGCGGCAGGCAGAAGGAGCCAGTTCAGGGATCCAAAGTTCCTGGATAACATGGTTTCACTGAGCCCCAGGGCTCCTGCTGCCACCGAGATGCTGCTCAGAAGCAAATCCTGAAGAAATTCAGAACAAAATCCAGACAGACAGAAGCAGAAGCCTATGGCCTCTGCAAGCCAATGGCTGCCAAGAAATAGTCTTAAAAGTGCCAGAGCCTTGGCAAAAGGCCTCGAGCTCTGCCCGCGGGTGAATAGGGAGTAGGAGTGGTGGTCACATTCTCTTTTTCCAGTCAACTGGGTTGTGCCTGGGCACAGAAGAGCACATGTGGAATTGGGGAGCAATAATCTATCACTTTCTCTCCTGAAAACAAATGCTGGCCTGTTTAAATAGAATATATGTCCTAACCCGGTGGAACAATGCAGATTTCCAGCGTTAAAAACACCATCTTTTGGCTTTCAGATACTTAGAACTGGACTGCTCCCAACTTCCAAAAACTGTCTGAAGCCTGAATATTTTACAAACAGTAGATCCTACAACCCTCTGGTTGATTTATTTGTTCTTTCTTCCCACTCCTCCTCCACATTATTGATTCCTATCTGATTCTTGTTCTAAGAAACTTTTCTTTTACAAATTTATAAACCAAATTTAATGACAATGATGATGATGATGATGATGATGATGATATTTAAGCCATGGAGAATTCTTTCTGCAGGATGCTGGAAGAATGTTTATAGATTAATATTAATAGTATTTTATATGTGTTTGTGTGTGTGTGTGTGTGTTTTGACATACTCTTTGGCCTCAAAACAAACCCAACTGAAGAAGCAATTGATCCTACATGGAAAATTTCAAATCATGAAGAGCCTGGTGTCACATTCAAAACGTGGCTTGTTGAAAAAAAAAGTGAAACAAATTTGTCTTCGCAGCTGTACCCTCCACACAAACACTAAATGGTAGAAGAATTTAAAAAGACAAAATGATAGGAGGGCAACAGCTGCTTTTTGTAGCTTCTTGGGGACATTAATATAAACTTATAAAGCCAAATACCATGGTATATTCAAACACAAATTAAAACAAATCCTAAAAATACGGCAATGAAGCACATCATCTAAAATATTTATGTTTTTGCTTTTTTTCAATGAAAGAAGCTCAGTGAAATATAAGAGACAGGATATTTTACCTTAAATGCCAAACTTTTTAACTAAGATGGTTTTCTTCAGCTGTCAATGCCAAAGAAAGCCAAAGTTAACCGACAGTATTCCTTAGAAGACAGTGACGACACTTGAGATGAGCCTCTGAGAAGTTATTAGTAATTGCTGTTCTGAGAAGTTAATACCTACAATGTGTGACAGAACAGGTTCACTTTGCACTCAACACGTTAAAATGTTTTCATTCCTGGTTAAACCATTTTTAATAAACAAAGTAAATTATAATTGATCTGCTAGAAGCCAGATACTTCATTAGTGAAACAGGTATAAATATTTTAGAATGTATGATCAGCCTGTACTTAAAATTCTGAACTATTTTTTCCCTAATAAGAAAAATCTATAGTTTCCTTTTAAACACTATGAGAAAAAAAACACACACAGTTCTTATACATCTTGCCTGCCTGCTGAACTTGTCCTTTGAGAGAACCATAAATTCAGAGAAGCTCAAGATTTTCTCTTCTGAAAGCCTTTAAAACACATATGGGCTGAGTGAGTATGTCTCTCTGTTATACTATTAGCACAAAGGACCTTACATGTATTACTACTAAAATATTTTCACATAGCATATAATTATTATGACTTATGGGTCTCACCCATCAGACAGTGAGACACCTAAGTTAGAAATGAATGTATGCTTATTCATTTGTGGATTCTCAGAACATAGCACAATGTCCAGTACTCCAGTAGTTGGTAGATGTTCAATAAAATCTTTGCTGAATAAACAGTTCTAATAGTTAAAATTGCCTGACATTGTACTAAGATTTTTTACATCTATCATTTCATTTAATCCCCTTGACCATCCCAGGAAAGAAATAGTATTATGTATAACCATTTTGTAGATGAAGAAACTGAGGTCATCAAAAAATTAAAGAACTTGCTTGAGGTTACACGGTAAAGAGGTGCAGCTCGACTCCAAGTAGGGACTGGTCAGCCCTCATGAAGATGCAGCTGAAGAAAGAAATGAGGTCAGAGTCTTCTCTTCTTTAACTCATGAATGACACTGCGCTTATTTGTGTGTGTGTGTGTGTGTGTGTGTGCATGCTTCATGTTTCATGTCCATGATTTCTTATTCCCGCAAATCTACTTTTCTCAGACTAATCCAATACTGTCAATGGCTGAGGTCCTAAGTCATTAAATTGTCTCCATGAAACTAATTTTGATTAGGCCTGACTGGTGCCACTTTTCACTAAACTATTATAACTATTATAAGTTAGCATTTGGTTATCATAATGTCTGCTGATTGTCTTATACTGATTTTTCTGACCTTCCCTACTGGATTATACTTTTCTTGAAGTATTGAGGTATAATTGATATATTTACAGTATATTTAAAGTATATCATTTGATAAGTTTTGATATATATGCCTGTGAAACTATTTTCACAAACAAGATAATAAACATATTCATCATACCAATAGTTTCCTTGGGTTCCTTTGTCAATCATCATTGCTTCTTACCATAACCACAGGGAACAGCTGATCTGTTTTCTGTCACTAGAGATTAGTTTGCATGTTCTAGAAATTTATATAATTAGACTCATACAGTGTGACTTCTGTTTTACCCGGCCTCCTTCACTCAGCATAACTATTTTTCAGATTCATTCATTTTGTTGCATGTGTCACTAGTTGATTTATTTTTGTCACTGAATAGTATTCCATTTTATGGCTGTGTGACAAATTGTTTACCCATTAATCTGTGGGTGGACATTTGCATTGCTTCCTGTTGAGCTATTACAGATGAAGCTGCTATGATCATTTGTGTACTGACCATTCATTTACAAGTCTTTGTGTGGACATTGTTTAATTTCTCTTGGGTAAATGCCTAGGAGTAGAATGGCTACATCATATGTATTTTTAATTTTTTAAAATTATTTTTAATTTCATTTTTAAAGTCAAATATTGTTTTATTGAAGTAAAAACAAAACAAAACAAAAACAGAAAATTGTTCCCTAAGACAATGACACAGCTGATATGTTTTCAGTAATAATGAAAACAAATATTTATTCTTTCATTTAAATTTGTGGAAAAGTGCTTTACATTTAATAAAGGTGTGTTTCTCAAAGAGATACAAGGAATTAAGTACAATCCTGAATACCAATTTTGACTACTTTTAGGCCTACAAAAAGACTTAGATAGCCACACAGTAATAGTGGGGGACTTCAACACCCAACTTATAGTATTAGACAGATCATTATGTGCTAGTTAAGAAATCTCTGCCAAGTTCAGTCATTATTTACGTTAGATTTTTTTGTTTTAGTAATTACATAGCTTTAGCTCTAATATTTAGGTTTGCAATTGATTTCAAGCTAGCAATGATAAACGGTGTGAGGTAGAGGTGCATGTTCATTGTCTTTGCATGATTATCCAATATTTCTGCCATAATTAAAATTTAAAAATAATTTTGTTAAAATAAGTTGACCATAGATATGTGCTTTATTTCTGAATTCTATTTTGGTCCATTTATCTATATTCCTTTCTTTACACCAACAATATACTACATTTAGTACTCTAGGCTTTTAATAAATTGTGTAGTCAGGTAGTATGAGTCCTAACATTTTGTTTTTCTTTTTCAAATTTGATTTGGTAATTATAGGGCATTTAATTTTCATATAAATTTTAGAATCAGCTTGCCGAGTTTCATAAAACATCTGCTGGGATTGATTGGGATGGTATTTAATCTTTAGATAATTTGGAGAAAATTGACTTCATAACAAAATTAGGTTTCTTAATCCATGGGCAAGGAATATCTCTCAATTCATTTAGGCTTTTATTTCTCTTACAGATGTTTTGGCATATTCTTGCATATTTTTTCAAATGTTATTCTAAGTATTTCATATGTGGTGCTATTGTAAATAATATTTTCATATTTTAATTTTCATTTTTCAGGGCTAGTATAAAAATGATTTTGTATATCACGTGTATGTGCTACAAGATTGCTAAATTCACTAGTTCTAATAAGCTTTTTTGGTACATAGGAATTTTTACATAGGCAATCATACATTCTAATAACAAAAAAACTTTAACTCCTTTTCTACTTGCTTATGGCACTGACTAGAACCTCTGATACAATTTTGAACAGAAGCAGTACGATTGTACATCCCTACATTTTTCCTAATGTCGTGGGAAAACATTTAGTCTTTCACATTTAGTATGATGTTAACTGCAAGAGTTTTGATGATACCCTTTATTAGGTTGAGGAAGTTCCCTTTTATTTGTAGTTTGTAGTTTGCTCAGAGTGTTTATCATGAGTGGCTGCTGAATTCTATCAGAACTTTTTGTCTGCATCTATTGAGATGATCATGTTTCTTCTTTCTCATTTTAGTCTATTATATTATTATAAAAATATTAGATAACAATATCTTAACTCTGTCAAATTACAGCAAGCATCAATTCTTTTTAAGACATCATCTTTACTCAGGTTTGTAAGAAACTAGAGTATATAAATCACTTTTGAGATAACAATTCCTCTGCTACCCAATGAATCATGTGAGAGAACTTTTCAGAGAACACTTTTGAGAGAACAATTTCTCTACTACCCAAGGAATCGTGTCATATTAACATTGATTGTAATTCTGCTACTACTGTCTGATAATATACGTTAAATGGTTTTAAAAAATATATTAGTTGGAAATATTTGAAGGCTCTTCTCATCTTAATTCTCCATGCAGTACCTGACCTGTAAATCCATACTGAAAATGTTACTTTCATTTGGTTTTCCTCCTTTAGAGGAAACTAACTTTAACACAGATTTTTATTCTCAAAGATTCACAAATGTAAGCCATATTTATTAAATGTAAAATTTTACCCATCATGATTTTAAATTATGAGTATTAAACTAACTTTTCATTATTGGGGAAAAACCACTTGGTCATAATGTATTATTATTATTCAGAATGATTAAGAAAAACGTTAAGAATTTTTGCATTTGTGTTCATGAGAGTTGTTGGTCTGTAGTTTTCTTTTCTTGTAATATATTTGGTTTGGTATCTGTAATACCCATCTCCCAAGATGCATTGGGAAATATTCTATATTCTCTACCCTATCATGTTTGCAAGAGGTTAGGTAGTAATAGTATTATTTATTCTTAAATAGTTGATAGAATCCACCTCGGATTCCATCTTGGCCAGGAGTTTTATTTGTGGGAATATTTTGTATAAGAAATCTTAAATAATTTGTTCAGTTTATTTAATTTGTTGAATTCACTGGCATAAAATTATTTGTTATATTCAGTTGTTATCCTTTTTATGTCTGTAGTATCTCTAAAAATGTCCCCTCATCTCATTCCTGATGTTGGTAATTTGTGCTTTCTCTAACTTCTGATCAATCAGGCTAGCATTTTTATCACTTTATTAATCTTTTCAAAGAACAGCTTTTCATTTCATTTTTTTTCTATTTGTTTTCTGTTTTCTATTTTTGTGTTCCTGCTCTAACGTTATTATTTCCTTTTCCTGCTCTCATTTCCCTTCTGTTTAATTGCCTCGTATTATTCTAGCTATTAAAGGTAGAATCTTAGGTCATTGATTAGCATTTTTTTCTATTGTAAATGTTTAGTACTGTAAATTTTTAAGCATGGCATCACAAACTTTATTATGTCATGTTCTTATTTTTATTTTATTCAGTCCAAGATACTTTGTAATTTCTCTTTTGATTTATTGTTTGATCCAGGGGTCATATCTCCTTTTATGGTTTGTGTTTATAGTATGGTATCTAAAGAGTTTCATGTTTTATATTTTACATTTAGATTTACACTAAATTTTGAGTAAAGTTTTTAAATGAATTTTTTTTATTATACTTTAAGTTCTGGGGTACATGTGCAGAATGAGTAGGTTTGTTACATAGGTATACACGTGCCACGGTGGTTTGCTGCACCCATCAACCCGTCATCTACATTAGGTATTTCTCCTAATGCTATCCCTCCCCTAGTCCCCCAATCCCAACCAGCCCTGGTGTGTGATGTTTCCCTCCCTATGTCCATGGGTTCTCATTGTTCAACTCCCACTTACGCATGAGAACATGTGGTGTTTGGTTTTCTGTTCCTGTGTTAGTTTGCTGAGAAGAATGGTTTCTAGCTTCATCCATGTCCCTGCAAAGGACATGAACTCATCCTTTTTTATGGCTGCATAGTATGCCATGGTGTATATGTGCCACATTTTCTTTATCCAGTCTATCATTGATGGGCATTTGGGTTGGTTCCAAGTCTTTGATACTGTGAACAGTGCTGCAATAAACATACTTGTGCCTGTGTCTTTAGAGGAGAATGATTTATAATCCTTTGGGTATATATTCAGTAATGGAATTGCTGGGTCAAATGGTATTTATAGTTCTAGATCCTTGAGGAATCGCCACACTGTCTTCCACAGTGGTTGAACTAATTTACATTCCTACCAACAGTGTAAAAGTGTTCCTATTTCTCCACGTTTTCTCCAGCATCTGTTGTTTCCTGACTTTTTAATGATTGCCTTTCTAACTGGTGTGAGATGGTATCTCATTGTGGTTTTGATTTGCATTTCTCTAATGACCAGTTATGATGAGCTTTATTTCATCATAAAAATGATATTTTTTGGCTGCATGACTAAAACACCAAAATCAGTGGCAAAAAAAGCCAAAATTGACAAATGGGATCTCATTAAACTAGAGAGCTTCCTCACAGCAAACGAAACTATTATCAGAGTGAACAGGCAGCCTACAGAATGGGAGAAAATTTTTACAATCTATCCATCTGACAAAGGGCTAATATCCAGAACCTACAAAGAACTTAAACAAATTAACAAGAAAAACACAAACAACCCCATCAAAAAGTGGGAGAAGGATATGAAAAGACAATTCTCAAAAGAGTAAATTTTTACATAATATATGAAGCACATATAGAGGTTTCTTTATATATAAATTGATGTTAAATTGTTCTAGCACTATTTGTTTAAAAAACCCCTTTTTACATTGCAAATGACTTTGAACTGTTGTCAAATTTCAGTTTTCTATAGTTTTGTGGGTTTGTTTCTGGGCCCTCTATTTTGTTCCATTGACGTTTATGTCTATCCTTTAACCAACATCACAGTATCTTGTTGTAGATACTGTGAAATCAAGGGGCATGAGTTTTCTAACTTTTTCTTCCTTTTCATATTATTTTGGCTTTTCTGCTTCCTTATATTTTCCATACAAATTTTAAAGCCGTCTCATTGCTATGTGTGTAAAACTTTTCTGGAATTTTGACTGGAATTGTGTTGAATTTCTAGATTGAGTTGGTATCTTAATACTGAGTCTTGCAATTGAGGAAAGAGATATATGTCTACTTAGATCTTTTAAAAGTTTCGAAAGTGTTGTTTCTGTGGTTTTCAACATAAAGATTCTGACTGTATTTCTTTAGATGTATACATAAATGCCTCTTAAATTTTTATTTATTTATTTATTTTTTTATTTTTTGCTATTTAAAGCCATAGTCTTGGCTCTGGATGCTCTTTCAGTATTGTTCTGCCTGGTCTGTTCAGGTGGTTCTTTCTTGGCCTTAGGTAGTTTCTTTGGATTTCTGTAAATTTTCAATTACCTCTCTGTGTGACTTTCCCTTTCTGTGAAGCTCTCTTTTTGCAGTACTGTAACCTCTCCAATTTTTCACCTCCATCCCTTCAACTCAGTGGCCTGTGGGCTCTGTTTTGGTTTGCCCCACTGCAATGTAGCCTGGAAACTCTTTGCGGGCGGGAAGCCGGGGCAGTCATAATACTCACTTAGTTTGCTTCCCTTCCTGTAGACATCCTGTACTGCACTGAGTCTTGATTAATGTCTGAAAAACAGTTGTTTTATATGTTTTCATCTCTTTTATCATTGCTTAAGGAAGGAGGGTAACTCTAGTTCTCATTACCCTATTATGGTTGAAAACAGAATTTTCAACTACAATTTTCAACATGCTTTATGAATAATAAAATTGTGCAATTTAACCTTTTCCTCTGCTTCTGCTTCAGGCACACTGAACTTTATTTAGTCTTTCACATACACTAAGATAACTGCCAAAGGGCCCTTGTAGATAGTCCTTTCTTTGGTCAAAATGCTTTTTCCTCTTATTATCTGCTTAATTCCTGCTCATCCTTCAGATCACAGTGTAGTCATCATTTCTTCACTGGAAGTTTTCTTTGACTTTCTTATGTTGTCAAATCCCCTGTTGTAACATGTCTTCATGATGTTTACCTCATGTTTCATTTTACACTTATTTGTGTAACTATTTGATACCTATATGTCTCCTTCTCTAGACTGTAATAAGCATTGGAGCTATGGTTGTCTTTGCTTACCATTTTATCCAAAGTGGCTGGTGTAAAGTAGGTGCTCATCAAATATTTGTGAGATAGATAGACAAATTGAGATTACCTCCGTGTTTGTCTTTTTACTAAGTTTCATTATTTCCTATACCTTCTTTAACATGTAATGCACCAATAAGTAATTATACCTTTTCTGTTATACTATTAGAATTTTCTATATCTCACCAAATAAGATTAACAAAAGAACAACTGTTCTATCAAATTGTAACAACATTCAGAGACAACTAATTAAGTCTTATATTAAATAAACTACTTATAGGAGAATTCTGCAATGAATTAGGGCTCTGAAATTGCCGTTTGCTCATCACAGATGCAATAAAGCACAACTTGGCACGATCAGTCAATCAGAAACTGACTCATGAGGGATATCAGATTTCCTTGCTTCCATTTTGTTTTCATCTTTCTAGTTTGTTTGAAAACTTATAAAAACCATACGATGAGTTTTCAAATAAAATTTGTGGTAGTTCCATGCTGACTTCTTGCCCCCTATAGTTTGTGCTTTTATTTCAGGGCTATAGTGCTGGTATCACAAACAAAATCTTAAGGAATATTCTCACATTGTACCTAATATTATAAATTGAATGACAAATCGGGTGGCTTTTTTTTTTTTAATGTGGTGTCTCGATCACATTCACTTCACTAGTTGATGCTAAAAAATGATCTATTGGATAAGAGTAGTTGTTATTTTTACTGAAATAGTTGCCAGAGAACCACTGGATATTTTCTGTAGTAAAGGAAAGAGCACAAAAATGTATTTTTCCCATTTTTTGTTATAACTCAGGATATCTCTCCAAAGTTAGTTATTACTATTTTCCATCTAAAATAGAGACATGTTTTAATTCTAATTAACCTCCAAAATCTAGCAAATAGTCCCAAAGTTAAAAATAAAATTTGAGATCTATTGAGACATACTTATAAAATTTTCCTTCCCTGTGCTTTTGTTCACTATCTGAGAAATCTGAGAAATAATTGCTAGTTACCTTCTCAGCAGAAAAATTATGAGGATTATTAAAATAATATATGTAAATTACCTTGCTGTCAGGAGCCCTGGATGCCTGTGTAATATATTACACTGCTAAAAACTCATATTAGTAGACTTTAAATTTTATCTTAATGCTCAGATAAGTAATTCCCATACATAGCTCAATGTATCGGACCTGATTTTTCTTTATAAGTAGACAGGTGCTATGCTGCTTTAATTAATTTGAATGGACACAGATTCAAAATTTTCTCAGTGAGAAAACATGGTTGTTTTAATGTTAATAAAATCTGATCAGTTAGAAACTTGGTCTGCATTTCACTGGGGTCTCTATCTGTTTTGAATACAGTATTCTTATTTGCTCTTTCTGATCTCCTAAAAGAAATACATTCTTGGTGATGTACTATTGTAAAGCACCTGGGTTTGGGAATCATATATGTCTGGGTTCAAATTCAACATTTGACATACGTTAACTGTGTTACCTAGAACAAGTTCCTTTTTTCCCCCAGACCTATGTTTCTTCTTTGTCAAATGGGCAATAATCCAGGACGTCCAGATTAGTGATCTCTGTAGAAAACATTGAATAGAGGAGGAAAGTACAGGAAGCAGCTGAATAGAGGCCTCTACCAATCATGCTCTCTACAGGAACAGCAAATTTAACAAGTATTTACACAAAAAAGCACCTTCAGAAGAACCAAAAATCAGGAGAATGATCACAGTACCTGGTTTTTAACTTCATATCACCTAAAGAAGCACTGAAAAGGGTAGGAAAGACAGTCTTGAATTACCAACACCATTCCTGCCCCAATCCCAGGCATTTGTGTGTAGTGCAGAGAATCTGAGCACTTGTGAGAGAGACGGCACAGTGACTGTCGGACTTTGCATTGGAATTCATTGTGGCCCTGTCACAGCAGAAAGAAACACTAGACAAATTCAGTTGACACCCATGGCGGGAGCATTTAGATAAACCCTAGCCAGAGGGGAATCCCAGAGGACAGGAATTGTTCAAACCAGAGGTCAGAATCTGAGTTCTGTCAAGCCCTGCCACTGTGGGCTAAAATAGTCTGGGGTTCTAAATAAACTTGAAAGGCTGTTTATGCAACAAGGACTGCAATTTCTAGGCAAGTCCTACTGCTGTGCTATGCTTGGAGCCAGTAGACTAGGGGCATCACAATCTAGTGAGACACCAACTAG
This sequence comes from Rhinopithecus roxellana, assembly GCF_007565055.1. Taxonomy (NCBI): domain Eukaryota; kingdom Metazoa; phylum Chordata; class Mammalia; order Primates; family Cercopithecidae; genus Rhinopithecus; species Rhinopithecus roxellana. The sequence goes on from NC_044557.1 coordinate 80,316,401, forward strand.
GGTGGCTAAAGGAGGACTTGCACCATCCCAACCCCACACAACAGCTTGGAGCTCTGAAAGAGACTCCTTCCTTCCACTTAAGGAGAGGAGGGGGAAGAGTAAAGAGGACTTTGTCTTGGAACCTGGATACCAGCTCAGTCACAGTAGGATAGGACAGCAGGCAGAATCCTGAGGTACTCACTCCAGACCTTAGCTCTCAGATGACATTTCTAGACACATCCTGGATCAGAAGGGAACCCACTACCTTAAATGGAAGGACCCGGTCCTGGAAGAATTAATTACCTGAAGACTAAATAGCCCTTGCACCCCGAATAATCAGCAGTGGTGTCCAGACAGTACTTGCCATGGGCCTTGGGTGAGACTCTGAGACTTGCTGGCTTCAGGTGTGATCTAACACATTACCAGTTATAGTGACTATGGAGAGAGATTCTTTCTGCTTGAGAAAAGCAGAGGAAAGAGAAAAGGAGACTGTCTTGTAGCTTAGGTACCAGTTCAGCCACAGTTGGGTAGAGCACCAAGTGGGTGCTTGGATTCCTCAATTCCAGGCCCTGGCTCTTAGATGGCTTTTCTGGACCTTCCCTGGGCTGGAGGGGAGCTGACTTCCCTGAAATAAGAGTCCTACAGCTGGCAGAGAGCTGACTCAAGAGCCCCTGGAGCTTGAATGAACATCAGTAGTAGCCTGGCAGTATTCCCTGCGGGCCTATGATAGTGGTGGCCATGGCAAGAGACTTCTCAGTTTCTGAAATAGGGCAGGAAGAGTGGGAAGGACTTTGTCTTGTGACTTGGGTGCCAGCTCAGCCATAGTAGAACAGATCACCAGGCAGATCCCTAAAGTTTTAATTCCAGGCTCTGACTCCCACGTAGCATCTTTGGACCCACTGGGGCCCACAGGAACTTGCTACTCTGAAAAAGACACAAAACTGTCTGGCTTCATCACCTGCTGAATGTAGAGCCCTAGGGCCTTGAACCAACATAGGCAGTATCCAAGTAGTGGTGAGAGTGGGCCCTGGGCGAGACCTAGCTGTGCTGACTTTAGCTCTGATGCAGCACTGTCCTAGGGGTGGTAGCCATGGGGGTGCTTGTCTCACCTCCTCCTCCAGCTCCAGGAAGTTCAGCACAGGATAAGGTTCCATTTGTTTGGGAGACAGTAAGGGAAGAGAACAAGAATCTGCTTGGTAATCCACAGAATTCTTCTGGATCTTATCCAAGACCACCAAGGCAGTACCACTACAAGTCTACAAGAGCCACAATGTTATAGGCTTGGAGTGCACTCCAATGCAGATATGGCTGCAGTGACCAAAAACAGATTATAACACCCAAATCTCTTTGAATACCTGGAAAGTCTTCCCAGGAAGAATGGGTATAAACAAACCTAGACTGCAGAGACTAATAAATACCTAACTTTTTAATGCCCAGATACTGATGAGCATACACAAGAATTCACAAGCATCAAGACTATCCAGGAAAATATATTCTCACCAAATGAAACTAAATAAGGAACCAGGAACCAATCCTGGAAAGACAGAGATATGCGACCTTTCAAACAGAGAATTGGAAATAGCTGTTTTGAGGAAATTCAATGACATTCAAGATAAAACAGAGAAGGAATTCAGAATTCTATCAGATAAATTTAACAAAGAGATTGAAATAATTAGAAAAGAGTCTAGCAGAAATTATGGAGATAATAATGCAATCTACCTATTAAAGAATGCATCAGAGTCTCTTAATAGCAGAATTGATCATACAGGAAGAATTAGTGAGCTTCAAGACAGGCTATTCAAAAATACACAGAGAAGAAGAAACAGACAAAGATACATCAAAAAAAGAAAACTACAGGTCAATATCCTGGAAGAACATTGATGCAAAAATCCTCAACAAAATACTAGCAAACAGAATTCAGCAACACATTAAAAAAGATCATTCATTGTGATGAAGTGGGATTTATCCCAAAGATGCAAGGATGGTTCAACATATGCAAATCAATCAATGTGTTACCTCATATCAACAGAATGAAAGATAAAAACCATGTGATCATATCATCTGATACTGAAAAAGAATTTGATAAAATTCAAAATTCCTTCTTGATAAAGAAACTCTCAAAAACTGCATATAGAAGGAACATATCTCAACTTAATAAAAGCCGTATATGACAGACCCACAGCTGGTATCATATTGAATAGGGGAAAACTGAAAGCCTTTCCTTTAGGATGTGGAATACGACAAGGATGCCCACTGTCACCACAGTTATTCAATGTAGTACTGGAAGTCTTAGCTAGAGCAATTAGACAAGTGAAAGAAATAAGAGGCATCCAAATTGGAAAGGAATAAATCCAATTCTCTTTGTTTGCAGCTGATATAATCTCACACATTAAAAAAACTGAAGACTCAACCAAAAAACTATTAGAACTAATAAACAAATTTAGTAAAGTTGTAAGATACAAAATCAACATACAAAAATCAGTAGCATTTCTGTATGACAACAGTGAATAATCTGAAAAAGAAATAAAGAAGGAATTTCATTTATAATAACTACAAATAAAATAAAATACCTGGGAATTAAACAGAGAAAAGAAAGATAACTATAATGAAAACAATAGAACACTGACAAAATAAATTGAAGAGGATACACAAGAGATGGGAGGATATTTCATGTTCATGAACTAGAAGAATAAAGATTATTAAAATATTCATACCACACAAAACAATCTATAGATTCAAGGCAATACTTACTAAAACGACATTCTTCAAAGAAATATAAAAATAATCCTAAAATTTACATGAAAAAACAAAGACACAGAATAGCTGAAGCTATCCTGAGCAAACAAAACGAAACTGGAGAATTGACATTAACTGACTCCAAATTATACTACTGAGCTATAGTAACCAAAACGGCATAGTAGTTGATACAGACACATAGACCAATGAAACAGAATAAAGAACCTAGAAACAAATCTATACTTCTACAGTGACCTCATTTTCATCAAAGTTGCCAAAAACATATATTGGGGAAAGGACAGTCTCTTCAACAAATGGTGCTGGGAAAACTGTATATCCATATGCAGAAGAATGAAATTGAACCCCTATCTCTCACCATATACAAACATTAAATCAAAATGGAGTAAAGATTTAAATATAAGACCTTAAACTATGAAACTACTATAAGAAAACATTGAAGAAACTCTCTAGGACATTGGACTGGGCAAAAGTTTCTTTAATAACACCCCACAAGCACAGGCAACCAAAGCAAAAATGGACAAATGGGATCACATTAAGTTAAAAAGCTTCTGCACAGTAAAATAAACAGCCAAGAAAGTGAAAAGGCCATCTACAGAATGGGAGAAAATATTTACAAACTGTCCATCCGACAAGGGACTAATGACCAGAAAATATATAAGGATCTCAAACAACTCTATAGGAAAAGAAAATCTAATAATCCAATTAAAAATGGGCAAAAGATCTGATGAATAGACATTTCTCAAAAAAAGCATAAAATTGACAAATGGGCATATGTAAAGGCACTCATCATTAATCATCAGAGAAATGCAAATCAAAACTACAATGTGGTATCATCTCACCCAAGTTAAAATGACTTTTATCCAAAAGACAGCAACCTAAGTGTCCATTAACACATGAATGAATAAAGAAAATGTGTCACATATACACAATGGAGTACTATTCAGCCATAAAAAAGAATTAGATCTTGTCATTTGCAACAACATGGATGGAACTGTAGATCATTATCTTAAATGAAATAAGCCAGGCACGAAACGACAAACTTCACATGTTCTCATTTCTTTGTGGGAGGTAAAATTAAAACAATTAAACTCATAGAGAAAGAGAATAAAAGGATGGTTACCAGAGGCTGGGATGGGTAGTGGAGTGGTGGGGATGGGGAAACTGTGAATGGTTAATGGGTACACAAAAACTAGAAAGAATGAATAAGATCTAATATTTGATATCACAACAGGGTTATTACAGTCAATAATTTAATTATACATTTAAAAGTAACTAAAATTATATAATTGGATTTTTTGTAACACAAATGATAAATGCTTGAGGTGATGGATATTCCATTTACCCTGATGGGATTATTATGCATTGTATACCTGTATCAAAATATCTCATGTATGCCATAAATATATACAACTGCTATATACCCAGAAAAGTTGAAAACGTAAAATTAAAAAACAACTGCATATTTGAAAGAGAAAAAAAAATCACCGAATGTAAAGAGAAACTTCATTGAGTGGCAGTTATTATTACTTATAATTGTACTATGCGTGCAATAGTGTGATGAGGTTATGGTATCAACTGCATGGACATGAAAAGAACCAGTACTTTTAGAGTTTACGTGTTTGGTCAGCACATAATTTATAGGCATTATTTTATGAAATTCTCACCAAACTGTAATGTTGTCATTTTATTTCCCATTTTGCTGTTATGCAAAATGGGGGTAAATTAATTTGCTCAAAGCAGAGCCAGGGTTTGATTTTAGATCTGTTGGATTTCAAAGTCTGAGAAACAAACTCTGTATCTGCAATTGAATTGCTTCTCCTTGTTTTAAAATTTCTTTGGAAATGACACAGATTATGTCTGAACTTAGACATCTCTTTTTCTCTTACAGCCAGGTTTCTTCGTTTTCTGTTGCATCAGGTTAACAGATTTTGAGATTGAAAGCAGTTTCATGGATGTGGTTAAACAGAAAAATGTAGGATAGCTTTAAAATCTGCTTAAATTGTTTTAAATAATTTTGAATATTTATTTATTACTGTCAGTTGTCACTCAAGTTATAATGAAAGACAGCAGAGCAACTGCCTTGATTCCAAGTATATTTTCCTAGAAAATGTGAGGTGATTTGTAATTTATGTAAGAAGAGTCGCAGAATAACCATTCCATTTTCCTTCTGAAAGTCTCTCTCTAGTGTTAAGACGTATACATAGTTAGATCATCTCTAATATTCATGACATCTGCATGTCACCTCTCCTTCTGGAATGCTAATTTATAATTGTCAAACACTTGTTAGATTAAAAAAACACTCTCAGATTCTTACAGCTTTGCTCCTATATTTACTATAAATTACTAAATAGATAAGGAGCACTGAATATAGCAAAGGGGAAATACCAGTCGGAATATCTGGTAAAGAATTCATAAATTGGACTCTACATCTCTGCTCAACACTTACAAATTTACAGAGTTAATGATGCCTTAATGAAAAAGGTGTACGAAAGAGGTCTAAGGAAGACCATATGATTTTAATATTGCTTAAATTTGAGTGAAAATAATATGTGTGCCTACCTTAAAAAATCGATTTATTCTCAAAGCATTATTATTAAAAATAGTATTCCTTGACCTCCTTTAAGTTAATTCTGTCTTTAAGACACAATAAAACATTTAACTCTTTAGATAGTTATCATTTCTTAACGTATAAATTTTGATATTATCTTTTGACTTTTTTGATAGTGGAGAATTTAGATCACTTCTGCCAACGCTTACCCTTCCTCCTATTCGATTTTATTTGGAGCAATATTTTAGGTAAAACAATAAGCGGTGTTTACATGCTTATAACCACATAAATACCATTTGCTTCAGAGTCAAGTTAGTGTTATGTTTATATGCATTTTTTTAACAGCTCCTTGTTTTGCCAATAGTTTGTAACAATTTTTTATTGTTTTCCACGTCTATTTGTCATGATTACATATTTAATCATTTTTCAAATATACCTTTATAGTAGGATTTTTTTCTTAAGTTATCTTCCCAGCCCATGCACTTTCTTTTTATTTCCCCTTGGAGCTCTTTCTTCCAGACCTAAAAGGAGAGTATTTGATCATGTTAAGTAATTAATCACTTGTTTGTAAGCTATGAGAGGATGTGTACAATGCTTATATTTGTTCACCTTTGTATTTGCAAATCCTCATATAGTATTTGGCATATAGCACAACATACTCTCAGTGCATATTTTTGGAATTAATGGACAAGTAGTGTGGTTTAAATACATTAACTGAGAGGGAGCTAAATACTGTACCAGTCCTCACAAGTCTTTAAATGATATCAGTATTAAACAATTAAACAGATGTTGTTTAAAAAGTATTTTTAATTTTGTTCTGCTCTATTCTTTGTTATTTCCAAGGAGGTTAGCAGTTCTTTTCATAAAATATTTTTGTCACAGAAGCGGGACAATATCACAGCACTGGTTAAATCTAGCTTTTTCTCTTCTGTACCCTGGCGCCTGTGTAGTTAAACTGGCTGACTAGCTTAGTTTAAACTCAGTCATGAAGCTCTTCATGGACCCTTGATGCTGCTACGTAGTCACATTCTTCTTTCCTAGTTCACTGTTTTTGAACTCTATTCTTGTGTCTTACAAAGTCATGAGTTAAAATGAAGAATATTACTGGTGCTAGATTTCTCATCAGAGATCATGGTCTCCTCATGGAGGCCAGAGGACAGTGAGACAATATCTTTAAAGAGCTGAAGGAAAAAGTCTGTCAAATCACATTTATATCCAATGAAAATATCCTCCAAGAATAAAGGTGATATAAAGACATTCTTAGTTTAAGGGAAACTAAAAATATGCCATGAGCAAATCTGTTCTAAAAGAAATTTATAGAAGTTTGTCAGGCTAAAAGCAAGTGACACCAGTGGAAAGCTCAGAACTTTGGGGAAAAAAGAAAAGCAAGTAGAATATTAAATATCTGAGTAACTATAATAGACCACCTTTATCCTCTTAATTGTAAAAAATATATATTACTGTTGAAAGAATATTTATGACATCATCTGGTAGTGTTTCATTGTGTTCAGATGAAACATAACTTTAAATAAAAGGGCAAAGGTTAAGTGACTCACATGGTTGTAAGCTTTCTACGTTTTACTTTAAGTAAAATATTAAATTTAAGTAAATTGTGAATATTTTTGGTATGTATACTTTAATTATTTGAACAACTATTAGAAAAATAAGGAAGAGATACAGTTAAAAATATTTAAAGTCAAATAGACTTAAAAAGTCAGGAGAGACAGAAAAACAAAAATTAGAGGAAACAAAGAGAAGACAAATAGGCAAATTTCTAGGCCTTAGTTCAATCATACTAAATACAATAAATGTAAATGATCTAAACACTCTAGTTAACAGAGATTGTCAGATCACATACAAAAAATTCTAACAGACATTGAAAGAAGACATAATATCACATTCAAAGTCTGTTTCATAAAATGGAAAAGGAGAGAACATTTCCCAAATTATATTTGACCTGCATCACCTTGATACCAAAACCAAAGACATTACAAGAAAAAAATAACCCCTCATAAACCTCACTACAGAAATGCACAGCAAAATATTAGGAAATGTAAACTAGGGATACATAAAAGGGATAATACATCATGACCACGTGGAATTTATCCTAGGTATTGAAGGCTAGTTCAACATTTAGAAATTAATAATAAACAGAATAAAGAAGAAAATAACATGATGGTATCAGCAGGTACAGAAAGACCATTTGAAAATTTAACTTCTATTCTTGATAAAAAAAAATTTTCAGCAAAGTAAAAATATAAAAAATCTTCCTTAAACGTATATAGGGCATCTACAAAAAACTCTGTATCTAAAATCATACTTAATGATAAAAGAGTGAATACTTTCCTAGGGTCAGAATCAACATCAGGATATTCATTCCTATTCTTAACCATACTGGAAGGTCTAGTTAGTCAAAAAAGACAAGAAAGAGAAAAACAAAGCGTGTTATTGAAAGAAGAAATAAAACTTTATTTAGACATGACATGTTTGTGCATGTAGAAAGTCTCAGAGAAACTCTAAAAAGTTTTAGAACTAATAAATGAGGAAGCTCTCAGTATATAAGGTAAATACACAAAAATTCTATTTCTACATACTAGCAATGAATAACTGGAAAACAAAAAATAAAAGCAATGCCATTTGCAAGAATATCAAAAAGTAAAATATTTAGATATAAATATAATGAAATATGTGCAAGATCTATATGTTAAAAATTATGAGAAAAGAAATTATAAAAGACCTATAATTATGTAGAGATATAAAGATACTGGTTTTGTGGGTTGGATAATTTATTGTTTTTAAGATATCAATTCTTCTCAAATGTATCTGCCAATTTAGCATAATCCCAATGAAAATACCAGGGGGCTATTTGTTGGTACTGGCAAGATATTTTTAAAAATGTATATGGAAAAGCATGGAAACTATAATAGCCAAAATAATTTTGATAAAAATCAGCTGGAAGTCTCACACTACCTGATATCAAGATTTACTGTCAAGTCACAGTAACCAAGACAGCATGGTATTGGCAAAGGAAGGACGCAGAGATCAACGGAATAAAACAAAGGGCATAGTAACAGCCCCACAGATAAAAGGTCAATTGTGTTTTTTTGACGATAGTGCAAAAGAGAAAAAATAGTCTTTCAACAAATGATATTAGATCAATTGAACATTCAGATGCAAAAAAGAGGAGATTTTAAGGTAAAAAGTAAAACTATATAAAAGTTTTAGGAAAAAAAGTTTACAATTTGTGGCTTGGGTTTTGGCAAATAATGCTTAGAATACCCAAATTATGACCTAATAGGATAAAAATTGATAAATTGAACTACATAAAGATTAAAATTTTTTTTGCTTAGAAAAAGACACAGTAAAGGCAATGAAATGACCAGTCACAGACCAGGAGAAAACATTTCCAAATCATGTATCTGATAAGAAGCTTGTATGAAGAATATGTAAAGAACTAAAAATAATAATAATAAAAGTCAACAATCCCTGAAAAGTGTGCAAAAGATTTGAACAGAAAGTTCATCAAAGAACATATCTGAATAGCAAGTCAGCACATGAAATAGCGCTCAACATTGATAGGTATTAGGGATTTGCAAATTAAACCACAATGAGATACCCCTGCAAACCAACCAAAGCAAACCAATAGCGACAACAAAGTGCTTCAAGATACAAAGGGCTGATGAAGAGGCAAAGCCAGTAGAACTCACATGCATTCCTCGTAGGAATTTAAAATTGCCCAGCCCTTTAGGAGAACCACTTGGCAGTTTCTTTGACAATAGTTAAACATATACTTGCCATGAGACCCAGCAATTCATCTCCAAGGTGTTTAGTAAATAAAATAAAAGTAAATTAAAAGGTTAATAAAAATGTGTGTGCATGCTAAACTTGTATACAAATATTTATAGCAGTTTTTTTTCATAACCACCAAAACCCGAAAACGACCCTAATGCCATTTAAGTTGTGAATAAAAAAACACATTTTGCTAATCTTTATCATGGAATACAAGTCATCAATAAAAAAGCTTAATTAAAATAAACCAGACTCAAAAGGATACATTCTACATGATTTCATTTATATGACATTCTGCAAAAGGCAAAACTGTGGGTCAGGGAATAGATCAGTGGCTACTAGGGTTAGGGGCTGAGGGAAAGGTTGACTCGGAGGAACTAATTTAAGGTAATTTGGTAGGATGACATTCGTTTGTGAATATGGTTATATGAATTAATTGTACCCCAAAAAGAGTAAGTTTTACTGTAAACTAAAACTAAATTACGAAAGATACACACAGCCAAACCAAACACACACATTTATGCACACACAAAATCAATGTCACTGTATTTTGAGCATGTTAATAGAAAAGTTACATAGCTAACTTCCTTTTGGTTCAAAAGTAGCCTAAAGCCATATACTAGCTCCGTTACCTTGTGCATATTTACTTAAAACTCCTCAAGCCTCAGTTTCTTCATCTGAAAAATGGAGATAATGATATATTATTCATAGAGCTCTTGAAAGGATTAAAGCACAAGATAGAGTGCTTGACCCTTCATAAATGTTTCATGAATGTTTACTTTTATTATTAATGTTCTTATTATCTCTTTTAAGTTGTATGAATTTGGCACATTAACTTGGCAAATCAATGCAATCCAATACAATGTAATGAAAACACAAATACAAACCATATTTATATAATAAAATATTTTTATCCAGTATGTTTTTGACACTTACAGCAAATCTCAATTCAGCATAACCACATTTTGAATGCATAGTATCCACATGTGGCTAGGGGCTTCCATATTGGCAATGCAACTCTAAATATCATTGTCCCCATTATTAATAGTAAAATATATAAAAATTAATTTCTGTTTGGCTACTTGAAATCTACATTTATTTCCTTTGAGTAAGCTATTTGCTAGGCAAATAAAGGGAAACTTGATTTTTCTCTGTACATAATAAAAATCCTTTAAAGACTAATATTTCAAGTTAGTCCCTGAGTATCAAAGTGGCTCATGAAGTACTTTCTATCTTAAACCACAGGTTCTATCTCCCTGCCAGTCAGGCATATCACTTTCAGGCTAAAGGACCTTGGGAAGTAAAAGAGTAGCAACGAGAGTGGAGCTAAGGAAACCTTCTCTGTTTGACTCATAGACAATTTGTCCTCTTCTTCTCCTTGTCAATGAGAACTGGGGATGTTCAAACTCCGCAATTTCCAAAGCAAGTATTTCAAACTACCAGTTGCTATAACTCTCTATGACAACGTAAACCCAACCAACTCATAAAACACAAATAAAGATTTGTCTACATCCTATTGATAAAGTGCTTGCAGCATTATCCAGAATTACGATGCTGAGACTAGATTTATAGATTGCCCTTGGCATGAGAGCAGAGGAAGAAAAAGTTTGGCTGAACTCAAAATAAATGTACATGAAACATTGACACACAAGAGTTGACATGCCACTGCTCCTGCCTTGCCCACTCATTATGAATAGGTTTCTAACACATCAGGTTCTACTCCTTTGCTTTATCTTCACTGGGGTATTACTGGGAAGCAGGGATACGTCTTTGCCCACTTTGAGTGAATGATGAGATCATAAAAATTCTAAGGAATTGCTCTACTCTAGAAAAGGGGGCATTTTCTCTCTATCTTAAGTTTGAAATTCTCCTACTAAGACATATTGTAATTAGACAGCTTGTGTGCTGCTTCATGAAACATATGGGAAACCATCACTTGTTTTATTTAGGATAGGGTGCTGCTGTGGGGAGAATCTGTCAAGTCTCTGTCTAAAGCTTTAGTTATGAATAGAAATTCACGGGTAAATGTCAGGTGACAGAAGAGGTTAGTCACAAAATCAAATGCAGTGAAAATTTGAGGACGTCTAACATGGTAAATATTGTCCTCTGCGATGAATTTCAAAGCAACAAAGAATCTCTCAGAATGGAGAAAGTGAAGTGTCCTTGTGAAATAAAGTTCTGAAAAGGTGGCAGATAATACTCTCTCCTGGAGTTGAAAATCTATGGTGAGCCTGGGAATTGAAAGATGCTTCCTTTGGTGACTCATCTTGGCCCCTGCTGTCACTTTAACCGATCGATTTGTCTTTGTCATGTCTCCATAGGTGCATGGGCATGAGCATAAATTGACGCTAATTCCATTTGGGAGCACAACAGCAATTGAGAGCTTTAAGCTGCTGCTAGAAATTAACCTTCAAACCCCCATATCTTCCAATAATATTTCTATTTTAGCATCTAGATTTAGTAATAAATACTTACAATAACTGTCAGAGCAGCAACATTTTTTCATATGGAAAACAAGACAGTGAAACCGGAAACCTGCTAAGCTCTGAATTGTCATTATTCATCCTATCAAAGTTCTTGCTGCAGTTGTTTTCAGTAACAGTTTCAATGAAAGCCTGATTTTTCCAAGTCAAAATGAGTAACAATTCATCCATCCTACCATCCACTAGCATTTACATGACCATACAGAAGATGATAGTTCAGTAGTTCCCAATGCAAACTTATCTAAACATGTAGACAAGTGTTCAATATTTAAATAAGTCTTTTCAAAACCACTTATATTCCTGAGTCTTCATTCTAGGTGAGATGCAACGATAACATAAAAACAGGAATTTAGAGTTAACAGTTTAAAAGGACCTCTGTTATGTAAAGATTATTTTTCCAAGAAAAGAATAATATATTTATCTTCTTATTAATGATAGGACTTTCTGAAGATGTGAAAATAGTGCCTATCTTTCCTGGCTTATCGTATTTGAATTTCAGTGATGGTTTCTTACAACCTGATCAATTAATTCCTCAATGTCTCTGAGCTTTTTCTTCCCTCTTCCCAAGATAATCTTTTCTTGGATGTTTTACAAGCCTCATTTCCACCATTCAAATTGGTAAACAGATCTCTGTTTCAAACATTACCTTCTTTGAAAAGCTTGTGTGACCAGTCTTCCTTCCCACATTACTTCCTTTCCCCTTACAGTATTTTAGTTTTCTTTATAACACTTATAATACCTAATATTATACTATGCATTATAAATGATTTATCATTATTATTGTTGTATTGTTTATTTGATTTGTCACTCTATCCCCTAACTCCACCCCAAATGCAAATACTTTGACCAGAGATTTTTGTCTTATTTGTTGCTGTAACCCTGATGTCTAGCATATTATTGGGAACATAGTAGGTACTCAATAAATACTTTCAAAAGATGTTTTTGGAATGAATACATACATTATTCAACCAACAAGACAAAGTTCAAACGTTTTGCAAGTCACATAATCTTCAACTCCTGGCTTTGCTGTAATCTCTTAGTCCTAGCTCACAAAACTTCTACACACATGCCTTACGTTTCAGTCTAATTGACCACCTCTCATTCTCTTTTGTGAAAGTATTCCCAACTCTCCTGGACTAAAGTCTCTCCTTATGTTCTTGTAACAAGCACATTATACAAACTATTAAAGTATTTATCAGATTCTAGTGTAATTATTTGCTATACAAATGACAGAGCTGTGTTCTATGGCTTTGTATACCTAGTGACTTGCAAAGTCCCTGGTACATAGTATGCACTCGGTACATGTTTTCTAACTAAGTAAATCCTGTAAATCCAGCAACAGTCAGATTTCCACTAATACATAATTCCACGACATAGTTTTTCTTTTCAAATTCAGTATTATATTATAAGGATGTTTTAATATTTTCTGGATTGTCTAAGTAAGTGCAAGGCAGAAAGTGAGCAAAAAAGAATGCTGTTAGAAAAGGCTACTAGTTCAAATTTAATAGTATTCAAATACTTAAATGAAACAAAGCTAAGCAATTTTATTGTTTCTACTCAAAACAGTCAAATAAGAATCGACTGTGATTGCTTAAGGGCTTTCTCTTTAGGTAGGCCTCTTAAGAAAACTTGCTGATTAGAGGCTTATGAATTATATTTCTAAGAAAGGGTGTGAAATCCAAACTCTGCCAATTGTTCCGTATATATTAGACAGGTATCATTTTAAGAAACAGACATGAACTAAAAGATAATGTGCCAGCATATGATTCTATGAAATTGATTTTCCTAAAACCAACAAGCTCCACAAAAGCAAATACTACAGTGAAGAACATACACACCTGTTTATGTCAGAAATGCCTCAGTATCATTTCTTTTTTTATAAATGTACCATTTTTTAATAGGTAAAATTTTATATTTTAATAGGTGTGGTTCATATTTGTGAATCTTTGAGAAAAAAAAATCTGTGTTAAAGCTAGTTTCCTTTGAAGGAGGAAAACCAAATGAAAGCAACGTTTTTATTATGGATTTACAGGTCAGACATTGCATGGGGAATTAAGATGAGAAGAGTCTTCAAATATTTTCAACTAATAACCTTTTTAAAACCATTTAACACATATTATCTGGCAGTCGCAGAATTATAATCAATGTTAATATGACACGATTCCTTGGGTAGTAGGGAAATTGTTCTCTCAAAAGTGATCTACATACTCTAGTTTCTTACAAACCCGAGTAAGGAGGATGTCTTAAAAATAGTTGATGCTTCTCTATTTGACAGAGTTAATATATTGCTATTTAATATTTTATAAATTAAAGATTATTGATTGTAATTTGCTCCTGTGAGTGTGAGAGTGCAAACAGAAATTCTGCAGATGGAAAGTTTAAGGAAAAAATTTCTCCCAAATCTACCCTCCTGCTAATACACTAGGTAAAACCTGGGTGAGGCCAAGTGCTGAGCCCCTCTACATGCTCAAATAATGTTTCTCACTTTTATTACTGGTGACTATCAGAGAGGAAGGCTGATAAGGAAAAACTGAAAATGTGTCTTTGATAGTACTTTTACTCAGCTGCCTACCTTCCCTGAAATGTTGAAATTCTTTCCCATTCCTCGTCTCCAGTGCACAGAAGAGTTCTCTCAACCTCAGGGGAAACAGCAAGAGAGTTCTCAGGGGCATTGCCTGGGGAACTTCAGAGAACTTAAGAGCGGGTAGAGGGTAACATTTCTCTGTTCCATGGCTCAGAAGGATATCTACTTACCTCCAGTCAGGGCTGGGGGTGAAGAAGAAAAGACCTGGACAGACAAGTTCATTCTGAAATAGGCAAGGAGGAAATCGAAGCTACTAAAGATTTTCTCACCACAAAGTATAAATGTCATCCCAATAAACAAACATTATTGAAGTTTATTTCCATTTCAATAACAATGCTTTTGCTTTTGGAGACAAATGACACCAATAAGTCTATTTTCAGAAAAACATGAACCCATATTAAGGAAAAGACATGATTGTTAGATCCTTGATTACTTTTGAGAACAAGCTTTTCCACTCTTGTCAAAGTCATAGATTACGATTTAGTTTATGTAGGTTTAAAAAGTTACACTCTGTTACCTGAATATTCACATTTCCTTATATTTCTTTCCTTTCTTTGAAAACTACCCTTCATACCTCTACTCGATTTACTTTTTAACATGCAGTTACAATTGCAAATTGGATTGTAATTGGCCATGAACAGTGCTCTGATATTTTTTTACAGAAAAGCAGTCCATCAGAAGCCAACAACAGGATGAAAGACAATCCTGTCAGGATTTCCTTCCCCAGCTTTTAACCCCTACTTGGAACCTTTTTGTGCTCTCATTTCATGTTTTGGTACATCATGCATCAAATATCTTGAAAAATTTGTAATGGTTTAGAAAAGTAGGCTTTTCTACCTTAAATACAGAAAGAGGAGAAAGAAAGAAGGAAGGAAGGAAGGAAGGAAGGGGAAGAAAGAAAGAAAGAAAGAAAGAAAGAAAGAAAGAAAGAAAGAAAGAAAGAAAGAAAGAAGGAGAAAGGGAGAAAGAGAGAAAGAGAGAAAAAGAGAGAGAGAAAGAGAGAAAGAGAAAGAAAGAAAAAGAAAAAGAATGAGGGAGGCAGGGAGGGAGGGAGAGGACGCAAAAGAAGAAAAAATATAGAAAGACAGATAGAAACTAAGACCCCGAAATAAGCCAAAAAAAGAAACGAGAACAGACAGAAGAAAAACCGAATCAGCAAAAACAGACTACTAAAAGAAAGAAAGAAAGAAAGAAAGAAAGAAAGAAAAGCGAGCAAGCAGAAAGGGGGAGAAAGCAAGGAAGGAAGACAAATAAGAAAGGGAGAGAGGGAAGAGAAGAAAAAAAGGATGAGAGATAAAAAAAATTAATGGCATCAATAATATTTCTCCCTAAATAAGTGTGGGCTTTTCTCAAATAATGCGCTCACCAAAAAAAAAAAAAAAAAATTTAATCAGAAAGTCAGAGGAAATGTTGTTCATAGCTCCATAATTAAATTTCTAAGCATTTATATGATAACTTTAGGTTGACTAGTGAAAGGATACCCCAGGTAATTATCCTGACATTTTAGTAAATCATGTTCATTTGTTCACTGAAAGAATAGGTTTTTGCTCTATAAAATACTTTTAGAGGTTTTAAAAATATATTCATAATGGAGAAATATTAAGATTGTGACTATGTCTATATAACTAAAACATTTTGATAAAAACTGTATGTTTCAGACAGTAAATTGAATGTCCTATTTTCCTGTGTCAAAATCTGCCTATAGGAATTTGCTAAAAACTGTCATTAGGTAACTCCTCCAACCACATCATCACACATGAAAACACGCCAACTACACACCCCTTCTCAGTGTTTTCAATTACATATTTCTATTTGCTCTTTTTTCACCATTTAATCCTATTTTGCTTATTTGTCTTTTCTTCAAGTTTAAATTCTTTGATGAGTGATGCAGCTGTCATATTATTCTGATGGTATTAAACAATTTTGAGCAACAGTGAGTTAGTAAGATGAGGTCTCTAATGTGTTTGTGCCTATTTCAGAGATATGTGGCAACTGTTTTCATCAACAGAGATTTTGTCAAGTTATTTCAGCTCTTTGGTTCAGCCTTCTTTCTGAGCAAATATAGTAATGATGATAAAAATAATTACACATTTCCAGGCAGAGTGCTTGCAGAGCCACTGTCTTTTATATCCATGAAATTAGTTCTTATAGGAAGAGGAAAGTCCCAGCCTCCCACTCACTAACATTATAGGCACCTGAGAGATTCCACTCCTGCCTCCTTGTTATCTTACTCATCTCTCTTCACACCAAATTACTGAGGATGATTAACAAACACAATGAAAACTGGATGAATGATTCCAGTAGTCCATACATTGAAATGGTACTAGAGATAGTGTGTTGCATATACACTACAAGTAAAACTAGTATTCTTTGGGGGAAGAAAGAAGGCAGAAAGTAGAGAAACTTGTTTTTCCATTCTTTAGAATGTGAAGTACAGTAAAACTAAAACCGCCCTTTCCTCTGCAAAGCAAAATTAAAGATTTCAAATTCTCGTGATTGGTAAAAGTACAGTGTGTCAATTTCATTTTATTATAACACCACAACATAGTCAAGTTTGTGCAAAATAGGAGGAAACAAAAACACATGACCGTGAAAATACAATTTAGAAACTAGACTTTCATCTATAAAATTGGAGGTAAAATAAAAACTTACCTCAGGGAAATTTGGAAGACATTATTAAATATTACAGAACCTATCCTCACATACATTTGAAGGGGAAAAGGGGATTTTAAGGAACAAATGTGACTTTCTAAATCACCCGTCCATGTAAACAAGGTAGAAAAATACATGAAATCAAACTTCTCTACATTTCTACATTGTCACTTGGGCAAGTGATAATTTGTAATAATTGTGTTATTATTCACATATCCTTTCTAAAATAAACTACATCTAAAAAACCCAGTATATTGCTCTGGCTCCATTAAAAGCTTTCTAAAATAGAAAACAAAGGACATATTGTCAACACTAGAATGCTATTTTTAAAATACATAGAAGTGTTGGAGAGAGTTCATAGAAAATCAGAAAGAAGGGTTTGACTTTCTATATGCAAAAAAAAAAAAGATTAAAAGAGTATGTATAGTTTGGCTAAGCAATGACTAAATGGGAACATGATAACTGCCTGCAAATCTTCCAAGGGTGTGAACACAAAGAAGGGAAGGGTATTTGGTGGCCTCAAAGAGACGACACGGATCCATGAGTCCAGCTGGCTTCCATTATTTGTTTTAATCTCATGGCCATTGGGAAACTTACACACTGTTATAGCATTTTGATAGGAATTTCTTAACTAATAAGAGTACAGGTTTTTTTTAGAGGAGTGTGCATATTATTTGGGGACAAGTTAAAACTAGATATGAAAGGAAGGGAAACTATATATATAATTGTCAGTCACATCTGCCTCTAATTAAAGTGATAATTGTGTCATACTAATGATATAATAAATGTAACTTACAGAAATTATAAGGACTCAGAGAGGGAACTATCACTGGCTTAGCACACTTCGGAAACTGCTTCACAGTTGTTTCTATTTAAGGAATTTTACCAATATATTTAAAACAAAATATTTGGAATGCAGATGAATAAGAATGAAACTTCAAAGAGTTGTCATTAAATCTTTGTTGGCCTAAACCAAAACTCTTGAGAAAGTCATGATATCCATACAAATAAATTTAGTGCTGTTAAAGTAATATTAATTTGAAATAAATAGGCTTTTGTGTCTTACTATACATAGTAATATATTTTCATATTACCCAACTTCACATACTTGAATTGCAATCACAGTAACATTATACTACTGAAGGGGTATTCTAACCTAACCATCAAAGTTTGAGAAAGGTTTTGTTCAATTTTAGGAAACATAATCACTTAGCTAAATTAAGCAATTTCACACAAAAGATGTAGCACAATACACAATCACAATAAAATAGCAGGTTTTTTTTCTTAGGATATAATGAACACAATAGAGAAAGAGGGCAAAATAATAGAGGAAAATGCAACGCTCTGTAACTACTCTACTGCACATTTATTTTCAATGTAAACAAGGTAAATGTCCTTACCTAGAAACGCCATGAAAACTCCAGTGTATTTTTCTCTTACTCTCATTCAATATATTCTTACTTTCACTTTGTGTTTGAAAGTTGAATAAATCATTTAACTTGTACTTCTTGTACCTCTGTTCTTGAAACAGTTGATATGTATGTAGATTCAAATCCTTCTTTGAAAAGACAATTTTAACTGGCAAAGAATAACTAACTTACATTGGGCATAATTACTTTTAGCCTTAAGATCTTGGCATGCCATCTACTAGAAAAGCCATGCCAGAGAATGGCAGCCACACCTACCTATGAGATGGCCTAAAGAAATACACTCACTTATTTTTCCTCTGATATTTGATAAGTCAAAATAAATGATGACTGCGTGGTGTCATTTTGATGTTAGTATACAAAGGCAGGGAGTCTCCATCGTCAATGAAATTTAAAAAAATACAGCCAACATTTCAATAGCCTAAAAACGTGCCATGCAAAAAGTTCCCTTTCATTAAACTAGTCCACATTTAAATTCATACTGAATTAATTTCAGAAGATTTAAACAGTATATATGCATTTAATAATTGTTGCTAAGAATATGTGCACTTGTAGACATGGACTATACAGTGATATGCAAAAATAAAATTTGGTTGGTAGATTATGGCTGATGCTTGATATTTCAAATTCAAATTTCTCGTAGTATTTTATTTGTAAATAAGATTAAAATATAAGGGATATGTTATTAATTCAATACTAAATTTATTATATAAATTTTATTGTAGGAAATACTTCCAAGTTGGGAGAAATAAACTTACTCGCTTAGTTGAAGAAAAGATAGTTCTTGCTTACAAATTCCATTTTATGAGTGCAGTATTACCTTTGTCCCTATTTACATTTTAAAGTTTCTTAAGGCTTACCCACATGCTGTCACTCTATCTGTGCCTTTTATTCTTGACCTAAGTTTCAGAGGATGAAAACATTTAAGAATAAAATCATGTATAACCCTGCCAAACAAAGGAATTTTTTTCATGCAGATTTTCTTCTCTACATATGCAAATCCCTTATAGTTCATTGATGACCCTTTGCATAGGTAAATACTTATCAACTAGTGCCAATAATAGGAATCCAAATGATTTTCAAGTGACTGTCAAGCCTCTTTGGTTTAATAAGTATTGATATGTTGACTATCTTTTACCAATAGAAAGACAGCTGCTCTGGAGAACAAAAGAGGTTCAAACACAATTGGGCTCAAGTGGAAGAGAACACTGTGGGTTCTTCGGGTCTGGTGGAGTCCACCCACCCACAAACTGTCAGGGCATTTTTCTCTTTTTTTATTGCTACTCTAGCAAGTAGAAGGTTGGAGCTAAAGTGCCATGCTATTCCTAAAGAGGATTGTGACAAGAAGTGCAATCTGGTTCGGAAAATGACATCTTCTCATGCTTGCTTTCACCTCTCCTGGCACACTCCATTAGAGGGATTCAGGTTGCTTCTACCTGGAAGCAAGCAGAGGCAGGCAACATCATGTCTTTGGCATAAACTACAGAAGAACAAAACAAATTAAAGTGCTTTAAAATGTTTTTGAACTTCCGAAAAGATTTTAAATAATTTGTTTGAGAGATGTAATGTTTAAAGTCCTTTGTTCACTCATATTTTTTTCCACAGCAGATTGAAGTGAAGGAATCATTCAAGGATGAAAAATATCATTCATTCAACAAACAAATGAGTGTCTACAATGAGCCGCAGGCACTATGGGCATTATAGATTTTGACGATACAAGTAAATTATCATTTTTTCCCAGAAGAAATATTTCAAGTGCCCTTGGTATGGATGGCAATCTTATATTTCGGTTGCTCTTTCCTGCATGGGTCTAGTGGTTAAAAGTATACCTGAAAATACATTCTATAGTTTAACAGAAAATGTACTTACACATTTCTTTTACAGGCAGAGACAAATCATATTTAGATTTGATATTGAGTTTTTGGCAGTGTCAGTCTACACACACTTCAAGGAGTAGTAAAACAGAATTTAAAACATCTATTTTCAACATACATATTTACACATGTAATATATAGAAGCATATATATAACGTAGAAATATATTTTAGCTATAATAAGGTGTAACTTTGTATAAATTTTAACTAAATTATGGTATGTTATTATATAAGATGTGGGTAATACAGGATATGTTTTTCTAGCTCATTTCATTCTGTAGTATCTAAAGAAGCAAAATCAAACACAATAACAGGAACCATATCCAAATCTGATTTAAAAAAATGAAAAAAAGGAAAAAATTTCAAAAAAAGAAAAGAAAAAATGGAAGTGTTTCAAGCCAAAAGCCTGTGAGGATGCATTTATTCTTGTAATTTGGATGGGAGGTTGAACATGGTTCAAGAAATCTTCTTCAGACCTAAGCTGGGCAATGGGGAGAGGGAACCTGAAGAAGGAAATCTAGAGACTTCAGTATAAATTGTGTTGAAAGAGGAAATATAAAATGTGAATCAATTCATATATCCACCACAAAATAATTAGAGAGGTGTCACATAATCCATCTAATTTCTCTACATTGCTTTCTTTTTTTGTAAAATGAGGTGATCTAGACAACTAGCATGCATGCAACAAACTTATATTGAGAGCCTATTAGGGGTTTAAAAAACATTTCACATACATAATTTATTTCATCTTGGTCTTACTTGGTGAAAAATATTACAATTCTATTTAGCATGAGTGAAATAAGAATTCAATAGAATTTGAAGGATTTATTCAAAGTCTAAATGATCTCTAGATTCTCTTCCAGATGCTAAAAATTATCCTTAAATCTGTAATTTTAAGTGATGCACAGGATCAAAGGATAATATGTATAGGAACCATGTGGACACAATTCTCCTCATACTTTCTCCTCTATTTCTTTCAATGGGGACCAAAACGGTCACTCAAACTGCTCATTCCTCATCATTTCCTTCTCATTTCCTAATCTCTTCCTTCTACCACCACACATGTAAGTCAGGGCTTGGCAATTTAATTATTTTTCTATTAAGAAAAAGATATTAAATAGTTTAGACTTTGTATGCCACAACTACCCAACTCAACAGTTGCAGCATAAAAGCATCAAAAGACACATAGAAATTGTGAGTGACTATGTTCCAATGAGACTTTGTTTACAAAGACAGAGAGTCATCCATATTTGGCTCTTAAGCCATAGTTTGCCAAACCCTGATAAAGGTGTACCTTGAAAAATAAAAGTATTTAGTAATAATCCCAAAGTTCATGCAAAATAAAAAGATCAAAGTATTTTAACAACACTCTAAAGTCATTCATTATAAATTCTTTTTGGTATATGGCTACACAATAAATTCATAATATGATCTTTTACAATAAGTAAAAACACATAATATGTCAGATAATGTTACCCTTATATTTATACGGGTGACTGAAGTTATTTAAATTTATTAAGATTTACCTTACAAAACTTGTTAAGGCTCTTGAAAAAGATCTAAAGAAAATTTTCTGTGGGAGCCAGATGGAACTGGGGTCTTCTATCCGGATATCAGATAAAAATTTGATCTTTTATTCTTGATTAAATTGTCTAATATCTGTAGCTTCAATATACTACTAAGGCAGAAAGTAAAATTATTTATTTAGTTTAGTCATTGTCAGGCAATCAAGGATACTTATTAAATATTGTCTATCTTATTTATTAGATATGATCATTGATATCTTGGTTTCTTCTTCCAGTATCATATGGATGTAAAACTGATCTCATACGCAAACAGAAGGTCCTTGGAGTTTGCCCACTTTGTTAATGATCTTACAAGTTGCAAACCAGTGAGTTAGTCAAAGGTGTATTTGATCAATTGTCTTTCTGCTTTGCAATTTGAATGTGATAGGATGTTAATGACAAAATGTGGGGTTTGGCACATAGCAGAATCTCAACATTATTTCTTCTTTGTATGTCATCATATTTGCTATCTTTCTTGTCCTCTGTAATAAATAATAGCAAAAACCCTAGAGGGACAATGAAGTAACAGAGACCATATTTAACTTCATATCTTGCATAACTAGAAATTTGGACAAAATGTACGAAATAACTATTTTCAGAATCTGAAACTCAGACAGTGCAGAACTTTGGTCCCTGAGACGAAGAAAACAAATAAAATACAATGTATGATCATTTTGGACTCTGCCTGGAGACACTCTAGGCTGTGGAGCAGGGAGGGGAATCCCAAGTGGAAAGTAGAGTTCTTGCTGAGTTGAGAAGTTTGGAAGTTGAGAAGTCAGCAAATCTGAACTAGTAGAAAGCTGTGCAGCATACTTCTGCATAGGAGGGAATGATTAAAAACTTCCATAAAGTGTTTAATTACAAAGATGCATATATGTAGGGCAGAAATCTATTAAGACTGTGCAGCATAATGTTTAGAAATATGTGAGATGAATTGTTCTCAAAGCTCACACAGGGATGAGAATTATTTTAGTTCCCACCAATTAGAATGGAGACTTCTTGATGACCACCTGGACAATTTAGAAAAAAACTACAGAAAGGAGTAGTTCTCATGGTGGGACTAAAATATTCCAAAAGTCAAAAACTACTTGAGGCACACATGAACAAAGATTAAAATAAGCCTCAAAAGATCAAATCAAACTGTGAGAGCTTAACTGTTTACCAGAACAAAGCCAACAACCATTAAAGGAAGACAACAGAATCTAGAAAGACAGCATTAAAAAATTCACAATGCCCAACATCCAGTGAGAGATTACCAGTAACTCAAAAAATCAGAAAAATGTGACACATAACTAGGTAAAAACATCAGTCATTAAAAACAGATAAAAATAATAGAAGAGAAAGGATATTAGGCAAAGGAATTAGAAAGCTGTTATCATATTGCACTATTTAGAGGAAAACAGTAAATAGAGAGATGGAGGATGAAAAATAAACAAATCCTTTAAGAATGAAAATCAGAATAGTAGATCAGACACTGCAGAAGAATGATTTATGAACTTAATGACATAAGAATGAACACTACCCACAATGAACTGGAGAGAAAGACAAAATGATTGATAAAGAGAACTGAGTATGTTAGCTGTGCAATGCCATAAAAGCGACTCACATACATATAATTAGAGTCTCATAAAAAAGAATGGCATAAAAACATTTGAAAAATTAATGGCTAAATATATTCAATTAGAATTGTAAGATGAGAACTTAAAACCAGTTAGCTATGATCAGTTAGATGAGGAAAATCGTTGGTAACAAATGAAAAATTAGAAACTTTCTGCAGAGAAACAGAACATAAAAAAGAACCAAATTAAAATTTTAGAAATAAAATGCATTATATATTAAACAGAAATTTATAGGATGGCCTCAATAATATCGTGGAAATGACAGAGGAAAAGAATCAATGAGCTTGAGGAGAGATCAATAGAAGTTATATAATTTGAAGTAAAAGGAAGAAAAACATTGAAAAATAAAAACAGAGTTTCAAGTATCAGTAGAAAAATGTCAAACATGTAAAATTGGAATCCTAGAAAGAGAAGAACAAGTAGTGAGCAGAAAAAAATAATTAAATACATAGTAGCGAAAAGCTCCCCACATTTGGTGGCAGAAATAAATATGCAGTATCAAAAAGCTCAACATAACCCAAACAGGATTAATAAGAAGCAATCAGTTAAGCACATTGTACTCAAATTGATCAAAATTAAAAATAAAAAGAAATTCTTGAAAGTATCCAGGAGAAACCATACATACATACAGAAGAACCATGGTTCAAACGACTAAGTACCTTTTTTTTTTTTTTTTTTGAGACAGAGTCTCTCCTGTCACCCAGGCTGGAATGCAGAATGCAGTGGCGTGATATCAGCTCACTCACTGAAACTCCATCTCCCAGGCCCAAACAATCCTCCTGCCTCAGACTCCCGAGCAGCTGGGATCACAGGCGTGCACCCGTGCACCACCAAGCCCTGCTAATATTTGTATTTTTAGTAGAGACGCAGTTTCACCATGTTGACCAGGCTGCTCTCAAACTCCCAACCTCAAGTGATCCGCTTGCCTCGGCCTCTCAAAGCGTTGGAATTATAGGCGTGAGCCACTGGGTCCTGCAAATGATGAACTACTTCTCATTTGATCTTTTATTCTTGATTAAAAGAATAAAACTGCATAAGCCAGTTTGAAACTGCATAAGCCAGAAGACACTGGACGAGCAATGTTGAAATAAAAAGAAATATCAAACTGGAAATCTGTAACCTCAATAAATTAAAGGTTAATAATATCATACATAGGATATTCTCTAATCATGAGAGAATTAAATCAGAAAGCAAAACCAATAAAATATCTGGGAAAATGCTTAAAACATTTCCTTTTTTTGTAAATTGAATAACACTTCTAAAAGACCCATGGGTCAAACAAGACATTAATTTATAAGATATTTCAGATTGAAGTGGGCACAGTGTCTCACGCCTGTAGCAACAGCACTTTGGGAGGCAGAGACAGGTGCATCACTTGAGGTCAGGAGTTCGAGACCAGCCTGGCCAACATGGTGAAACCCCGTCTCTACTAAAAGTATAAAAAATAGCTGGGCGTGGTGGCGGGTGCCTGTAATCCCAGCTACTTGGGAGACTGAGGCAGGAGAATCGCTTGAACCTGGGAGGCAGAGGTTGCAGTGAGCTGAGATCATGCCACTGCACTCCAGCCTGGGCGACAAGAATGAAACTCCATCTAAAAGAAAAAAAAAATTCGAATTGAATGATAATAAAAGCACAACATATCAAAAAAAAAGGGAATTAAAGACTTTTCAGATTTAAAAACTATATGATTGTGATACTACTGGTAGATCTAAACTACAAGGAAAGCTAAAAGAAAATAATACCTCAAGGAAAAGAATATCAAATAAAAAGTTGAAAGTATGTAAAGGAACAGAGAGTGAAAATAGTAAACATAGTGAAAATATAAATATTTTCTTCATTTTAATTTCTAATTTATTTAAAAGCAAAATAATATGAATGCATTGTGAGGCTTGTAACTTAAATATAAAATCTACAACAATAACGCAATGGATGGGATGGGGAAATGTAAGTATATTGTAGTAAGGTTCTGATATTATATGAAATGGTGTAGTAGTTCTTAAGGGTAGACTACACTAAGTTAGTATACATTAACTGAATATTTTATATTTTTATATTTTAATTATTTAATAATTTTCACTATATTTAAGAGAAAAAAATATGCTATTTTTTATTTTCACTCTTTTTCAAGTGAAACTATTTTATATTTTCACTATTTTTCAAGTGAAATATTTTTCTCTCTTGTCTATATGTTGATGCTCTTAATGGAGTCTTATTTCTCTGATAACTTTGTTCTGTTTTCTCCATTCTATTTTCTCACTATTCTCTGGATTGCATAATCTCTGTTGACCTAGCATCAGATCACTCATTCTATTTTCTGCTAGCTAGTGATTGCTCTAGGCATTTCCACATACATCTTACCTCATGAGAATCTATTTCAGATTTATCCTACATTAATTCCAGAGATATAGAAATATTACTCCAATTTTCTCATCTGCCTTTTTTCTGCTATTGTTATGCATATAACCAATTATAAGTTGTTGTAATTATTACTTCATATATTGTATGTCTGTTCAAATGGCTTAGAGAAGAAAGGAGGAAAAATATATATTCACGAGTTTGTTATAAGGAGCTCTCATTTGTAATTTGGTTCTCTTCATTTGTTCCTCTGGATTTAAGTTACCATTAGGTATTAATGACTTTCTTCAATACAATTTTCTCCATTTCTTTTGTTCTATTATTATCACATATGTTACATTTGTATATGATATGTAACCACAATTTAATTTTAAAAATATTGTTTTATAAAATTGCCTTTTAAATCAGTTAATACTAGTAAGGAGAAGAAATATGCATTGGTAGTCTTTTATAACTACATAATTACCTTTGCCAGTCTCCCTCCCTACTGTGTGTGTGTGTGTGTGTGTGTATGTGTGTGTGTGCATGTATATGTATGTCTATTTGAATTACTGTGTTTTGTTATTTTCACCTAAAGAAGTTTCTGTAGTATTTCTTATGCAGTTAGTTGGCTAGGAACAAATTATCTCAGTTTGTGTTTATCTGGGAATGTCTCTATTTTTCACCTTTATTTTTTGAAAGTGTTCTAGATATAAGATTCTTGGTTACCAGCTTCTTTTTTCTTTCAGTACTTTGCCTATGTCATTTCACTGCCTTTTGGTCTCCATTGTTTAGGATGAAAGTCAACTGTTAATATTATTGGGGTTCCTTGTACATGACTAGACATTTTTATCTGATTGCTTCAAGATTTTTCTTTACCTTTGTCTTTCAGCATCTTTGCTACAACATGTTTGCATCCCTTTAAATTTAGGCTACTTGGAGTTTGCTGAACTGCATGGATTCACAGATTAACATG
The DNA here is from genome assembly GCF_007565055.1 of Rhinopithecus roxellana. Classification (NCBI taxonomy): domain Eukaryota; kingdom Metazoa; phylum Chordata; class Mammalia; order Primates; family Cercopithecidae; genus Rhinopithecus; species Rhinopithecus roxellana. The sequence goes on from NC_044557.1 coordinate 80,342,987, forward strand.
TTTTGGCAAATTTGGGAAGGTTTTAGCCGTTATTAAAAAAATAAGTTCTCTGTTTTTTCTCTCCTGTCTTTATGTTATGCTGTTAATGGTGTCTTATTTCTCTCATACTCTGTTCTATTTTGTTCATTCTGTTTTCTCACTATTCTGCAGATTGCATAATCTCTGTTGATCTAGCATCAAAATCACTCATTCTATTTTCTGCTAGTTCAAATCTACTATAGTGAATTTTTATTTCAATTGTTGTAATTTTCAATTCCAGTATTTTCATTTAGTTTTATTTTACACAATCTGTCTCTGTATTGATATTTTTGTTATGATAAAGATTTATCATCAAACCTTTCTTTAATTTTTCAGCATGAATTTTCTCAGTTCTTTGAATATGTTTAATTGGCAGCTTAGGTGTTTGTTAAACCCAATTGCCAAGCTCTCTCACAGTTAGTTTTTATTGTCTGCTATATTTTGCTGTATATGACTGATACTCACCTGTGTTTTTCATGCCTCTTAATCCTTTTTGTCAAAAATTGGATTTTAAAAATAATATATTGGAGGAAATCTAGATACTAATCTTTCCTTGCCTGAAGCTTGCTTTTGTTTTCTTATTTGTTACTTGACTAGCCAGACCATTTTAGTGAAGTTTATTTCTCTCAGAGTGCAAACTCCTTCTATTAGTTCATTCTCACACTGCTAGTAAAGACATGCCCAAGACTGGGTAATTTATAAAGGAAAGAGGTTTAATTGACTCACAGTTCCACACGGCTGGGGAAGCCTCAGGAAACTCACAATCATGGTGGAAGGGGAAGCAAACATGTCCCTCTTCACATGGTGGCAGGAGAGAGAATGAGGGCTAAGCAAAGGGAGAAGATGCTTATCAAACCATCAGATCTCATGAGAATACACTCACTATCATGAGAACAGTATGGGAGAAACTGTCCCCATGATTCAATTATCTCCACCTGGTGCCACCCTTGATGGGAGGAGATTATTACAATTCAAGATGATATTTTGGGTGGGGGCACAGCTAAACCATATCATCCTCTAATGTCTCTCCTCATAGAATACAGCTTTGTCATGAGCACAGTCACATGAGTTGACAGCAATTTTACCAGGGCTATTTCGATTCTCTGATTTGCCTGATCTCTCTATTCAGTTGTATTGTGTGCTTAGTATCATAAACAGCTGTTTGTCCTCACTAATTGCTGGCTAATTGCTCTATTGTATTCAACCACGCCCTGGGACACATGTTGTTTCTATTAAATTTGATTCTATTAAATTTGGGCTCCGTTGCAGGATAATTTTTGAAGCCAGTCTTGCGAAGTTGCTCTGATATGAAAAAGTCACTTATTAGCTATCATTTCTCTGGTTCTCTTTAATTAAATGGCTAACCAATGATGTAGCTTGTTCCTCTCATAAAGCTATCAGCCTTTTTAACTTGCTTGCCACCAAAATCTCCTTTGTTTTCAAGAATGCCCTTAGGGTTGAGTCCCTCACTCTAGTACAAACAAAGTAATGTTTTTGTGTATGGAAGGGGGACTGAAAGGGAGTGGCGAGCTTCAGGGGTTTCCATTTTTATGCTTGTCTCTCCTCTAGACAAAATATTTAAGATACAGCTGCAGACCTTGTGACAGGGGCAATGCTCTACTTTTTTTTTTTGGATTGACAGCCTTGCTTTATGCACAGGGAACTGTGCAGGGTTGTATCATTTGTCTCCTCAGCTTGCCTCTCCTGGCATGGAACCTCTGCTCATTACAAACTGGGATAGGGTCAACCTGGGCCCCAGTAACCACAACATGCCGTACTTAACATAGAGCTTCTACTCTACAAGTCTGGACTGGATAGAGGGAGGAAATCTTTAAAGTCCTGGCCATACTTGCCTGGGTCTTAGCCTCTGCAACACATATGTATGGAGCTGTAGTGATGCTGGTGGAGTACCTATAGGAAGGAGATACTAAAGGCCTCAGCTGGGAACTGAGGCACTGGGAGTACTGTTATCTTTGTGTCATCTTTTATAGTGGCATCTCTGTCACGCTGAGCTGGGAATAGGAAGGGAAAGAGCAGGTTATGGTTCAATTGCCATGGACTCTGATTTTTCTTATGAAATTTTTCTCGAATGAATGTTCCTACATTTGCTGTATGTCCTTAAAGTATTTTTCGGGTATTTTAAATGGTATTTTACTCTTGCATAATTTTCATAAGTAATGATTGTTTCATAACTTATGTGGAAAGCAGATCGGCAGAGAACTGTATGCCACCATTAGGAAAGTGGAGATCTGCCTGTCACAAGTCTGATTAGGATTAGATTTAAACCATAGATCAATTTTAGAAAAAGTATCACTTTAATAACATGAGTCTTATGATATATGAGCATAATGTAACTTTCCATTTATTTTGGTCTTTTGAAGCTTTTAAAACATTATTTTATAGTTTTCATAAACGATGTATACGTAGTTTTAAATGTAGCTTTTATATTGCATGTTTTTGATAGTATTGTTAATGTTACTTATTGAATTGTCAAAACCAATTTTTTGAATTCTTTAGTCTTTATTGTGTATGGCTATTGACTTCTGCATTCCATTAGTTTGGTAGTCAGTTAGTGTTTTGATAGGTTCCTTAAATACCTATAATCAAGAAAGAAAGAAGAAAAGAAAGAAAATAAAAGAAAAATATATCTTCCTAGTATTGGCAGATGGGCTTTATGTTAGGTCACTCCTTCAACCCTTAACCAAGCCATTTAAAACCCTACCTTAGCATTCACATCCTATTTGTGCAGAGCTTGGAGGTCAGCCAGAGTTAGAAGTATGGGGTTGTCTCTGGCCTTTTCTGAGCAGGCATCCTGCCATGGGTGTTTGCTTAGCCTTTTCTGAGCAGGCATCCTGCCATGGGTGTTTGCTTGGCCTTCTCAATTCTTCAGCATTTGTGGAAGTTTTTAGCCTTTGTACTCCATGTATCACCTTTCCCAACTTCTTCTTTCCCAGGCTTTTTGATATGTTTATTGCCTATCCTGATTATTGCCCCTATATTGACCTGATACAGCCAATGCTGTGCCTCTGTATTATTTCAGAAAATGCCACATGGCAAGCTGCTTCATCCTTGGTAGTGTTCTGAGTCAGGTAAAATGAAGGTAAGTCCTTGTGCTGGACCTTCAGGGAGATAGCAGAAAGGTTGAAACAGTTCTTAGAGCACGAGGTCCATATTGCTCTTCTGACGCTAGGAATTTGTACCAAGAGTACAACTGCTGCCCTCATGACTGCAATTTGGGGGGACTGGGGATGTTAGGTTAGCAACTGAGAATGGCACAATATACTTTTACTGCAGGCAGCAGCTTCTTTCTTAACCAAATTTTTCCTTTGTTATTGTGAGATTTTGACTAGATTCCAGAGATCTGCAAAAGTTGACTCTGACACATTTTTTCTAGCTTATTATTTTTGTGTGTGGAGAGATGGGGTCCTATAATTTCCACTCCACCATTTTGGTGACATCTTCCAATTCATTCTTGTATGTTTGCCTTACATCCTGTTGCCTTCCTATATTTACTTAACAGTTTTGTTACTTTTTTTGTAGTTCATCAATATTTCTACATGGATAACTACGTCTGCAAGTAAGACAATTTTACATTTTCTTTTGCAATCTGGATGCTCTTTATTTATTTATTTTTATTGTCTTATTTCCAGTAAAATGTTGAATAAAAGTGGCCAGAATTAAAATTCTTTTTATATCCCCAATCTGAGGGAAAAAGCATTTATTTCTTCTCTGACATGGAATATGATAGGAGTTCTAGGTTATTCTTAGATGGTCTTTATTAGATTTTATTATTAATGGGTGTTTAATTTTTTAAACATTTTTTAATCTACCGAGATGATTTCATATGTTGTTTAGTTCTGTAATAACTTCCTTGATTAACTTTCTGATATTAAATCAGTTTTACCCTACTTGGAATATTCAAATTTTAATTATGCTATATTAAGCATTTTATATATTGTTGAGTTCACTTTACTAAGATTTTGATAAGGATTTTTATGTTGATTATTGGTTTGTAGTTTTCTGTTTTCTAATGTGTTTTTATTTTTTTGATATTTGTGTCAGAGTAATACTAACCTCATAAAATGAGTTCAGAAGTTCTAACTTATTTCTATTTCCAGGAAGAGTTAGAGTAGAATTGGTGTTGTTTATAGAATACACCAGTAAAGGCTTCTTGGTCTTGCGGTTTCTTTCTTAGAATGTTTTTATCCTTAAATTCTGTTTCTTTTTATCACTCAGGTTATCTGTTTCCTCTTCATTGAACTTTGGCAGCTTCAAGGAGTTTTCCTCTTTCATCTAAGTTTTAAAATTTATTGCCATAAAGTTATTAATATTTTATGTCATTTTAATACCAGTACAAACTCTAGTGCTTTTATATCTCTCATGCTTGATATTGGTAACTTACATAATCTCTCTTTTTACCTTTTATAAATTTTTTGTGACAAGGTCTGTGTCTGTCACCCAGGCTGGAGTGTAGTGGTACAATCTTGCTCAATGCAACCTCTACCTTCTGGGTTCAAACAATTCTCCCACCTCAGCCTCCTAAGTAGCTGGTACTACAGGTGCATGCCACCATGCCTGGCTAATTGTTTTTTTTTTTTTTTTTTTTTTTTTTTTTGGAGGGATGCAGTTTTGTCACATTTCACAGGCTGGTCTCAAATTCCTGGGCTCAAGCAATCTGCCAGCCACAGTCACCCAGGGTGCTGGGATTATACACATGAGCCGCAGCACTTGGCCTTTCTAGTTTAATGAGTCTGACTAGACACTCATTGTTTTTAACTATTCAGCTTTATATTTCTTTTTTAACATTATGTTTGTATTTCATTTTATTTATTTCTTGTCTTTGTTATTTTTTTCCCTTTTTATTGTGATTTGCCCTTATATTTGAATTTCTAAATGGAAATTTGTTCCATTGTTTTAAACTTTTACTGTTTTAAACATAAGCCTTAAGGGCAACTTTTATGGCAGCACTGTTTGAACTAACTGCATTCTTCAGATATTGCTATGTTTTTGTTTTCAATTTTCATTCAGTTCAAAATATTTTCCAAGTTCCCTTACCCTAGTTTTTCTTGAAGTATGAGTTATTTGTATTTACAGCTTTCAATTTTAAAATATTTTGAGATTTTATACTTATATTATTCATTTCTGATTTAATTTAAATAGATGCCTAAGAACATACTTTTATTTATTCAAATAATTTTAAATTTATTGAAAACTATTTTTAAAGACAGATTTTTGTCTGTCTTGGTAAAAGCGTGTGTATGTGTGCACATGTGCATGCACATGTTTGTGTATGTGTTTTTGTGATCTTGAAAAGAATAGGTATTCTTTGGAGGCACGTAAAATGCTATATAACTGTCAATTATGTCAGGTTGTTTGGTAATGTTATTCAGGTCTTCAGTAACCTCAATGATTTTCAGTCTATATTTTCTGTCAATTATTGAGAGATTAGTTTTGAAATCTCTCCTTATAATAGTGGTTTTACTTCATTTTATATTTGACTTTTTCAGTTTTGATTCATTTAACTAGAAGGTATTTTAAAGGTATATAAACTGTTTGTATGGTTATGTCCTCTTGATGAAATTATTATCATCATGAAATGATCAACATTTTCCATGGCGATATTTCCTTATCTGAAATTTACTGTATCTGATGTTAAGACAGCCACTCAAACTATTTTTCGTTTAGTGTTACACATCTTTTTCAGTTTTTCACTTTGTACTTGTTACTTGTTACTTCTTTAATGTGTTTTTTAAAAAATATGCATCATTTAGTTGAATCTTTTCTATCTAATCTTACAGTTTCTGACTTTTAGAATTGACTTTTAAGATCCGTTACATTTAGTGTAATTATTCATAAGTCTCAATTTATATTTCACATTTTCCTATTTATTTTATTTATTTTTGAGACAAAGCCTTGCTCTGTCACCCAGGCTGTAGTTCAGTGGTGTGAACTCGGCTCAATGTGAACTCAGCTCAATGCAACTTCCACCTCCCTGGTGCCTCAGCCTCCTGAGTAGCTGGGATTACAGGTGTGTGCCACCATGCCTGGCTAATTTTTGTATTTTTAGTAGAGATGGGGTTTCACCATGTTGGCCAGGCTGGTCTCAAACTCCTAGCCTCAAGTAATCCACCCACTTCAGTCTCCCAAAGTGCTGCGATTACAGACATGAGTCACCACACCTGGCCTATTTTATTTTATTTTTATCTTACCTCTAGTTCTTTTCCTGTTTTTCTTCCTATGCCTTTTTTTTTTTTTTTTTCCCTGCAGTTTGGATTACTTTTCTATAATTCTTTTATCTTTTTGGCTTATTTATTTATTTATATGATGTATTTAAAGTCGGCCTTCAAATGATATTATACCACTTAATATATAGCATAAGAAGCATTCAATTGGCAGGGTGCGGTGGCTCGTGCCTGTAATCCCAGCACTTTGGGAGGTTGAGGCAGCCCTTCATTACCTGAGGTCAGAAGTACAAGACCAGGCTGGCCAACATGGTGAAACCCCATCTCTACTAAAAACACAAAAATTAGCCAGGCATGGTGGCACACACCTGTAATCCCAGCTATTCAGGAGGCTGAGACAGGAGAATTGCTTGAACCCAGGAGGCAGAGGTTGCAGTGAGCCGAGATTGTGCCACTGCACTTCAGCCTAGGCAATGAGCAAAACCCCATCTCAAAAAAAAATTAAAAAATAAAAAAAATAAGTGAAGAAAGAAAGAAACATTCAATAATGCATTTCATTTTTTCCTCTTTCTGGTCTTTGTAGTATCCTTGTCATATATTCATCATAAACTCTGTAAGACATTAGTATAATTTTTCTTTAAATAGTAAATTATCATATAAAGTAATTTAAAATACAAGAAAAACATCTTTTTTATGTATAGTTTTCTATTTTTGCACTCATTTGCTATATCCAGATGGGACTGTATTTGGTATACACAAATTTTCCTCTGATATTTTCCTTCTATTTTTCTTGTAGTGCTGATGTGCTAACAATGAGTTACCTTTGAATTCTCAGATATGAAAATTTCTTTATTTTACCTATGGTTTTTGAAAGATATTTCTTCTATGTTCAGACTTTTTTATGGACATGTTCTTTTTTTTTTTTTTTTTCCATTCAGTACATAATAGATCTCCCATTGTTCAGCGCCTTACATTATTTCTCACGAGATGAATGCTGTAATTCTTAACTTTTTCATCCTTTACTTTGGCTACTTTAAGATTTTTCCCTTTATCTCTGGTTTTCAGCAGGTAGATTATGACATGCAATGGAGGCCCATGTGTGGACTTTGGTAGATGTAACATTCTGTAGTAGATTCTGTGTGCTTTTGAATGAATCAATCAAAATAGCAGTAGTCATCAGCAACAGCTTATTACAATAACATGCCTGAAAACTGGTAGCCTCTCCTGTCTGTTTCTCCTCCATCCTTACTGAGACTTTTATAAGCATCACATTTTCTATATTAAATCTTTACTTTCTGAAGTGTCTAAAGTGCTTTTTAATTATGCCATGCTATTTTAGTCTGTGACTTTTCCATCTCTGACTTTAAGAAAATTTGTTTTTCCATCTTCACTTTCTTCTTTTACATGCATGTCAAATTCTTGGCCCTACTCAAATATCTTTGTTGATTAACTCTACTGAAAAAAAATATTGTGTACTTTCCTCTCCTGGATATTAATGTGCTTCTTACCTAGACACTTTATCATAACATTGTTTATAATATTTAACTTATATGTTTCAGTGGGTTTTTTTTTCTATTCTACTCATTACTGTTATCTTTAAAGGCAAGTGTTTTTTATTAGCCTTTGAAGCCTGAGGCCTAGCATTATATTAAGTTATACTCAATAAGCCTTTCTTTAAAAGATGAATGCATTAATGAAGAACTACAGAATGTCATAAAGCTTCCCTAGATCACTTTTCTCAAAGTATATTATGTGAAAGGTCTATAGAAATCAGGACCAAAAGAAATGTCCTGGGGCCAAAAGTGTTTGGGAAATAACATATCACAGAAAGCTAAAGAAAGTTATAGGTGCAGGACTTTTCTGAAAGTTGCTGTACATCAAGAATTTCCTAAATGATCACGCAATTTGTAGTATTTGCCAAACTTTTTGAGTATGGAAACATTGTCTTTAAGTGATTTCATTGGCACTAGTAAATATCTGGGAAAATATTTAGGATTGTGAGCCTCAAATCACTTTCACTTCATTCTCTTGGTCAAAACAATTCACAGGGTCAACTCAGATTGAAGGGGAAAAATTAGATTTCACTTCACAACAGGAAAAGTAGCAAAGAATTTGCTATTGCAACTGCCATAGCATTACAAATTATGTACAGTCACTCTTCAAAAGGCCTGTAAAACTTGTATGCATTATAACAAACGTTTCAGGCTCCAAGCCCAGGATTTTTTCATCTAATTTAGATTCAACTGTGCATAAAACTTCTTGAATGAAGCATATGTAGTGTGATTTCTCTTGATCTGAATATCTTGGTCTAAACAGATAAGTAATCTGCTCTCTAAACATTCATAAATGGCCACTAATACTACCATTTAATTTGGGGGTAAGGAAAAGCTGTCATGTGACTCATGTAAAGTCCACTCATCTAAAGCATTTTTGAAATTCAGCTTTGCATAGGTCATCTGTTCCTTGATAAAGGCTCAGTTTTGCCTCCTGAAAGCTGTTTTCGGTGACACTTGGCTCCACCACTGGGCTTTTTACTCTGCCCTCGGACATTTGTCTATATACTCTGCCATGCTTGCTTTTTGGTAGAAAAGGGAAAAGGAACTATATTTGCAACCGAACACCTTTCAGTCTGCTTCATATTCATATAAGTTTAAATGTCTAAAGGTTCTTTTCATTTTGAACTGTCTCTTTCCCTTTTTAAAAAATATCCAAGCTGATTTTGCTTTTGCTAATTCAATTCTCTTCAAACTTTGTGGGTTTCCTACAAGATTTATTGTGATTCATTCCATTGGACAGAACGTACATCTATATATTTCTTCCAGACAAGCCTCTTTTTAAAATTAAGGCTAGGTGTGAGAGTGTTATATAATTATGGTCTTAAGATTATTATGAGACCTCTGGTCAACTTGAGAGGCATTACCAGCACACCCTTAAATTTCTCTGAAGTTTTGCCTTCTCACCTTTAAGATAATCTTTCCCTTGGGTCTCTTTTTTACTTTGAGAGGCTTTGCAATCTGGAGAGGCTAGCAATTAGGAACAGCTTTATTTTTGAACACAAGATGTCCTGTAGCCTTTATATTCTGTCAAAATTCTGCTTGAAAACTGATGTTCCTTGTATCACATTTTTCTCTATTCATCCTTTATTATATATTCTTAAAGGAAATCAGTTGGTATGTTCAATATATTGCCTGAAAATCTCCTTAGTGAGTCTTCTAGTTCATTAGGTTCATTTTCTATTTTTCACATTGCTGATAGCCACACTTTCACTAAACTTTCTTCCATTACATAACAAAGTTTATCCTTTCACCAGATTCCATTACTCATTTATTTTGTTTTCTTCCAACTCCAACCTCTACCCCATCACACAATATCAACTGGATCAACACTATCTGGTGTCACAGGTTGCATGGTCCCAAAGCCAGTCCCACCTGTTTTATGCTGTTGTTATAATAGCTCCTCACTTCTGTTAACAAATTCCATTCTGGTTATCTACTTTTCATAACTTACAGTCCCAAACTTATTAGCTTAAAACAGAACCTTAATATTACTTACCATTATTCTAAGGATCAGCTGGGGGCAGAGGGATGATTCTCCCAGGGTCTTTCATGTGTTTGTCATCAGATGTTGGCTGGTGGTCCAGTCATCTGAAGGTTGGACTGGGCTGGATGTCCATGATGGCTTATCACATGGCTGGACATTAATGCTGGCTGTGATCAATGACAACTCAGTTGGAGCTGTCAAAATGTCCTGAGTTTCTTACAGCATCATACCCAGGTTCAAGGAGGAGGGTTCTAAGAACAACCATTTCAAGAGACCAAATGGAAAACTCAAAGGCAACTTTCATTCTGGCCTTGGATCTTATATAGCTTCATTTCTATTGAATTGCGTTGGCCAAAATAAGTCACAAATCCAGCTCAGACTAGAGGAAATAGACTCTACCTTTCAATGGGAGGAGTAGCAAAGTTTGTATTTTGCAATTTACTGCATTCAGAATCTTGAGTCCTACACTCAATTTTAGTTCCCCACCTATTAGCTTTGTGCCCTATACAGGTTTCCTCACGTTTTCACGTTGAGGAAGAAAAATAGTACTAGATAAGAAACTGCCTTACACACTGTAATAGGAAAAGCAAAAAGACATTATGTATTCCTATAATCCTACTATTCTTTCTCTTTAAAAATCAGGTTGAACATCATTTCCCATATGTGAATAGTCCTTTCCTTTTTACTTTTATGTAGCTTTTCTCTGAGCTCCTAAAATAATTAAAAATTATTGAACTCACTATTATTGAATACCTTAAGAATTGAGTGATGTTAGGCCAGGCGCTGTGGTTCACGTCTGTAATCTCAGCACTTTGGGAGGCTGAGGCAGGCAGATCACGAGGTCAGGTGAAACCCCGTCTCCACTAAAAATACAAAAAATTAGCTGGGTGTGCTGGTGGGCGCCTGTAGTCCCAGCTACTCAGGAGACTGAGGCAGGAGAATGGGGTGAACCCTGGAGGCGGAGCTTGCAGTGAGCCGAGATCACACCACTGCACTCCAGCCTGGGCGACAGAGCGAGACTCCATGTCAAAAAATAAAAATAAACAAAAAGATTTGAGTGATGTTATAGGCCCTAAAGATATGAAATTGAGTATCATATAACCCCATCCTTGCTAAAGCAAAATGGTATAAAGTATTGATTTAAATAAGTCCAACTTTAGGGGAATCTTACTTAATTCTGTTTTCGGACATTGAGACATTGCTTGCATTTTTGCCAATTTACCAACATGAATTTTCTGAGAGCCGAATTTTCTGAGAGCCCATGATAGTTAAGACAAAGCCTCTAAAGAGATTGTTCAATGAGTGGTTGAAGGCAAATTCCTAAGCCATGCAGAGAGGCATTCTGGGTAATCCAGTATGGGCTGAGGAAGGCATTTCATGCACTTGCCTCCAGCACTGCTGATTTCTCCATCTGTTGCCCCACTCAGTGACAATACTGCCTTTAGGGAAAGTTCTAAATTTCAAAGAGAGCTTGCCTTATGAAAAAGTACAGTGGGCAGAGTCTTACATGGAATGACTTGAGGGGTGACTCAAGGTCTCCACCTGTTCCCAGATATCTGCTCTAGTAAGTGTCATAACATCAACCTTTGTATTTCACCCAAATTTACAACATTAGTCACTTTTTCCAGTTAGGCAGCAAAGGTGGAGACATTGTTTTCAGAATGCTTTTGTAAATTAAATGTATATTAAACACAGCTTTCTCTCTATCTCTAGCATAGTAGAACAAATTTGTTTATCAGATTATCTGTCATACCCTGGAAGGTATGAAAGAGCCCGTGTTACAATGAAATTGTACATAAAATAGTAAATTTTCAATAAAAGACATAGAGAGAATAAAAGGATAATACATAGCTACACTTATGTATTCATAATAGAGAAATGTCTAAGATATGTCTTCATCAGAAAATATTTTGTTTCATTTAGACAGGGTCAAGCTTCAGGAAATTCACGTTTTAAAAAAGTTTCCCAAATACTTCGATACACGTTGAAGGTTGAGAACACTAGTTTTAGGTATACGCTTTCCAATGATGTAACATGATAAGGGAGGTAGAATTTGGGGAAACTATCTGTAAATGAATTAGAATGTCTTTTCTCCTGTACATATCAATTGCTCCATCTGGGCTTTTGACATTCGCTGTATAGCAGACACATACCAAATGTTTTATTCTCCATTCTGATCTCCTGTCATTTACCAACATGGATATTTCCTTCTGGACATCTGGAACTGCTTGTATTTGCTCAAATACATTTTGCTCTTTTACGCCTCTATGCTTTTGCTATGTTTTTCCTACTTCCTGGTATTCTTTTTTTCTCATCTTATTTGTGTTGCTGACCTTGACTTATCCTTCAAAATTTCACTCAAGCATCACTTCTCTCAGGATGCCTTCCCTGATTTGGATAATTCTTTACCATTCTTCTTTTTTTTTTTTTTTCATTCTACAATTTTCAAAATTTCCCAAACCTAAGAAAAGTGAATACATACAAAACCTCTGAAAGATTTTGAGCAAAGATGATATTTTCTCAATCCAATGAAGATATTCTCATACAAACATGTCTAGTTACCTGGGCTGTAGAAACCTTTTCAAAGGGAATAATTTTAAAAATCAAAGTCATCTCTCCAGGAAACATGAATACAGAAGTACACACAGAATAGATGGAACTAGGACTGCTGCCCACAGGATTTGATTATAAAAAGATGGAACAAATTGGAGATGTATATTAAAGTTGCTTTTTCCAAAGAGCTTTATTTTCCAAATTAGCCATTTCCCTACATTTTCTTTCATTTCACATTGTAAACTTTGGGATTCTGAATGGAGGAAGGAGAAAATACCTTAGGCTGGAGGAAGAAGCAAAAGGTTTTTACTAAAAAACTGTTAGAGTAGTACTTTAAAAAGAAATCTTCCCAAACTCTCCATTCAGAATTAATCATGTCTCTTCAGTACTAAGTAATTTGGTATTTGAATTGCACAGACTTTCTTGTTTGTGCCCTTGGTTTGACTTATTTTGTTCATTTCACATGTATTTACTCAGTGCCTACTGTGTACTAGGGGTATCAAAACTATTCTCTTTACTCATGAAATATTTGATCTTCAATATCCTACTCATAAAATAAATATTATAATAGTACTTATCTCATAGAGGTGAGTTTTTTGTGCATATTAAATGAGATAATGCCTGCATAAGTTTCCTATTTTTCATTTAGTTTAGATCTCACTTTCTCTGGGAAGTCTTTTCTGACCCCAGTCCATCTGGGATGGAAACTCTGCTTTTATGCTCCCATAGAATATTTTATTTACGCACCATGGCTCTTACTTTCTCACTGTAATTGAACATTTGCCTGCAGGTATTCCTAACAGACCACAAGATATGCAAAACTAGTTTTTCTGTTCTCTTGTCAGTCTCTCTAATCGCATTTGTTACGTCTTTAAATCACTTAAATCAGAGTTTGCAATTATATAATTACTTATGTAATATCTTAATGTTCCACCTCACATACTATACTGTAAATTCATTGTGAAAACGAGCTCATTTTGCTTACCAATGGTAAAATGAAGAATTGACAGTTATAGTCATTCGAACCACAGTTTGTGAATTAACAAATGTAATATCAATAAATGGATTTCAACCATCTGGTATTGTATTTAGTGTGAGCTCCTTGAGGGCAGAGAACTGGTCTGATTTTATTAGGCTTTAGCAACTGACATATAAACCTGTCCAACAAAAGTTTGAGAGTGGAATCGAAAGTGGAGAAAAAATTGTGAAGCAAGGATGGTCCTAGGAAACAGCAGGGGAGCTGGGCGTGAGAAGAAGAACTAACGCACTACCACAGATACTTCTCCATTTGCAACTAAAATACTTAAAAAATGGTAAGTGATAAATGAAGACACTAAACAAAACAGTATGTGAAGAGGAAAGATGAGAAAGGGAAGTGGAACAAAAAGGGTAGAGGTGCACGACAAGGGGTATGGGCAAAGGAAAAGGGTGGTTGTGTGAGGTGCATAAAAGATAAACTGTACCTACTTCTGTAGTTGTTTTTCAAGACATATAGCCCCAGACCCTACCCAATTAGAAATGGAAGCAGAACAGAAGGGGAGTGTCATATGAACCACCATGTCTGAAGGGAATCTTGTGCATCAAGCATCATGGGAACTCCCAGCCCAACCTATGAATTTGAGAACCAGCACTTCTGAGTGGGTGACAGCACTTGTCTAGGATACATGCTTGCCTGTGAGCCAACTTAGCTACGCAGCAAACTTAAACAGAATTTCCACTTTCTTTTACATTTTTGGGTAGTTCGATTTTGTTTTGCATATTGCCAGTTCTCCAACGATTGTCACTACCACTAATGCCACATATTTCAGAATTATAATATTTAATGTGCTACCTACTTTGGTATACGTTATATCTCATAATCATTATTAAACAGTATCCCAGATCTAAAGCATTGTATTGGCTAAGATACCACAGATAGTGAGGAACTGCTATTTGGAACAAGTCGTTAAACCATCAGACACCAGCATCTGTATCTCTCTGTATCCCATGAAGAAGTTGTGTTATTAATAGTTTTAATTATAAAATTAAATTGTTTCTAATTTTGTGGGCTTGGAGTGGAGGGTTGGGCCTATAGCAGGGAAAAAAGGTTCTTTTCAATATAGACTTTAAATAAGAAATAATCGTTAGGGCAAAAAGACTTTAAAGTCACTGTCCTATTGCTAACTCCAGAGAGGACTGTCCTATTGCTAACTCCAGAGAGGACTGTTGCATAGAAGCTGGAAGATGGGATCTTTGAGTCCACAGAGAAGAAAGGGAAGCAAGCACTCATCAGATGATTTGCTTTCTAACTGCTTCACAAATTTCTGATGATGGCTAAGCTTTACACTGACATCAATTTGTGTAGACTTCATTTTTTTTTTTTTTTAAACAGATTCTCGCTCTGTTGACAGCCTGGAGTTCAGTGGCACAATCTCGGCTCACTGCAGTCTCTAACTCCTGGGTTCAAGAGATTCCCCTGCTTCAGCCTCCCAAGTAGCTGGGACTACAGGAATGCACTACCACGCCCGGGTAATTTTTTGTATTTTAGTAGAGACGGGGTTTCACCATGTTGGCCAGAATGGTGTCCATCTCCTGATCTTGTGATCCGCCCGCCTCGGCCTCCCAAAGTGCTAGGATTACAGGCACGAGCCACAGCGCCCTGCCAGATTTCATATTTAATGACTTTTTTTTTTTTTTGGAAAGCAAGCTCATTGTTAAAACAGAGATTTACATGTATGGCCTTGAAGCAAGAGCAGTCATTATAACAGACTAAGCAACATGGAACAGGAACTAACTAAACAGGACACACAGAGGAGGACCCTACTTGAGTCCAAACATGCTTGGTCATTCTGGGTAAATGTCAGGGTCTTGTTAAAAAACTAGTGCCTAACACCATACTCTTGTGTCACTCAATGTGCCACCTCAAACATAATTTACTCCAAAATGTTTCTTCACAGATAAAAACCTGTAGAAGCAATCACAAATGCCCATGGATATAAAAACTACATTGTGGAAAAAAATAGACTCAATTTGGTAAAACTCATAATATTTGTTCATAATTACATAATGCAGGTAACTGCAAATGCTACTGACACCCTCTTTTTTTTTTTTTTTTTTTTTTTTCAGTCCTGTAGAGGCCGGGCACAGTGGCTCACGCCTGTCATCCCAGCACTTTTGGAGGCCAAGGCTGGTGGATCACAAGGTCAAGAGATTGAGACCATCCTGGCCAACATGGTGAAACCCCGTCTCTACTAAAAGTACAAAAATTAGCTGGGTGTGGTGGTATGCGTCTGTAGTCCCAGTTACTTAGGAGGCTGAGGCAGGAGAATTGCTTGAACCTGGGAGGTGGAGGTTGCAGTGAGCCAAGATCGTGCCACTGCACTCCAGCCTGGGTGACAGAGTGAGACTCTGTCTCAAAAATAAAAAAGTCCTGTAGAAACCAGCTTTTAGACCTTTAACCAGTTTCTCTGGAATTTTGCAAATTAGCGCAAACTGAAGCACTCACAATGCAATTGCCACAAATGAGGATGATTTTAAAATATAAAACCATGTGTTGCAAAGTAAGAAAATAAGATGATATATTAGTCTATTAAGAACAGATCTTTATAAAACTGTTCAAAAGGGTAAACTTCTTGGTGGTGTATTGTCATAGGCTTCCAAGTAGATGCTTCACAACCAGACTGCTCCTACAGATGGAAAGAACTGGTAAAAAGCAAGCAAGCAACCAACCAAATAAACAAAACTTACATACTGTGTGAATGAGGCTCGTTATAGCTTGGGTGTGCTGTTTTACACAACCATGCTGGCCATAATGTTTTCTAGTCTGGTAGATCTTTTTTTCTTGTTGAGAAGGTTTGTCTTTTCTGTAGAATGTAAAGCAGAGCTGCTCAGATGGCCAGTGCAGTTTCTTTGAAAGGCAGCCAAGTGAAGGTTGGGGCATGTCCATACCCCTGTTGGGTGGCTCTTTTAAATCGTTATGCTATATACTTTAAAGATCGAGGCTGACAAAATAGCCTGCAGGACTGAGGGTACTTTGTACATATTGTGTCAGATGTCTGGGAGAGGTAGCTGATTGTTTACTTTTGAATTGCTTTCCCTCTGAGGGAAGTGTGAGTTAACATTACGGCATTCCTTGGGGAGGGGTGCCAAGCTGCAGACATCCTTTAGGGTAACCTTTCCACTGAAGGAACAGCATTGCTTTTATATGGCTAGTAAATCTGTGAATTGAGCCTGAAAGGATGGTAGTACCATGGCTTTAACAAACCAAGTAAGTGGATTATTCTGGAACAAGTTAAACCACATGCAAAGGTATCACCAGCTCATTTTGCTGTGATAAAATGCAGTTCACAGTAGTGAAGAAATATTAAATATTCCAGAAATGTATGTAGTAAAGACGAAGGTAGAAGAAAAAATTCAACAAAACATGTTATATCACATCAGAACCTGTGATAGAGTAAAAGGAATAGTAAAGAGGAATAATGATCTGGTTTATGAGCATTTTATTTTCCTAGGATGATTAAAAAAGTGTTCCTAGTGTTTTCCTAATATGAAATTTCTCAATATCATTGAAGTTTATATTACAAGTTAAGAACGAAAAGGCCTTTTTTTTTCTCTCAGGGTGCATATTTTATACATATTCTATATTTAATTGAATTTAATTTCCTGGAATTTTAGGCACTGCGACCAGTAATATGAAAATGATCTCCTTTTGTTTATTGTATGTGCATAAACCAAGTAAACCAACATTCCTATATTAATCTATTTGCAAAATTAAGGTGATTGACTCTATGTCTGCTATAATCTCATAATCAATAATTTCCCTATCATGATCAAACATTGAATCTATTTAAATATATCTAATCCAAAACCACGTCCCATTTTATCATGTTGGCAATACTCTTCACTCTGCTTATGAAATTCCAACAGATTTCAGAAGCATTTGTAGAATGGTGCATAGTATAAATACATAAAAGTAAGAAAATGAGTATACTAAGTATTACTTTTACACTAACCTAATATAATACCTAGTTTCCATTTGCTTTACACTATAACTTTTCTCCTTTGTTAAATATGAAAACTAAAACCTTTATTCCTATTCATTTATTATTTCTTTTCTTATCTCAATGTGATCCCTTTAGAAACAATACCAGATTTTACTTACTACATTTTATAAGTCATTGAGTGTCACAGTCTCTGCAAATAATTCCAATGAAAAGTCCAATTAAAGTTGAACATCATTGCCATTTAATATGCAAAGACAGATACTCATCTGGGTCTTCTCTAGCCCTTCACTTACTCTTATTGACCCATGTTACACAGTACATTCTTCTTTATCTAAATGATTCCAAATTTATATGCTCATATCGTTGTTCCTTTGCTCACACATTTTCTTTCCCCTGGTCCATCAAGAATACCCTTCATCCTTTGTTTTAAAAGAGTTTCTTATGCAGGGGGAGATAGAAGCTCTCTCTTGAGCTCCTGTGAACCATAGGCAGCCCTCCCTTGGTACCTGTTCAATATGAGATCCTCAAAAACCCTTGATATGACAAACATATTTTCTGTAACATGTAACTGCACAAGATATTTTCCTTAAGCCTGTTTTCTTTCTTTCCTAGACATTTGTTATCTAAATAATGACAGAATACTTTGATTATGAGTGTATATACAGCGAAATGTTGTCAAGAGTCTAATTCCTGCTCTCAAATACAGGACATGTGCAATTTAAAAATACTTCAAAAATCTTTTAAATTTAAACAAGTATTTATTTGTTTAGAAGTAATGGTAATGGCTTAATGAAGAAAACACAAGACACAAGACTAAAAAATTGTACTTGACAATAGTCATGTAAATAAGATGCCAATTACCTGTTTATTTTAATAGATGTTAATATTACTGACATTTTAGCTACTTTGGGTAATTTAATATAGAGATGTTCTTTTTAGAAAGAATAGAAATATATATGAAATGTTCCATTTTGGGAAACTAAGTATTATCTCTTGGTACTGTTTGTGTGCCTGACTGCTAAAGAAATTTTTGTCATTATAATTACTGGTCATTAAAAAGTAATAATATAAATGTGCCATTCATAAAAACCTAATACAAATCACTTAGATATCAAATCAGATAAATTAAATCATGGATATTTGCATTACAAAAGGGTACAGGTCGACACAAGAAAAGATTAGTTGCTGAGTTTCTTTAAATAGTCCACTTCTCAGAGTTTTAAAAATACAGTTGAATGTATTTAAAAACCAATTAGCTTTTCAGGAACGTATCACTCTGTAAAGTGAGGTGAATCTGTAGATTCCCACACTTTACTACTTGTTAAGCTGCTTGTATTTACCCTGTTGGTCTATTTAGGGTTGGAAGTAGTAAAGTGATAAACACTATTGCAGATTTTTTCAGAGGGTTGAAAGAATACGTCTTTGTAAGGCAGAGTTCAGCAAGTGCAAAAGCCACCAGATCTTTAAAGAGAACTTCAAACCATGTCAAACCTTCATGAAATTCCATCAAATCAAACATGAAAGTACATTACTTAGAGAAATATTATTTCTTGGTTAGTTGTGTATGACAGTGTAAGAAATCAGCTAACAGCAAATATATTTTTTCTCTTTCCGACAGATAGGGAGAGAGCAAGGAAAAATGAAAGAGTGCTGCCTGAAGCAGTACCCAAAGCAGTAACTTTTATGTCTCCTTTCATGTCATCCAGGCAGCTGGATTAACTTATCTCTCTAATCACAGTGTTGAATAAAAGACCATTGCAGCAATTAAGAAACAATACTCCAAGGCAGGAGAACTGCTTGAAACCAGGAGTTTGAGACCAGCCTGGGCAACACAGAGAGACAGGAGTCTCTATAAAAAAATAAAAAAATAGCCAGGGATGGTGATGAATGCCGGTAGTCCCAGGTACTTGGGGAACTGAAATAAGAGGATGGCTTAAGGCCAGGAGTTGTAGGCTGCAATGAACTATGATTGTATGATGGTGCCACTGCATCATCTTTGCCTGGGCCACAAAGCAAAATCCTGGAAAGACAGAAAGAGAGAAAGGGAGAGAAGGAAGGAAGGAAGGAAGGAAGGAAGGAGGAGGGAGGGAGGGAGGGAGGGAGGGAGGGAGGGAGGGAAGGAAGAAAGAAAGAAAAAAGAAAGGAAGAAAGAAAGAAGAAAGAAAGAGAGAGAGAAGAGAGAGACAAAGAAAAAAGAAAGAAGAAAGAAAGACAGACATTGGCTGTCTATTAGGAAAATAAGCTCAAATTCCATTGATTATCTTTGCTATCACATTCCTTTGGCAAAGGAAAGGATGAGGAAGGAGCAAGGTAATAGACATGAATGCGGAAAAAGAGAATGATCCATGATACTCAAGGAGTACCTCCAGAGCCTCATAAAACTGAATTGAGAAAAAGCCACAGAAGATCAAAGAAGCATAGCGAATTCATTCTAACAATTGTACTGCTTGGGCATATAATTGGTACGATGTTAGAGCTGAGAAGCCTATGATTTATAGTCTATAAATCTTTCTATAAAACATTTCAAATCCATATACTTCTTTCCATCTCCACTGCCACCACTTGGCTCAAGTCATCTGTCAAGTGGATCATTTAGAGTCACCTACCTGGTCCCTACATCCATCTCTCTCCTCTTTTCAGTGTCAATTACATCATTTCCCATTTCCCAACTCTTAGCAAATTCATACAGCACCAACCCCAAATGCCTAGTATGGCCAGTGAGGCCCTATGAGTTTGGCTTCAGTCTCCTTCTCCATGTTTCCTCTTCACTACTGGCTGCTACAGCTGTGCGCTAAGGAAAATGGAATTTTCATATGTTCTTCCATTAATTATAAATACTTCGGTCACAAGAGATGAAAGCAATCCTCAAAGTGGCTTAAAACAAATAATAATAACATTAATGGCATAATAACATAACAGTACAGTACTGATGCAGTCTTCAGGAAGGGTACAGTTCAGGGATCCCAGTGATGTTGTCCTAGCCTGGTCAGTCTCTATCTCTTGTATCTCTCTTACTTCATGTTGGCCCCGTTATCAGGTTCCATGTGGTGGCCAAATGGCACCAGCAGTTTCAAGCCGGTATCCTCACAGTGACAAGCCAAAAGAAAAAGAAAGGTCTCTTCTCAGGAGATTTCACATAGCTTCCCAGATAAGCTCATTACTGACCCAACCATGTAACTGCCTGTATCCCAGGAAATATTGTTAGGGGGCCTTGGAACACTGATTGGCCAAAACAGAGTCCCATGTTCCACCACTGAGGGCAACACAAAAGACCTACCCAACTCATGAACTGAAATTTTGTGCAGGGTTCAAAGATTAAATGCTAGGCAGCAAAAATACTCTGACACAGGAAAAGAAAGTGCTCTGTCATACAAATGAATGAGAATGATAAAGATATTCTGCTTTAAGATATAGGGAAGTCAAGCCCTAGTAACTAAATATGGAGTTTGAAGATTCCCCTAAGAAATGATAAAAAGACAGGAGAACTCAAAGAGTAACAGGAGAGATGCACTAGAGCTGGGAAATAGCTAATCTGCTGCAAGCATTAGCAAAATAGTTTACACTATCACCCAAAAATTGGTTGTTTGCTTTTAAGATTAAAAAAATTAGTGGATGTATCTATGAGGCAACATATTTTCCATTTCGTCATAAATTCAGTGGGAAGAGAGATTTCACCTTAATATCGATTTCTCAGGAATGCATCTCTTCCATTAATTGAAGAGTACCTCTATAAAAACTAGTTTGTAAAAATGTTGGTTCTAGAATGTGCCAGATGCTGAGCCTTTCACTGTGGAAAGTCTGTTTTTATTTTTGTTATTGCTTTTCACTGCAATGAATACTTAAATAAGTAAATAAATTTTGCTAAATAAGACAAATAGAAATTATCCACAAAGAGAGGATAATAGCATTCCATTTCCTAGGGCATGATGAGACCAGGTGAATGATCACAGTTCTCAAATGGATCATCATTCCCATTCTCAGTTAATTTAGTAAAAATGTAGTTTCAATAACATCAGTGCAAGCACTTTCTTCAGAATGGCAGTACCACTGCCCCTGATCAAGGCTTTGACTCTCTGCTTGTTTATTATACGACAGCAGTAGGGAAACTTGGCAAATTACTGACACAGGTTAGATGCTTGCTGAAAGGCAATACTTCAGTCTGGTCATTTATTTCTTTTATCTGAGCTGGTTCTTTATTAGTCTTTGCTAAGATACTTGATCGATACTCATAATCAGGATTAGTTCTGGTGTTTCTAAGTCTTCAAGAATAATAGTGGTCAGTATAAGATTAAATATATCCTTTTGTAGGCTATGTCTCATAATGGAAAACTGTGCACCTTTACAAGAACGAGATATGTTTATGTGTGCATATTTTAGAGAATGTTATTGTATTAGTCCATTTTCACGCTGCTGATAAAGATATACCGGAGACTATGCAATTTACAAAAGAAAGAGGTTTATTGGACTTACAGTTCCACATGACAGAGGAGGCCTCGCAATCATGGCAGAAGGCAAGGATGAGCAAGTCACATCTTCCGTGAATGGCAGCAGGCAAAAAGAGAGAGCTTGTGCAGGGCAACTCCCATTTTAAAAACCATCAGATCACATGAGCCTTATTCACTATCATGAGAACATCACGGGAAAGACCTGCCCTCATGATTCAATCACTTCCCGCCAGGTTCCTCCCATGACACGTGGGAATTGTGGGAGTCACAGTTCAAGATGACATTTGGTTGGGGACACAGCCAAACCATATCAGTTATCCAGAATCTCATTAAATAAAAAAAAAGGCAAATACGAATAGGACAGTGTGCATATTATTGTATTTGGTTCTGGACTCAATATTTCTGGAATGATGCATAAAAATTGTCAACAATTGTTTCTTCAAGAGCGTATATTTGTGGGTGAATTCTTAGAAAAGAGGGCAGTTACATTTTTAACTTACAACCTTTCATACTATTTTTATTTTTTAAGCATTAATATTTTTAAAATAAAATTGATGTTATGTACATTATTAAATGCCATTTATAGTGTATTCATTTGATAGTAATCTAAGGATCCCCAACTTAATTTTTAGTGAAAATTGAAAAGAAAATGAAAGAAAAATATTTCATAGTTCTCTGTACAGCTGTTAATTGGAATCCCTCTCCCCTTCCCAGAACTCTTTTGCTTCACTCTCTGGAACTCATGGCCCATCATCAAGAAACTGCTTTAATCATTTATTTATTTTATGAGCACTCCCTTTGTCCATTTGCATTAACTAAAACATGGTTGTACACTGAAGATGCTATTCTCCCCACCTGACTCTTAAGTGGAATTTGATTTTTCTCCCACACCTTATATCCCTCAATGCCTAATGTTCAGGCACATCTTTCATTCACCATATTACTCCTCCCAAATTTTCCTTCCTTCCTCTTTTCTCAGGACTTCTTTGAAGCATGTGTAACCTTTTACCGCTCCTGCATCATCTTCATTCACTGATTAGTTTCATCAGTATCTAGCTCACTGATTCTCTCAGCACTACTGCCACTGGAACCACAATTAGTGACTTCAGCATTCACACACTCTAACCCACTCATCTCTATGACCTATTTAATTAGTGACTTTTTATTTCCAGTGATCTCAGCCACCCACTCAAGTTGCTCTACCCTTTTCCTAATGACATCAATAATTTTAGCTAATCTAAAATCCCCAGGTCAAGCATCTTACCTCTGGCCTTCACTACTATTTCCATCTCACTCCTAGTCCCAGTCCTCCTCCTCCAGAAAGGCCTGAACCTCATTGATACTCCCAGTGCATGGACTGTACTATTTTTTCACTCTGCATCATTCTTCTCATGTCCTTAATCACCTCTTTACTCAGACTAAATTCTGTGACTCGGCATGTCACATCTGATTGCAAATAAGCTTGATTCTTAAACTCTCCTCTTGTCTGAAAAATAATCCAATCCTAATTCTGTGCTAAATGTTACTAGCCATGTTCTCATTTCTTTAACAGGGAAGCTAAATTTTGTGGCAAAAAATCACATATCTGTACTGACTGGGCTTACTTCACACATTACATTACTGTTCAGAGATCTTATTGCTTCAGTTCCCTTTACTTGGTTTCAAGTTTCTAATCTGAAGTGACTATTTCATCCTTCCCGTTTTTTTGTCAACATCCCCATTTCCCCATTTCTGATTCACTCTTAAGTAATGGATTCATTGCATATTTCACAGAAAAGAATAGACGAAATCAGACAGGAACTACCTTATCTTCCCACTACGGATTCCACCATTCTTTTTCATCGGAACTCACATACTCTACTTACTTCTTTTTTTCTTCAACTTTTATTTTAAGTTCAGGGGTACATGTGCAGGTTGTGCAGGTTTGTTACATAGGTTAATGTGCACCGTGATGTTTTGTCACACAGCTCAACCCATTACCTAGGTATTAAGCCCAGTATCCATTAGTTATTCTTCCTGATGCTCTCTCTCCCCCAACCAACCCCTCTGACAGGCCCCAGTGTGTGTTGTTCCTCCCCACGTACCCTTGTTTTCTCATCATTCAGCTCCCACTTATAAGTGAGAAAATGTGGTGTTTCATTTTATGTTTCTGCATTAGTTTTCTGAGGATAATGGCTTCCAACTCCATCCATGTCTCTGCAAAGGACATGATCTCTTTCCATTTTATGGCTGCATAGTATTCCATGGTGTATATGTACCTTATTTGCTTTATTCAGTCTATCATTGATGGGCATTTAGGTTGAGTTCATGTCTTTGCTATTGTGAATAGTGCTGCAATGAACAGACACACTCACGTATCTTTACAATAGAATGATTTATATCCCTTTGGGAATATATCCAGTAATGAGGTTGCTGGGTCAAATGGTATTTTTGCCTCTAGGTCTTTGAATAATCGCCACACTGTCTTCCACAATGGTTGAACTAATTTACACTCCCACCAACAGTGTATAAGCGTTCCATTTTCTCCTCACCTTCACCAGCATGTATTGTTTTTGACTTTTTAGTAATAACCATTCTGACAGATGTGAAATGGTATCTCATTGTGGTTTTGATTTGCATTTCTCTAATGATCAGTGATGATGAGATTTTGTTCATGTTTATTGGCCGCATGTATGTCTTCTTTTGGTGAGTGTCTTTTCTTGTTCTTTGTCCACTTTTTAATTTTTTTTTTTTTTTGTTGTTGTTATTGTAAACTAAGTTCTTTGTAGACTCTGGTGGATATTAGACCTTTGTAAGATGGATAGATTGCAAAAATTTTCTCCTGTCCTATAGGATGTCTGTTCACCCAGAAGCTCTTTGGTTTAGTTAGATCCAAGTTGACAATTTTTGCTTTTTTTGCAATTGCTTTTGATGTTTTTCTCATGAAATCTTTGCCTGTGCCTATGTCCTGAATTGTATTGCCTAGATTTTCTTCTAGGATTTCTTTTTTCAAATAGATTTGGGTTTTACATGTAAGTTTTTATTCCTTCCATCTTGAGTTAATTTTTGTACAAGGTGTGAAAAAGGAATCTAGTTTCAATTTTCTGCATATGACTTCTTATTAAAATAAATTTTCCTTCTCTTGTTAAAAATTTTGTTTTCTATCTTGTTTTCCTAAGGAATTTGGGAAGGAATTCCTGAAATAACACACTTTTTCTCCTGCATTATTTATTTCTTTCTCTGAACTGGCTCATTCTAATTGGCTTGCAAATATGCCTTTAGATTATACAACTTAAAAAGAAAAATAACCCAAACTTTCCCTTAATCTAAGGTATCTTTTGGCCTGTACCCATTTTTTTTCTGTAATTCTTCACAACAGGACTCCTCCACACAGTGTATATTTGTTATCTCTCTTTCTTTCCCTTTCCATTTTCTCTTTAACTAACACAAATGTGGAAGTTTTTTTGTTTGTTTTGATTTTCCTCACTGTTTCACTGACCTTGTGAAGGTCACCAGTGACCTATATTTTGCCAGTCAATGCCCATTCTTCTCCTTCTCTTGCTTCTCTCTGTAGCATGTGAGGTGGCTGACACTCTCACCTCAAGCCCTTTCCTGTAGTCCTTCACACTGCTGCTTTCATGAAGATTGCTACCTGCCTTGCTAGGGCCCTTTCTCAGTCTCCTGTTCTCAGTCCCCATCCTCTCACATTCCTCTACCTTTTGCCTGGGGCTCTGAACTTGGCCCTCATTCTTGCTTTTTATGAAATTATCTTGTGTAATTGTTCAGAGCCTTATTGCTTATTTTCACTAGATTGTAACTTGTAAGCAAGACTTTGTCTGTCTTGCTTACTGTGCTGTTTACAGCACCTAATATAGTGTTCGACATGTGGTGAGTCATCAAGAAATGTTTGCTGAATACCTGAAAAAACAATACAACTTACTAAAAACTCTATTTTAAAGCATACATCTATTACTTCAACAAATACTCCCTGTGTGCCTTCTGAGCATCAGGTACTATGGTAGGCAGTGGGGCTATAAAGGTTGCCATCTCTACTCTTAAAGACCTGATGGTCAGGTGAATGGCTACCACAGAGAAAGAGATGCCCTGGACATTATGTAAAACTTCAA
Organism: Rhinopithecus roxellana; assembly: GCF_007565055.1. Classification (NCBI taxonomy): domain Eukaryota; kingdom Metazoa; phylum Chordata; class Mammalia; order Primates; family Cercopithecidae; genus Rhinopithecus; species Rhinopithecus roxellana. The sequence continues at coordinate 80,368,813 of NC_044557.1, forward strand.
TTCAGGTTGAGAAGAGAAAGATGGGAAACTTTTCAGTAAAATCAGGACAAGATGGCCCATTAAATTACTATTGAAAGCAGCACACAGTTTAAGACTTTCGCACCAAGATAAAAGGCAATTTCGAAGAGAAATGTATCATTTGGAAACATAGCCATAGATGGAAGCCTCTGATGTAAAGTTTAATGACTGTGGTCTCACATGACCCCATTTTGGCAGCCATTAGCTGGAATGCTCCAAATGACTTAACTGGGTGGGAGAAAAACCATTTCTAAAAACACCCAAGTCACATAACACTTCATTACTCAAAGATAATATCTTCAGTCATCCTTTGAGTAGTAAATCTGCAAAATTATAGCAACAGGATTGCAATACATTCAAGAATTACAGCACAATCTGTCTTCACTAAATTTTTATTATGGATTTCAGCATTTAATATATGACAATATATGTATCTAGAAGTTTGGACTTTTGGTCCTAATAACTCAGTTTATGGGCAATGAGAAGAGAATACAAACTATGCAATACAATAAATGCTAGCAAGAAACTTCAAGAGGTCCTTCTTCCATTCAGCTTTAGGTCTCTTTCTCATGTCCCAGACAGCACTCTGCTCCATGCTTACTTTCTCTTCATTCCAAGAGTCTCCAGAGACTTAGCCAACTTCTCTCTCCTTTTCAAAACAATGCTGATTGTGTGCCAAGTTGTGAAGAATATCGCATTTACAAAAGCAGCAAGAATTCCAAAATATTAGAGACTAAACTTAAGAAGGAACATGGAAGTCCAACTTGAAAATAAGGAAACTTTAATAAAGAACACGAAAAAAGATCTAAATATATCAAAAGGCAAACAATCCATATTTATAAATGATGAGACTTAATTATGTAAATATATAGGTTCTTCCAAAATTATAAATTATTTGAAATTCTATGAAATTCTCAATAGGATTTTTTTAAAGAACTTTAAGTTTATCTAGAAGATTATGCAGAAATTTTGGAAGAAAATTTAAAAAGAAGGAAAGGGGAATTAGCTTTTCTGATATGAAATCTCACTGTTATTATAGTAATGCAAGTTTCATAAAATCCATTTTGGAGTAGATGAAAGAATGTAAGGAAGAGACTGAAGAATACAAAATATGACTCATGTAGGTAGGGATTAGCATATGAGTGTATAAGTTAGAGTTCCTAGTTGCAAGCAGCAACAATGAACACTGATTAATTCAGAAATTTTTTGAGTAGCTCACAAAATGGAGGCAGTTCTAAACAAATAGGTTCCAATAAAGGCCAGAGAACTTCTGAGGTTTTCAGTATTTAAAAAAGGAAACAAACATAGCTCATGGGTTATCTTGAGATGCAGCCAATGAGAGATTCAGTTCTAGCTGTCTTTTGTCATGGTGTATGAGCTCTTATGATTCAAATTTCAGACAGACATAATTAGACCGACCTTCCTTGGGTGATTTGATCATTCCTCTTTCCCCAGTGGATCAGATTATATTATTGACAACCCTATGAGAAATGTATGGAAGAAAGGATTGATAATTCCCTTTCAAAGAAGATGGAACTATATATAGTAGAAGATGGTTGGATGTGATGCTAGCCAGATATAAGAGCAGCTGTCCAACATATGCTAAAGACACTATTTTAAGTTAGTGGAGAAAAGATGGAACTTTTGTTGGGACAATTTGATTTTTTCTTAGAAACAGAAAGTTAAGTAGACTTAGCTTTAGCTTACTGTATAGCATATGCAACAATAAATTAAATAGCCAAACAAATAATAATAATAATGAAACAAAACTGGAAATCTGGAAGAATACATTAAAGGCTATTTTTATGATCTTGAGGTGAAATAGGCCTGCTTCAGGGAGGAAGGTAATACATTTGAATGGCTGACATTTTAAAATGGTATAAATTAATAGGCATAAAGGATTTGACAGAATGGAAGTGATGAAAAGAGTGAAATGTTAAAGATCTGGAGGTGTGAATAATAATTTTTTAACTTTTTACTCCATAAACACTTGTGCTTTTTAAAAATAATCAGTATATATACACACATATATACATATATATATATTTATCTGCCAGAACCAATTGTTGCCCTTTATGTTCTCCTCCAAGTTACTTGAGGGGTGAGATGACAGCTACCTGGCTTCCCCCTTCATTTCCTACTTAGTACCAGGAACGTAAAGGAAGAACAATAAATGAGTGTTTTTTATTTGTTTGTTTTTCAAAGTTAAAAGTGTAATTTTGGTTGGTTGGTTGGTTTGATTTTAAGAATTTTCTTCTATAGGTAAATGCTGCAAACAAATGAATGCAATGATGTCAAAAATAACATGAATAAGAAACTTTTCAAATATTCCAAGAGTAATAGTACCAGTCTTCCTTGGCAAGGCTGCAGTTGACAGTATAATCAGATGTTTGTCTTCCGATTTTATTCCAGAAGCTCTCAAAGTTCCCAGCAACTGTTGAACCTTTTTCTGGCACTTAAGAATTATTTTGCCTCAATGGGGGCATTTTGCATCTGTAGTTCGTCTCATACTGGGTGGTATCCTCTGCAGTGGATATTCTGTATGTCACTCCAACATTAATTCTTTTTTTTTTTTTTTTTTTTTTTTTGAGACAAAGTCTCGCTCTGTCGCCCAGGCTGGAGTGCAGTGGCGGTCTAGGCTCACTGTCAGCTCAGCCTCCCGGGTTCACACCATTCTCCTGCCTCAGCCTCCTGAGTAGCTGGAACTACAGGCGCCAGCAACCACGCCAGGATTGTTTTTGTATTTTTAGTAGAGATGGGGTTTCACCGTGTTAGCCAGGATGGTCTCTATCTCTTGACCTTGTGACCTGCCTCGGCCGTCCAAAGTGCTGGGATTACAGGCATGAGCCACCGCACCTGGCTCCAACATTAATTCTTAAACTTCTTTTGGCATCAGATCCCCACATTTGTTTTCCAAGGAGATGGTCTAGTACATTGTTTTTGACCGAAGATACTGATTCCTTAACCAAGCTGATCAAGCAGAGGCTCTCCCTAGTATTTTCTTGTTTAGCAGGGATAACCAGAAGTGAAAGGTGGTAGTAACTGAGACAGTTGATGGCAAAATCTTAGAAAGAAGGTCCTCAGATTCCTGTTGCTCAGATCCTTCCCTTCTCAAGTCTTGGCTATTTAACTCTTCCTTTAATGGATGAGCTACAGCGTGTTCTTTCATTAAATCTCTTTTTATTTTCCTCATTACTTGAATATTTTACTATCTTAATCTCTGTGCACTTTTACTCCTGGCATAGTTATTGTGATTTCAATGTCAATCGGGGTATCATTTTACCACCAGATCTTTTAGATTATGTAATGTTCTTTTCCATCCCAGGTCAACTACCCATTTGCACGGTGATTATAGCTGCTGAACCCTGTCCTTCCTGCCTGCCTGCCTTTCTTCCTTCCTTCCTTCCTTCCTTCCTTCCTTCCTTCCTTCCTTTCTTTTCTTCCGAGACGGAGTCTCACTCTGTTGCCCAGGCTGAAGTGCAGTGGCACCATCTGGGCTCACTGCAAGCTCCACCTCCCTGGTTCACGCCATTCTCCTGCCTCAGCCTCCCGAGCAACTGGGACTACAGGCGTCCGCCACCACGCCTGGCTAATTTTTTATATTTTTAGTAGAGAGGGGTTTCACCGTGTTAGCCAGGATGGTCTCGATCTCCTGACCTCGTGATCCGCCCGCCTAGGCCTCCCAAAGTGCTGGGATTACTACAGGCGTGAGCCACCGTGCCCGACCAGAACCCTGTCATTTCAAGTCTAAGCAATCCATTCTCTGATTACCATCCTTTTTAAATTTAGTGCACCCCACTTGTACCTTAATTCCAACAACTCCACGGGACCTTTCTGATCCATTGATTCTGTGACGTTTTCATTGTCTTTCATTCCTCTCTCATGACCTCACAATCCTTCTTATATGGCTGAGTTCTTCTGCTTTTATACTATCATGGCTCTGCTGTCATACCTTCAACTTCTTGAGCTTTTCTCCCTCTAGTCAAAATTTCCAGGAAAATCTCCTGACCCTGATTAAATCTAACCATCCTCCTACCTGGTTCTTGCACCCAAGCTGCAGAACATGGCTGGGAAAACAAGATAATTACACTGATAATTCTTACTTTAAATTTATGATCTTAGATTGTAGAATTCTTGAGCCTCATCATATTAAGTGTTTCCCAATGTTACTTGAAATCCTAGTATACATTTTTCTAGCCAATCACTCTTCTATCCATACAGAAGGCTATTTCACTCCTTCTCTTTCTTCCAACTCACAATAACTTCTCTCTACTTTTCATTATTAGCCAAGGGACTTTTCATTATTGGCTAATGTATAAGCTGATGAATTCTGATTTCATAAAGAATTATTCCAAATATCCACATGATTCTCTAAGGAAAAAAATCCAAATATATCTGCATTCATATCTATAAATTATGCCTCCCTTTTCAACTCTCTGTGCTCCTGTCTAAAGCCAATCCCACCCTTTATTCCTTGAATTTCATCAGTTTGGGACTTCTGAAAGATTTTGTTCCAGCAATTTTCCTACATGTAATGTCTTGTTTTTTCCTTCTCTGCTAGGTTACCAACATACATATAAACATGTTATAATATTTCCCATCTTGTAAAACCCTCTCTTAACTCTTCATCTCTCTCTGTTTAGTCTCTTTTAGAAGTAAAACTACTTGAAAGAGTTGACTAAGCTCACTTTCACATCCCAAGCTTTTTTTTTTTTTTTTTTTTTCATGTTTCATTGAATCTACTCCAACTTTTGTCACAACCCAAGTAATTCTTCTCAGGGTCATAATGATAAATCCAGTGGTTATCAGTCCTCATCTGAATTTATCTACCTGCAACAATCCACAGTGCTAATTGACTCTTTCTTTTTGAAATTATTTTTTCACTTGGCTTCTAGCATTTTCACCTTTCATTGTTCTCTATTTCATGGTCCTTATTTCTTGGACCATTTGCTGGATCATTTTTGTCTCTTAAAACTCTAAATGTTAGAATATCTCAGTACTCAATTGGTAGGTATATTTTCTCCTTCATTTACGATCAGTTACCACCAGGTCATCTCATCCATTTCTATGGATTCAAATACCCAAACATTCAAATTAATTTCTCCAGTCCTGCCCATCCCCTTAACTCCTGACTTGTATATTCAACTACCTATTCTACATTTTTATTTGGATGTTTAATTAATATCACTACTTAATATATGCAAAACTGAAGCCCTGATTCTCATCTCCAGCTTCCTCCTATCACAGCATTCTCCATTTCAGTAAGTGACAAATTCATTTTTCCAAATATCTCAGACCAAGAATTACACATCTGACACATATGTATTGAGTATTTGCTGTTTCAGGCACTGTTCTCAGTGCTTAGAACACTTCAGTGAACAAGATAGGTAAAGATCTTTTCCTTTGCAGTACTTACATTTTAGCAGTTATCATAGGCGTTACATTTATCTTCCCTTTTGCCTCCACATCCACATCCAAATCTATTAACAAATCATTTTGGCATTCCCTTTCAAACATTACACATATTTCGACCACTTCTCTTAACCCCATTCTTACCACTGTACTTTAAGTTACCACCATCTCCCAGGTGAGCTACTCAGTAATCTAACTCATTTCCTTCCTTTGGCCCTTGCCATTATACAATTTCATCTCTCTACAGCAATTAAAAAGATTCCCTTCAAATATGTTTTAAATGTTACTTTTCTGTTTAAAGTCTTCAGTAGTTTTTCACTTCACTCAGAGGAAAATCCGTAATTCTTATCTTGACCTACATGACAGATATGATCTGCCCTCTGCTATCTTTCTGAACTTCTCTTCTACTTTGATCTGTCTGGCACATTCTACATCCTCCCTGCTGATCTTGTTCATCCTTGAATATGTCCAAAATACTCCTACCTCGAGATCTTTGCGCTTGCTTTTTCCTCTTCTTGGGATGCTCTTCCCACAGAGATCCATATATCTTGCTTTCTCATTTCATTCAGCTCTCTGTTCAAGTGTCATCTTATCACAAATTTTGAAATATCATCTTATTAAAAATAATTTTACTTGGCTGGACACAGTGGTTCATGCCTGTAATCCCAGCACTTTGAGAGGCCAAGGCAGGAGGATTACCTGAGGTTGGGAGTTCTCCTGACCAAAATGGAGAAACCCCGTCTCTACTAAAAATACAAAAAAATCAGTTGGGCATAGTGGCACATGTCTGTAATCCCAGCTACTCAGGAGGCTGAGGCAGGAGAATTGCTTGAACCTGGGAGGTAGAGGTTGCAGTGAACCGAAATAGTGTCGCTACACTCCAGCCTGGGTAGCAAGAGCAAAATTTCATCTCTAATAATAATAATAATAATAATAATAATAATAATAATCTTCCTGAACTTCTACATAAAATAATCTCTACTCCAGCCATTCTCTTTCCTATCCTGCTTAAGTTCATACACTAGTCATCCTCTGACATATGGTGAAACTATGGTTAATTGTCTCTCTCTTCCCCTCTCCCTCTTCGAGTGTAATCTCTGTGAGGGTAACATTCAGTTTTATTTACTTTTGTAGTCCCAAAGCTTGGAGTAATTCTTGCATGTATTTGATAGTAAATAAATAGTTTTTGAAAAATTTATTAGAAATCTAGTCAGAGTTGGTTTCTCTTGCTTGCTTCCAAAGAAACGTTAGCTGAAAGAAAATTCTATTCAATTTCCTCAGCATTCATTTAAGTATTTCCTTTGGTCCAAAAAAGAGTCTATTCTTTCTCAGTCTACTTTTTCCATAAGCATATAAATTAACCCTTAATCACGAAGTTATTATTTATATTTAATTTGTTTTCCATAAGGTATTCCACCCTTTTTGCTAAGCCTTGGCTGCACCGATTCTTACTTAAATGCACTGAATTGAACCTTTATGTAACAAAAACATCGTTAAATCCTCAGATACTGCTTGATGGTTACTGTTACGCTCCTCAGTCTCTGCTCAGTTAGGCTACATAAAATTATTTCAATCATTTTGCTGAAATCCCTGGAACTTGTTAATTGCCTTTTTTCTCTGAATTTTTTCCAAATTGATGATTCTTCCCTTCTCACCAATTATATTTCCTAGCTCTTCCTACTATTCTCAAGGAAAAGAAATGCTTAGTTACACAACTAAGGAAATTAAGGTAGGATTTTTTAAAGAGACAAATTCTTGAATACTTTTTAACAACTGGTGTCTTTTGCTGCCTTCTAATCTGTTTGGTCTTCAATTCGTCCTTTTCTTGCTGCCTTTTCTTTAAAGTTAAAGTTATAATCTTTTGTATATACAAGCTTGTGGTTAAATATAGAGTAAAGAAGATGGAACTGTAGGCCAGCCCAATGTAGCCATGCTTTGTGCAACTTCAGCAATAGATGACACTGTATTGACACAATAATTCAATCCTCTCCTTGCCAGATAGATAGACAGATAGAAGGATAGCAGTTTACTAATGCATTTATTCATTTCATTCACTAAATATTTAGTGATATGTTCCTCAGGTTAATATAGAAGCCTGAGAACAAAATAGATTCCATTCTTGCGGCCACAATGTACACCAGGTCCTTTGCAACATGCTAGTAATATTTTGATACTTTTTCAGAAAAAAAATGAATTATAGGGGCTAGTACTCCAAGGCATTAGAGCTGCATGGGATCACAGAGATTACATAATGCAATATCTTTATTTACCAGCCATAAAAGTAAGTATGTCCTAGAAAGCTTAAGTTACTTGCTTTTGGTCGCAGACATTTAATAATGGAGCTGGCCACTAGCTATTGCTTCCTGACTTTGCATTGATTTTATGCTAGATATTATCATTAATCATAGATCTGGGATTGATTCAGAATATTGCCAAGAGAAATTCTGCATGCCCTCAAATACAATTTTAAAATATTGCATTTGAATTTTCAGGGAAGGAAAAAATTTTTTCAGGGAAAAAAAAAGAATTGTTTTGGTGCTTAGTAAAATATGGATCATGTAACAACTCAGCTAGAATTAAAACTCACACCACTAGTTTCTTACTAGGGTCAACATCCCAGGTTAACATCACTATGAATTTAATAGTGAAATATATTTGCCTTAATGTAGTTTTCTGTTAGCCTGGCTATCTTGTAAAGAGTATTTTAGATTCTTGATTCAATCACCTCTTTAACATGGATTGCCCAGAGCTAGTGAAAAACTGGTTTAATTCTTTTTTCTAAAGGTCATGTAAACATGTATGCTTAGTGAATTAGATGCAAATCCAATTCCCTAAGCTCAGTGCTTCCTAGTTAAGTTCCTTTCTTATTCCTCACATGTAAGCCCACATTTGATAGGCAGAATATTGACTTTTGAGCTACGATAAAAATAAAAATAAAACAAAAACATTTGACATTTGCTCCATAAAGCAGACAGATAAGGAATTCAGTGGAAAGAAATATTATTTCTCAAAACACATTTTGGTATTCTTATTTCTCTTTCTTTATGAGGTATTTGTATGACTTTTCTTTTTTGGCATTCGTTTCAGAGAAACAGATCTGATTTAACACTCTATATTGAAGTTAAATAAGACAGATTTAAATACAACACAGGATTACAAATTATGATGAGATAAAAATATTCAATAAAATGCAAAACTGCATCATGCTATAAAAGGCAAAAGAGGTTTACAAAACAGTATGCATGTTATTATTCCATTTTCGTTTATGAAAACAATATAAATACAGGTCAAATATTAACAGTGTTATCTTTGGGTGATGAGAAACAGGATTTTATTTTTTCTTCATACACTTTGCTATTTTCTCAATTTACTACCATGAATACATGTTATCCTTTGATAATAAAAAAGAGATTATTGAAATATAAGCCTCTTCTATCTTTTATCTTATTTGGAGATCCAAAATAAGTGCCAATATTATATCAAAAATCCAATCTCATTTCAGTTTAAAAGTTAATACTATATATAAATTAAGTTCAAGAAATAGCAATTAGTATATTTTTCAACATCTTGACAACTCAAATCAAAGCAGTGTTACAAACTACATTTCAATGGTATAGTACTTGTTCACTCTATTTTCAAGCCAAATTATGCACAATAAAAAGAAATGATGACCTTGATTATTTTCTGATAGAAGAAAAATAAAGGATCTAGTTTTAAAAACTCCATTGACGAACTTCATCAATATGGTATTTTCTGCTTTTTGGATTATTTCCTTGGCATAAATTCCAGAAATACTGGTTTAAAGAATGTGGACACATAGTTATGGCTTTTGAAACACAAGGTAACATTTTTTTTCCCCTGAAAGACTTATTCAATTTAAACCACCAATAGCAAAGAATAAATTTATACTACTTTGCAAAAACTACTTTCATGTGGGGTTATAACATTAAAACTTTACTAATTTAATAATATACAAGGGTAACATTTAAAAATTTTACCTTCTTTTAATAACCAGAAAGAAGGTAAAATCTTTTAATTTTGCCTTCTTTTAATGACTGTGAGCATTTTCCCATATGTTTGTTTACTAATGATCAACTGTCTTTTCATCTTTTCACCATATTAGTGTCTTCATGTTTTCTTATGAATTTTTATGAGCTCTTACACATAACTTAACCCTTTCTACAGATATGTTCTTTGTGATTATTTTATTTTGTATGTTTTTTTCTGCGGTGTAAAAACTTAAATTTCTTACAATTAAACCTGCTCATGTTATTCTTTGTTATTTTTCCTATTTGTTAGCATTTAAAGCATTACTGTACTTTCACATTATCCCTAAACATGCTTCTTAATTTGACCAGTATAAACCCAGATATGATGTGGTCGTGTCCGATGCCAATCTTGAAACCTTAGTTATGATTTCATAGCATTCTCCAAGATATACTCATGAGTCATATAGATTTTGCCAAAGATTTCATGGGGAAGGAAAGAAAAGGCATTACAAGATACCTTCCACGGCAATAATAAATAATGAATACTTAATAACTACTGAATTTTCAGTAAGCATCTCTGTTCTCCTCAAATTCCCTTTATTTATGTCAAAGTCTTATTTTCTTTTCCTATCGTCTTTCCATGTTTTTTTTTTCTTTACAGTCTCTGAAATCCTATTTCCTGAAACAACTCAGTGCTTGCTCTAAGTATGCATGCCTAATCTGAATTAGGACAAAAAAAGCTCTACATGTAACTGAGCTTAGTGACTTAAAACTCAATAAGTGACTGTCTTCTATTTCTCAAGCTTGCTCTTTGAGGTTTCTTTCTCTTACCCTATGCAGCTAATCAAAGTATTAGCTCAATAAAAACTGGTCATTTGTTAGGAACAAATTCAATTGCTGAGACAAATACAATTTTTCCCCAATTCTTACACTGATATTTTCATTCCAGTGTCATGCTTCAAATTCAACCTTTTATTCTAACTTTAATCTTTTTTTTGTAAAACTTAATTGTCTTTCAAAATGCAAACAAATTTAACAAACATTGATTAGATAAATATTAAATGGTGAATTAATTCATATTTATTGACTATTTGGACAAGGCTCTGGAGGTCTCTGCTTTTAGGAAACTCACAGAAAAGGAAAGACACCAAGAAATAACTTAGTATAATGAGACAGTGACCAGTATTACAACAGAGATAAGTGCAAAATATTATAGGAAACCCTTAGATTATTTAACAGAAATTGGATATGCAAAGGCTTCATAAGGGGACAAACTGAAAGGCCAAGCAGAGAAAGTGGGAATAGACTTCTACCAAGAAGGAAAAGCATTTGAAAGGAGTGAATGAAACAACATATGGATTCTCAACATCTCCCCACTCTCTCAAGGAAGCAAAAATCACTGTACAAATCAACAAGAAAGCCAGATTGCAGCACTTTTACTGTTAGAGTTTGGCCCTCCTGAAACTTAGGCAAGGGTAGTAATCTCCTGTATTAATGTCTGGTTAATAAAATAATATTAAAGTTTGCTACGACTATTATTTTTACTACTACTATTATTATTATTCTGGAGTCATGAAGGCAGCTTTTCTCTTTCACCAAAGTGAAACTGACAAAGCAGAATCATTGGTAAGACATTTCTACAGAGAACAACTAGCTTCAAACAAATCAGTGAAACTTAAAACGTTTTGACAACAACTGTAAAGAGAGTTCTTATTTTATTTTCAGGTTTTGTTACAGGCTTCTAGTATCTTACCTTCAATTAAAAAATGCAAATTACTGAAACATCACTAGAAGTCATATTTGAAAATACATTATGATGTGTTTCTCTAAATAATATAATGTGAATCTATGGAAAACTCAGAAATTATTAAATATTCTATGCTAAGAATAGAAGGTGAAAAAAATTCATTATATCCTGAAATATTTACAGAGCCTCACAAGATATTTACTGGTATTTATTAGAACATACATTTGTATGTTATACACATAAAGACACACACACACACACAGAGACACACACACACACACATCCAAATGTTATTTGGGCATTGGTATAACAAGTAATATATTATTTGTTGTTTGCAGAAGTGCATATATAGATCTGCATTTATAATTATTCGGTGAATTTCAGAAGGTAACTATGTAAGAATTTGAAAGTCATGCAACCTATAGCATTATTCAGGCCTATTCATAAAGACTTATTTCCCTGGACTATCTTTAAAAACATATGTGCTTGAGTGTGCCTTTTGTCATCCTTCGCTTTTCTTATATATTGTGACATAGTAAGGCAATAAAACAACCAAAGCAAATATATATACAAGCAGAAAAAAAAGCGTAAAAAGAAAAAATAATTTCCATTCATTTTGTTCTACAAAAAGCAATTTTTTCTCATCTTATTTTTAGTTGATACTTCATTTTCTTCTCTCTCTTTTATTTAAACTTGTAGTGGTTGAAGAAAGATACAGCACCACAGAAGTAAAAGTATAGCTAGCTTACAAAAAATTAAAAACATTTGTCTGTTGAGTTTGAAAATATGGAAAATAGTCATCATATTGTCTACCAATTCATTATGTAGAGTCATTTGTTCTAGGTGGAGAAAAAAAGTACTTTGAGCAGAGACTTATCAGAAAGATCTAAAATACAATGTAAAAACCTGTCTGAAAGTGCAGGACATTTTATGTAATCTAATACAAAGCAATTCACACACTTATGAATCCATGGAAAGCACACCAGGTACAGAAGGCACCGGTTACTAGTAGTGTCTAGACATGGAGAAACTATGACCTCAGTTAGTGCAACCCAGTATTTACTTTTCCTTCCCAATGAGTGCACCTTATGATCTCAGTATGCAGTGCAGCTGAGAGAGGGGCGAAAAACAAATTCTGAGCTCGGCAGCCATCTTCAAACCACACTAAGGGCATAGAGACTTCAGAATGTAGGAAAATTTTCAGGAGGAGACCTACTTAGACTGCATGTAAAAATATTTCTGTGGGAAAAGCCATCTTTTAAAAAATGTATTGTGAGAAAAAGGTGTATATCAAAATCAATCATCTCCTTCATCAATTAATGAACTAATGAAGCTTCTATACCATCAATAGTAAAGAACATGTTTAAATATGTCTTATATTAATGCTATGGATACCAGCTTCTGATTTTCTCTTATTTAGCCTATGGATGGTTTGTATCATAGTTTAGTGTTCTCAGAAGATAAAGACATTTTGCATTTGACCTAAATTTGGCAAGCTTTGGTTTGACCCAACCAAGTAGTTGATCTTTCTGATTAAGAGATCATAGAAAATTACCACCTTCCCTGCCTTTTTATTTGTCATGGTAAAATCAAGCTACTTGGGATTTTATGGGTTATTTATAAACTTGAGTGGTCACAAAAAGAAGTACAAATGTTCCCAAATTCCATTTTAAAGTGCCTTGGTGTCCTTATAGCATCACAGTGTGCCACTTGTTCACACAAAGCATCATATTGTGCACATCGTTTCTAGCTGTGCCGTCAGGACTTGCAGGTTCTGTCCTGCCAGCCTTCCTCTGGCCGAGACCTGGGGCGTTTCCTGCCAGGACCTGCCTAATAACAAAGGGGCCACCTCCAAATTTTGTGTATCTCACCAGACTCGTATAACTCTCTAGGCTGCCAACATACCCCATCATGGTATTTAAGAGACATTTGAAAAAAATAATAATCAGAAACAGAATAAAGAAAACCCATAACATTTCTTCCAACCAGTTAACCAACAATAAAAGCAGGACTAGAGGTAGCCAATGAGGCTAGTTCTTTCTTTCCTTCCTCATAGACATTATGCATGTAAGGGGAGATACAGACATGTGAATATTTCTATCATATAAGAGGGGAATAGGACTCAGACGGGATTTTGAGGTCTAGAACTCAGGCAACAGAGGGAAACCAGCTCTTACCTCGGTGCACGTTGAGGAAGACAATGGAGAGGAAGGAAACTGGGGAGTCTGAGGGACGGCCAACTTCCTGGAATATCAATTTAATATATTTGAATGCAATTGAGTCCACCTTTCTTTCTTTTATTATTTATTATTATTATTTTAACTTTTATTTTAAGTTCAAGGGTACATGTGCGGGTTTGTTATACAGGTAAACTCCTGTTACAGGGATCTGCTGTATAATTTTGTTATCCAGGTATTAAACCTACTACCTATTAGTTATTTTTCCTGATCTCTCTCTCCTTCCGCCTTCCATCCTCTGGTAGGCCCCGCAACAGTGTGTGTTGTTCCCCTCTCAGTGTCCGTGCATTCTCACCATTTAGCTCCCACTTACAAGTGAGAACCTGTGGTATTTGGTATTCTGTTCTTGTGTTAGCTTGCTAGGGATAATGGCCTCCAGCTCCATCCACGTTCCTGCAAAGGACATGATCTTGTTCTTTTTTATAACTGCATAGTATGCCATGGTGTAGGCTGGACGCGGTGGCTCATGCCTGTAATCCCAGCACCTTGGGAGGCTGAGGCGGGTGGATAACCTGAGGTCAGAAGTTTGAGACCCGCCTGACTAACATGGCGAAACTTTGTCTCCACTAAAAATACAAGAATTATCAGGGCATGGTGGCATATAGCTGTGATCCCAACTACTCAGGAAGCTAAGGCAGGAGAATTGCTTGAACTCAGGAGACAGAGGTTGCAGTGAGCAGAGATTGTGCCACTGTACTCCAACCTGGGTGACAAAGCAAGACCTTGTCTCAAAAAAGAAAAAAAAAAGTATGCCATGGTGCATATGTGCCACATTTTCTCTATGCAGTCTACCATTGATGGGTATTTGGGTTGATTCCATGTCTTTGCTATTGTGAATAGTGCTGCAATGAACATACGCTTTATAAAGATGGCATAAATACAACTGAATGATGTTGGGGTACCTGGTTTTATTTTGTTTTTTGGGTCTATACTCTCCAAGGCCAGTCTTGGTTGAAAGCAGTGATATCTCAACATTTCCCTTTGGACGATTACAGCTATGTTATCTGGGGCTGGGTTTTGAAAAGCAAGTATGAACAGAAGATGAAAGTACCATTAGGGGTTTGTGGAGTGAATGGGGTTGTACTCTGTGGATTTATAGTTGAAGACTGTAGGGAGTGTTATTGTCTCTGTTTTTCTTCACCACTGATGATGCGGAAGGAAATGCAATCTTCCCATAGCTGAGCTTATGTTCAAAAAGAAATAAAAAGTGGTATGTGTCTGAAGTCACATAACTCATGAAGAGTAAATGGAGTTGCAAAATATGCCAAATTCTCTGTTCATCTATCTGTCAAGAGCATCTGTAAGATCAGGACTGGCAATCAAATCACACGACTGTCATCTCTTCCCATGGAGGGGTTCAGAACCACGGATTCTGCCAGGTCTCTGCAATTGCGCTGCATGGAACTGGGACTGGTCTGAGGATTTACTATTTACTAGAAGAATCTGTAGTCATTCTACTGACTACATATTTCCCAAAGACCAAGTTCAGGTTCTTTGTTTTATCCTTCAGCTCAAACATCATTTCTTATTGTAATAAGGGATATTTAAACAACCTATTGAAATACTTAGTTTTTCTTTCCTAGTGCAAATATCTTTGTTTTCCTTAGATTTAGGATGAATAAAGTCTTGGTTTTATAAATGATTTTTGATGTATCTTTTGTCATAATGATATTCATGTTGTGTCCTACTAGGTTGAAAGTCTCATAGGGTTAAGAGCACAGTTTTAGTTTAGGTAAATCAGGGTTTAAATTCAGTCTCCTTGTTTAGGCAACAGACTTTATCCTTCAGAACCTCAGATTTCTACTTTCGTAAAATAGATACTGATGTCTCTAAAAGCATTTACACAAGGTCTCGCAAATTATAATTTAAAAAGTATTTTGCATTCCATTTATTCTGATAGGATTTCTGTGTGATTAGGATGAGGCTCATGTTTTAAAACTATGTACTGAGGAAGAGAGGGCTAAAGTGGGAAGATTGGGGGGATTAATGGTTTGTTGGAAACTGTGGGACTTATCCAATGAAGACAGCTTCTCTTGAGCATGTGCTAATTATTATACGCAGAAATACAGACTCAGTTGTGTTCATTTAATAAAGAGTTATTGGTCAGGCACGGTGACTCACTCCTGTAATCCCAGCACTTTGGGAGGCCGAGGCAGGTGGATCACCTGAGGTCAGGAGTTACAGACCAGCCTGACCAATCAGTTTCTCCAACATGGCGAAACTCCGTCTCTACTGAAAATACAAAAATTAACTGGGCGTGGTGGAAGGTGCTTGTAATTTCAGCTAGTCAGGAGGCTGAGGCAGGAGAATCGCTTGAACCAGGAAGGCAGAGCAGTGAGCTGAGGTATTGCCATTGCACTCCAGCCTGGGTGACAAGAGTGAAACTCTGTTTCAAAAAAAAAGAGTTATTGAGTGTGTGATATAGTCACATTTTTAGACCCTGAACGAAATGGAGAAAAATAAGTAGACAATGAATAAAATCAATAAAAATTCAAGCCCATAGGGTGCTTTTGCTTTCAAAAATAACTAAATTAAGTACCACACTAAAGGCCATAAGTGCTGTAAAGAAAAGCAAAAGAGAGAAGGGCAATAGGAGCACGTGGGGTACAATTTTTGAATGAGTAATAAGGAAAAGATCACAAACGAGATGATCATTGCATGAAGACTTGGAAGTGAGAGACAGAAAGTTACAAATAGCTGCACATGGAGTGTCCCCAGGGTTCTAATTTTAAAACAAAGAGAGAAGTCTGGATTTCCATATGAAATCTATATAACTAATTAAAGATTATCTTATTAGCCAGGGGAGGTAGTGCACACCTGTAGTTCTAGCTCCTCTGGAGACTGAGATAGGAGGATCGCTTAAGCCCCGGAGTTTGAGGCTGCAATGAATTATATTCTCACCACTTCCAAGGTGACAGGGCAAGATCCTGTCTCTGAAGAAAACCATTATTTTAAATCCTGGATGGGAGGGGAAAAAAAAAAAAAAGGACATGTCAATCAATCAAATGTACATACTAGATAATCTGTTTGTGGTTTCTTTAAAATTCAACCTATTTCAATCCACTTATTACTAATTTTCATTGCAAAAATGAAAATTTGCATTTTCAGGGCTACTTTAACGTGCGCAACTCGTTCTCCATCCCCTTTTCACATCTTCCTATCTGTGGTTGGACATTTGATACTGCAGATTCTCCAATGTTAGTGTCTCTCTAGCGTTTTGCTACAACCCTTTGGGCATATATTTATCATTTTATACCTGAATGATGGCCTTGTCTCTGCTTTCACCAATGTTTAGATTCTTAGTACTAGGATTTGGGCAACACTTTGTGGAAGATAGAAATTTGGCTGTATGTTGTGTACTGTCTCTTGGGTTTTGTAATTCTGGAATTATTATAGGTATAATTTGCCTTGGTTATTTATGCAGTAAATTTTACTGATTATTTTCATTATCACTGAATATTATCTAGTTGGAGCTATTTAGCAAAAGGGGACAAGCAGTGTGCCTCTAGCTTGCTATGTTGTGGTTTTCTTTCATTGGGTTGTTACTAAGTGTACTGATGGATCTAATTATCCTGATGCCATCAGTTCCCTGTAAGATGGGTCTCGTTTATTGTTCTAAGACCTTTATGTTATATCAGCAGATTATATCCAAACTCTACTGGCATATTATTGTCTCTGAATCAGTTGGGTAGTTATCCCACGAAAATTTACACTACTTTAAAAAAGAAAAGAGTCCATATGGTTTTTTCTAGCTCCGCTAGCTTTAATTGGATCAAAAATGGAAATGTTTATTGTACTCATCTCTGAGAATGATTGACGGCACTCATGTTAATACAGGTTATATTCTATTACAGCACTTCCCATGCCAAAATAAATTTCTGCATAAGGAAAATTATTTTCAGGCCTCACCATACAAACATACTTTCAAGTAACATTTAATTTATTCACTCATTAGAGAAGGAATCAAAGAATATTAGACATTTGAGCAGAGCCTTGAAGGATTAGAGGACTGATAAAAGTTGGAATTAAATGGAAGGGACAAAGGATAATGTAGGCTGGGACATCTTGAGAAGCATATTAAATACAACAAAATTTTGTAACATTTAACCATATATCTAAATCTTTTTCATTTGCTAAGTTTCAGTATAAGAAAAATGTCCTTAGAGGTGCTATCTGCACAAACTTTGATACTCTACCTCCCAGGCAGAATTAATTAGCTCCCCCTTAGGACTTCTATCTCACTAACTTCCTTATAGTGCCTAGATTATCTTGTAATTTATTACAGGCTTGTCTTCATATCAGCTGATACATTACTTGTGGTTGAAAATCTTAGATCCTACTTCCCAATTTAAGAGTATGAGCAAGAGTATAGTTTCAAACATATATTAAATTTTTAGCCTGTGCCAGGCATTGTGCTAGACAATTTACATACATCTACATCATATAATTCTTGCTATGTTATGCTACATTATAAAGGTTACTATCACTTTCACCATTTTACAATTGAGGTGAGTATTAATGGAGCCAAGACATTTGCCCTTGGTTTAATCGTGAGTAGCAGAGGTGGGATGCAAGATAAGTGTGCATGACTCCAAAGAACACAATTTTATCCACCAGGATGCCCTGCATCCCTAATGAAGTGCTTGATACCTGCTAAGCACTCAAGAACTATATGTTGAGTAAAGAAAGGAGTGCGTGATAGAGGGTACTTCAAGAATATGATAGAAGTATGAAAAAACTTGTATGACCTCAATGTGGTTAAAAAAAAAAATCTGTCTGTGCATCAGGGAAGAACCTTCGTAGTGTTGGCAAAATAAACAAACTCTTGGAATTTTCAAAACGGGATTTGCCCTGCATATATTTTGAGTAGAAAGTCCTTAGGGCATTCCTGCAAATGTGCATCCGCCCAAACTTGAAAGGCGAGTCAGTCTAATCTTTGTAATGATGGTAGGACCCAGATCTGCTAAGAGGCACCACATCCAGCTTTCTAAACAATTTCATCAGCATCATCCCTGAGCCTTATTTAATCTTAAACAGTAGGAAGGAGCCCTTACAATCAGTTACTGGAACACAGCCAAGCCCTCAACCATGCCTGCTGCAACAGGTCCCCATGACTTTGGGCACGTGCTCAAGATGGATGTTGGCATGGTCCGAAAGCACAACTCTAGGGGACACTGAAGTGAGGAGGCAATAGGCAGGGTGGGCAGGTAATGGACAAGTTGGGGCTGGACAAAGGCAAGTAGGGCATAGCTAGGAAACCTCAGCAGGACCAGTAGCAGGAACAGTAGTGGCAGCTGCAGCAGAAGTGGTAGACGAATCTATTGTAGTTTTACTGTCAAGAGGGTTTGGCAGAAACTTTCTTAACTAGAGGAGGGATTTCAGAGGTGGAGCCAAAGCACTTCAGGTCACAGTGACCTGCTCTGTGAAGAAAATTTGAGACTGTTTCTATACAGCCTAGCAACTAAGAAGTCAGCCAGTCAGCACCGCTTGACAACTTGGAAACATACTTACCACACTGACCTATTATGTTTGGGTGCTCACTCCTGATGCATAAGTGAGTGCACGCAATGCCTTTTGTAATACAACCATTAAGAATGAAAAAAAATGAGTCACTCACTTCCTAAATTTGCATCTTACCCATTAAAACTAACACAACAATTGGCAAAATTTACTTGAATGAGCAACCCAGTCATTCTTCTTACCTCCTCTTCTAATTAGATATCTTCTTCCCCATCATATGTTCTCTACTATTGATAGTACCCAGTGTGTTGTCAAAACATTGGCTGTTTCATAATAAATCATTACATCTCAAACCAGAATTTCCCCAGAATACATCATGGTGAAATCACATCACACATTCGACTTATTCAAATGTATATAATGAAATTAAAAATGCATCAGTTTTTTTCTACACTCTAATCACACCAAAACAATTTGATTTTTAAAAAACGGGCAAAGTACTTGAACCTACATGTCTCTACATAAGATAAACTAATAAATAAGCACATGAAAAGATGCCCAATGTCACCAATAATTAGGAAAATGCAAATCAAAGCCATATTGAAATATTTCACTTCCATTAAGACAGCAACCATAAAAATCCTCAAACAAATAAAAAATAACAAGAGTTGACATGAATGTTGAGAAACTACGACCTTTGTGCATTGCTGCTGCTAATGTAAAATGGTGCAACTGCTATGAAAATGGAATGGCAGTTTTTCAAAAAATTAGAAACAGAATTACCATATGATCCAACAATTCCACCTCTAGCATACACTCAAAAGAATTAAAAACAGGGACTCAGATATTTGTATACCCAAGTGATATAGTTTGCTTGTGTACCCATGCAAATCTTATCTTAAATTATAGCTCCTATAATTCCCATGTGTTGTAGGAGGGACCTGGTGAGAGAGAATTGAATCATGGGGTTGGTTTTCCCCATACTGTTCTCATGGTAGTGAATAAGTCTCACGAGATCTGATGGTTTTTTTTTTTTTTTTTTTTTTTGAGACGGAGTCTCGCTCTGTCGCCCGGGCTGGAGTGCAGTGGCCGGATCTCAGCTCACTGCAAGCTCCGCCTCCCGGGTTTACGCCATTCTCCTGCCTCAGCCTCCCGAGTAGCTGGGACTACAGGCGCCCGCCACCTCACCCCGCTAGTTTTTTGTATTTTTTAGTAGAGACGGGGTTTCACCATGTTAGCCAGGATGGTCTCGATCTTCTGACCTCGTGATCCGCCCGTCTCGGCCTCCCAAAGCGCTGGGATTACAAGATCTGATGGTTTTATAAACAGGAGTTCTCCTGCACAAGCTGTCTCTTTGCAAGCCGCCACGTAAGATGTGCCTTTGTTCTTCTTCAACTTCCACCACGATTGTGAGACCACCCCAGCCACGTGGAACTATGAGTCAATTAAACCTCTTTCTTTTATAAATTACCCAGTCTTGGGTATGTCTTTATCAGCAGCATGAAAATGGACTAACACACCAAGTTTATTGCAGCATGATTTACAATAGCTAAAAGGTAGAGGCAACCCAAGTGTACATCTGCGGATAAATGAATAAACAAATTTGGCAAATGTATACAACAGATATTATTCAGTCTTGAAAAGGAAGGGAATTCAAAACATGAATAAATTTTGAAGCCATTGTGCTAGGTGAAATAAGCCAGTCACAAAAGGACAAATACTACATGATTCCACTACTATGAGGTACTTAGAGAGGTCATTTCATAGAGACAGAAAGATAAATGATGGCTGACAGGGACTGGTGGATTGAGGGCATGGGGGGATAGGTGATGGAGAACTTATTTTTTAATGAGTTAGTTTTGGAAGATGAGAAAAAATTTCTGAGATGAGTGGAAATGATCGTTTCAAAACAGTATAAATGTACTTAACACCACTAAACTGTATGCTGAAAATGGTTAAAATGGTTAATTTTATGTTTTATATATATTTTACCATAATTTAAGAATGCATTCATTATTATACTGTGCTTTATGGTATACATTCATATGTACATATACAAAGTTATTTATAAAAACGATATGTACTTTATCTTACTTCATGGGTAATTGAAAAGGTTTTAAATGGTAATTTTTCTATGTGTAATTATTAATTTACAAACTCAGTTTCTAACTTAACCATTGTTTAGGATGCAACTCCACTGAATTTTTCTCTTCAAATTTTGAAAAGATCAATGATGGCAGAAAGGTGAAACAGAGTAATGTGTGTGTGTGTGTGTTGAGGGGGAGTATTATGGACTAAATTATATGGTACAGTTTAGTAGGTAATGGTTTAAATTCCCAAAGGTCTTCTCTAAATTCATTAGATCACTGAGCATCCAAATTTCAAATGATGTCTCCATTCCATTTTGATTGAGGATCCATGAATAACTGAGTGCCTTTTTTTTTAAATGTAAAAATCATTGGCCACGATTTGAGACATATTTTTATTTCCTGGGAGAAAACTACAAGGTAAATGGACTTTATATGAGTTCATATTACTTCATGAAATTTTGCTGACAAAACACATCAGAATAGATTGGACATACAAATTTTTGGTAAAAGTTATAACCAAGAGTTTAAAAGGAAAATGCATGAAAGCCATCATAAATCAGAAAATTTCGCTTTATTATTTCCAAAAATTATGTCAATCATGTAATCATCTGTCAGTTTGGCCATCCCTTTGTAGTATGTTGTTGAAAAGCACACCATTGCCTACAGTCTTATTCCTAAAGCACCCACACATTTTTCTCTTTTCAACATAAGGAATTTATTTTCTACTCATAGTACCTTTTGCTGCAATCGCATTCAATTCTATGGATCTTGGTGACAAAGTATCCCTGAGAGCTATTACTGGAAATAGAAATAGGAAACAGTGGGATCTCTGAGCCTGTTAACTTCTTTATTTCAGAATCTTAGCAGGAGAGTGCAGAAGGGTCACTGGAAAAGAAAAGACATGTTTTGAAATGGCTGAAACTTCTCAAACATCACAATCTACTTCGCAGCTACAGTAAAAGGTATAATCTCCTTTCCTGGTGAAAATGGTAGAACTCAATCACAGAGAGGCTTATTTCTGAGCTCTTTTAGAATCAGTTAAATTCATTTCTCCTGACTATCTAGAACCAGAAGAAAATCTCCTGTGTTTAATGTTCTGTGCAAAGAAACAAGGGATAGACATCTTGAGTGTCGTTAGTGAAAGTGAAGTGAAAATGGAAAGCATTGACTCTTTGACATGGGACACCTCACAGGCACATCAGGAACTCTCTTGCCAAAAGAAGAAAAGCTTATCTTGACAGCCTTCTCATATCCTACATAGAAATTCCTGGAGGTGAAAATGATCTAGCTCTAACCTAATGCTTAGTGATGTGATTGTTGACTCTCTTATTCTATGAAAGACAACCCTAGCAGGATATTGGAATGACGTTTGATTCTGTACTAAGAACTATGATTTCAGTTGATAGTTTTATCGAAAAATCTGAAAACCATACTCCCTGACCTACCTGAAAACTTTGATCTCTTGCTAACTAGAGATCACATCTATGAGTAATCTTTCACTTTTTAAAAGCACCAGAATTTCAATATGTCTAAGGAGAGAGTAAAGGAAAAAAAAATATATATCTATGTCAAAGCTGTCTGTCTCACAATTTTATTTTAGTTGTTTCATAAAATTTTGATATTCCTAAACTTCTCTCGACTCTTCTATGTCAGTTCTACTTTATAGGAATAAATGTGGAGACTGCTCTCCCCAGACAATTGTCCAAAGTGCCACAACACTTCCTACCCATATGCAATGCATAACAAGCTATCTCATGTCAGCAGGAAGCCTAGAAAATACAACTCCTAGAAGACAGAAAAACCTGTCTTGTTTAGCTTTATCACCTCCCAGCTGCCCCCAACAAGACTTGCATGTGGCTTTGCCATGGTGAACACTCACTTATTGCTTATTGAACTGGAATCTTATTTTAAGGTTCTTTATTAATCTCAGAAGCCATCTTCTTAGTGAGTTTCTCAGAGAAAGCTGACTGATTCAAAACAATATTCTAATGAGATCAAGAGTGTTTTCTTTAAATAAAGTAAATTAAGAACTTGAATTCTTGCCTTGCATGTATCAACTTTAATAGTTATACATAACTTTTTGTTTGTTTTTAGTAGAGACTGGGTCTTACTAAGTTGCCAGGGCTGGCCTCAAACTCTCAGCCTCAAGCAATCCTTTGGCCTTGGCCTCCCAACGTGCTGCGATGACAGGTATGAGCCACTGTGCCCAGCCTGTACACAACTATTTTTATTCAATAGGCGAAGACAATGTTAACTGGTGTATTCAATGTCTGAAAATGTTACAGCTAGAAACATGGCCCACAATTCATGATGCCTACTCTTATGATTTATAAAACTTTAAAAGTTGTATTTTCTTATATTATGTAAGAAATGATTTGGTGATGTTCCATGATTCATGCTATTGGACAAGGATCTCTCCTCAGCAAAGCAGAGGGAAAGTTCCCAGAATTCTAGGCTGAGTCAGATTCCAGCAGGTCCCTATTGCTTTCTCTCCCTACTGCTAATGGGTAGACAGAATGATTAACTTACTGTGGGCTTGGTGTTATATGAGAGATGAAAAAAGGGAGTGCCTCCAGTTGCGATGTTCAACACATTTTACAATCTTGCTGGCGAGATCAAAAGAACAGATATAAAACAAGAAGATACTAAGACTTAAACCATGAAGCACTAACTATTGCACCAAGGACTGGGAAGTCTCAGTGAAAAAGTGAAGTTTACATTAGGTCTTGAATGGAGAATATAATTTGAAAACACAAGAGAAAACTCATTACTGGATATGGGGGAATAAATGATGAGAGTAAGAAAGATCACCGCATGAGGAAAGAACAAGGATATTGATTTGACAAAAATAGAGTTGAAGAGGCCAGGGACTGATAGCAAATGACCTTGCATGTGTAGGCTAAAACACATTATCCTTCTTTACATCCTTAGTACCCTGAATAGTGCCTGGTACATGACCTACACTCAATAACTATTTATTGAGTTTAAGTGAAGCAGATTAGAAAAGATTTTTTCTCAAAATCAAGCAGGGATGTTCCGACAGGATGTGATACATTAATGAAGATTTCCTGATCAGGAAAGTGTTATGGTGTAAATACATAACCATGCTTTGGAAGATTGATTGCTAGAGGAGAGAGAGCACATTGCCTGTGGATTCAGATGAGCCTGTAAATTGTATGACCATGGGCAAATTACTGAACATTTCTAAGCTTCACTTTCTTTGTAATAAAGCAGGATGTAATCTTTACCTTGGAGGGCTATTGAGAGAATTGACTGAAATAATATGCACCAGGTTCCCAGCAAGGGGTCTCGTATTGTAATGCTTTATAAATTCTACCCACTTTTTCTTCCTGGACAATGACATTGCAAACTGGTTGAAAAGGAGAAGAGACAAGCAATAGGGAAAGAGTGGCCTGGAATAGGATGGAGGTACCATGGATGTCCAAAACAGTCTAAGGAAAAAAGCAAGACTTAGAAATAATTGTTCCTAGGGCATGAATCAAACATACAACAAAAATTTTTATTCTAATATAAGTGAGAATGGTTTGTAAACTAATAAAAAAAAATGGTTGTTGAGAATATTGGATATTTTGGAAGATCTATCTTAACCTTTAAACATAATTACATTTCCCAATTATGTTCTTAAATGTTCCTTCAGAAGGTTCTGACTTGTTTAGCAAAATCTTACAGAGTTTTCTTAAAAATAAAGAAAATATATTTTATAGGAAAACAAGAAATATAACCAAAGAAAAGCTACTCTAAGTAAAGGAACACTGTGAAAAGTCAGCTCTTTAATACAACCTCATGGGTTAATGTAAAGAATTAAAAAGACACTAAGTTTTCTAGTGATCTATAAGAACGTTGGACATTGGTTTATTTTGGCAGATCATTTTATTGAGGATTCCATTCTAAGAAACAGTGCAGCATACTATACAGATTTAGAAAAGTAATTATACATGAAATATCTTTAAATATTAATTAATTTATATTAGCAACCAATGCTTGCCTAGAATGCCAGCAGTACGTAAAGAAATATTGGTGTGTCTTAATGAAGGAATGGCAGGTCAACTGCCAAAAGTGAAAATATCTTTGCCTGAAGCTATTTTAAGTAAGATATGTCCCACCTTCACTTCCCAAAACAGGAAAAAAATTAGACAAAGGTGAGTCATTTTGTACAATTAACAAAATAATAAATTTCAATAGAAATGAAGCTTAAATTAAAAGTTTACTTTTACTGAAAAATCATTTTGACTTTTGGACTTACCTAGATAATAATATAAGAGATGAAATGTTTGTCCTAAGTCATACAAGATTCAAGGGAAACAGAACTGGTCTTTGTTGTATAAACAAAGTCAAAGATAAATAATCAACGAGGCTGAGCGGCAATCTAATTTGAAAGAGTTTGGAATAAATATAAATTCCTATCAGCTCTGCATGTATAATTCCTGGGCAGCATCGGTCTTTTCCTGTCTGGTCACAAATGCTTCTGACATGTATGGATCTCCACCTTTTTGATGACTCTGCTCTGAACAATGAATATGAAGATAAATATGTCCCCCACATAAAGAACTACAGCCATCTTACAAACTGTTATCGCCTATCACCATAGCACCCTGTCTTCAGTTATAGGAGGCAGAAAAGAAATCTGACCATGCCAGTCCTTACTGAAAATCCTTCAGAAGGTCCACAGCTTTGAGGATAAATTCCAACCACTGGAGTATGTAAGGAATAGATGGGAGCCCCTTCTACTGTATAGGATCAACTCTTGTTTTCCCTCAGGATGGACCCCATATTCCAGTGCTGGTAAACCACTTGACATTTCCAGACCTTTTCTCTTGGGCAGGCTTAGAACACCCTTCCCCTTGGAATTTCATCTCTGGACAATTACCTGTGTTGTTACACCTTACAGAAAACTCTCTGGATATCCTCTTCAAACTCTATTGGACACAGTGCTTTCGCAGAAACCCTCTCATAGTCTTTCTTCTAATAAATTTCTTTCCCACCCACTAGAATATGAGTTTTGTAAGAGCGGGGATTGTGTTCTTGTATCTTTAGCATACAGCACAGTTTGAGGCAGCTAGCAGATACTGGTGAACTAATGAGGTGGAAGGAACTCAATTTGATTTCAACTACAAATAGTTTAAGGAAGGTTTCAGGAACATCTGAAGTCAGATACAATCTCTACATTAGTGCTGTTTTCCAAACATCACTGTAGCCGTTCAGTTTCTCCACCCAGCTCCCCTTCAATATACATTATTTAAAAAAATCTTTTATTCTCTACTTCAAATTACTCCCCTACACAAAAACCACCAAGAAGACTCTTGAATTTGAGATACTCCAGAAATTTCACATTCTTGGCAAATACTTTGAGGTTCAGTTTCTCCTGAAAGGAACCCACTTCTATGAATCTGATTGAAAAATATGGCCTTATTCTCTTTTATGCAAGATGCTATTTGATGGATTCAGTGCAGCTTTACAAGTGAATTCTGAGTGATTGGTGAAAATAAAATGTAATACCACTGGAATGGTATAGATCAGACTTTCACCAAGAAGATAAATTTCTGTTCATATAATTCTCTCATTTCAACATGCAAATTAAAAAATAAAAGTTGGAAATGGAAATGTTGGTGTGGCCCCACCCCTTTGTTTTGCTTGCAAACTCCTGAGATGCAACTAGGAACAGAATATTCCGCACTAATTTGTTGTCTGTGTGACAAAGAGATGAGGGTGGCAGCATCTTTGTTTGATGACGGTTTGATAAAGCGATTTTATTGTTCTTAACAGTGACTTAAGGGAAACACAGTCCCCACTTAACATTTGACACAGAGCCACATGTCTTCAGAGTACATGTATGTGTACACTGTACATATGCTATATATATCCTAAATAAACTCACTGCTTTGTTTCTGAAGAGAATCAGCTTAGCAGTCGTGTACTGTATATATAAAATATGCACACACATATATGCTATCTATACATGTATGTGTTTGCAGTGACTAAAACAGTATGCATGAATGTGTATGTTAGGATGAGTTTCCTTGACTATAACCCAGACCTGCTGCCAAGATTATTCATAAAGATTACAACATGTTATCAGGGCAAATTCAACATTCCATAGTTTTTTTTTTTTTTTTTTTTTTTTTTTTTTTTTTTTTTCTGTTTAGATAGTGTTTCTATAGACAACTGATTGGAGTCTATAGCTATCATTCACCTTTCCAAATTATTTTGTCAGAAGTCATAGAGTTTTTTGTTTCTTCATGCATTTTTTTTCTGTTAATCTAAAAAAGAAGAAAAAGTTTTGACATGGTGTTAGTTGTTACCCCTCCAGAGTATTTAGAGACCAACTTTAATCAAAGTGAAAGGAAAATATAATATGGAGTAATTTGCCCTTGCCCCATCCCTCAAGTTGGAGCCAGAACAGACTACACGTTTCTATCATCAGAGATATTTTTAGTCACAGGGTGTATGGTTTTCTAGGGTCAAGCAATGTCCCCACGATCATTTGCCTCCACCATTCCTAAGCTACGATATAGACTCATGAACATGTAGACAGGGAATGTCTCTGCAAAGAGAGAAACCATCCAGAGTACAGGGATGTCAGAAAGGAAGAACACAGATGAAAGAGCCAAAGAAGAGGCTCAAATATACAACCTCTGCTCTGTAAGTCTCAGGAAAGGACGATTCCTGTTGAGTTAAGGAGTAACTCATAAGAAAGCAGGAGAATCGCAGTGCCTCCAACAACTCTGCTTCTTCCAAGAAGATAACTGAATTATTGACAGTTCTTCTGGAAAATAACCTTCCATTGGAGGGATGAGAAGAGACCCTGAATTTTTCATAAAAACTCTGTGAAACTTGGCAAAAAAAAAAAAAAAAAAAAGAAGAAGAAGAAGAAGGAGAAGAAGAAACACTGCTTTGGAAATTTTATTGATTTAAAAATACATATGAAGATGACATTAAAAATAAGGTTCATACTTGTCATAAATTGAACAAAGGTGATCCTATGTACTTGCATGGCAATGGATTTTTAAAACATACAGAAAAAAATAGTTTTATGTTTTAGAGCTAGCTAGGGTTGTAGTGTTCTAAAACCTGATACCAAATTTTGGCTAATCTTTTCATATATCCCTTTTTCCTTAGTGATTAGAAATAAACAACTTTAGTGATCATAATATCCTTAAATGTAAAATAGTTAAGTTTAAAACTTTTCAAAAGACTTTTTCTATATTGTAAATGAATTAACAATAGCTATTAGATTTTTAGATTTCCCAATTTATTTTGTCAACACGCTTTTGTCTATGGGATTTAGAAAATAAAATTAGTGATATTTTTCCTAATCCAGAATAAATTTTCTTTTTTCTCTGTATGCATTCTAGCCAGATGAGTGGGCAATTATTTTGAAGGTTGACAATCTGCTCCAAGTCTTAGAAAGCAGGCAAGTTCCCAAAGAAAGAAGAAAAAGATTTGGGATCTCAGTTTAGAGTTATGGAAATTACATGGAGTTTAATGATAGAGAAACACTTAAAGAAAAACAATAAACCTGGCTCTGCTATTTATTGGTTTTGTAATCTTGGGCAAATTGTTTTTGGCTTTGCCTCTGTTTCTCAATTTTTTAAATGATGGCAGTGGAGGGGAGGGGGAGATCACCTTCCAGAGATGTCCTGGCAATTAAATGAGTTATTGTTACACTAAACATCTGATTCTGTGTCTGACTTTCTTCTTCACATGCTTCCTTTCAAACTTACTGACCTTCTTTTTTCACCTGAAACAAGTAAAGGAATAAAAAAGGTTTCCCTGACTTCTGAAAGTTATGAAATCTGTGGTACAACAGACACATCCTGTTTCTGTGCAGCATGAGTTATTCAGCATTATTAGTAGACACATTGCTGCTTCCAGGCACAGGAGCATTTCTGAATGTGGTTCAATAGAAGCGCTTTTAGTAAAACACTTCATTAATTCCAGATACTCCACCACAGCATAGTGTTATCACTGAATTCTGTTGACCTAGTTAAGCCATCTCTAATTTTATTCCTGAAAGTCTATAATTAGGATGGTCTGAAATAGCCTGAAAATATTCAGTGCCAGCACTTGTCTCAAAAGGCAAGTAGCAAAACCTTCAATAAGGCCTTTTCTGAGATTTGTTCTTTTATGTCACTGGATTTGACATCTTTCAGCATGGAGAGAGAAGGGGGAAAGGAGAGGGTAGATTAGGAGGAAACCAGGGAGAAGAGAGAAAGAGAGGGGAGGAGAAGAAGCAGAAATAATAATCTCTCAGTTTTGTGAATTTCATCAAATTGTTGACCAGGTCATTACTCAAATTCGTTAGTAGATATCTGAAATCTGTGAGTAAACGTTGTGAGAATCATCCCTAATAAGCATTCTCTCTCTTTAAAAAATATATTTATTTTTATTTTTAATGTTGTGGGTACACAGTAGGTGTATATATTTCAACGAACAAACAGATCTTTACATCAACACGGCTTCTGCTTTTGTGACTGGGGCTTTTAAGAGCACAATACCACTGTTCAGAAACAGCTAGACACGAATGTAACAGTATTTTCCAACTCAAGCGCCCCTCTTATCCCTTCCTCCAGCAAAGAGAGCTTCAGAAACGCAACACCTATCAAATAGTTCCTCAGAAATGCCAGATTGCTGGGATTTTAGAGCCCTACTTTTTTTTTTCCTTTTTGACATTTAGACAGATTGAGTTTGAGAGAGGAAGTGACTCTGAGTCCAGACTGCCCCGCACCACTGTCAGAGGAAATAACTGAAGTAAAATGAAGTGATAATATACTGTAGAATATTTAACAGAGAGAAAGGCAGAGGAAAATGGCAATCTGGGAATATACAGCGAATCCCCAAAATAGACACTGGCTCCAGTGCCAGAACAAATGCCAAGTACAGTAGATCATAAAATGGTAAAACGACCTTGCCCTGTGGGCTGTGTGTTGACACAGGAAAAATGGCTCCCCAATAGCCGGCATAGCCGGGTCTTTATTCGCAGTTTCTGCTATCGTTTGTCAGGGACCCTGCCAACTTTCCTCTCTACTCCTTTCTGTATATTCATCAGTGAGAGAGCTGGTAAGTAACCACCTTAATGACTGCAGCATGTTGCGGTAGGATTAATGACAGATAAAGTACAACTCTGGGCTCTTATGTCACGTTGTGAATGAAATCAGAGGGTTCTGGGGAGGATATTAGCAAAGCTCCCTCCATTTTGTGGAAGACTCAAGGTGACTAGGGACATTTAGATTTCCCTCCCAAGGAAAGCTATGATAAATAGAGCGGTGAAGGAAAAATATACCCCCTTCTGTGCGCTTAATGAGTGACCTGCCACCTTCAGGGGAATGGGATTAGAATGCTGACGTGTCTTAGCTTGATGCAAAGGTTGAAAAATTGACAAAACAAGCCTTCGTCATTTGCTGAAAGCCACAGAGAGGAAAGATGCTTGGAGCAGGGAAAACATCCTTTAAAAGAATACTTCTACCTCATATTCGTGGTAGAATTGGGGAGATTTACATTCGAAGAAGGCCTGATTGCCTTTTTTACTGTGTGGATAGAAGAGAGTAGTCGTTTTTCCTCATATCCTGGCAAATTTTCGTTTAATCTTTGTTTTAAGGCTTTCCGGTATGCAGGTGACTGCTGGCCAGCCATTGAGGCTGAGATCATCATCAACATTAAGAATTAAGAAGACTTCATCCTAGCTTTCTTTCTCTTTTTTCTCCTCTTTTTTCCTTTCCTTCTTTTCTTCCTTCCATTCTTTCTATCTTCTTTTTTTCTCGGTTTCTTCCAACTTAAAGACAATCTTTAACATTGTACAAAAGAAAAAATAACAAGTAAATCAGCTTACAGAGAAAAGGTTTTCGCGGAGAAAGTAATAGGAAAAAGTATACAAGCAAGAGCCGACAGAAATCTGGTGAAGACGTGGCCCTGGGATGAGTGTTTGGAGACGGTATGCATTTAGGAATACATGTATACACTACGGAAAGTTTCCCACTAAAAGAAAAGATTACTTCTGGTTCCTAAATGCGAAAAACGAAGTGATTTTAAACCCTGGCTGAAGTTTCTACACGTGTGTGAATTTATACAGTTTCAATAAAAAGGGGGCTGTCATTTGTCAAAAGTAAAGTTCCTGTGATTTGGGGTAGAAATTAAACTGGAAAAATGATTGTCCAGAGTTTCTATTAGAATTGTATATAGTTTTTAGGATAGAAGTTAGTTCAGTCTTGGTAAATAGAAACTTCTCATTTCAGAGAAAAAAAAAAAAAAAAAACTTTACTAAAATCCCAGAATATTTCTTTATAAAATAATTCCTACATAACTAGTTTTCCTTCAAGTTCCAAAGGATTTAATTAAGGGAGAAATTAATTGGCAAGTCAATTTGGACTTTTCTCTAATATAAAATGTTTTAAAAGTACTTCTATAGTTTACATAAACTAATATATTATTTGAATTATTTTTTAATAGGATAACATATTGATATGCATTGAAGGAATTTTTAGTATGGCAACTGAAACAAATATCTTCATTAAAAAGAAATTAAGTGTATTAAAGAAAATTCATAAAAATATGGAAAAATTTTTAAAAGGCTTCTCTACCATGTAAACATAACTGCTGTTAACATTTTAATGTGTATCCTCCAATTCTTGTTTCACAATGAATTCATTCTTTAAAATATTTTCAGTTGTAATTTTACTGCTTGCATAATTTATTAGTGATAATGATAATAGTTATAATTTATTCAGTATTTATAATGTACCAGGTATACTATCTATTTTACATTTAATCACTAAATTAATTGTGTAAAATAGGAAGGTAAAGAAATTGAGATTCAAACTTGCCAAAGAGGACATAGTAAGTATTGCAGCTAAACTTGAACTCAGTTTTGATTTTCTATGCTCATTCCACATCACTATGCCTGTCTACCTAATGTAAGAATATTTAAACCTCAATATCTTACATAAATGATATTGTAACTATAAGAGTTTCCCACTCTGAGTAGGTACAAATATCGAAAAAATAGGGTTTCACACAAAACAGCCCTATGAGGAAACTGTGGTGGATAGTACACATTTGTGACAAAGTTTCAACTAAAAATCTAAGTGCAATTTAGCTTTTTTTTTTTTTTTTTTGGCTAATAATAAGGATTGTGGTTCATGCCAGAGTGTGCCCAGTGGTGAAAATATACATTATTTACTCTGAAACTTCTAAATCTATTGCTTACATGTGATAATATGTAGTATAAACTTATTTATCTTACATATTGTTATGATTTTCATTTCAATGGGGTCGTAAGATCTCATCATGGTATTCCCCTGTGTTGTGTTCTTGAACGTTAATTATATGAAAGTAGAACAATTTTCCCATACAAAGGAAAAGGATGGGAAAGGAGAGGCTGTCTGACAGCTTCAATTATTCTGTGTCTCTATGATACACAGGACACTATTTGAACCTGTAGCAATTTGCTGGCACGAAGAGTATCAAAAGCATATTCGGTGAATGAGAGGAAGGATAGCAATTCCTTCTAT
Source organism: Rhinopithecus roxellana (assembly GCF_007565055.1). Classification (NCBI taxonomy): domain Eukaryota; kingdom Metazoa; phylum Chordata; class Mammalia; order Primates; family Cercopithecidae; genus Rhinopithecus; species Rhinopithecus roxellana. The sequence continues at coordinate 80,401,291 of NC_044557.1, forward strand.
TAGACTGGCAATTGACCATCTGCTTCAGAGACTAGTGTTTAACCTGCAAGTAATCACGGTAAAATAGCTTGATGATGTGTCTGTCAGGCTTTTCATTTTTCCTGGGTAGGGGCAAGTTGGGAAAGGAGTGGTTAAAAATGCAGACTTCTGGTTGACCTCCCATCCTGTTGGAATCCTAGGTACATTCAGTACCTTTGAGCACCTTCTTCTAAGATCAACCAGAAGAAAGGTACCACATTCAGTATTCAGTTAAATAAAATCAAATTTAAGTTTCATTCTCTAATATTTCTTTAGCAAGATACTTCTAGCATCAGATGAAATTTGCAGTTTGTTACTGGTGCTCTTCCATGTGTCTTAGAATCACCATCTGAACACTACGACTGTTAATGCCAAAGGATTTATTTGAAAATTTTTCTGTATATGTTATTTCAGTCTTTTTGGAAGTTATTTGGAGCTATTATTGGATATAGTTAAATTATATGCACTTCTTAAAGAGAAGTATGCTTTTGATAATTAGATTTCTATCTTCTTATGCAGCTTAACATAAGGGAGCATGATACTATTAGATAACAAACGTCCAGGTGGCTGCAGCTAAAGCAGTAGGTTTGATATTTGAAGACAGTAAATAATCGTGAAATAATTTTGCTTGAATGTCTTTTTGTTTTTAGTACTTGGAAATTTCTTTTTAACTCAACCTAAAAATTTGTCTTTTTACTGGCAAATGGTTAGAGAAAAAAAGGAAGAGTATATTCCCAGCAAGAGCAAAATTTACACACTAGAATTACACAGATCGATGCAGTAACTTACAGCATCAGGAATAGTTAGTGCTTGAAGTTACAATAGTTCCTTTTCGGGGCTTAAGTATTTCAGAACTTAGAGGCATTGAAATATTTTATCCCTTTCCAAAATCCCCATCAATTTTTGTTACCAACACAAGCACAGTGATAGCTCTTTTATACACTGTTAATTAATTGTCATTTACTCATTTATTTCGCAAATATTTTTGAGTAACTTATTCTGTACCAGGCACTATTCTAGGTTCTTGGGGATGCTTCAATGAGTGAAAACAAAACAAAACAAAAAATTCCTTCCCTTCATGGAGTTTACATGCTGGTGTGGCAAACAGGCAATAATCAGATAATTAATACATGTATAGCATAGTAGATAGTGATAAATATCAAGAAAAAAGTGAATCAGAGAAGGTGATTAAAAATGCTGAGAAGGGGGGTACTAATATTTTAAGTATATTGGAATTGGAGCAAAGACCTGAAAAAGGAAGGGTATGAGTAATATAGCCATCTGAAAGACAATCACTCCAGACAAGTGCTGTCCAATAGACTGGCCATGAGTCTCATGTAAACACCACATTGGACAACAAGGTGTGGAAATTCTCCACCATCGCAGAAAGTTCTAATGGACGGTGCTGCTCCCAACAGAAAGAATGGCAAATACACAGGTCCTGAAGAGATGGGCAACACAAGAAACAACAAGGAGGTCGGTATAGCTATAACTGAGTACAAGTGGGAGAGGGAAATAGGAGACAGAAAGTCAATGAGGGGCCTGAGTATGTAGAATCTCTCGGGGCCCTTCCTGGACTTTGAGATACTATTCTGAGCAAGATGGAGAGCCTTTGGAATGTGTTGAGTGGAAGGGTAATGTGCTCTATTTTGCACTGTGTCAGGGGCACTCTGACGGATGTTTTGAGAATTAAGAGGCCAGAGCACAAGTTAAAATATCATTGTGATCATCCAGGAAGAGGAAGAGCACTGTCCACCAGTAAAAGGCATAAACTGTAAGAAGTGGTAGATTCTAGATTGATATGGGAGTGAGATAAAGGCAAATAACCCACCCAGGGATACTTATTACAATGTGGGTTCTAGACACCCACTCACAGAAATTATGATTTGGCAGAACTATTATGGTACAGAAAAATCTGCATTTTTTAATCACATGAGAATTCTGATTCTTGTGCCCAACTCATTCCCCAACATGTAATTGCCCTGCATCCTCTGAAGGCTTTGAAATATACTTGTTTGGTGGCTTGTTTAACTTTAAATTTATAACTGAAGAACACTGGATGCTGGTGATGCAAGCAGTGTAGTCATCATTGGAGGAAGTAGAGGCCCACAAAATGCCTCTTTAATATCATTGTGAAGAAATGAATCCTTGACAGAAGTTTTTGGTTTTGCTTTCTGTTTTTGTTATTGTTATTTGGATTACATTTATGCATTCCCTAGAATTTAGCTAAAAGGCACATAACTGATGCTTAAGCCAAGGTGAGATGCCATTTCCACTTTTTAAAACAACATAGAAGTTACCATTTAGCACACACAGATTATGGACACACATATCTTCTCATCTGAAATGTGTTATATTTTCTCTGCCTGTGTGATAAGAAACTATTCCATGATCCGTTTTCTTTTTTCATGAAGAGTCCAATCTACCCCTTTTCATGAAATGATTTCCATATTCAGTATCAATAAATAATTATAAAATGATGAATAAATATCCACATTTTTATATTGATACTAAGGGAAATAGTTTTTCTCAGATACAAGTTAGTCCAGATAAAAATTTCTGTTCTTTTTTCTATCTTATTTTTTCTTCATTGCCTAGGAAGATAAGACAGAGTCAGACTTCAAGGAGGAAATTGGATAAAATGCATTTAAGAGAAAGAAAAAATGAAGATCAATCAGGCCGAAGTGAATAGTTTCAATTTGCCTACAGTCTGGCATAACTGTTACCATGATCTAACTGTGGGGAAAAAATGTTTTAACATACAATTTTTGCATAAGCAGCACATGAAGAGGAAAAATAAACCTAATATTGCCTTTGGGAGTATCTACATATTAGTGAAGGACTATGTAAAGGTGTCTGAAATTTCTATTTCAGTAAAACTTCTCTAAAAGTTTATTATTCATGATCTGTTCTTTTGCTTCAAACAATATCCTAAATACACCTTAGAGAGAATAAACTCATTTTAATCACAATCATTTTAATGTAAATTGATTGATCAGATCACTTTTCTTCTTGGAAAATTTCTGGCATTTATAGGCTTTAAAGTATTTAGCATCAGATGTTTAAAAAGAAAGAGGTGGGAATGAAGACAACAACTTTTACCGTTTTTTTTTTTTTAAGGGACCAGTTCAGAGAACAGCAAGAACCTGCATAGAAGTAATCATTTCTGAAAATCCAAATTACTTAGTGGCATCTGCTGAAGCACAGATGAGTTGAGTGCACTGTTCACCAGTTCCTGTAACTTTCCTTTGACTTGATCCATAGAACAGTAGCCAAGAATATGGTGATCAGTCATGGAGCCAATGGCATTGCTTCCTGAGGTTCTGAGAATATTCCTTCTATCTTATTCATTCCTCCACCTTTGGCCAGACAATTTTATAATGGGAATGATGATGACAGGGAAACTTACAGAGAGAAGAAAGGAAGTGCAGGGTGTGAGGGCAGGAAAACTTGAAGCATCTATTCTTCTATTTTCGGTCCCATAACTCCCCCAATATTATTCTTTGGCTCAGTCATACTAGTTTTTGCTCTGTCTGCCTACCCATAATATACATTTTTCCCCTAATTGATTGTTCTCATTAAGAAGCCTGTGGAGTCTGGCTCATGGAAAAATATTTGGGGCTTTACTGCATTTCTCAGTGATGGAAAACGTTCTTTTCATATATGTAAGAAATGTGAGAATTGGTCTTAGGTGAGACTTGGTATAAGAAGCCATACAAGCAAGAAGGAAAAGAAAAGAATATTTCCCCTAAGGTAAAATGGTAGTTATATAACGATGGTAGCAAAAGGAGATGACTACCAAGGAGGAACTCTTGCCAAGCCCACATGGGTATATAGATTAGCCATAATTAGCAGGGCATGGTGGTTCATGCCTGTAATCCCAGCACTTTGGGAGGCCAAGGCAGGTGGATCACTTGAGATCAGGAGTTTGAGATTAGCCATAATATACCCTATCTTGTGGCTTTGTGTTTCGGGTTAGAATACTTGTTATGAAGATGGCCTGTAGCAATGATTTTGGTCTTTCATTGAAAAAGGAAATTTTAAGCTCTTATAAACAAAGAAAAAATAAGAGTGTTCCAAGAATGTGTTAAGCATTCTGTAGATGGCTCAAGAATAATATATAAGTACTTCTGCATAAAGATATTACACTGAAACTTTGCTAAGCAACAGTGAAAATAGGTTTAAACATTCCAGGTGACTCAAGTTCAATATAATGGCAACACTAGTTAGAGTTTTCAAGCACTTTCTCTGATAAGCACTTTATATGCATTGTGTCATTTAACAATTGCATGGACTTTATGAAGTAGATATGATTATACCCATTTTTATAAAAAGGAAACTGAAGCACAAGGTCAAACAATGAGTAAAAGGCCAACTCAATACTGCAGTCCAACTTATAGAATTAAGTTGCCCGCTAGCGTGGATTCTGGGAGAGAGTTGATAAAGGGCAATATTAAATGACCATCACACATCTCTTCTAGTACCAGGCTGGCTATTCAATGACTTAACCAGTTCTAGCACTGAAATGACTGGGCAAAAATCAGACCATTTGGGTTTAGTCACTGTCCAAGTCTCAGAACCCACATTAATCTCCCCACTGTCACTACTCCACGGCTAGTAAGACTTTCTGGTATCCTCATATCAGAGAGGTTCTTATCATACATGTTCTCACTTGGAATCCCTCACCATAGACCACACTCACTTTTGCTTTGCCACTGGAACTGTCCATGTATTTCTAACAGTTTCTACTATATCCTCCCAATGTTGGTGGAGGGGTCTTTTCCCTTTGGCCTGAACTGGAACCTAGTTCTCCCTTCGAAATATTTTTTCCTGTGGCTTGTGTAGTTGAGACTCCTCTTTCCGCCAGAAACCATGACCAGGATATGTAGTTTAGCATTTTCCTGGGTCCCTATCACTACCTCCAGAGCTTATTCACCTCCCTGTGATGCTCATCATCCAGCTCTATCCCATCTCCTCACTTCCTCATTGCTTGTCATTGGCAAACTTCCAAATACTTTCCTTTAAGTGATTCTGAGACCCGTATATCCAGTTTGTTTTTAAAATAAATGTATTGAAGCAAAAAATTAAGTAAATGTAAAGAAGAATACATTGAATGAGATATAGAGCCATGGCAAAAGTAGTGAAGTCTGGGAAATCTTAACTTTACAATAAATAAATCCAAGATCGTTGCAAGCATTAAAGAGTCTCTATGGCCTAGTTTATGCCTGCTCGCATCTGAAACATTACCCTCCACCACTCCATTCTTCACCTTTTAAACCTTAGCCATGCAGAACTACATGTAGCTCTTTCTTACTTCCTTCAAGCCATGCTCACACCCACTTTTCTTAGCCACCCCAATCCAAGACCAATTTATTTAGCTAGATCCTATCCTTAACTCAGTTCAGTGATTACTTCTTACAAAGGCCTTAGCCTCATCAGGTTAGAGGTGGCGGTGGGAAGAGGAATTTAACTCCATAGCTATCTCTGTCATGTGTTCCTCATGTGGTTTTACAACAATCTATTATATGCCTGTCTCCCCTACTAGACTGTGGATTTCTTAAAAAGATGAACTATGGTGTAATTGTCTTTTCCCCACTGCACATGCATAGAGAAAGTTCTCAATGAATACTTGAGAAATGAATGGATACCACCAAAGTCTTTTGGGGAAAAGACTCGCTCACAATATCTTCCTTTTCATTATTCTCTGTATGCTCCTTTCATCATTTGCACAAGGTCCTAAATGTAATTTCAAAGTTGTAATTTTGCGTTTCAGAGACAGAATTGATGTAGTATTTTTTTTTCTAGAGGCATGGCTGCCTTTGACATTTAGGGCTGGAATGGGTGAGTATACACTTAAAAGTTTTGTTTGTGCACTCATGAAATTTTGTAGTGCCTCATTCAAAAAATCAAATGCTCTTAAAGTTCCTACCTCTTTCATTTTAAATAACACTCACGGTTGGTATCCCCTGAGTAAAATAAATAAAAAACCAGTATGTATCAGAGAGGACATTTAAAATTTTTAATTGAGCTGCTAACCTAATCAACCCCATCATCTGATATATGTCCTTTCCATTCTCATTTCCTGAAGCAAAGAACGAGGACTGTGCCTTGTTCCAAGAGGTGCATTATGTGAGTGCTGCTTAATCAGCACATATAGGTTTTATCTTCCAGTATACTTTCCTTCATTCTCTTGACTCCACTTTGCCTTTATTCTCCCCATAATTTCCAGAATCTTTGTTAGGCTCCTACTGAGCACTCCAAACATAAAGGGGATATGTTTGGCCTTAAATAAGAAAAGTTCTGTGATCTCAGAGGCACTTTCCATATGGACTTTTACAGAGGCAGACACTGGAATGCTTTCTTAGAAGACTCCAGAATGTTTCCAGAGAGACACAGGCAGGCAAATTAAAACTTCGGCAAGTGCAGGGCTGATTTACTGTACACAGTTGCCAGTGGCTTTACCAGAATATTTTGGGGTATAAATTGTAAACTTTTTTTTTTAATAGCAAGAACACAAGTAGGACATTATGAACCTTGTTGTTATGTAGACAAGGAAGCGAGAGGAGAGGCAGATGGATTTGCTTTAATGTATGTTCATTTATGTCCAGTGTGTCTCTTTTCATTTCTTTTATTATAAAAACTGGTTAGCAAAAGTAAGGGAAGAGAAAAGGTTTTCAGCACAAGAAGAACACAGTTTTGATGAAGAGGAGAAGAGTGTTATTTGAATGGCTTTTTTTGAGGGGGCAGTTCTGTAGAATGCTGTAACTGGCATCACCAGTATAAAGAGAGGCACTTCTGCAGTCTTCTCACATTACTTATTTTGAGGTTGACATATTTACCGTGTTTACAATGCACTGTACGAAGGTAGCACAGCATCACTGAGTGCCAGAAGGTATTGCTGGCATTTCCCACTGGTAGAAGGTCTGCAGAAAGAGATTGAGAGTACAAGACCAGCAAAGAACCTAGAGAAGTTCAAGCAGGTGCTGATGTTTTAATGAAACTTAAATTTCCGGAGCTACAAGTCTCAGGTAAGTTAGCAAATTGTGGTATAGAAAAAGATATAAATATAAATCATCACTTGTCAGTTCCAAGAATACAAATGTACGAAGAGTTGATCAGCAAGGAATTCTTTTCCTGCTCTCCTCCATCCTATCTCCCAGTAACCCACAAACATTAATCCTTTGTACTCAAATTTGTTGCCTAAATAACCTTTTCAAACAGCTATTTGAAATTTTACTATGCAATTTGTTGATTATGCAAATTTGAATATCCCCCCCAGTGATACTTCTTGACTAGCAACAATATAGAGAGTGCACAACTTTGCATATTGTAAATTCACATAAACATTTATATTTTTTAAGAATCCAATGAATTAGAGAATCTGTGGGTAGACGACATTTTTAAAGTCAGAAAGAGTCATTTGTATAGTTGAAATTAATTCTTGGAAACAATGTTTTCATTACTTGGTATTCTAGACCCAGTTCTTTTAAATAAATAATTAGCACAGTAGAAAAAAAGGTCCAGCAAAATTTTAAATGTGTCATTAATGTGTTCATTAATATTCAAAATTTACTGAAACAGATCTCTTAAACATCCTGAGGGATACCATAAAATTATTAATTTGGCTTTTATTTGAGAAAAATTCAGGCTTTTTAAGCTACAGCTCTAATTTAAATTTGATTTTCTGAGCAAAAATATGTATAACTGGTAAATAAGATTTTAACAATATAATGTGGCAAAAATTATTTTTCAAAAATATTTGACAATTCAAGGTAATAATAAGTGCACTTAAAAAATGTACATATGACAAAATAAAAATCTGTGCCTGTGCACTGTTGGTCTCCAATTGAATTGACATAGCATTTGTGAAAAATACTGCATGAGGGTAGAAGTGTGGATAAACATTAAGATCAAGGATCAATTCTTAATTGCTGAAAAACTAGTTGCTTGTACTTTTTAAATACTAGGAACAGCCTTCCTATAAGTATTTTACCATAATACTCTACCTTAAATCACCTACCACTTTAAGAAACAGTCCATCTTTCTGACACCTATCAGTTCATCTATTTTCTAAATCTCTATTATGCTTTAATTCTTCTCTGCTTTTGGCTGATGGTACTTACAGCTGTTGATCATTAAAGTTACATCTGGCCTACAATGAAGTAGTCTTTGCAAAAAGAAAAATTATTTATGTTTCTTCTCATGTTCCAGTGGACATCAGCTAAAGCAAGTCCAGAAGCAGATAGCCAGTCCTGTCCATGCAGCTGGTTAGCAGCATTACACACTGGCCTGGAAATCACTTTTTCTGTAGCTAATTTGAGTTTACAAACATTGGATAGGGAATATCATGTGCTGTCAACTAGATTCCTGAAGATTTACACATGTGGCAAAACTACTTGTCTGTATTAAAAAAAAAAAAAAAAAGCAAAAACAAAACAAGTATAAACGCATATTGGGAATAAGAACCTTTCAAAATTTAGCTATGTAGGTGGTGGTAAATTCTGGTTGCCAGAATCTCCTTAGATTAATATCAGGGTGATATTCTCCACAATTGACAATAGACAGTGGGACAGGGTGTTAATATATCACTGAAGTAACCCGAAGTATGCAAATTGAAACAGGAGCTTTTTTTTTTTTTCCTTAAATAAACTAAAGAATCATTGGAAATCCTGAGTCAAGGTGAAAAAAAAAAACCCCTCCATCTCTATCAAGAATTGCTTCCTCGGCCGGGCACGGTGGCTCACGCTTGTAATCCCAGCAGTTTGGGAGGCCGAGGCGGGCGGATCACGAGGTCAGGAGGTCGAGACCATCCTGGCTAACACAGTGAAACCCCGTCTCTACTAAAAAAAAATACAAAAAATGAGCCGGGCCAGGTGGCGGGCGCCTGTAGTCCCAGCTACTTGGGAGGCTGAGGCAGGAGAATGGCGTGAACCCGGGAGGCGGAGCTTGCAGTGAACTGAGATCCGGCCACTGCACTCCAGCCTGGGCGACAGAGCGAGACTCCGTCTCAAAAAAAAAAAAAAAAAAAGAATTGCTTCCTCAAATGACATCATCATTTATTTATATATAAGTCCATGAAAGTCTACTGGCAGAGTAGAATTCAAACAATTAGTAAACCTGCAGTCTTGACTTGTCATGTCATAAAGTAGTAGTCTTTCTTCATTTCATGCCATCATCAGCTCAGCTACTCAACAATTGTCGAAAGCAGCAGAGAGAGCAAATGAAAGTGAATCCACTTCTTGGCATTTGCCAGATAAGCCACAAATTAAATATCCTCTTAAAACAAAAAAGGATTTCAAGTCTCAGAAGAGAAATCAGTGCTGGGTGATAAATATTTCCACTTTTAAATTATATTTATTTCATAAAATCTTTTATTTGGCACTGTGTAAATTGTCAGCAATCTTTCCCTCATACCTGATTCATCTTTAAAACCACAATAGCATGATTTAGCTATTACATGGCCTTGTGATAGTAACAGTTGAAAAGTAAACTAAGGGAAATATTTAACAGAGGCAATGATCGAAACATCACATCGTGCACCTTAAATACACGTAATTTTTATTTAAAACAACAATTAATGAATGAAGGTAAACACAAATAAAAAGCCACGACAGTGATAAACTTTAAAATGACTAACTTATCTCTGAAAGAATGGAGACAAACCAGAAAGGAGTTTTTAAAATACTAAAATAGTTTTAAAAAATCAGATCCTTTGGAAGAATAAAAACGTCTTTAGAGTAGAGCTAAGAACCTGTGAGAGTAACACATCTTAGGCTGTGACATCAGTATTCTTAGCAGAGTTGGCTGCCCAGGTCTTTGAGCAGAAAGCTCCGACTTGAATACAGTAAGCATTAACCAATGCAGAAGTAACTGACTTAGGATATGGCATTACTCAAAAGTGGGTCATTTAAAAAAATTCTTAATACTTATTACAGAAACAAAGACATGTTTCTCTAGTGTAGGCATGTTAACTCTTGGTGTGCTGGACAAATTCCAGTTTGGGCACCGTATTTTAAAAGCAATAGAAAAATCTGGAACTCCATTTCATGTAGGAAAGCATATGGCTTGAAAGTAAATATAGTTTAAACATATGAAGCATATTAAATTAATTATTATAATTTAAGTGATTTGAAAAATGTCTTCAGTTTTTATGACATATGCTTCTAATGATTCACATTACCTGTAGGCACTTCAAAAGCACTGGGATTCCGATTCTCTTCAGTAATTAGGGGGTCAAATGATATGCTGAGTACATTAGAGAACAGAGCCCGGTGAAAGTGGGCCATGTGCCAAAATCATACCCTTCAAGACAGATGGGAACCAAGCCTCAGAATGGTCTGTAATTGTACCATTTTTTAAAGCCACACTTTAATGCTCTGAGGACACACAGAGGCTATATCTGAAGAATGTATACAATATTTGTACCCAAAGTTAAATGAAATATAAATCTTTGTCTGTGGGTTGTACCCATCTTAGAGACCTCATCAGAGGTACTACCCCCATACCACTATCCATCAGAAGTGTTTTTATTTCCTACAACATCTGAACATCCTAACCAGAACCAGGCAGTATGATCACTCATTCATTTATTCATTCATTCATCCCACAAATATCTACTGAGCACCTACAAAAAATATATGTTCTAGGCAATGCTTTAGGTACTGAGGAGCTTTGGTAAAGAGGAGAGAAGGTCATTGTCCTCTTTTATTTTATATTCCTTAGGGGGAGCACACAGTTGAAAAAACATAGAACTAAATAACTCCAAATAGCGGAGGGAAAAAATTACAAAAGGAAACTGGTAGAGAGTGGCTGATACAGGAGATATGAACTTCTTTAGCTTGGGTCATGCACAGAAGCCACACACCCAGAAGCAAGGGATATTTTGCTGAGACACAGGAGTAAAAAGATGGCCACACACACACACACAGAAGCAGGGGACACTTTGCTGAGACTAGGAGTGAAAAGGTGGCGATGGCGTTTTTTCTCTTGGAGGAACTGCCAGTTTATAGGCCTTGAGCTGGGAAAGACATGCTCAAGCAAGAGAGAGGCGTGGTGGTTGGAGCTGAGCATGTGGAGAGACAAGTGAAAAAACTGAAGTTGACAGTTTGGCAAAGTGAGATCATGTAGAGCTATTTAGGCTATAGTAAGGAGTTTGTATTATAGTCAACCTAAAATAATAGTAATAACCACAATTGGCTAATAACAAGAGGGAAGGGAACACATTGGGTGCTTACTATGTGCTAGGCAATGCTTTAAGCAACACAGATGGTCTCATCTATTTCCTGTCACTATCCCCATTTTATAAATGGGAAAGTCAAGCACAGAGAAATAAAGAAACTTCACCAAAGTCATCCAGCTAGTAAGAAAGAGACATTTGCAGATAAGTATGATAATTCTTAAATTGCAAATAAATTGCAAACACTCATGTAATTCTTAATCCTTCAGTTATCTCATGCCCTCAAATAGGTGTTTCATGTCATCTCTATCCAAGCCATTGTATTTTGCACAGCTAGAATGTTGTCTATTGTTTTTGTTTACATGGCTTCATGTCTTTTAGGACATGGTATGTAGGAAATTGCATGGTGAAGTGGGAAAAGCATCAGGCTCAAGAATTAGTGTCCAGTTTGACAGACCAGATGGAGAAGTGATTAAGACCATAGTTCTGGACTTAGACAAGCCTGGCTTTGTGACTTTGGGAAAATTGTTTGATAACTCTAAGTGTGTTTATCACTAAAAGGCAGATAATAATATTATGTCACACAGATGCTCATCCTTTGATTCAACAAATATTAATTGAATGTCTTCCATGTGCCAGGTACCTTTCTTGTCTATAAAGTGGAACAGAAAACAACCAAAAATATCTTTTTTATTTATTTTTATTTATTTATTTATTTTTTATTTTGAGACAAAATCTTGCTCTGTTGCCCAGGCTGGGGTACAGTGGCACAAGCTCAGCTCAGTCCAACCTGCACCTCCAGTTCAAGTGATTCTCCTGCCTCAGCTTCCCGAGTAGCTGGGATTACAAGCGTGCACCACCACACCCAGCTAATTTTTTTGTATTTTAATAGAGACGGGTCTTCACCATGTTGCCCAGGCTGGTCTCAAACTCCTGAGCTCAGGCATTTCACCCATCTCAGCCTTCCAAAGTGCCAGATGGAGAAGTGATTAAGACCATAGTTCTGGACTTAGACAAGCCTGGCTTTGTGACTTTGGACAAATTATTTGATAACTCTAAGTGTGTTTATCACTAAAAGGCAGATAATAATATTATGTCATACAGATGTACATTCATTGATTCAACAAATATTAATTGAATGTCTTCCATGTGCCACGTACCTTTCTTGTCTATAAAGTGGAACAGAAAACAAACAAAAATATCTTTATTTTATTTATTTATTTATTTATTTATTTATTTATCTATTTATTTTTGAGCCAAAGTCTTGCTCTGTTGCCCAGGCTGGAGTGCAGTGGCATAAGTTCAACTCACTCCAACCTGCACCTCCGGTTCAAGTGATTCTCCGGCCTCAGCTTCCCGAGTAGCTGGGATTACAAGCGTGCACCACCACACCCAGCTGATTTTTTTGTATTTTAGTAGACACGGGTCTTCAACATGTTGCCCAGGCTGGTCTCGAACTCCTGAGCTTAGGCATTTCACCCATCTCAGCCTTCCAAAGTGCTAGGATTACAGGCATGAGCCGCTACACCCAGGCAAAAATATCTGCCTCCATGTAGCTTACATTCTATTTGGACAGGCAAAGCTCAGACAAGGTTAATACATGTTAAACTGTATAGCAAAACATATAGTATTTTAGCTAGTGTTAAGTGCAGTGGAGAAAAAAAACAAAACAATAAGGGTGGTGAGAGGAATCAGGATAGAGAAAATACCTTCATTTTAGATATGGAGTCCAGGATAGGCTTCACTGATGAAGTCAACCTGAGGAAAGATCTGTAAGAAAAAAAGAAGCAAAAACACCCAAGGCAGACTATGAGTTGTGAGCAGACCTGTTGTATTGGAGGAGGCTGTGGAATGAGTGAAGGAGCCTATTTGGAGATGGAATCAGAGAAGTAAGAGGGATGATGATACAGGATTTAAGAAGTCACCATGGAATACTATGCAGCCATAAAAAGGATGAGTTCATGTCCTTTGTAGGGACATGGATGAAACTGGAAACTATCATTCTGAGCAAACTATCGCAAGGACAGAAAACCAAACACCGCATGTTCTCACTCATAGGTGGGAACTGAACAACGAGAACACTTGGACACAGGGTGGGGAACATCACATACCGGGGCCTGTTGTGGAGTGGGGGAAGGCGGAGGGATAGCATTAGGAGACACACCTAATGTAAATGACAAGTTAATGGGTACAGCATACCAACATAGGACATGTATACATATGTAACAAATCTGCACATTGTGCACATGTACCCTAGAATTTTAAATATAATAAAAATAAATAAATAAATAACACTAAATTTCTCATAAATTAAAAAAAATCAAAGAAATAGCTGTGGTTTTTTATTCTGAGTAAGCAAATTAGTGATAGAATCAGTCTTGTGTTTTGAAATGATCACACTGGCTGCTGTGTTTAGAATAGACCGTGTTGTAGAAAATATAAGCAGGGAAGACCCCATAGAAAGCTGACGCTGTATTCTAGGTGAGAAACTATGGAAATTTGGACCAAGGTGATAGAAGTGGAGGTGGTAAGAAACAGTCACATTCTGTGTAAGTTTTAAAAATAGAACAAAGGATTGGCTGAAGAATTGGATATGAGATGGGAAAGAAAGAGAGGGTTCAAGGAAAATTGCAAAGTCTTTGGTTATCGTGAGGAGTATGTGAGATCGCACATATAAAGTATGAAATATAATGCCTAGGACAGAGTGAATGCTAAAGAAGGGAAATTCTCGTATGCATTTCAGTGTGTACATCTTAACTTCTTCACCCAATAATGGCTATGAGTTCTATCGGTATAATAAGTTTCTGTTCAGGAACATGAATGTCAATTGCAAAGTAGTTTATACGTTAAATCCTCATAGTAGGAATTCAATAAAGATTTGAGGGAAGAAGTTTACACTTGGTACCCATCAATATTGGGCAAGCACTAACTATATTTGGTACTTAATGAGCCTTTATAGAAGTTTTCAAAATGCAAAAATGAAGATAACTAGAAAGATTAAGATAGAAGAGTTTAGAAAATATACGTTCATGCATGAGAAAAGTGAAGGCTTTTGGAAGGTTACTAAGGTAAGTCTGGGGCAGAGATTCCTAGAGCAAATCAAGGGGCTGTGAAAGCTAATGGACGTAGTTGAAGATTTACTTTTGGGTTTGGAGAAACTAACATTGAATTGGCTATTTCCAATAGTAAAGTCATTAGCCTAGGGAAGTAAGATGAAATATAAAAGGAACGTTTAGGTACAGAAAAGTATCCTTTAAATTACCTTTTGGTTTGGAAAATATTTCAGATAAATGCTGATGAAATAAATCAGCATTTTATTTCAGTTTTTTAATGGTTTTATCATAACAGTGAAGGGATTTATTCTCTGCCTCTTTACTACCTTCCCATGGAGATCTTAAATGTTTGCCAGGTATAGTGGATAGATGAAAAGAGCCGCTTTGGTAAGAACTGAACTATTTTGTTATATTACTGTTTTTATAAATGCTGCTATATGCTCTGTAACACACATTCATGTAAAGTATTTGTTAATATTTTTAAAAGTATATATAACATCTATTTGAGTATGCATTTCAATATTTCATAGAAACAAAGTAGAAAAGTCACAAATCTTTGAACACTGAAGAACTGAGAGAGAAATCACTAAATACGGATATTGTCTGCAGTGATCAAAATGGTGGCTACCAGGTGAGTGAGAGATTATTTTAATAGACTTCTTTTAAATTTTTCATTAAATTATCAGCTTTGTAATAAAGTTATTGACAGGCAAGTGCTGTTATAAAAATTGTACCTCCACCTGCTAACAAATGGCACTCACAGTTATGAAAACTGCCTGACATTTTTAGAATCAGGTGCTTCTATGGCTTTCTTCTGAAAGGTATTCCCCCTTGGAACTTGCATTTTAATTACTAATTATTTTTTCTGCTTTATTTCTGTGTAGTGATCAAGGTGCTTGACTGAGCTTTATTTAAATAGGACGTATGCATTGTTTCAAACTAGTTTTGCATAAAATGTGAATATGAATACCACAACTAGGCGATTTATTTGAATCTTGAATACATTAGCAACTATTACCTTCTGTCTTTCATTTAGCTGTCTTACAACAATATTAAGAAGAATATTACATGTGCCTGAATTACTCGATTTTTTTCAGCTGTGATTTACATATTATTCACTTAAAACTAGCAATGTAAAATTGCCTTTAACATTTACTGTTTCAACTTTAAAGCTTTTTTTTAAATCAGTGAAAGTGAAGTTGGTGAAATATAATTAAAATTTCTCTAATTATGTTACCTTTAGGCAATGCTGTCTTCTAGATTTGTAACATTCTGTGCTACTGCGCTATGAAATTATGGAATGTACAATGTTGGAGTGTATGTTTCTAAAATCAATGCATTAGAGATTTGAGAAATGCTATATAATTCATGTATTAAAAGTATTTCTAACATCTAAATGTCTTGCTGTTATACGTTTAAACTTTCAAAGAGCAATAATCCTGTATTGAATTAAAGACCTTAGGAAAGTTTGACATTTTGAGAGTGTATTTTTGAATTATTTGGATAATATTGTAAGTGTAAAAGGATATACGAATCACCAAAATAGTTCTATTAATTTCTTCCTTAAATACTTTTAAAATACAAAAAGTTACTATTGCCTGAAATTAACTATGGAAACTTTTAGACTGAAAGGAAAATGATTCAGAATGTTGCAAGCAATTAAAGTTATAAATGAGAATCTTTAAGTCAACTATAAAATATCCCATGTCTCAAACAGAAGAAAAGGCTTTTAATAATTTTTTACATTGTAATTGGAATGCTCAAGACAGGTTAAAATAAATCTGCTTTTTTTTTTTCTAGAACTAGCTTAATTTTACTTTATAAAATTATTTGTCTTTTGATTAAGAAAACATTTTATGATTTGGAAACTGTTGTAACTGACATCAGAAATCCTAGACTATTTCCTACAAAATTTCAGAGCTTTTCTTTTTGTAAATGAAAAGCTTAAACAAACTCAACTTTTTCAATTACATGGACTTTTTTTCTCATGGTAAAGAAAATCACATTTTGTGTCACAGTCTTATAACTGCTATCACTATTGCAATATAGCAAACAAAGCTGGTTTCTAAAAATGAATATTTCTAGTACAGTGGAGTTACATTTTAGCTTAGCAATCCTTATATAGTCTAGAAATCCTGAAGTCATCACTTAGGAAAAATCTTAAGTGCATTCTAAACTATACATATTATCTTAAAGGGCATATGGTAATGTAGATATTATTATCCATGCATTTAATTCAACAACAAGAAAAAAAGGTATTTACTCAGCACTTCTTTCACTGATAGAACTTCTGGCAATGGTATGTTTGGCCCTTGCAAAAGTCTAACAAAAGCTGTTTTTCTGATTAAAAAGAAAACTAAAGTGCAAACAGGAAGAGAAGCTTTTAACTATTTCAGTGCCTGTAAGAGAATTAAAAGTGGGTCAGGAAATGATCTAACATTATGAGTTCAGTCCTGATTTTTACTGATAGTCACACCAAATAACCTTGTTCTTTCAGGTTAGAAAAATAGAAAACAAGCCCATTTGCTAAAAGACAGAGAAGTTTGCCTGAGATCAAAATCATAAACTGCAAATATTACTCTGGTTTAGTGTCTAACCTACTTTACATGCATTGGCCAAGTTACTTAAACCTCAAATGGTTTGTCTATAAAATGGAGATTACAATAATCCCTTGCCCTGTGATGATGCATAAAAAATGAAGCCTTGCTCTGAATACTTCTTGAAGTTCTTCAGCAAACAGCAAGCTATTATTCAGATATGCATAAAGGCTATCATCTGTAAGAAAATAGCATTTGAGAAAAAATAAAATAAAACAGGGCTGTAACCAAACGTGATGACTCTGTTAAGATTATAGAGATGATCTTAATATATACAACACATTGCCTTCATTCTATCTCTATTGGATGTTGTTTAAAACAAAGTTTTTGAAGAAAGACATTACACAAAATAAGACTAAAAAAGAGATGGAACAGCATCTAGAAGAGATTGATGGGGAGAAATGAGGGAAAATGTGTGTGTTTTTTTATTCTAGTAAGAACAATTGTAATAGATAAATTACTTGGGAAGATTTGAAGCAAATGACATTTAGGAAAGCAGGGACGGATCTGGGGTCCATGTACACTTCTGGTGTAATTCTTAATTATGTGAACCCTTAGTCACAGAGTTTCTAAAAATGGGAATATATGCTAGCTGAGAAACTCCTCCCAAACTCCCGCTTGCAGCATAAACTCATTATCAAATCATTGTCTTTGAAAGGTGACACGGATACTTAGCAAATACAGTTCTCCTGTGGACTACGGGCTGGCCCAGTTACAAAAAGATTCAACTTGATCAAAACAACAAAAGGCACAACTACAACTAGAATAACAATAAAATGAACAGATTCAGCCTGGCTTCCATTTCTAAAAAGACAGTTGTAAGACATTCTAGTTCAGTTCTCCAATCTTTTTTAGAAAGCATTTAGAAAACAATTTTGTTTTACTTTTTTTACCTCCTGTAAGGGGGATACTATTTTATTTTCTAGTGTCTGATGTTTTCAATACGTGTCTTTTGCAAACCTTTTTAAAGTTCCTTAAAAACAAACAGGAATAATCTAGGCTGTAGTGGAAGTGTACCTTGACAATTTGACAGGAGAGAATGCTCAGGAGTAATAAATGTGTATTTCTCCCTAATATCTTAAATATATCTATATATTTTTCTTCATTTGGCACGAGGAGTGTCAAATGCAGAGTGTATGGGGATAATTTTCATTTACAAACACAGTTTTCCTTTAACGGGGAAACATGTGCTTGCTTAATTTCTAATCACAAAAGGTATCTCTGTGTGCCCTGTTCATCTTACAAGTGAAGGCTGTGCAATTGTGTCACAAACCTGCATGTGTACACTTTTGTCTGCCTCTCTCATAATGTTTAAAAGTCCATTAGAATAATCTTCCATCATCCAGGAAATTTAACGACAAGCAGATATCGTATTTTAAAAATAATCCTTTCAATTGACATCTTATACCATTAAACTTAAAAGATCCCACCTTATGGGGGGTGGGGTGGGGATGTGGGTAGGGGGAGCGATTGCCCAGAGCACATACATTAGTCAATAAGAAACAGACTGCTTTGATGTGTTTTGCTATCGCAAGCCAAGTTGCTATTAATTATAGGTTGCTTTACCTTTCAACACATAATTTACTTTTATTAAATGTAAAATATATTTTATATTATGATTATACCAGAGCCAGGCTGGCTGATGTCTCTTTTCTGCATTATGTGATGACAATGACTGCTATTACAAAATCTAAAATATTTTTGAGTGCGGATGATACCTGAAGTATTAACATCTCGGAAACACCTTTGAGAGTAATCCCCGGGAAGTAAAAATGAAACTTGTAAAAACCATTGCATTCAACTCTACATAATTCCTTTTGTTCACCTGAATTCGATGGAGGTCAATAGAGTTTTTGTTTTCTGTTTTCCATAAAACAAAATATCCTAATCTAACCATGATTATACACATTAATGTAAAATTGAACTTAATATAGTTTGATTTTATTAACCGAAAAGTATTCAAAACCTGGTGAGTTAATCCAGTCCTTATTTAAAATTCTATAATATTTAAAGTTCAGGCATAAATATCAGTTTGCAAAGAAATGTACTTTTTTTCAAGATTCATGGTGAGTACAAGCAAGGTTTATATATGAAAACAACCTTAAATTTCTTCCTGAACTTTTCCAATAGAACTAGTAAAAGTACAGGTCATAGAAACAACAATGAAAATGTCTCCAAGCAAATGTAATTTTTAATAATAAAATTGATTTTATTCTTTGGTTTCAGTTTCCTTAAATCAGAGGATAGAGGCTCAAACATTATTTAATTTCCAATTAAACAGTTTAGTTTTAAATTAAATAATGCAAGAAAAGAGGATTTTGGATCTGGCACATTTAAAAACATATAATTAAATTAATATTAAAACAGAAAACACAGCATTTTGTTTACTTTCATCATTATTAAGTTTGTGACCACTTAACTCAGAGAGTGTGATGTGTTAAAAGCAAAGCTCCACCATCCATCTGTGAGAGTTATGTCAGTCACAAGCACAGTACAGATACTACTGGAAAAGCGCAATCCTTTCCCACTTCCCACCCCCTTATTTTTATAGCACAAATTTGCTTGCTCATAACACAATCACTTTCAAAGACACAAATCCTTCCACTAAAGAAAGTTAATTTGATAGATGCCAGTGCTCGTTTACCATAGATATAATTCAAGTGCAGTAATTGCAATTAACATATTAAGAGTCATACTTCAATTTCAAGAAAGCTAACTAAGTTGGAATGTGTGTTAGACTCAAAGACTGGAGATATTTTTCTTCCAAAAAGCCACCAGGTTATACATTTTCTCGAGCAGTCATCTGTAGAGTCAATAGCATTTGTGACATTAACAGACAAAATAAAAATCAAAGGACAAATGTTGATCACATAGCTTTACAGAGGAAGATGGGACTGCCCTGATTTCTGGTATAGGAGTCCAGACTAAGCATTCAGGACAGCAGGCTATGACCTGCCCTAGCAACAAAACATACTTTACATAGAAGACGCAGCCCTTCTATTTTCCAACCACGTTGAGCATGATCCCTGCTGGAGACCGAATCTCCAACTCTGCAACCTCCTGCTTCTACAGCTTAATTATTTAGGATCAAATAGACAACTAGATACATTAACATGACCCTAGAAGCCAAACCTGTTACTCTCTTCAAATATTCAATTGACCTTCCAAAGTAAATATTTCCCCCTGACCTCTCTACCACTCATTTTCTCTTAAATTGGTTGCTAATGCTTTTAAAAGTCTCCTGATATTTTGCAAGCAGCTTTAAAGTAAACAATCCCCGACTGTATAATTTTAGCCTTATTGACTGGTACACTGACAGAAACCAAAGCAAGCAAGAGGTCTAACATACAGCATTATGTTAATCACACCAATGTGTTTTGTTCAAAGACAAGTCAGAGATCTTTGCAGCAGGTTTACAAATCTGCAGCTTCTATATTAGCAGAGCGTGTGTGTGTGTGTGTGTGTGTGTGTGTGTGTGTGTGTGTGTTTAAAATGCGGAGAGTACCTGCTTTGAAAGAATGAGAAACGAGTAAGTGGAGAATATCAATACCCAAAGAAGAAGAAGGATTAATCCAAAGCATGAAAATACAGGTCACAGCTCTTTCCATGGCGTAAGTACCACCAGCTACATCACTTACACCCAGATATTTTGGGAAAATTACCAGCAACAAGAAGTGCTTAAGTGGAGAGCAAACACGTCTTGTCTTAACAAGGTACTTTGGGTTCCATTTACAATCTGTTGAGTTTAGCATTACTCACCTATATTGGTTGCCTTAAAAAAATAATGTAAATGAGCTAGAAGTTGAACAGTTGCTTTGCCTGTATTTTTTTTTTTTCCAGGTTTAGGTGGTAGGGCATAGAAAGAGAAGAACGAATACATAAAGCCAGCTGTATTACTTTAGTATATAAGAAAAAAAAAGAATATAATTAGGTTTATGACATTAGTCGCCCATTCTAAAAGAATGCCTTTTGGAAGCAAACACAAACACACCCCATACAAATCCAGTCCAATTTCAATGAATGGAAATGGTGGTAACAGGGAGAGTAATGCATCCACTCCATTTGTAAACAGACATTTTCCTACATGTGAGTACATAATCCCTGCTGACATTAATGGGAATGACACACGGGCAGTGATGAGAGAATAGCCCCTTTTGTTTGTTCTCCCTCACATTACTCTAGAGTCCATTTTGCAGCTCCAACTAAAACTGGTTGAAAATGCACCCTGTGGATTGATAATGGAAAAATGAGATTAACTAAGTGAGCAAATAGCCTTACTTCTTTCTGTGATGTGGGAAACTAAACAATGCAATGGAAAAAAGATCTTGATTTTACTTTTTCTTTTTGTTCTTTCGTTTTCCTCCATTACCCGCTCTATTTAGGAACCTCTTCATGCTTGTAAAATTTCCTTTCCTCGTTCATGTAAAAGAGTAATAAAATCATTATAGTTTTCCTTCGCCAAAAGGTACTTTAGAGACTAATCTTAATTTAGATCCAGACACTGCTAAGTCAAATACATCAGTGTTGGGAAAACGAATTAGAAGCAAGGTCATTTTTCTTACTAATTTTTTAAAAAGGTGTTGCAGATTGAAAATGCCTTAGGAATCATTTCTTAATGCTATGGCCACATTACGAAGTCATAATTCTCCTACTTTGACACTTGGATTTTCAGTGGCTTTTTAAAAGGAATCTACATTAGGAATTGACTTTTTTACGGGTCTATACTAAGGCTGAAATTCACTTACTGAAGTGGAAAAAATCAAGTTTTCAAAATAACTGTGCTCTAAATACCACACCACAGGTAGAGAGAATCCCAAATAACAGTTTATGCTTTTTAAAACACCCTTCAGAAAAAAATGTTCATATATCAACATTATCTTATAGAAATAAGCAGTCTAAAATGAATATGCCACTTGCACCATTTTTTTGTTCTCTTCTTAAAACAAGCAATATGTTTTTATTTTTTAATCCATTTTGTTCCAAAGGGTAAAATTGATAGGATCTCAAACTGGGACCACAATCTTCATTTACAGGTGAAAAAGAAAATAAAACCATTTTCAGTCAATAAAAAACTATCAATATGTGAACGCACACACATAAAAAGAATTTAGTGAAATAAAAACTCTTTTTTCATATTTACTTTTATAACAATAAAAATCCACAATAGCTAAAAACACTCAAATGTTAGTCAAATTTGGGATAACAGAAAGAAAGTAATTCTTAAGAGCTGAACTATGCTACTGTGAAATATAAGAATATTAAAACCAATATATTGATTTGATCTGTTAACTGCATGCACTGAGATAAAGCCAGGAATATTCTTCCTCCCAATAGCTTGAAGTTTTAGTTAATTCTCCCTCCCTTCCCTGTCTCCTTCCCCTTCCTTCTCCTTCTGATTTTTCTCCTTCTTATGAGTATCTACAGAGGTTTGTGCACTTGTAATCCAGCAACTATGAGGACCCCATAGAGTCTTCTAACACATCATTGTTCAGACTCTTCATTTCTGAACAATGTATTTTATAATATACTAGGTCACCCACTCTGGAGGTGCTTGTCATCACTCAGACTACACAATATGAGAAGCTGCCAAGAGTTCTTCACCGCTTTCCAGATTCACTCATCATGAGCAAAATATTAAGATCTGTTTCCTCCAAAAGAATTCTATTTTATTCTCTACTCAAGAACAGAAAAGGAGAAGCAAAAGGGTATTTGGTCTTAGTTACTCCTTGCCTTTTTAATCCCCAACATGTGGAATTACATAAACCTAAAGAATATGCAGATTACGGCCGGGCGCGGTGGCTCAAGCCTGTAATCCCAGCACTTTGGGAGGCCGAGACGGGCGGATCACAAGGTCAGGAGATCGAGACCATCCTGGCTAACACAGTGAAACCCCCTCTCTACTAAAAATACAAAAACTAGCCGGGCGAGGTGGCGGGCGCCTGTAGTCCCAGCTACTCGGGAGGCTGAGGCAGGAGAATGGCGTAAACCCGGGAGGCGGAGCTTGCAGTGAGCTGAGATCCGGCCACTGCACTCCAGTCCGGGCGACAGAGCGAGACTCCGCCTCAAAAAAAAAAAAAAAAAAAAAAAAAAAAAAAAAGAATATGCAGATTACATTGGACACTGTCACCTTTTTAAAAGTATTGTTTAAATTTTTAGAAAAATATTAGTGTTTTTCTATAGAATGCAACAGCGTAAACCTGCTCTCATGGATACATTATTATCACTATGGCAGCAAGTAATTTTTAGTTTTCACATTTTGAACATGGTTGTAGTAGACTGGATTTTCCCAATATGGCTGCAACAATATCTCCCATCCCATATTCCCCTCTTACAAAGTGACTTTGACACTCCCCATCAAGAGGTGCGATTGATGCTTTCTGCTATTGAAACCAGTGGGGCTCTGTGGCCATTTTGAACAATGACTTCTGAGATGGATTCATTAGGGAAGCCCTCGGCTGCAATGTAAAGCAATCCAGTTACCCTGAGGCCTCATGCTATAAGGAAGCCCAACCTAGCACATGCAAAGGAACCACATGGAAAAGCCCTGAAATTGCTTGAAGACAGAGACAGGCGAAGACAAACCCCAGATACTCCAGTCCCTTGCTGTTCCTATCTGACCACAACCATATCAGAGACCTTGAGCAAGAACTGCCCAGTGGAGAGCCCTGCCCAAATTTGGGAGCCACAAAAAAAAACTTATAAAGTAGTAGTATGATTGCTGTTCTTTTAAATCACTAAGTTCTTCTGTGATTTTTGGCACATACCCAGATAAATGAAACAATGGCTGAAGCTTTTAAAATTACATTGTATACTTTTAGAGCACTTTTAGAATCATATAAAGCAGAAATATGTATTCTTGACTGGTTAGTTAGCTTTTTTTTTTTTTTTTTGAGACGGAGTCGTGCTCTGTTGCCCAGGCAGGAGTGCAGTGGCGCGATTTGGCTCACTGCAAGCTCCGCCTCCCAGGTTCATGCCATTCTCCTGCCTCAGCCTCCCGCGTAGCTGGGACTACAGGCGTCCGCCACCAAGTCTGGCTAATTTTTTTGTATTTTTAGTAGAGCGGGGTTTCACCATGTTAGCCAGGATGGTCTCGATCTCCTGACCTCGTGATCCGCCCTCCTCAGACTGCCAAAGTGCTGGTATTACAGGCGTGAGCCACCGTGCCCGGCCAGGTAAGTTAGTCTTTACTTGAAAAGAATGTTGTCATTGGGTAGATCTTGCACTAAATGCATCCATAATCAATCAATCAATATTTATTGTACCCTCAAGGCATCTATCTCTCATTCTGTATAAGAAAACA
Source organism: Rhinopithecus roxellana (assembly GCF_007565055.1). Taxonomy (NCBI): domain Eukaryota; kingdom Metazoa; phylum Chordata; class Mammalia; order Primates; family Cercopithecidae; genus Rhinopithecus; species Rhinopithecus roxellana. Next base: position 80,425,435 of record NC_044557.1, read on the forward strand.
AGGACTCACTTAAGTAAATGTTCTACAAATAATTAAGTTAAATTAGTCTTGTCAACAAAATAATTTTATTTTAACTAGATACGATAAACAGACTTTTCTAAAATATATTATAATATTCATTATCACATGGAAGCAGAGTAAGCCAACCATAAGTGCAACTTTTTAATGGTTCTTTAGGGTCATATTGTACAGGTTATGGGGGTTGGATACTTTTATATTGAGTGTCGCCAGCTTGCTGGTGGACAACGGCTAATGCAAATTAGCATCAGCTAAGGCTGAAGTCACCTAACATAACTTATCACTTTCGACCTGTGGCTGCAGTCAGGTTCTGCTCATAATCTGGTCTCTTTTATGTCCCAGGAAGAAAAATCCAGCTACACAGTCTCGTTAGACAAAAATAGATTTAATTGGTAATGGGGCTTTACAACACCAGAGATTTCCAAAGGTGTTCTGTGCATTGTTTAGGCTTTTTAGGCTGGCTGAAACTCAACAATTTAACTAATAAGTGAAGCTTTACTATCCTAAGAACACAGCCTCACGTTTGGACAGAATGATTAAGTTCATCTACAGAGCTGGAATCAAGGTACTGTTCAAATTCTTTCATAAGATTCTTCAATAAATGGTTGTCAAGTTTCTGACTGAAGAGATTAAACATGGGAAGGTAGTTAAGTATCCCATCCGTTGAGTTTAATGAACGTAATACTTCCCAGAGGTCCTTGTATGACATATACTAGTTCTCCTTATTATACTCCTCACTGTATAAGGCCTTTCCAGATTCACCTGACCCTATGCCACCATATCTCCACCTAATAGCACCAGCTTTCTCAGCCTTCGTCATAACAGTTCCAGTGCCCAGGTCCAATCTTACTGGACCCATAGAGACTCTGGTTTCCCCAGGTGCCCAGAGGGATTGGCAATAGAACCACAAGTGCTAGAATTTAAGATGGGATGAGGCAATCTGACAAACAAAAGGCAAGAATGGGAAGAAAGTGCCTCCTGCCTCTCTTAACCTCAAAATGTCCTAAATGCCAAGCAACTGATAATATGTTTTGTGGTGCTGTGTCCCAAATGAACAAAGCATATGGCTTTAAACAAGGAGTGAAAATAGAAGATCATTAGCCCCTGTCATCATTCTGAGAGACCCTCTTGTAGAATTGGAACCTCTCATCCCTACAGTTAGGAGTCCAGTTCCCCAGGAAGATACTTCCACAAGGGGACACAGAAAAGTTTCTACTGAGGCAGAAGTTAAATTCACCTGGTCGTTTTTTTACACCTCATACCAGTGAGCCAGTAGACAAAGAAGGGAGATTCTGTACTGACTGGGATACTGAGCTCTGGTTAGCATGAAGAAATAGGTTTGCCACTATTTATTAGAGGCAGATTTTGTCTGGAACCCAGAATATTCATCAGGGAAACTCTGTTTCCAGGGCTAAGAATAATGGTGAATGGGCAAATGAAGATGCCTGAAAAATGGATGTTGTACCACACCATCCATCAAGCAACACAGACCAGCCAAAATGTTGACCAAAGGTGAGGAAAACTAGAAAGAGCAATAAAAGAGGGTAATGATACATATTAGAGTTCCAGGTCTAGCTACCTGAGTGAGGGACTGTGGCTTGGTTGGCTAATCTTCTTTAAATATTTTTAAGAGATTGCCTTGTCACCATATTCCTGGTATGTTCTTGTACTTTTCATCTCAGGGGTGAGACTGTCTAGCTCTTATATGGAATATGGATATGATAAAGAGTGAAAATGCATCTGAGTAGCTCAAGTAGTAGACCATATTAGATGCAATTTATGGGCCTTTCAAATTTCACTTGGTGTAATCTGTTCTATGAGCCTTTCAAGTTTCACATGGTGTAATCTTTTATCAGGAGAGCCCTGCTCATTTTTTCTGTTACCTTGACTCCTAGGATCTCCAACTGTCATACCTTTCTTCAAAGATATAGGCTTCAACAAGGTTTTCATCATAGCTACTACAACAGGAGGTCCAGCAGCTCCAGGGCTCAACGCCAAAGCAACCAGATCCATGGAGTCTCTGGATGATTTAGTAGATACTGGACTGGCAATGTTTAAGATGTTATAATAGTTTGTAGGACAACTTTTAACCCAATATGGACAAGATATGGGAAAGAGCACACAAGTAAGTTACTCTTCATCTTCCATACAGATTGCTCTATGTATCTCTCTGGAGACCTCCCAAAAGACCAAGCAATTGGCTGTTTTCTTATGAGGCTCTGAACTACTCTGTGAGATACCACCTTATATTTCCCTTCCATTTTCCCCTTCCTCACTTCTTATTTTCGTGACTTTTGTTGCACAGGCATTATATTGCCCAGTGAAACATTAACATCTTTGATAGGGAATCACACCAAGATAATTTTTATTCCCTGAATAAATTCTAGTCTGCCAATGTTCTTGGTAAGAAATTCATAGAGTAGATTTGTGATATCATCTCCCTCATTCAAAAGAATATGTATCGAGTAATAAAATCTCAAATCATAATAACTTTATTATCTATACCACAATTAACCTCTCATGCAATTTTGGTAAAATAAAACTTAGTTTCATTTTTGCTAATAGATTTCTGTTCTTCCTCATAATTAGCAAATTTATCATAGTTGACTGTCCTCATATTAAATTTTATGTACCATTCTAGTTTTTATAGTCTCTTTAGAATTTTATCTTCCAAAAGTTTAGATTTTTTGGCCTAAACAACATCAACTAAAGATAATCAATATGCAAAAATACAAGTCAATGCTTTTATTAAAATGATTAATAAAACTATCAGACTAGGCAGAATGAATATAGCCTCCCGTGGCACAGCACTGTAGACCACCTTACATATTGGTATTGACTGTTGTTAAGCAGCACACATTGAAAGCAGCAGTTCAATCATTTATGAATCCACCCAGGTGAACTATTAATCTATTTTGTCTCTAAGAATTCTTAGGGCGCGGTGGCTCATGCCTGTAATCCCATCACTTTGGGAGGCCAAGGCGGGCAGATCACGAGGTCAGGAAATCCAGACCATCCTGGCTAATTGAGTGAAACTCCGTCTCTACTAAAAATACAGATAATTAGCCAGGCGTGGTGGCGGGCGCCTGTAGTTCCAGCTACTCCGGAGGTTGAAGCAGGAGAAAGGCATGAACCCAGGAGGCGGAGCTTGCAGTGAGTGGAGTTCGCGCCACTGCACTTCAGCCTGAGGGACAGAGAGAGATTCCATCTCAAAAACAAAACAAAAAAGAATTCTTACTTTATAATATGTTTCTATCTCACAGTCTATATCTTTAAAACAAGTTTATGCTAACTTATTTCTATTCAATATAGAGAAGCACTTGAGAATTCAATTATGACTGATGATGTTATTTTAAAGCCAAATTAATCCCTTTGGAAAACTTGAAGAAAGATAAAAATGATTCTATCAATTTAATGACTTAAAATGTGCATAATTTTTAATTCAGTAACTCTACTTCTAAAATTTTCCCAAAGGTAATAACTGTGAATGTGTGCAAAATATACCTATGTAGATTTTTTTTTTTTTTTTTTTTTTTTTTGTAGAAGCAAAAATGAAAATAGCTTCAATATCCAGTAGTGGAGGTTCAACTAGGTGAAGTAGGCAAATCTGGAATTCGGAATAAAATTTTCCCATTAAAATTGTTCCATTACTATTTAGTGACATGGAAAACAATATTCATATTACGTGAACAAACAGCCAGATCTTTTCTCTCCTTCAGCTAGAGCTGTGTTGGGTGAAGGCAGTAAAAATCTTTGGTTATTAGGAGATCAAGGAGCTGTATTTATTATTCTATGGCTAAGCATGGCATCTTGCGGCTACCAATGTTTCCTGCCCACTAACTAGCTGAATCAGTTACTACTGGGACAAGGGTTACATACATAAACACACAGAGGGAAATAGATAACTAAAAATAAAAAATTAAAGTAAACCAGAAGCACTGTGGTATGGAGATTGCATAGCTTATGTGTGTGTGGAGTGCGCGCGCTTGAGTGTGTGTGTGTGAGTGTCACGTGAGAAATATTTAAAAGTACTTTTTGATTTATGTAAAGTTAGAACTCAAGATGTCAGTTATGGTACTTAACAAAGTTGTGTTTGGAAAGACAGACCTGCACCAAGAAGCAGCCATATGGTAATCTTAATTCACTGTGTACCTACAGAATATGAGGTTGTTATGAAATGACTTGGAAGCAAAGAACTTTCCACCTAGATTGACAGAGAGAGAGAAAGAGAGAGAAAGAGAATGAAGGATGTCGGGGTGTTAATGAGTGTGTTCACTTGAAAATAAATTGTCACCGGGCGCGGTGGTTCAAGCCTGTAATCCCAGCACTTTGGGAGGCCGAGACGGGCGGATCACGAGGTCAGGAGATCGAGACCATCCTGGCTAACTCGGTGAAACCCTGTCTCTACTAAAAAAAAAAAAAAAATACAAAAAACTAGCCGGGCGAGGTGGCGGGCGCCTGTAGTCCCAGCTACTCGGGAGGCTGAGGCAGGAGAATGGCGTGAACCCGGGAGGCGGAGCTTGCAGTGAGCTGAGATCCGGCCACTGCACTCCAGCCCAGGCGACAGAGCGAGACTCCGTCTCAAAAAAAAGAAAAAGAAAATAAATTGTCTTTCTCTTGGAGATCAAAGCCCCGTTAGAGTGAAATGAAATGGACTCTTGGCAAATCACTGATCCCATTTCTGTCTTCAACTGTATAACTGTGTCCAGCATCCAATAACCTTCCCTTTTTGGTTCACCTGTATTTTGTGCTAATTCGGACCTTGTATTTGAGTATTCTGATTCTGGGACATACCTTAGGAAAAACAAACAAACAAAAAACACATTCATCTCGTTGATATGAATTATGATGACTGGCAAAGCTTTGTGGGTTTTTTTGTTTCTGTTTTTCCTGTTTTTATATTTTATTGAGGTACAGCATGCACACAAAACATGCACAAATCAAAAAGGACAGATCAATGTTTTATTCCCAGCTTGAATACGAATGTATAATAAGAACTCAGGTCAAAAAATAGAACATTACTAGTCCCCTCAGAGTACCCTGTTTTGCCCACTTTCAGTCACTATCTCACCCCCATACAGGGGAATTACTTTTCTGAGTTCCAACATCAAAGATTACTTTTGAGTTTTTTTTGAACTTTGTATTTATGAAGCCATGGAGCACGTTATGTTCTTGTGTATGAATTCTTCAACTGAACATTACGTTTGTAAGATTCACCTGAATTGTTGTAGTAGTTGCAGTTCATTCATTCTGGTTGCTGTATTTTCCATTGTGGAACAAACCACAGTTTATGTATCAAGTCTTCTATTGATAACTATTTAAATAGCTTTCATTTGGTGCTACTAAAAGAGTGTTGTCAGAACATTATAGTTCTGTGAACATAAGTATATATTTCTGCTGATTACACATCAAATCGAGCTATTGCAATATCAAAGGATAGATGTATGCTTAGATTTAGTAGATACTGGACTGGCAATGTTTAAGATGTTATTTTCTCTGGCTTATTTACATTTTAAGAAGCATTAACAACTCTTACGCCATAGGGCTAAATATCCAATTGTGAAATTAAACTACCAAAGATATATTTTGAGTGTCAAGGAAACCTAAACTACTTGGGAACCATGGAAAGCCAGCTTGGCTTTGCCTAGAGTTAATTTTCATGCTGGCACAGAGGGAGATCATAAAAATAGTTTTGCCAGTTTATATTAATGAAAAGTTGTTTCCATTCTGAAAATAATTATAAAATTCTTATAAGACTTTAACCAGATTTGTTACAAGTCTGATAGAGCAAACTCTTTTGATTAGATTGTTTGTTTGAAATCTATAATTTGTTTTCACTTAAGACTTAGCTTTTGTTTAAAATTATAGAAGAATATGTCATTTTATATTAGTACTAAAGAACCATTAGGGCTTTAGAATTGAGGTTTCCTCTGAAAGTGATACACATTTTTAGGAAAAACATTGAATCAGAAAATTTTCAAAATATTTTATGAGTGTCTGAGGAAATTCTTCACTCTTGAGGCAAATACTACAAAGATAATTGCTAAACCTGAGGCTTCATCATTAAGAAAGTAGGCTTTTTATTAAGTAAGATATTACGCATTAAAACAGAAGTAGAATGTGTGTGTGTGTGTGTGTGTGTGTGTGTGTGTATTTTTTCAGAATAAGAAAAGGATTTCTCGAGATTAGACACGTAGGTATTAGTTTGTTTGTACTTCTCTTATATGGGAGAGCTCTGTCTCCTACAAAAGATTACGAGTCCCTTAAGGATGAAGAATGTCTTAGTCCTCTTTTTATCCAAGGACCTAGCTTAGTGACAGGCATAAATTAAGACCTAACTGTATATTTGTTAAACTGAATCTTTCAGAGTAGGTTATACATCAAACCCTCTAAGAATACAGTCTTTCAAAAATGGAACACATAATTATGCTCTGTTTATCAGATGGAATGAGCCTGAACTTTGGTGTTAGATCTGAATTTGAATCCATCAATTAATGATCATATAAATTAATTATCATAAAAATTAATTGATGTAAATTCATCAATTAATGATCATGTAAACTATGCCCAGGAATATCAGATTGTAAATGGTAAACAGCCCAGTGTAAGATAAAGAACATGATGGACTTTGGAGTTTGAGAGATTTAGCATTTACTGTGTTGACTCTTGTCTCTTACATAAAATGGGAATAATTCTGTCTTTTACATGAAATAGGAGTTATCTCATGGGTGGTACAGATGAATTACCTACTGAAGCTCCTGGCTATCTGAAAATGTAAGAGAAAAGGAAACGAGAGAAGAAGGGACAGATTAGACTACGAGTGCAAGAGAGGAGGACTTCTGGAATTGGTTTACCTATACTAAATTGTAGAATTAAATAAGTATCCTCAATGCTGCTCTTCCTTTTCCTTACTCATCCAGATTGTAAATGGTAAACAGCCTAGTGTAAGATAAAGAACATGATGAACTTTGGAGTTTGAGAAATTTAGCATTTACTATGTTGACTAAATGTAAGTAATTCGATTTTCTCTAAGCCTCAGTTTCTCTTTGTAAAATAAGGATAATAAAGAAAGGTTGTTCATGGCTCGGCACGGTAGCTCATCCCTGCAATCCCAGCACTTTGGGAGGCAGAGGCGGGCAGATCACGAGGTCAGGAGATCCAGGCCATCCTGGCTAACATGGTGAAACCCCATCTCTACTAAAAAACAAACATTAGCCAGGTGTGGTGGCAGGTGCCTGTAGTCCCAGCTACTCAGGAGGCTGAGGCAGGAGAATTGCTTGTAAGCTGAGATCCCGCCACCGCACTCCAGCCGGGTGACAGAGCCAGACCCTGTCTCAAAGAAAAAAAAAAAAAAAGTTGTTCATATTAAAGAAGACAACATAAAGTATTCAAGTGTCTGTCTCACGATAGATTTAAAAAATAAAACATTAGTTACTCTCTTTTATTTTTCCCTTTCTCCTTTTGTGTTTACCAGCTAGTGACTCAGAGCTATCCCAAGAAAAAGAAAATGGAAAGAAACCAGAAGGTATTACACTAATTAAATTGATATTCCCTTGGCCCCACCAAATTACACCACTGTATGTATTTTACCACTATTTGTCAAGTTAGGAAAAGACAGAATCACTGGACGTGTATGTGTTCTACCACTTTGCTTTCCTCAGTTTTGCAGCAAAGCTTGTCTATTGCTTAAATAGCAATATTTGGTGAAGGTTATTGAGGACCTTAAGAAGTGATAATTAACTAATCTTTAAATCTGAATCTCAAAAAGAAAATAATTACATAATTAATGTCAGCCTTCCCTTTCTTCCGAATCAACTCCTCTTCACAAAGTACTTTGCCCTAGGAAAATAAATGGGAATTTTTCATTAAGAAACTTTCCTAATATTTAAAAATCCTGACCATGGGTTTTTTAATCCTTTCATATTAAGCACACACACACACACACACAAAGTAACAATTGATATAACTTTTACCAGCCTTTCTCTAACCACTACTTTTCTTTCATGCTATTATCTTGAGATTCATGTGCATATTTTGTCCATGAATATCAGAAATCCAAACATAAGGCACATATATTCTTTTCTCTAATCATAACAGTACCCTCCTTTTTGTGTGTGTGGGCATTAAAAACGTTTTTCTAACCATGTGGATAGGATAGGAATGGCCATCTTCTCAGAGATCCCACCTCCCTGGCCATAGCGACAGCTCAGCAATGGCTGTTTTCCAGAGTCACAGCAGTTCGAGCTCTTGGGATTTTGGCAAAAACATGCAGGACTCAGTCCATTTAAGGTAAACGTGGGAAACTTAAGTTGGGAACCTCCCCACTTCTCTCTCTCTCTCCCTCCCTCTCTTTTCCTCTTCCCTTTCTCTCTCTCTCTCTCTTTCCTTCCCTTCTATTCCCTTCCCTTTTTTCCTTTCTCTTTCAATTTTTCCCTTTTAAAAAATATATATTGAGGTATAATTGAAGTACACTAAACGGCACATATTTAAAGTGTGTCATTTGATTTGACACATCTATTCACCTGGAAAATCAGCACTGCAATGAGGAAGCTAAATATTTTTTGCTCTCCTTTTTGAAAGAGTCTAAAATTGGAGAACATTTTTGCTCATGCACCCAGTTGTCCCTAACACCTATATAGGGTGTGAGTGTGTGATATAATTTGTGCATCTTTTGATCAGATGAGTCAATAAATCTATATGCCTAAGGTGGTGCAAGTTGGGTTACCAGCATTTGCAACTGAGGGTCATGAATAAATGTCCTGATTACTAGCACATTGAGGAAGCTTTTTTTTGCAGTCATTTTTTTAGCAAAACTAAAATTAATTTTCAAATTTTTATTCATGCTAGGTAAAATGTGCAATAAAATTAATCCAAACTGCTCATCAATATTTGAGGAATTCAAGGCAATTTAGAAGTCATTTGCTGTTTCACTTTTCATATTAAAAAAAACTCAGAAAGTAATGTAAAAGATTTAATTCATGTTTCATTTTTCTGTTTCTCATAAGCCCTAGTAAACTATGACATCTTTTTAATTTTTTGAGACAGGGTTCAACATTGTCACCCAGGCTGCAGTAGAGTGGTGCTCTCATTACTCACTGCAGCCTCAGCTAATTGGGCTCAAGTGATCCTCCCAACTCAGCATCCTGAGAAGCTGGGGCTACAGGAGCACACCACTATGCCCAGCTAAGTTTTAAAAATTTTTGTAGAAATGACATCTCCCTATGTTGTCAAGGCGAGTCTTGAACTCCTGCACTCAAATAATCCTCTCAACTTGGCCTCCCAAAGGGTTGGAATTGCAGGCATGAGACAGCACACCCAGCAAAGCCATCTTTTAAAAACTTACTATGCTGAAAGGCAGTAAAGATTTAAATTGTCTAAATAAATATTCCTGCTCTAAGATGTGATACGACAAATCTTTCGGTCATTGGACCTCTGACAAATAGAAGCCTCTGACTAGATCATTCGTGCAAAGAAGAAGGGCTATAGGAAGTTAGAGAGAGTCAATTGCTTCATCTACCAAACTCCATATTTTAAAAAGATGGCCATCTTGCTTTGTGTGAGAACCAATTTAGAGGAAATAAAATGAGAGGAATACTTTGTCAGAAAAATTCTTTTAAAAAAGTGTATGTCTCTATCTCACTTTAATCTTTGATAAGTCTAAATTTGCTAAAACATCTGTAATTGGGTTTTTGGATCTAAAAATTATAATAAGTGGCCAGGCACAGTGGCTCACGCCTGTAATCCCAGCACTTTGTGGGGCAGAGGCGGGCGGATCACGAGGTCAAGAGATCGAAACCATCCTGGCCAACATGATGAAACCCTGTCTCTACTAAAAATACAACAATTAGCTGGGTGTGGTGGCGCACATCTCTAGTCTCAGCTATTCGAAAGGCTAAGGCGAGGCAGAGGTTGCAGTGAGCCAAGATCGCGCCACTACACTCCAGCCTGGCAACAGAGCAAGACTCTGTGTAAAAAAAAAAAAAAAAAAAAAAAAAAAAAAAATATATATATATATATATATATATATATATATATATATATATAATAAATTAAAATTTTAAAATAGTAGATTTAAAAAATTTTAAAAATTTTAAAAAGAGCAGGAGATGATAGTTTCAAAGGTCATAGCTACATTGTTCACTCTTTAAAAATCACCACCTTGGCTATTTAGATTTAATTCATGTCTAAAAGTAACAATATTTGTATTCTTCATTTTCTAGCATAACTGTGGATTTCACTTGCAAAAGTACATTCTTACTTGTTGAAGTAATAGTATAATCTATAAATAGAATAAGAAATTGAATTCAGAAACAATAATTGAAATCCTTATGTAAAACTTAAAATGTGAAAACAACTAAGATAGATTCAGTTAACTTTGCTCATTGGTTAGTCAACCATTAAGCCCTACTCAGTCTCTAGGAATAGTTGGAAAAGCCCTACCTCAGATTCTCTTCCCTGGGATATACAAACTCATTTTAGCTAAGAAACTAAGCAAAAAATAAATAGAAGAGGAAGACAATACATTACATTTCTCATGGTCACAATTTCATAGTTCTTACCAAATGGAAGGCTCAGTACCTGTCCATTAGCTAGTTTGTTTGTTTGTCACTCAGGCTGGAGTGCAGTGTTGCTATCATGGCTCACTGCATCCTTGACCTCCCAAACTCCAGCAATTCTCCCATCTCAGCCTCCCAAGTAACTGGGACTACAGGCACGCACCACCACACCCGGCTAACTTTTCTATTTTTGGTAGAAATTAGGAAACAGTATAATCCCCAGGCTGGTCTTGAACTCCTGGGCTCAAGCAATCCCCTTGCCTTGGCCTCCTAAAGTGCTGGGATTGCAAATTAGTTGTTTTAGTAGTTCTTTATGTATGCCTCTGTTTTTATATTGATCAGAGCCTATGGCATACAAAGAAAGATAAGTTTCATTTACAAAATGGTTTGCAAATTTAGAAACATTTATAATGATATGATTTCCGCAGGGTAAGTGTAGAAATCTTGAGCAAACTGGTATGTGTTAGAATTTTGGTCAGATCACAACAGGAATGGCACCCCACAACAGGAATGGCACCCCACCAGGAATAGCATTCTATATTTCACTCAGAAGAGACACAAAATGGACTGGAAATGACATTTAGCACAGAAGTACATGGTACATACAAGTCAACTCTATTTTTCAGGTTTATGTGTGGTTCTTCCAAATTCCTCTAGCTCTACCTCCATCCTTAGCAGGCTACATGTCTCCTTCAGTAGGTGGATCACATTTTGTTAATTTTTGCAACCAGGGTGCTATGTACAGTGCAAATAGTTGGTTTTTAAAATAGATGAGAACACCTTTACCAAGACTCTTTTGGGCCCAATTAGAGAATATCCTGATATATACTGGGTAGGGGTGGAGGTGTGGAGATGGAGGTAGGTGGTTGTGGTTGTGTTTGTCTTCACATTAATTCACATAAGTTATTTCATATTAATTCATAGTAGTAATATTTGGGGCCTGGAATCTTTAATAACAATTTGTGTCTGGAGTCTTTTCTAGGACACATCATTTTAAGGGAAGATGGGAGAGATATGAAAAAGCAGCTGTGGAGATGCTACGCTGGACATGAAATGCGTGTGGAAGACAATGGAAAGCCAGTTGGTCAAGACCCTTGGGAAGAAAAGAATCTTTAAAAGGTCTCTGTTAGCGTGGGACTAAATTATAATTAGACATTGTGAATAAGATGAAATACTAAAGAAAGAAAGAAAATATGGGACACATACAGAACTGATCAAGAAGGGATTATCAAGAGACAATTACTCAACTACTCATTTGCAAGTGAGCATGTTCTCACCCAACACTGTTTTCAGTTATGATTGGATGGAAGTTCTAATTGAATAGTTCTTTGTGGTGTTCAAAGTCCAAGACAGCAAGTTGTTCTTTTGTATGGGCTCATAAGTTTTCCCAGAATGAACTGTAAAACACTCATGTTTTTCCTGAACTGTGGCAAAGTGACTTACCCAGTTTCTGGCAAATTTATTAAGCAATACAGACTCCCTGCTTAATCCATTGATTTAAACAACATTCAGTTAACACAAATTAGTGAATAAGCAGAGATATAGGTCAGCTGATTGAAAAAAGATGTAAAAGTAAAGTAAAATAACATTTATTTGAAAACAGCAAATGGGTCAGAGCTAAACCCCAGTACAAGTTAGAACAAATAAAAACCTATCAATCTGAAAACCTTCTTGGGTTTACAAGAAGTCTCTTCTGATCTCAGGCTGTATTTATCTTCTAGACAGGGGGAAAAAAAAAAAAAAAAGAGGAGCAATAAATCTCTTCATATCAAAGCCCTGCTCAGTAGAAATGAATTGAAAGTGTTGGGTCAATTAGAATGAACTAGATCTCCCCCAGGCAAACCTACTATCGATACATAGTATTAGCTTCCAGACACCTTTAAAGGTAGCCTGGGAAAGGCTGGCTAACAAAACAAAACAAAACAAAGCAAAACAAAACAAAACAAAAAAGGTAATTCTAAAATTTGAGTTCCCTTGAACTCCATCCACTATAAGAATAAAAAGAGCTGTTTCTACTCTATTGCATTTTGTTGAAACAAACAAAAAAAATAGATTGGAGAAATGAATAAGCTTGGTACATTATGTAGAGATAAAATGGTATTATGGCAAGAGAATTAAGAAATGAAGAACAAAGAGCTAAGAACCAGATTCCTGTCGCAGCTCTGCTTTCATGGCTGTGTCACTTCTGGTCAGTCCTTAGACTTTGAAATCTATAGGTTACATGTCTGGAAACAAGAGGATAACAGATTATTCTTAAGTTTCTCTGTGATTCAAAAATACCTATGAATCCAAAGGAAGGAAGACAGTTATGTGGATTGATTATTGGAAAAGAATCTAAAGTAATTGTTTCATGTGTACATAAAAGGGAAGATCCAGCTATGAATTGTCAAGATATCTTCAAAAAGACCTTTTATTATTGAGAGCTACAAAAAGTACAAATACTCAAACGAATTTTTGTAGTAACACTCATAAATAATATTTACTAGTATCTAGTGAACATTTACTATTTGAATTACTTTTGTAGAAAGTCTTATTTAGTCCAATACAATCCTTTGAGATAGATGCTGTTTTATACACATTTTATACATAAGCCAACTGAGATACCATTATAGATTTAGAATGTTCTAAGAGGCAAACTAGGATTTAGTCTCAAACTCTACTAATCACTGTGTAATTATAAGCACTCTTCTAGATCACCATTTGTAGATGGCATAGTAAAGTAAAGACGTCTTCAGCTTGTGCTTCAAGCCACAGAACATACACTGTCACAATTAAAACTCCAGTGTCTTTGTGGTGGATTTATTTGTATTATTCCTCTTCCTTTGGTCTATGTGAAAATGCTTTTTCTTAATTTCCTGAGACTAGTTGAGAAAATGAATCTGGTGAAAATGCTAGAGTAACTCATCGGATTTGAACGCTCCAATGATTGAAATACTATGGTATCAACCGGACTAAGAATCAGAGGGCCTCTATTCAAGGCCTTTCTTTACTAATTGGGAGTGGGACCTTGAGCAAATTTCTCATCACTCTAAACATCAATTTCCCAACTACAAAACAGAACTTTTCTCACTAAAATTACGATGTTAAAGAGGTAAAATAGAAAAAAGAAGGGCTTTGGATTTAGAGGAGCCTAGATGGGAATTTTATGAGCAGTTATGTGATCTTGTACAAATTACTCAAATGTTTCTGTGTCTCATGTTCTTTGTCTGAGTAATGGTGATGATAATAGTGATATGGACAGTAGGTCCTAAATGGGAACAGACATTCCTGTTTTCATGCCCAAATGTTGCCTTTTGGCCCACCATGTCCCCCACTATCTTGTACCCATGTAAAATCCAAACCTCAGGCTCCATGAGCAGGGGAACAGCTGAGTTGCAGAGCAGCAGAGCACCACAGCGGTGTGGCAGAGAAGGAGAGAAAAGAAGTATATGAACGTTAGGAGGAGTTCAGCTGGGGATGATCAGAGAGGAGACTGGCCACAGGATGGCCGACCTCCAGGGGAAGATCATCTTCCCACTCCACCCCCTTTCCAGCTCCCCATCCATCCCACTGAGAGCCATTTCCACCACTCAATAAAATTCCTGCATTCACCATCTTTTAATTCTGAGTGACCTGATTCTTCCTGGGTCAAGGGGCCAGGTACCAAGAAGGCAGGGTATAAAAGGCTGTCACCCTGACTCTCCACTGAGCTTGTTTAATACTTAGTCACCCACAGTCAGCAACTGCTAAAAGAGTATTAATTGTAACACACCTCTAGATGCTGCCGTGGGACCAGAGCCCACACACTTGCCCTGTCTCCTGCACCTGCCCATCTGTGTGCTTCCCCTCTTGTAAGGAGTTTGAGTACCCAGCAGCCAAATAAACATGCCACACCCCTATCACATGTCCCGCGAGGGGAGTCAGGGAACTTGCCCATTTAAATAGTAACAACTTTACAGGGCTAAAACATAGATTAAATTAGAGAACTTTCCCCAAATACAGTAGTTTAACCCACAGTAACGGAAAACAAATAACTAGAAGAGACTGTGAACATTGGTAAACCATTCTATTTTAAATATAACATATACTAACAAACTGTCTTTTGGGCATGTGTGTTTTCTTGTATATTTGTTCATTTATCTCCAGCAATAGAGATGGATTTGTGCTGAGATACTAATTTTCTTTCTCCTCACCTTCCTTTCTCTTCTTTTTTTTTTTTCCTGTGGTAAAATTAATGCATTATTAAAAAAAAAAAAAATACTGCTGGGAAATGTCCTTCCTAGTCTACATGGGGACTAACCCCTCCTCAACCTTACTAAAAGGGTGGGCTCCAACAACTATTAGTCATGTACAGTAAGAATAAGAAAAATACAGTATTTAAATTGACAGTTTGTTTAAAACTGTTTTGCAAATTCACATTTTTTTTTTTTTGAGACGGAGTCTCGCTCTGTCGCCCGGGCTGGAGTGCAGTGGCCGGATCTCAGCTCACTGCAAGCTCCGCCTCCCAGGTTTACGCCATTCTCCTGCCTCAGCCTCCCGAGTAGCTGGGACTACAGACGCCCGCCACCTCGCCCGGCTGGTTTTTTTGTAATTTTTAGTAGAGACGGGGTTTCACCGTGTTAGCCAGGATGGTCTCGATCTCCTGACCTCGTGATCCGCCCGTCTCGGCCTCCCAAAGTGCTGGGATTACAGGCTTGAGCCACCGCGCCCGGCCCACATTTTGTTAAAATGTCTAACTATATGTGTAATTTGCATAACCTGTGGAACCAAGAAAAGAATATCCCTTTCAGATATGCTAAATGAAATGAACAAATGTGTACATCACTATTATATGTACCACATTTTCTTTCACCCAGATGCCATCTATAAAAAGCCCAGAAATGAATGGTAATTTAAACTATAAAGCTATATTTAACACACTACAAATGAGTAGATTAGTGTATCTAATATTTTATTCTATCCCTCTCTGAATTAATGTAGTTCTTACTCTATATAAATATCTATTTGTTGTGTTCTTTTCACTTCATCAGGTGAGAAAGACTGAAAATGAAAGGCCCTTAAATGAGAAAGGTAATATGGAAAATAAAATGGATATCTCAGCCCTGTCATTCAACTATCCCTGGTGCAAGCATGTAATTTTGTAATTTATTGTCCAAAGAGGATACTTTTGAAATGGAAAGGGGCACTATAAATAATTGTACCAGGAAAATAGGAGCAAACTGGTGTTTCTCAAATAAATTGAGATATATGGTTGACAGGTCACTTAAGTTGTTTCATTTTAATTTCCAAAACACTTTCTGCTTGTTCAAAATAAATCCAAAAGGTACCCTGCCTCCCAGCCCCTTCGACAGTTTCTGCTGCTCTACCACCAAGTTACTTTTCCCCCTGAATTGCTACAATAGCCTCACAGGAGCCTCTTAGCTTCCACCCTGGCCCTCCCCACTTCCCCAACTCTCCAGTCAATTTTCTATATAGCAACCAAACATACACTTTTACAGCAGTGGTTCTCAACTGGAAGAGATTTTGTCCCCTGTCTTATGACCCATGGCAATGCCTGAAGATAATGTTAATTTTCACAGCTAGGAGGATGCTACCAGCATCTAGTGGCAAGAGGCCAGGGATTCAGCAAAACATCCCACACTGCCACGTGACAGCCCCCATAACAAAAAGGTGCCTAACCCCACCTGTGGAGAGTGCTACTGTTGAACAAGCATCTGAAAATATAAATTATACCACATCATGCCTCGGGTTGAATCTCTCTAATATACGTAAAATAAAACGCAGTCACTTCACCATATATGACCCTTTCCTGTCCTCTAAATTCACTCTCATTCACTCTTGGTCTCCCTGACTCTTAACTCCCTCCAGTCTCATTCCTCACTGTAAGCAAGAAGGTATTTTCTCAAGTCTGTCTGCATCTTGACCAGGGCCTCTGCCTGGAGTGCTCTTTTTGCCTGGCTGGCTTCATCCCATCCTTCAGGTTTCTGCTCCATGGCCATGGCCTCAGGAAGATCTCCCTGACTATCATGAGCTAGAGGAACACTGATTGTCTCCCTGCATTCCTCCAGCACTTTGTTGGGTCCCGCCTCATTTTCTTTAGTCTTATTCTCTTCAGAGCACTTTTCCAACTGAAAGTATTTCATTTATGTATTTGTTTCCCAGGTTTTTTTTTTTTTTTAATCCATTTCTCCTGGAAAGAACAGGGCCTTGTCTGATTTCTTTTTCTTTTTTTCTTTCTTTCTTTTTTTTTCTTTCTATTGTTGCTGAATCCCCAATGCCTGGAACAGAGCAGTGCTTGGAAAAGAGCAGCCAAGCAATAAATATTTGTCACTGGAAAGTTTCTATGGTACATCACCCTGATACAGTTAAAAAAAAAAAAAAAAAGGACATTGGACATCAGAGATAAGTTCAAATAGGAATTTAGATTCCCAATTGAAGTTTTAATGCTTAATGATAGCAATAATAAAATTAATGACAACAACTATCATTTACCAAGGGTGTACCATGGGCTGGGATAAACTCTTTTCATTCTTTTTCTCAGTGAGTATTTTCAACAGCCCAGCTGGCCATCTCTATCCAGCTACCCTCAGTGTGGCCTTTCCATACCCTGCCATGCCAGCTATCATCTCCGGGCCTGTGTAAGTCCTGCACTCTCCCCCAGACAACTGTCTCCCTCTTTGCCCTCCCATTGCTATGCAAGGCTCATATGTGACCACCTATGAGAAACTGGATTTGGAGTCTACCTTAGTCTCTCTGGGCTGCTATAACAAACATACCTTAGGCTGGGTACCTTATAAACAACAGAAATGTATTTCCCATTGTCCTGGAGGCTGGAAGACCAAGGTGGAGGCACTGGTAGATTTGGTGTCTGGTGAGAGCTCATTTTCACAGATAGGATCTTCTTGCTGTGTCCTCATGTGGTGGAAAGGGACAAACAAGCTCACTTAGGCCTCCTTTATAAGGACACTAATCCCATTCATGAGGGCTCTTTCCCCATAACCTGATCATTCCCCTCAAAAGCCCATCTTGAATATCATCACCTTGAGTTTAGGATTTCAACATATGAATTTCAAGGGGATATGAAGGTTAAGACCATAGCAATATTCACACTCCCAAAGCACATTTTGCTTACCTTTATCTCCTTCATAGACTAAAAGCTTTTTGAGGACAGTATAGCCCTATTGCCTGGCTCATATAGGTAGAATTTATGAATGTGGTAAGGATTGCTTCCTCAGTTTACTGATGAACAAATTGAACCATGCAAAGCTTAAATCTCCCAGTGTCAAATAGTGTGTGCACTACTGGGGTTTAATTTTAAGCCAGTTGGAATTCTGAATCTGTATTTTAACAATATTTCTGTATTAGACATGTAACTTTGGACAAATTATTTAACCATTTAGAGTCTCCTTTTGCTAATCTATGAAATTCATAATGTGAGTGGGATAGAAAACTTTGATAGATGAGATGAAATCTGTAGCTTATTTATGCTGTAACCCTCATGGGTTTAAATGTCCCTATAGAATGATGTTTTACAGATAGAAAGTATTTGACAAACATATTGATTGGTGAATTCTGCAGGAGATACTCAACATAGAGACTGTGAAGATATGAAACACTTTTCTACTTCAGCACTGCCCTAAGCCAATTTTTAAAATGACCCTTTCTTTCACTTTTTTGGGATTTTCACTCTTATTCTAATAGCAAAAACAGGTAAGTCTGCTTTTCTTTTTCCTACAAGAAAATTGCAGTTCCTTGATAGCTTAAGATCCTCAGCTTTCAATCTCCTTGTTTATACACTCAGGAAACTGGTTTACTGCCTCACAAAACAGCACACCCATGCGATTAGCACTTAATTATGGCCAAGCCAGTAGCTGGGCTATAGGCTCAGGTTGAGTTAATTCACTCAAAATAAGTCTGGGTTTCATTTGTTTCATTTCAATTGCAAAGAGGAAAAATTTTGCATGCCATCTCCTACGAATTTCACTTATTCTGAAAGACTATAAAACTTTCAACCATTTCTTTTTCAATGTCAATGTAAAATATTACTTGGAATCTAATATCCAATCTCTTCATGTTTAAAAGAAAAAAATGGCTTTGAAAATTTGGCTAGATACACTTAGATGTATATTTAAATTAAATTAAAGCATTGCCCTATTTTGCCAATTGGAAAATCACTGTTAAAAATTTCTGAAAATGGCTAGCTGACTATGACATAAATTGTAACATATTTTTTGGTTCAACTATTTTAGCTGTTTTCACCAGCTATTTCCAAGATGAAATGAGCATTGAAGATGAAATATGAAAGGAATTTCCTTCGTCATAGGCAGTAGCCAGCCTTCAGGGTGGTCCCTGGCATGCATCCTGTTGTGTAGTCCTCTTCCACATTCTTCCAGAGTTGATCTATGTGACTGATCACACCTGTAATCCCAGCACTTTGGGGAGGCTGAGGCAGATGGATCATTTGAGGTCAGGAGTCCAAGATCAGCCCTGGACAACAAGGTGAAACCCCGTCTCTACTAAAAATACAAAAAAATTAGCCAGGTGTGGTGGCGGGCACCTGTAATCCCAGCTACTTGGGAGGCTGAGGCAGGAGAATTGCTTGAACCCGGGAGGCGGAGGATGCAGTGAGCCGAGATCGCGCCATTGTACTCCAGCTTTGGCAACAAGAGAAAAACTCTGACTAAATAAATAAATAAGAAGACAGCAGCCATGATGGCATGCCCCTTCTAAGACTAGGTCATAAAAGGCACTAAAGCTTCCTGCTAGCTTTCTCTTTTGCTCTCTTTCTTCCGTCGCTTGCTCTAGGGATAGTCAGCTGCCATGTCTTGAAGAGAGGTCCCCAACTGACAACTATGAGGAACTGAGACCTATTGTCAACATCCACGTGAGTGAGGCTGGACACAAGTCCTAGAGGACTGCAGCTTGGGACAACACCCTGACTCCAACTCACAAGTCCCACCCAGCTAAGCTGCTTCTGAATTCCTGGCCCACAGAAACTATGAGCTAATAACTGTTTGTTGTTTTTAGACACCACGTTTTTAATCATTCATTATGCAGCAGTAGATAACAAGTACTGCAGGGAATGAATTCATTTATCATTTATATATTGTTCATTGCTTATTGAAGCCCTCCCTCCCCCTGGCAAATAGATGAAAACTTCAGTATACTACAAGATAACGTGAGTACACATCATTATTTTAAAGATAGTTTTAAAATACAAAAATAGATTTTGAGATTTATTTGCTTACAGGATTATTTGGAATCTTAATGGAGCATTTAATTACTAAAATTTAAGAAGAATGGGAAAAAAGAGGAGAAGACTTAGACAAACGGAACTAAATCCACTAGTGAAATTAGTCCCAAAGGAAAAGGCATGCATTGTAATAAGGGCAATCAGGGCACTAGTTGTTTTCTTTTTTCTTTTCTTTTCTTTTCTTTTTTTTTTTTTTTTTTTTTTTTTTTTTTGAGACGGAATCTCTCTCAGTCGCCCAGGCTGGAGTGCAGTGGCGCGATCTCGACTCACTGCAAGCTCCACCTCGCAGGTTCACACCATTCTCCTGCCTCAGCCTCCCAAGTAGCTGGGACTACAGGCACCCACCACTACACCTGGCTAATTTTTTGTATTTTTAGTAGAGATGGAGTTTCACTGTGTCAGCCAGGATGGTCTCCATCTCCCGACCTCGTGATCCTCCCGCCTCGGCCTCCCAAAATGCTGGGATTACAGGCATGAGCTACCGCGAATCAGGGCACTAGTTTTAAGGATTTTTATGTTTTGGGTTGGCAAAGGCTTTTTTTTCAATGAACACTTTTATGGGATCCCGAGCTACAGAGTTAGCCTGTATTTCCCTTTAGGAGCCTCAGAATAAAGCAGAAGAGAAACTGGACAAGAATGAGGAAAAGGGGACTGAATGGGCCTCCCACTTGAAATTCCATTAGATAATGTTGATTACAAAAGGTGACAAAAAATAGACTTAGCTGATTCCTAATCTCAGGGAGAGGCTTTCAATAATTTATTTTTCAGTATGACACTTGGTGTTACATTTTTGTTAGATACACTTTATCACATTAGGGAAATTCCTTTTATTTTTTCTTTGCTAAGAATTTTTTTTTCATAAATAGGCTGTGGAATTCAAGCATTGTTCTTTGACACAGGCAAATAGGACTCCAGTTCTTGCTAGAGCTTTCAGGACTTCACTCTGGCCTTCAACAGTTGTGTCCTATTCTGTGGGTGAATACATTGGCGATATTCCAACTTCACGTGTTACCTCTTTATGTTCCCACCCTTTTTGTATTTTGGCATTCAAATATGAGCATTATAAATGTATAAAATGATGATGCAAGCATTGTAAACTGTAGGTTGCTTCAAAGTAGTATCATTTTAAAAAATGGTCAGTATCAAGGTATGAGAAAACAACATTGATATAACAACATTAATATAAACCCTAAAGAATAGGAATAAACTGAATATAAAATAAAATGTAGTATCTCAATTTTCCTTTGCGTAGAACAACAGACAAATTTTGTTTATTCACAGTGTTTCTTAAAAACCCGAATATTACCAACATTTAAAACTCAGAAAAGAAATCGTCTAGACAGTTCATACAAAATGTACATTTCAGGGTTCCCTTAAAATATTTGGCAACACAGGGCAAACAGTCCCAGATGAAAACAATTGGCTAGAGCTAGAAGCTAAGTTTTCTATGAAAAATTCTTCCAAATCTTACTACACATATATATATATATATATATACACACACACACACTGCATATATATATAAACTTACTGCATATATATATGAACTTACTGCATTTTATATATATGTATATATACCTCTAACAAGTATATATATACACTTCTAACAAGTATATATATATATACACTAGTATATATATATACACACTTACAAGTATATATACTAGCATATTATATATATAGTACATATACAGAGGTATATATACTAGTATATGATATATAGTATATATAGAGGTATAGATACTAGTATATATATACACACTAACAAGTATGTATATATACTAACAAGTATATACATTATATATACTAACAAGTGTGTGTGTGTGTGTATATACTTGTTAGAGGTTTTTCCAAAATATGACATGTATGTTAAAAGGTACATGACATTGGCAATATGTAGCAGAGCTGTAATGAAATCTTCTGAATTATAATACTAGAAAAAAATTTATTAGTCATGCTAGAGGAAAATCTCAAATATACTTGTGTTCATTACAAAAAATATACAATCATTGTCAAATAAAGAGGCAATCAAAGCATATGCAGCCAAATAAAGTAGTAAAAATTAGCATGGATGTACACCAAGCAGTTCATTAATAAAAATATTTTGTGATTTTTTTTGGATTTTATGATTGAGATATTTGTCAGATTTTTATAACTTACTGTGTTTCCTTTGCTAATTCTAAATAACTATTTGTTCTTTAACGATTTTTTCCATAATATTATATTCTTTTTCTTGGAGGCTCCCATAAACTTGGATCTATCCCTACCAGTTATCAATTGAGGAAGAGAAAATAAAAAAGGATAGTCACAGTCTAGGTAGTTAAAAATAATACAACAGATACAACAAGAATTTAATGAATGCCTTGGGAAAATTTTTGAAGACATAGAACATTTTAGCAAAATTAATCCTCATTATTCTACAAAGATCATTCTATAAAAGTCACATATGAAGTGAAAATTGCCATGAAGCAATTTTATTGGGAAAAAATGAAAAAATAAGCACAAAACTCAAGATTTATTCTGAAAAGTAGAATCCATTTTTAATAGACCTAGTGGCCACTGTTCACATATCTATTATCTTAAAAAATTGTTTAGATGAAAATTTCAGGAAAGGTTTTGTGATGAGACCATCCTAAGTAGGTAAGTGAACAGTAGCAAAACAGAATGGCTTCTAGAGAATTCAGAGACCACCTTTCCTACCTTTTCCCATAACAAATCAAAAACGAGAAGGGAAATTAAAAATGCAAATGGATGTAAGTAGGAAAGAAAAAATAAAAAACAAAGAATTGTGTGGGGAAAGAACAAAGGAGAAAAATAAGATTGATGAAAGAAAATAAACATCCCTATGTGTGATGATGTTACCACATTATCTCATTTGATTTTCCCTGGCTTTTCCATACTGAATAAACTGGTTCCTAGTTAAATATGTTGTCTAGTGCTATAGAAATAGTTAATATAGCCAAGCTGGAATGCAAAGTTGGGTATGTTCTCCTGAAAGCCTTCTACTTTTCTAGACCAATATAATGTACTCTGCCATACTTCACTTTTATATGAAAAATGACCTCTGGGAAAATATTTCAACAGTTTTCCTTATGAAAGAATTGAGAGTAAATGAACATTACTTATGACCCAGAATGTGGATAAGTAAATCCATAATCTTTGCAAAGCAACCACATGAACGTTGGTGAGAAAGATAAACATGCTTGTTGATTATGGAGCACTTTCTAAACACAATGGATGGAGAACAACTTTAACTCCTTGGTGTGGCCTTCTGCATTTAGACTTCATAAAACTACTCCTCATAGTATTCAGGATCCTTGTTATTGGAGCAACCCATTTTTCTTTCATATAAGAAGGGAGGATTGTGAAAACATTTTTTCTTCTCTAGCATAATGATTAAGAGCACAAAACATAGGAATGAGGCGGAGGTGGATCCATTCTCGTCTTCTGACTCACTGGCTACATAACTTGGATAAGTTCTTAACCCCTGTAACTCTGATTCTTCTTATCTCTAAAATGTGGATAATAGGGTATTGTGATGAATAAATGAGAGCCAGGTTCAAGCACTAGCTCAGTACCTAGAAGACAGTAACAGTTGCTGACCACTATAACTGAACGTCAATTAATATAATGATAATGAGAAACAGAGAATAACCATTTGTTTCAAAGTAAACACAGATCTGATTTACTTCAAAAATAATTTTGAAACTTTGAGACTATTGTCTAGGAAGTCATGATACATGAAATAAAATTTCCAATTTCTCAAATTTCATCTATTAGGGATTCCAACTTTCCTTATGAGTTCCAAGAACCCATTGTTTCCAAATAGAAAAGACAGAGGCAAAGACCTCTTTGGAAAGCTGTAGCTGCTAGAAAGTAGGTGGGAAAGAATACAGTCATTTGCAATCCAGCATTTCACTCAGAATTCAGACAAAGGCATCTGTTCAAAAAAAGTTAAAAAATAGAAAGAAGGAAAGAAAAAGATAGAAACTTCAACCCACCTTCTCCCAAAGACGGGCCATTCAAATTAGCTAGAGCAAGTATCTGTTCATTTTGTATCATGGCCCAGTTTGATATCACTCATCATTACATTCATAATATGGGACTATTCTTCTAGGTAAATGATTCCATTGCAGGTTTGGCAATGAGAGCTTCAGTTCAGTTCAGCTAAGCTTATTTCTTTTGTTCAAAGGAGAGAAGCTGTTTACAAATAATCTGTGTATAATTAGTTACCTGGTTTTAAAACTGTTTTATTTTTATTTTCTCTCTTCCTTGTGAAGCCATCTGGGAAATCTGATTACTCCTAAGTCATTATAAGCTAATATGCAGTCTAGGTAGGCTGGGTTTTGAATCTCTGTTAATTCTAGTTAAATACCTAAAACTAATTAGACCATTTTAATAGGAGTCATTTATTACTGAATGCTTCTTAAGAAAGAATCTTATAGTTAATGCTGATCTAGGCTACCAATTACGTATTTGTAAGTCTTAGCTTGTGTGTTCAAGTTCTGTATGCAGGTAAGAGAAAGATAATTCCCAAATGAAAGAAAATTACATCAATGCATATAAAATTGTTACTATTGTCAACTGATCATAGGGTACTAGAAAAGAAGACCAAAAACGGTCATTAATAAAAAGAAAGTTAGAAACTCTGTCTTAAGGCAAGCTTTAAAACATTGAATACTGAAATGCTGTCTCCATATCTCTATTATTTCTGTATGTAAACACATGAATTCCTCCATTAACGATTGGTCAAAGGTAACGTAATTCAGGCATCAAATGTAGCTCTGCCAAGTTTTCACACCTATATTTGATTATAAGCCAAAGAATCCACCACCCTTCCAAATCTTAAATGGTTAACCACATTTATAGTGTTAATATATGGGTTAACCCATTTAAGATTTGGAAGGATGGTGGATTTCTTGGCTTATAATTTATAAGTGTTCACAATCCCAGAGCTCCTAAGGACTCATCTAGTGCCAGAGAGACAGCTAATTCTGAAATGGACTTCAAGTTCTTGTTTATGTTCCTTTGAGATAAATAAGAAATGAACACATACTTAAAGTGGAATTCATGTTATGAGTATGTATGCAGGCTTCTCTCTCTCCTGCAGGAGCCCATCCATGCTTGTTTACTTTTTTTGTCTTCATTCTCAGTACAACAGTATTTAGGTTCATTATATGAAAGGCAGATAAGAATCTCGCGTTCCTCCTAAGAGCTTTGGTATATTCTAGAGACCCAAATGGGAACTAAAATGAATTACAATTTCTTACTGATTCTATAAACACTGACATACATACATTAAAATAAATAGTTTTAAAAGACTAAAAAAAATAAGCAACTTTCAGTTAGCACATCGAAAATAAGACTTTTACGTCACCAGATTTGGGTTCATCCTCTTGAATTTGCACATAGTTCTGTGCAGGGATGTCTTAAAACCTTATTAATGCATCTAATTAAAATAATGACAGAGAACTTCCACAGCATCTAATGAAAGAAAACAAAGATTAAATTTAAGTTAATCAGCTTTGAAATGTAAACAAGCACATTCAATCATTAAATGATTCCATTTATTTTTAACAGGTTCTTAGAAGTGAGTACAATAAACATTCCACCATGCTTTCTTTGTTTGCCCCGAATGTTTATTAGCACCATTAATCCATTAGTAAAAATACAAAGAGACATTTCATGCCTAGTATAAACCCATTCCAATTTTTTGATAAATGGAGGCAAGTAGTTAGCCAAGATTTTTCACACACACAAGAAATTCTAAAATATTCGTGGATATTTCAAAAGTAGAGACTTCTAAAAGATCAGAATAAAAAGAAAAATACTGGCACTAGTAATAAAGGTCATTTCAGGTTTGCTGTCCCAAGATGTTAGTTCTTTGCTTTGAGTAGGGGGGTGGTGTTTTTCATGGGAGAAGACAGCAGAAATAATATTCCTGGTAAACATGTCAGCAGAGGATTTTGGAATCTACTTCTAGCAACCAAATAGTCCAGAAGAGAGGGAAACGCTTTTATATTTTGCAAAGTTTTGAGATGAAAGAACCAATCACAACGTTGATGAAGAAAGACATCACTTAGCAGGTGGTGAGCAGCTGTGATGTAATAACATTTCCCATACAGTTTTACCAGTAGCAAGAGTCAGAAGCCCAAAATCATTTTAATACCAGGGAATGTCTATTTGATTCTATGTACTCTCCCTCAAATAATCCGTGGCTTGTTTTGTTGTTTTGTTTTCTGATTAGAATGGGTTTGCATTTCTAGTTGAAGAGAAATTAGCATTATCCTCTGTCAGGTAAATCTATAAAGAGTTACCCCAGGTTCCTCAGCATTTTGCTGGCTGTAATGGAAGAAGGATGGAAGCATTTCCTGCCCAGGCTTGGAGTTATTCATTATTCTTAGCATGCTAGCTCTCGCTTCACCCATTTATTTCCTACTCAATAAACAGATGAAAAAGCAAATGATCAGGAACTACTTCACTATGCAATAGCCAAGAGACTTTTCTAGTTTATAAGAAAAGTATGCTATTGTTAAATTCAGGAATGGTGCCTTTATTTGTTCATTTGTCCAACAATTATTTTTTATTGTGGTAAGAACATTTAACCTGAGATACATCCTTTTAACAACTTTTTGTGTACAGTAAGGTATTGTTAACTATAAGCACAGTGTTATACAGCTGACTGTTGGAATGTATTCGTCTTGCATAACTGAAACTTTATATCCATTGAATAGCAGCTCCCTGTTTTCCCAGACGTTCACCTCCTGGCAGCTACATTCTGCTCTCAGCTTCTATGAGTTTTATAATTTTAGATACCTTGTATAAGTGGAATCATGCAGTATTTGTGGTTCTGTGACTGACTTATTTCACTGGGCATAATATTGTCCTCAAGGTTCATCCATGTTGTCATTTATAGCAGAATTTTCTTTTATGTTTGAATAATATTACATTATATTGATATACCACACATTTTTAATCCAGGCATCCATCGATGGACACTTTTATTGTTTTCATAACTTGGCTACTATAAATATTGCTGCAATGAACATTGGAATGTTAATATCTTTTCGAATTCCTGATTTTAATTTTTTTGGATAAATACACAGAAAAGACCCTATTATGTGGCATGATGGGAACAGTCTAGAGAATGGGGAAACATTAGTTATCAGGGAACAAATTACATGGTAACTCCCTTAGAAGTGATCTCATTCCACCAGTTTGCTATAATATTGACATTGTTCAAATATTCATTCTGTATACAATAGCCAGAGTAAATTTTTTCAGAAAACACAAAGGCAATCATAGCACTCTCTTGCTTCACACACTTTAATGGCATCCTTTGCCCTCAAGATAAAATCTCAGATCCTTACAATGGTCACATAGCCCTGAAAGACCCACCCTCTTCCACTTTCCAGGCCCCTTTCTGCACCATGCTCATCCCTGATTCCCTCCAACAGAGTGCTTCTGCAGCTCTGCTGTCCTTTCAGCTCCCTGGATGCATCAGTCCTTCTCAAGTCTGCTCTTTGAGCAGAACATTCTCTTCCTTATTTTTAGTAAACCTGTCCAAATATTTTGTCCTTCATATCTCAGCTTAAATATAACTCCCGCAGGGAGATCTTTCTCGAGCCTCGGACTAGGCTGAATGTCTCTCTTACTCATTTTTACAGTAAGTATTTTTTTTTTTTTTTTTTTTGTAGTAGCACTCGTCTTAATTTTAACCAAAAATTTTTCAGTTTAATTATTTATTTAAATCCCATCTTTCCTAAAGGACCATAATGGCATTGGGCAGGGTGGGTGGGTAGCAGGCAGATAAGCACAGAAACTACATATCCTTTATGCCTTCCTATCTTTTCAGTGGACAGCATAGACCCTGGCTCATGGTAGGGCTTCAGTAAATATTTGTTGAATTATTGCGTGAAAGAGCTGTGCGGAATTCCATAGGTCAATGGTTTGCAAGCTCTTTCTGGTCATAGGACCCCTTGTGTTGACTGCTTGTTGTGGAAACAGGATTTAACTCCACAACATTTACAGCTTGCAAGGGCACTGTGAAAAATGCCATTTTACAATACTGCCATTTAAAACCATTTCATATAATGGAATGGTATTCAGTAATAAACAGAAACCAATAATGACACATGCTACATCATGAATGAACCTCAAAAACGTTACTTAGTAAAAAAGCCAGACACAAGAGACCACATATTGTATGATTCCATTTATGGGACATGTCCAGAAAAAGAAAGTTTATGGCTACAGAAAGTAGGTTAAAGGCTGCCTGCAGGTTGGAATAGGGATTAACTGTAAACAGGCATGAGAGATTTTCTTGAGGGAGATGAAAATATCTAAGACTGATTTGTGGTGATGTCTGTACCACTCAATAAAGTTACAAGTATTACACACTTGAAATGGGTGATTTTTATGATATCTAAAATGTACCTCAATAGAGCTATTTTAAAAATCATTGTTCTAAACTATAGCTGACTCTCACCTTACCTTTTTGACATTATTGCAATTTTTTTCTTTGTTTCATTTCTTTCCGTTTGACCTTTAAACACACATTTAGCTTGTATTTTTGCCCAATAATTTCATGGGGGTTTATGTTGTTTAGGGATGGCCAACCTGAACCACCATATTTCTCTAAAAGCACTGTAAATACATCTAATAAGTAATTAAACACTGATTGGCTGGCGATTACCAGTCATAACATATCAACCTTCTCTGAGATAAGCCTCTAAAACCGTCAATGGTAGGGAAATGTTATGGAAAAGATGAGGCTTGGAATAGGAAAATACTGCCTCTGTGGGTAAACTGGAAGAAACTTTGAAGAGACAAATGGAAAACATCACACTTTGAGGCAATGACAGACTCTTGGCTGAAATTCAGCTTCAGGCTTATCTTGTGGGGGAAGAATTTTTAAACACTTCAAAG
This sequence comes from Rhinopithecus roxellana, assembly GCF_007565055.1. NCBI lineage: Eukaryota > Metazoa > Chordata > Mammalia > Primates > Cercopithecidae > Rhinopithecus > Rhinopithecus roxellana. The sequence goes on from NC_044557.1 coordinate 80,454,169, forward strand.
TCCTACCCAGTGTTATAGCTGTCACCTTAATCTACCCCAAAAACATCCATTTCAGAAAGTTTAAGTTTCAGAGTCTACTGCTGAAGAATTCTGTAATTAGAGTAAAATACAACTGTGAATGCCTACAGGGATTTTTTTTTTTTCTTTTGATATTGTAGGTAAACTCAAGTCAAAGAAAACTGAAAGAGTAGGATCTCTTAAAGCCACATAGCAGAACCTTCCTGAACAAGGCTGAAGTAATCCTCAAAATCAAAACGTAAGATTGTTTACCATATCAAGTTACATCTATCATCCATGTCAATCTTGAACATCAAAACAAGTTCTAGAAAGAGAGGAATATTCACAGGATGGGCCATAATCCAAGAATTCAGGAATTTAAGGCTCTCACAAGAAATAAAATAGATCTAAGATTCCTTTGATTTTTAGAATTATTTTCTGTAGGTGATGCCTAATATTTTTTTGCTGATAGTTCCTGGATCTCAAAAATACTTCAAAGAGAAAAATAATATAAGATATTAAATGTTTTAATAGTAAATATTATTGGTAGTATAACGCTCATGTTAAATAAATTTTTCATATGTGTAAATTGACAAAACAATAAAATGTATGTTTGGTTTATTCTTTTGATTTCTTTTACTGGTATTCCTTCTTCTTAGTTTCCATTTATACAACATGGCAATAATTTTTACTTTTTTCTCCTTTATTTTTCCTCTTTATGTTAGAACAAATGTCAATTTGTTGTCATATGACAAAAAAATATGGATAGCAATAGTTCTGTGTAGCACCTCTTCTGAGTAAGGCATATGAAATAGTCTGATCAGATTTCTGAATACAGAAGCTCGGTGTTGCCTCTGAATTATTCACCTATTTTGTTCTGGTATTTAAGGCAGGGGTAGAAATATGTCATATAAAAACCTTGTCACATTTCTTCAATAATTTGCCAGGGAAAAATTAGGCACTGGTCCTGTTTCCCAGCTTGGTCAAGTTTCCCTACAATTTGCTTCTCATTAGAGTCCCTAGAATGACCATAACCTTTTCTAACTTGTAATATGATTAGAAAGTAAAGTGTCTTCTTGCTTTCAAGTAATGAAAACTAGTTTTTCATGTGTTATACAGCATTTTTAGGTGTTTTATCGTGGAGAGGTTTTATACTGGCAGAAAGGAGGGCACCCGCTTCTTTTCTTTCTCTCGTTTTCATGTGCAGAAGGTGGTAGGGGAAATGGCTTTGTGTAAAATTATCTTTCTGTTAAAGAAGTACCCCACAGTGTTTTGTGGAAATCATTGTCAAATCTGAAAATTTTGCAAGGTATTGAACCTCTCTGGACCTAATTTCTTATTTATAAAATAAGAGGGTAAATAATAGGGTATTTAAGGCCTCTTCTAGTTTAAAAAACTACAGTGATCCCTATCTGATGAATGCTCACAATCATGCAGAGTATAAGCCTTGTCCATATCACACTTGTTAATAATTATTGTAGGCCAGGCCTGAAGGAGCCTGCACTAATGCAAGCAGTGAATAATCAAAGCATACAGAACTTCAGCTAGTACAGATTCTACCAAAAAGTGTTGTCCCACTTATGGCATTATACATCTTTCAATAACTTTGGTTATTGTTAATTTTCTATTACGCTTTCGTACTTGTGATTTGCTGTGTGTGTGTGTTTGTGTGTATAAGTGTGTGGTATTCTACAAGGATATGTGTACAGGAGTAATAATTAAATATTTAATAATAAGCTGGTTACAGGAGACATGTAGAAGACATGTCTAAGGTCTCTGTGTCTATGTGTGTGTATAATGAATACTTATAGCTATGGCTGTCTGATGTCCATCCCTGCCCTCTTTTGGTATCAGCCCCTCCCCTAATTTTGACATAACTGCCTCATTTTCGGGCCACGTGAATTTATGGGTTTGACCTCACCCTAGATTCCAAAGGTGGACAAAGGATTTAAGACATCCTGGCAAAGCAGTGTATCTCTCTGGCTATGCTGACTTGTTAAGAAATAGACAATTATATAATAAGCCAGATTAATGCGACTTGATTTTTTCGTTTTACTGGAGCTATTAGTAGGGCAGATCATTCTCATTCTACTAGAATTTGTGAGATGGTAATCTGGTAATCTGGAAAAGGTCATCTGTAGCTACGGGTGAGTGTCTAGCCTTCATGAGTAAAAAGAAGGGGTTAACAAAAGGAAAGTCAAAGCCAGGAGATTGAGATTGAGAAAGAGGAGAGAGAGATAAAGAGAGAAAGAGAGTCTGAAGACAACTTTTAAGCTCCTGATTTAACCATTCCTGAAGACCTCAATTCTGTAAGCCAATACATTCCTCTTCATGATGCAGACAATGTATGTAAGAATTGCAGACCCATGACAAAACTGGAGGATGCCTACCAGAGGTCATCTCTGTCTAGTTCTTTATTTCCCTTTGTGTGTACCTTTCAGATGTAACTCAAGCATTACGCTGTTTGAAAAGACTTTCTGGACTCTGTTTACCTTGAGTTAGGTGAACATCCTCCCCACCGGGTGACAACGGTCATATCACATTGTTACTGTTTGTTAACATCTGTATTTCCTCCACTATGTTTTGTGATCTGTGAGGTCAGAAACCTTCTTTCTCTGCCCTTGCATTCTCATAAGCAGTTGGCTTCCATTTAATAACTGACTAAATAGAAGGCAATTAATTTGCAGCCTTCCACAATTTAAAGACAGAGATGCTGTTCCTTCACAGTCTTCACATCTCTGAGGAAATATATTTTACATTTACTTTTACTTTTTATTTTAACCTATTATCCTTTACATTTATCCCCCCGTGGTCTGCCTTTTCCATTCTCTCACTTGGAAGATTTTAACTTATTTATTCATTCATTCAACAATATTTTAAATGTCTCCTGTGACCTAAGGACTACACTAAGCATCAAGAATACAATGTGGAACAAAGCAAGTCTTCTGTTCTAAAAACTTACCCTTCAATCTGCGGAAACAGTAAAAACCATGACAAGAGAGTGTTATTTGTGCTACAATTGCATGAGAAGAGGATGACAGGGCAGGACTTAGGAGGAGTACCTAGCCTGGTTTTAAGAAGTCACTGGAGACCTGCTGAAGGAAATGGCTTTAAGCTAAATGCTGAGGTGTCAGTAGATATTAATCTGCTCATGGAGGACCAGGGAGTGTCTCAGGCAGATTGACCAGTTTTCTCAATTATGTAGTGATGACAACTGAGACGCAGTAATATAAAACACTTACATGATCACCAGGAAGTTTCTCCTCCAGCCAACAGAAAGGCAGATTTTAAACAGATGATTTGTTATCATTTATGTGACCTATTTCTCCTCTTTCCATTCCCTTGCCTAGTAAAATTTGTCCAACTGTAATTAAGAGTATTTACTTCTCCTTTATTGTACTGTTTCCCTCCCACAAAATTAACCAAGAAGAGTTTCATTTAGGCTTTGAAAAGGGTCTTGTACATCACATGGCTTCCTGAAAATGATAACAATAGCTACTATTTATTGAGAGTCACTGTATGTGAGTTCTCTGTGATTTAGACATTATATTCCCATGTTATGAATGATTAAATTGAGGCTCAGGAACATACCCAAATATCAGCCAGCTAATAAGAGAAAATCTGTGGTCTGATCCCAGATTCTGAAACACAGCACCTTTCTAATTATTTCTTATCATATAGTTTCCTTCTAATATCTGGCTTTGAAATAATACAAGTTTTTATGCGGGGGACCATTTCAGAAGAGGGAAAAGAAAATGTGTGGTGATTTTAAAACACGGGGTATGGAATGACAGCTGTGGGCTATTGCTATACTTGAGATTTGCTTTATCAGAGATGATCAGTAAGCGAAATGATTACACTGAGGGTAAAGAGGACATATTGCAAGGAAGGAAGGAGAAAGGTGATTGGAGATTGAGTTATTGTCAAATTGAATTGATTTCATCTTCTTTGATACTTCATTCAAGAGTGAGACCTTTTGGTTTAAATTACAAATACATGATATATCCAATATTCCTCACTAAATCCAGGAACTTCTACACCCATAGTAGGCTACTAGGATGTACTCATTTCACAGGATGTGTAGTACTTCTGTAGCCTACATCCAGGTTATTCTCATCATAGTCTTTGTGGAAATAAAACAGCATGGTGATGAAAAGCACAATTTAGAAAACTATCTTCTTAACTATAAACTTTTATATCATTAATGTTCTGATATTTTGACAAAACTGATGCCATGTGCTATTAGCATTTAGTAGTTTTTGTTCTTTCTTTCTTTTTTGGTTTTCACAATGGTATAGGGTCACAAGAGCAAGAGAACGCAATGACGTAGTAAAATTATAGAAAACAAAAAAGTTAAAGTTTCAAAGATTAAAAGGAAGTGTTAAGAAGGCCCCAGGAACATTAGCCTTCTCTGTACATTACGCAATAATATCATAAAAATGTAAACAATTTTTTGACATGTGAACAGCATAAAACTCTTATCTGTTTTGTTGGGTGGAACACAGAGTATGGTGTTAAGTGGTGTTAACTTCAGTGAAATAGAAACAAGGACCACAGATGGCAAGAAATGTCACTGTTGAAAAGATTCTGGTGGCAAAATGTTCTTTGATTTTAGAGAAAATTTATTTTGAATGTTCACTTTCGATCCAGAACCAAGCTATATCTGATTTCAAAGAAAACTGCTTCAGATATTGATTGGGATAGAGTTAGCTACTCTTCCAAGGAAAACAATATTACCGAAGTTAGTTTATTGCTTACATACAGTCCAGATTACTTTCTCTAATCAATAGGTGGCTCTCCTCCAAGCCCTTTCCAACTTGGCTCATCCATCTTCCACAGGAAGCCTGTAAGATTGTCATATTCATCTGCATCAGGCCAGAGGTAGGGGAGAGAGGTAGGAAGACTCACCCATTGAAATTGAGGCATGTGCCCCACTCTATTCTCATCCACATGGCCTCATTAATGGAGGTTAGACATGTAGACCCTGCTAGGCAACTACTTCCCAGAAAAACTCTACACCATGTGGATGCTTGGGAGGTGGGGCAAATAATATGGTGTATAGTTAGCTAGAATAAGAAGCAGCTGAGAACCAACTTCCTGGTGTCCCTTCCTGGTTCTTTTCCATCAACTCACTCACTGTTCATTTTCTTCCCACATCAACAATAATGAAGTCTCCATTAATTCTCCAAGTTTAGTACAGGCTTTCAGAACCAAAACTTACATGAGACTTACAAGATAGCTAGCTTGCTAGCTAGATATATAAACATATACATATAAACCACCCAATTGAGATACCTACGATTTTTTTCATCTCTTTGCTGTTACCTTAATTGTTGTGAAATTTGATAGTAAGACAAACTTAACCTTCACATATTTCTACCAACAATTTTATCTGTCCTAGATACCTGAAAAACCAACTTTCTCTTTAGCGTTCACTCTTCTAGCTCTTATTTTTGAAAGACAAGGACATGACTCTGTAGTACTTAACTTTCCACCAAACCCTCCCTTTACTGGTTTCATGTACTGTTAAACTGACTAAAAAAATGTGTTTTCTAAAAGAATCTCGAGTGCAGGATCAAATATAATACTTGCATATATTGGCCATCTGGTTCTTGTTCCAATGGTGCTTATACTCAATCAGGAGACAGATCAGAGCTATGACTTCTCTTTTAGAACATGACGAAAGACAGTGACCAGGCTCAAAGGCCATCTCAGAGACCAGTATGAAAATCCTTTCACTATAACCCTCATTGTCCAGGCTATTTTTCCAGACACTGTAATAAAAAAAATCCAATCTTATGCCATTCCTAGTAAACTGTCCATCAACTCCAGACCTGATTTTCAGTGTCTTCCCTTTAGCAAGACATTTCCAGATTTATAAAATGTTCTTTCACCTTAGCATATCTCTGCTGAAAGTTATGTCACATCATTTTAAATAAAATATGTTTTTAAAAATTTTAATAAATGTTCTGCTTTTCTCTTGGGAGACAAAGAGAGACACTGAAGAGGGATTTCCTCCATTTATTTATCTATCCATATAGTGAACAGAAGAATGGTAAATTGGCCCATCTCCTTCTCTCACCTTTCCTATGACATATAAGGTGACTTTGTCAACTCCTCTACTTTTTCAAATACATTGATCAAATAATCATGACCCCAAAATTTTATAATGAAAAGATGTTAAGGACAGAAAGGGACAGGAGGAGCTCTTATATGCAACTTTTAGAATAAGAAAGAAGACGACTTTACCTATAACCTATAACTTCATGCTCTAACCTTGTTAAGATCAGGCATGTTGTAAAATTACTTAAGCAAGAGATGAAGTTTTTAAAAGACATGTATGGGTATTTTTAAAATCTATTTTAAATTTTTAATATGTAAAGTTCCATAAGTGAGCATTGTATGTTTTGTAAGTTAAAGCAACACCAAATCCAGTATTTTCTTTGATGATTAAATGCTTTGCTATATCTCTTCGATATACTAATTTCCTTTCTTTTGGACATATACCCAGCAGTGAGATTGCTGGAACATATGGTAACTCAATGTTCAGTTTTTTGAGGAACCTCCAAACTATTCTCCATCATGGTTGTACTAATTTACATTCCCACTAACAGCGTAAAAGGGTTTCCTTTTCTCCAGTAAAACTGTGATTTGGGACTAATGAAGGGAAATGTTAAGCTACAAATTAGAGAATTATTCGTTAACCTAAAAATTAGAGAATATTTAAATAAAATTCAATTTTATTAAGGTCAGTTCGTCATAAATAATGAATAAAAACATCTTTCCCATTTGCTTGAAAGAAGAAGTAATGGCATTCACTTGTATACAATTTTAATTCTTAACACTTCTCTCTGAAGATTAAACATTATTTCTCTGATTCTCTTCTTCTTACTCAATCAGATTTACTGTCCTTTGTGTAGAATTCCCCTGCTTTAAGGATAGTATGCAATACATCTTAGTTCTACTCTGATCGAATTATTTCCATTTCAGATTTAGTTCTATCTGAATTATTAAACTGTATTGAGAATAAAGTCATTTGAATTTTATACATTAAGTGTCCATTTCCATGACTATAATTGTCAGCCTTTACAATGCACTTTTGAGTCATTTTCCCATATATAATTCCTTGTATCTCAATAATGATAATGTTTGTAATCATTGTAATAAGCATAGACATTTATTTTATTGTCTGTTGTAGAAAATGTGAAGTGAAACTTCAGAGGAAAGATGACTGAGGGAAAGAACCTGGCATGAAAAAGATTCTACTCAAAACCGACAAGAAAACAAGAACGTGCAAATAGCAAAATAAAAGTAAGCTACCTGAAAATAATTGAAACCCAATCGCTCTTAAAACAGGTGGGAAAATGTCTTTTTGCACTGGGAAAGTGTCCTCTTGCATCAGGAAATGACCACAAAGCTTAGAGGGCTACTTTTGAAATCTAAACCTGTTCCTATTCTCTCCTGCCTTCTAGGACCTGTCTGTCTTTCTCTCTGAGATCCTGTGTGATGCCCATAACTTGACAGCACATTTCCGTGGTTTGGCTAGAACCTGACGGAAACGTGTAGCAAAATGTTTAGTGGCTTCCACTTGCCACGGTTCAGCAGTTTTCATTTTTAAATGGATATTCATCTTGTTGAAATATTTACTTTATTGTGGTGAGTTGCAATATTTTCCTGTTCTGCCAATGAGATTCTGTGGTAAGATTAGCTCTGCCTTTTTAATGAAAATGACTCTAGACATTTGCTTTATGAGTACTGTCTTATCAATCACTCAGTTATTCTTTCACATGGAAAATAAATAAATATAAATACAATCAGCAATAAGAAAACCTCAAAAAAATTATAACTCTTAAATACATAGCCCAACGTTTGTATATATTTAAAAAGAGAATAGCTTCTGAATGTAAACGTTCTTAAAGTCTCTAACTTTTCAAAGGTCTCCTTTCTCCTTCTTAACTTTTAAAGAAATTATTCCCAAAGAGTAATTTTTTTTTTTTTTTGATTTTGAGACGAAGTTTCACTCTTGTTGTCCAGGCTGGAGTGTAGTGGCACGACCTTGGCTCACTGCAACCTCTACTTCCTGGGTTTAAGTGATTCTCCTGCCTCAGCCTCTGGAGTACCTGGGATTACAAGTGCCTACCACCATGTCCAGCTAATTTTTTTTGTATTTTAATAGAGATGGGGTTTCACCATGTTGGTCAGACTGGTCTCAAACTCCTGACCTCACATGATCCACCTGCCTTGGCTTCCCAAAGTGCTGGGATTACAGGCATGAACCACTGCACCCGGCCCATATTTCCTTTCTAATCACCAAAACTTGCCATCAGTTTTGCTGTAATGGTCATCTTCAAAACCAGTAATTTAGAATTCTACCTATAAGAAAATACTTTAATAAGCAAATAAATATAAATTGAAGACCGACATACAGTAAGCAATCTTTTATTCTACCAAATTCTTGTATTATAAAAACAACCACAACTGTTGTCATCATTTGTTTTCATAAAACAAAGGAACTTTTATACCAAAAATAAACAATCTACCTTTTATGGAAAGTTTGCTACATTGTCGTTACTTTTCACATTCTATTATTCTTTCATAGATTAGTACAATCCATGTACTGATGTAAAAGAATCCCTCTTCTGCACTATATGATGGCAACATATTTGCAGCTACTTTGTGAATTTCATATTGTTTTCTATTTAACATACTTTGAAATGTCCTTATGTGCTTAGGGACATTTGCTTCAGTGATGTTAGTCCCTTACCCTCCATTGTGGTCTAAACAGCAAAGCTGTTCCAATTGAATGAGTAAATTGCACAGACTGGAGCATCTTTAAATTCTTTCTATATAAAAGCAGTAGAATATCTTGTCTCTCTTTTTCCAAGAAATAAATAATTATAACTAGATAGTGCTATTCTCAGTTATTAGTTTGCTCATGTATAGGCAAACTGATTCATGAATAAGTGGATAAGTAGAACTTACTAAAGTGTCAGTGCTTGGTTTGAATTAGCTTCTTCTTTTAGTTGGGAGGGCTGGACACTCATTCAAGGTAGCTCAAAATGAAGAGTTTTTCTTAGAAGTACTTCAGAGGAAAAATTGAGAGTTAGGAATCTTACCATTATCCCCAAATAGAAGCCACAGAAGGAGGCTTCCTCAGAAACATAGGCTATAGATCTTAATTTCAGGAATCACGAGAGCACTAATATCAAGACCTTTTAAACTCCATTAAATTAACATAATGACTTTCTACCCAGTAGTTTCATTTTCCTCTGATACCAATGGGCACAGTTTTTTTTTTTTTCCTCTGCTGTGTGTCTTTTCTTTATTTAACTTCTTCTTCTTCATTGTTTCTGCTTCCTTGAAATTCTGGTTTACAATATATGATGGTGAAAATTACCATAGTTTGAAGTGATATAGATCTAGATTTAAATTCAAAATGTACCAATAGTTAACTGTTCAGACATAGATAATATACTTTATCTCATTAAATATTTAATTTTATTATCTATAGGATAAATAAATGTAGCAACCAATTTATTTTAATGAGGTAATATTAGTAAAATACCTGCTATGTTATAGGTGATCAACACAGTTGACCATTAATTTATTACTATTTCTGAGGATTATCATGGTCCTGACTTGACTCACGACATTACCTGGAAACTTGGGCTTCCATACTAACTTCTTTATTATTTCCATATTTTCCAATTGAAGTTTTCAAAAAAGTAATATATTGACTATATAATCTTTCATAGCAGAATACTTCATAGGTATATGTCTGGGCTGTAGATTGGCCATTTTAGGGTCAGATACTCAGTCTTGTCCTAATGTTATGAGAGAGGTGGAACTGAGGGTGTAATTGCTAATGCAAAATATAGTCAAATTTTTTGTTGTTGTCAGAAACTACAGGCAGATCTATCTCACATAGAAGGAGCTATAGGTATAACAGACATATGGAGTTCATTCACCAAGGAAGAATCCAGAAGTTTCTCTTGAAGTAAGTGTATCAATGCCCTTATTCTATGATTAGCTATTTGTGTAATATTGGGATTTGAAAGATCCAGGTATCTTATATGTTTCCAGTATATAAATATGGCCTGCCAAAAACTGTGAAAAGGAAACCGACCACAGAGAACCAAACATACGTGTAAAAGAATTTGAACCTCTAGACATGTTTAGCCCAGGTTCATTTTGAAAGATGGGCAGAAAACTTGGTTAGTTTGCTCTTACTGTATCCAAACCCATGATAATATCCCCCTTTGAAAGACAGAGATATAGAAAGAGTATAATTACTGATGGAAAACTAGTGCAGATAAAATAAGAATAACCTAAGCTTTAATCCAAACCTCAAACCATAAGCCCAACCCAAGACTTTTTTTAGGTTTGTATAGGTTCAGATAACTTTGGACTTTTAGAAACATCATTTTTGCAAAGTGACACTTCTTGCTTTGTACTGTTAAGAATAAGCAGGGTAAATATAGAGTATAAGGACAACTCCTGTTAAGATCCTGGGTTCCTGGCTGAGCTTTTGCAATCGCTTGCCAGTCGATGAGCTAGAACAAACAGAGAATGCAAGGGATATATGTCAGTAATCCAATTTAACAGTCATTGTTGACTCCCTGGAAGAGCTCAACATGCTATCAAAAGACATGAAATTTAATCTTAAGAAAATAAAACTATGACTATATAATAGCTAACCAACAAGGGCAGGTATAAGTTAAAATTCCCCATCTGTATACATCACTTGTTACTCTACTTCCTGCCAAATTTCACTAGAATTATAGAACAACAGGATTTTCATTCTGATCTTTTTTTCTTGTATTTTCTTACTCTACCTCTCTCTCTTGTTTTTTCTTCCATTTTTTCCTTTTCTTTTCTTTCTTCCTTTTTCTTTTTTTCCTTGCATAGTAAGGGCTGAATGGATAACATTCTGCTAGGCAGTTTAAGGGAGCATTATAAGAACTCTTCTCTGATCATAAGAAGTATGTCACCAGCTATCTATTTTTTACCCTGAAAAAAGGGAACTGCAGATAACAGTAACAGAGTTATTCTATATTTTTCTTATTTAACTTTAGAATAAAATGTTTCTTATCCGTTTCCTTTTCTTTTTTCTTTTTTCTTTTCTTTTTTTTTTTTTTTTTTTTTAGCAGTATCTAAAAGTTTTACTACTTAAGGATACTTCCTAACAAGACTGTAAGGAAAATCTATTGTTTACCTAGCCTCCTCCTTTCCTTAAAGAATTGTTTCTTTCTGTATGCTCCATGTGGTTCTAATAAGAGCCGCTACCCTGGCCCCAGGTGATGGGTTCAGATGTAGGGCCGAGCAGAGATGGGTAGGGTTCCACCATGCTTTTCAGATGAGCCTAAAGGAAGGGAGGCATCCCCCTTGCAGTGGCTGTGTTTCTTGCAATAGAGAGAGCCAGTCTCAGAATGGAGTCAACTACCCACAGAAAAAGAAAGGGACAAGTGGAGACAGTCTTGCCCTTATTTGTGGTCTTGCTTCTAAGAGTACCTGTGGCAGAGAGAAGAACCCTAACCATACCACACTTGACTATTGAGAGTTATGGGACATTCGTGAGGGAGCCAACAATAATTCAAAATGTGACCGAGCAAAGAGTTTGGGGCATTTAAAAATTAATCCTTTTTTTTTTTTTTTTTTGAGACTGGAGTCTCGCTCTGTCGCCCAGGCTGGAGTGCAGTGGCCGGATCTCAGCTCACTGCAAGCTCCACCTCCCGGGTTTACGCCATTCTCCTGCCTCAGCCTCCCGAGTAGCTGGGACTACAGGCGCCCGCCACCTGGCCCGGCTAGTTTTTTGTATTTTTTACTAGAGACGGGGTTTCACCGGATTAGCCAGGATGGTCTCGATCTCCTGACCTTGTGATCTGCCCATCTCGGCCTCCCAAAGTGCTGGGATTACAGGCTTGAGCCACCGCGCCCGGCCAATCCTTTTTTTGATGATTAGTTCAATAGGGCTGCTCTCCTTATAATGTAGTAGTCCGGAGTAAAATAAAAAGTCAGCGATAGTTCCAGAAAGTGTGAGGTGTAAGAGATAAGCTGTGATGTGTTGACATAAAGAAGACTTTAGTTGCCACTAGAAATGCCCCTGTCACAGATTTGCAAAGAAAAGACAAATGATTTGAAACAATGGATTAATCTATTGATCTAGCATCAGACAGACAGACTTTTGTTCAAATCCTGGTTCTGTCATTTAATAATTGACCAATTTTGGCCTGAGTTACTTGACCTCTGTCTTTCTATTTTCTCATTTTAAAAATGAGACAAAAGTACTACTCGGCTTGTGGAGTTATTTTGAGGATTGAAAATGACACAATCCTCCGGAGAGTGTGGGGCATGTAGTAAACGTTGAATAAATGGTACCTTATTAGAGGTTTTTACTGATCAACCTCTCTGAGAGATATACAAGAACAAGCTTCTCCAAGTCAGTTTTAATCTCTTTAGTGAAGCAATATAGAGATATAGTTTAAGCCCTTGTATTTGCCCTCTGGCTAGAGGGAGGTGTAGCTATAAATTAAAGTAAGTGCTCTGGTGAGCATGCCACAGCTGAAATCAACTAAGGTGAGACTGCAATGGGGTGACGTAAAGAGGGTGATGGACCAAAGAGGAAGGAGGTGTTTGCAGTTGATTAATTATACCTCGATGTGGCAACTCCTCTGGTTATGAGTTAGGGGGAACTGTGCTAAAGTGGAGCCTTATAAGTTAATGTTCTTGAATTTATGTAGGTAGCAATTCATGTGGGAACACCAGCTTCTTCACATCAAGAGTCTGAGAGTTACCTCCTGCTTAATGTTGCTTATTCATTCGACGAATATGCATTGCTTCCCTATTACAGGTAAGGCATTACGCCAAGCACCACAATGAAAAGAAGCATGATCCTCTGTCCTCATGGAGGTTCCATTTAAGTGTCTTTTCTTGGTCCTTCATTATGACTGATACTCATTTCCAGGGAGTTCTCTTCCATGTTTCCTATAACTATTTTGTAATTATTTATTTCCCAAAGAATACTACATGTTTGTCATATATAGGTAATCGGGTACTGGCTGTATTTGTACTGTCAAACCCTAAATACAATGGAACAATTATCATTTCCATCGGGAGCTGCTTGTATCTGATCTGCATTATCCCTCAGCAGCTTTCCTAATAACCTGGAAAGTGGTGTGACCCTTTTGTGATGCAGATTTTGATACCAACTCTTGCTGTCAATGTTTCCAAACACCACGTGACACTGCCACTTATTTTCACCACTTATTTTCAGTGGTTTCCGCTACTGAGTTCACTAGTGACTACATCAAAGCTTATCACTTCCAAAATGCTTTTTTTTTTGTATCTGCCCTCAACTCCACCAGAAGTTCCCAGCTATATATCATTACAATTTTTTCTTTTATTCTTTTTTCAAAAAGAGATATATTCAGCATATTTCCAAAGTAACATATTCAAAGGAGGTACTGCAGAGACAAATCAAGACACTGGAGATTTTTATGGTAAATTTGAAATGCTAAAAATATTATTTTGAATTGGTAGCATGGTCTCCAAATTACTAACAATATAATAGAATTTATACACACACAAAAGAAATTGCTGTGGGGAAGACGGAAACTATTCTGTGATTTCTATTTTGAAGATAAGAAATTGACACATCCCAGTTACAGTCATATAATAAATCAGTAGTGGTGTCAAGAAGAGAATCTAGTGAGGATTTCTAGTCAAATGTGCCTTCTACTTCATCATAATGAAATTGAAATATATGAATACAATAATGTTGTCAATTCAATGAATCACTTACTTCATTATCTGGTTCTACCTCCCGTGACCTATGTAAGCTATTAAGCCACGACTAAATAATGAGTCACCCTCTGAACTTTAGAATAACTTATGTATAAATTTGACTCTGCTTTGCCTCAAACTTACCTTACTCATGGCCAGCAAGGACACATACAGAAACAGGTGGTTGTATACATGCACACACGTATGCACATGCACAAAGGTACATGCACACATGAAAGATAAAGTTTTCTGAAAAAAGCAGATGGCTAAAAACATTACTATTCAAAGGACCAACATTGTCTTTTATGGTGAAAAGAATCTTCTTTCTCTCCCGAGCATATTCAAATTCCAGAAGAAAAAATAGCTTTGAAGAGAAAAAAAGCAGTTTATTAAGTACTAACTGTATTCTAGTACTTGCGCTAGGATTGTTATATGGATCTGTATATTTCAGTCTCTCGATACATTTTGTGTTGGCTATTATATTCATTATATACAGGAACTTACAAAGGCTTAGAAGGCTACATGGTTGCTAAAATTCATGTAGCTAGTGAATAACAATCCAGAATTCAAACCTCAGGTCTAACTGGGCCCCAAAACCCATGTGTTTCCATTTATACCATATTGTATAATGACTGACTAGCAACCATTTAGAGATAAAATTATGGAGTTTGTTGTTGTCATTCAACAGGCTGGGATTGACTATTAGATTAAAATCTCATTCAGAAATATTTTATATTACATTTCTAGTAGTGTATCTGCAATGTGACGTTCAATACAAAATTATCTGAGAATTTTTTGAGACTTTTTTTTAACCTTTGGCCTTCCCACTTTGGGTGAAAAGTTGTAAATTTCATTATTTTCCATTTATTGTATGCTTAAAGACCATTGTGGAAGCTTTACCTACATATTTTATTATTTAGATTCTCATTTTGTATATTCTCCACTGAGACTTTAAATTATAATATGAAATTTAGATAGTAATTAGTAAATGACTAAATATATGGAACTAATTTGAAGTTTTAATAAATGTACTAGTATCATTTCTTCTGATCCCTTTGCTAATCTTGTCCCTTTTCCTCTCATCCGTCAAACATGAATATCTCTTATTCCAAATTTTAGATGTCTGAAGTATGATTAAGAGATATTATTTCCACCTGTATAGTAAAAAAGTAATGAATCAGGTACAATAGGTTAATCAACTCAAGCTTTGCTTAAAGGAGTTAAAAATATTCTAGACACCATTCAATTCCATTTTGCCCACTTCCTCAGATGGTCTATATGTGAATATATTCATTTCATTTTGAAATCATTTCATGACTTTTATATATCAAATTTCAACGGCTGGATTTTCAGAGAGCCCCACCCCATAGTACCATGCAGGCATGGTTGGTTCAGGCCCAAATGGGGTGCTGGAAAGAGAGAAGCCATAGAAAAATGTTGCCTCCTAGGTGTTTCAATTAGGTAACATTGAAATATCCAATATTTCAGGAAAGATGCCGTGTGAGCAAGGCTGGGTGTATGTTAGGACTTCCCTTCAGATCCATGCATTCTTTTCTACCATGTCTAGTGTACACTATGTTCTTCTATAATTATAAATGTATGTTTCCCATCACCACAAAGACTCCTCATTGCTTGAAGGAAATGCAGCTTCAAAGAGCTTAAATTGTGAGGGACTGGCCTCCTTCTGAGAGCTGCTATGGCTTGGGGGCAATTCCTCCTTTAACTCATCCACAGTAATACCACTGGCCAGCTTGGCTGGCTGCATGTTACCCCGTCTAGATCTGCCTGGGGCTTTGGTGGTTTCAGCTTTTGAAAAGAACAACTTTGAATTTTTGATCATGTAAATCTCAATATTGTCTTTTCAAGAATATTCTGTGCAGCATACTCCCCTTCTGTCTTAAAAGGTGGAAAGGGTTCCAGTCTTCTGTGATTCTAACCCTCACACACAAAGGATTTTTTGAAGAAAACTGGTACTTGATTGTAGGGTAAACTTCACACGGAGACTGAGTTTCAGTGTTAAGTGGCTGAGAGTCAACAGTAAAGTGACATGCAAAAGAAGAAAGGATACTGAAATAAAAGTTAAAAATGTGACAATCTAAAAAAACATGGAACGTGCTTTATGACAGAGCAGTTTGGGAGAAAACTATGCTCTATTTTTAACCATCTCTTTTTTTAAACTCTAACAATTACATTTTTTGAAATTGTCTCCAGGACAGCAGCTTCTAAGAATGGAGTTATGTTAGTCAAGAATTAGAACAGCCAACACAACCTGTGTCAGACTCTGTGCTGAGCTCTTTTCAAGGTAGTCTCATGGAATCCCTTCAACTAACCTATGATATTACTAGTATTCTCCCATTTTACCTATGAGGAATATGAGGTACTTAAAGACTGAGAAACTTGTCTCAGGTCACACAGCTGAAATGCTATAAACTAAGTTTGGAAAGCAAACCATGGGATTTTTTAACTTGTGCCTGTAATGTTTATGCTATGCTCTCACGAATATTTCTTGTTTGGGGATAATCTTTTAAGTGGCTTTGAAGATACAGAACACAAAAACCTGCATTTTTCTCTACTAATCCTTATTGGTGTCTAACCTAAAAAATAACCACATAAGCGTGCCCTCACAGCAATGTATCAGTAGAACTCATTTATAATCCTAAAAAAAAGAATCATTCTTAAAAGAAGAGGATAAAAATAGGGTAGGCACCATGTAATGAGTATTTACCATGTTAGGTAGTGGGCTAGGTGCTTTACAGAAATGTCCTCATTTAATCTTCTCACGACTCTATCAGGCCAGAATTATTATTCCCATTTCCAGTACGTGGTGATTTGGGCTTAAAGAATTGTGTAACTGGCCAGGTGAGGTGTCTCATGCTTTTAATTCCAAAATGTTGGGATGCCAAGGTGGAGGAGGATCGCTTGAGCTTAGGAGTTTGAGACTAGTCTGGGCAACAGGGTGAGACCCAATTTCTACAAAAGATACAAAAAGTAGCCAGGCATGGTGGCACAAACCTACAGCCCCAGATACCTGGGAGGCTAAGGTGGGAGGATCATGCGAGCCCCAGAAGGTCAAGGCTGCTGTGAGTGGTGATCATGCCACTGTGCTCCAGCATGGGTGACAGAGCAAGACCCTGTCACACATGCAAAAGGAAAGAAAAGACAAGAAAAGAAAAGAGGGAGGGAGGAAGGGAGGGAGGAAGGAAAGAAGGAAGGGAGGAAGGAAGGGAGAAAGGAGGGAAGGAAGGAAGGAAGGAAGGAAGGAGGGAGGGAAGGAGGAAAGGAGGGAGGGAGGGAACGAGGCAGGGAAGGAAGGAAGGAAGGAAGGAAAGAAGGAGGGAGGGAGGGAAGGAAGGGAGGAAGGGAGGAAGGGAAAAAAGTGATAAGCGGTGGACAAGAAACAGAATTGAAGCATGTCTGATTCCAAATTTCATTCTCTCGAATATAGTACTAAATTGCCTTTACACAAAGACATAAACATAAACAGATCCATTTATCATTCATAGACATTGTATCAGATATTCTACTAGGAAGTTTTCATACATTATCTCTTAATCTTACATGTTAAGGGACATGTTAATCTTATGTGTCACTCTTAGCAGTTTTCAATGTATCAGTTTTTCAGATAAAAGAGTATTCCTCAATTATCCTATTTTTTTTTCACATGACGTTTGGAGGAGATAAAAGATAAGTTCCAGAGAACATAGAAAAACTTCAGTGAAGATCTAACTGGTGCCAGTTTCCCCTTATCCATTACATAACACCGATAAAGCAGGAGAGAACTCTGAAATGCCACATCCATTTATACTATGCAAGAAAAAAAAAAAAGTTTCACAACCTCCTTTGATAATTCCAGTTTTCACACACCAACCCTTAGTGTCAGAAGGTCATGCTGAAACTTTAATGTAGGTGAAGTACACTTCTCTTTGTACATCTCTTATAACCACAGCAATTTTTCCCCAAAGTTTCCCAAGTTTTCCCCAATTATTGAAGAAGCTACTTTTCCTCAAGAGTAGTTGTAATAATAATGAATTTTTATTATCCTTCTACTGTTTAAAATACAGTTTTTCACAGCACGGCTGAAAGACAGTACTACCTCTTCTGCTTCAGTAAGACACTTGGTTCTGAACTGGTTTTAGTATAAATGACTTTTATGATCTTATACTATGGCATTGGTTAAGGGTGAGAAAATTTTATGTACCTCAACACTGAATCTGCAATGTACAGATAAGTAGACTCGTTTCTTTATAGCATCAAATGTTTTTTAGATACTGATTCTGATACGTTCTTATTCATGACTCTGCTCATCAAATACAAATGCAAGAAGAAATGCAAAAAAATATCAAGTTATTTTTCTAACTCTGTGTAGCCTAAGAAAGATGAAAGCCACATTGTGACTTACAGGAAGGGCATCTCTCAATGTTTCAGAGATATTTATCATTTATCAAGCGTTACAACCCACCAGTGACTATGGTGACCTGTGCTCTAAAAAGGCAAAGAATAAAATGGTAGAAATGAAGATAGACAGAATCAATCAAGAAGTCAAATAAAATCTGGGAAATCAAACACAGCCCTGATACGACAGCTGCCCCTAGATCAAATGCAAGGGTTAAAGAACCCAAGCTCCCACATGTGGGTGTGTGCTTTGAACCAGCCATCAATGTCAAAGACAGTATCCTGAGTCATTTTATCTCAGTGATTCATAAGCAGGCCTGGGCCATCCCAGTGAGACTTTGATTGCTCGATGTGGAAAATGAGATAATGAACCTCAAAGCAGCCTGAGATCTCGCTTTGGCTTTACTCTAACCCTGGCTTAGATTCTGGCTTGTCTATGATAACTTGCCTATCCAGAAATGCTGAGGCCAGGACTGCCAAGCACTGCCAAACTCACCCTGGATATTGAGTGGTTTGACCACCATCTGCAGGCTTAAATAGACTTCTCACCCTGCCCATGCCTGGGGCCAACTTTTGTCCGAGGCAGGTTGAATTTAAGAATCATCACTAACATTGTCAGCCTTAACATCAAGTCTGTCTTCCTGCCAGTTTAGCCTTGACCTTGAGATAAAGGCTTTTCCTTTGTTTCTGAGTTTCACTTTCTACATTGTCACCCAAGTCAGTTGATTAGGTCTCTGTATTTTCTATACCTGAGTCTCAACTTGTGTAACCTTTCCAATCCCCCAAGATCTGTAAAACTAAGAATTCCTTTAAATTTTGTGATACTAGAGTTATGCTCTTAAATACCATTAGGCACTATGGGCCTGCACCTGTCTGACCAGTATGCTGTATACTCAGTCACTTCTGGATGCCTCTCTCAACCTCCTGATAGTACTTGCCTTATTGGCCTCATTGCACAGGTGTCTGTGAGTAATAGCACATGTTCTGGATATACTTTATCTGTGCTTATAGCGCCACCATTTTCAAGCGGGTGACATGGGCAAGTTAGTTTCCTTTCATTGACTCAGTATCCGCCTAAAAATGAAGGTGAAAATCAGTGTGACCATCTCATAAAGCTGTTGTGATAATATATGCAAAGTACATATATTATGCAATATGTACTCAGTAAATGTTACTTATTTCACTTTAGAAACCATACTATAAATGAATCTAAAATTTTATTTTTGTTTAAGTATTCCATAATGTCAGATGTTGTTGGGTTGTTATTTTTCTTTCATATGCCATGTACTTTCTTCCTAATTTTACTTCCTTCTAGGCTTTACATTTCTGAATTTAGGTCAGGTTCCAAGTCCCTCCTCTTCTGTGCCTGTCTCATTCTTCTGTAATTAATGTGGTCTTGTTAATCAAGACCTTGAGAGCTGAAGAGATTAGGCCTAGAATAGAGGGAAGAGAATTTCCTAGGGTTGACAAAACTGGATTTACTCTATACCTATAGGATTCTGAAATGGAGAAATTATGGCAACAATGAGCTAAAGGCAGGTTTTGCCAAAGTTGCCTGAAAATAGTTTCTCTTCTGTTATTCAGCTCAATGTGCTCCTAGCTACTATCAGCAGAAGGGCAGAAGGGAATGGAATCATATACCATTTCTCCATATTTTCCAAGAAAACTTTTATCTCCAGACATACTTCCTTCCCTCAAGTTCAGCCAAAAATAGCAGATAAAATGACTGGATCATGATTCTTAACAGCCCATCAGAGAAAAGTTATTGCATTACTTCTTAGGCATTGGTTTTCAAAGCAGTAAGACACTAAATCTGGTAGACTCTATGGAACAGGAAATGATATTTTCTTAATGCTGTTTTTGCTTCAAAAATAGTTGCCATTCTTATTTGCTGACATAGGAATAAATGTGTAGAAACAAAGTCAAGAAAACTTATGTGCAATTTCCATTAATAGGCTCTCCATAGCAGGGAAGAAAGGACCAAAGCCAAGAACAGCCATCAATAAATTTTTCAGTGATGCTGAATCAGGAATTGGTAATATGAGAGGTTTACTTAGCTTAATTTTTAATTGAGGATTATGATATTGTGGTTCATTTGGAGAAAGCTTAAAGATTTCTTTTTTATTAATCTTAATTTATATTTTTCCCCATCTTACATTCTCTGCTTATTTTCTTTAATATCCAAATATTCTTTCCTCCAATTCAAAACTCAATTATTGATTGGAGCTGGATTCATCTGTCTGATATAGCAAAGGCTGCTTCTTCTAAACAGAAAAGAAAAATAGGGATAAATATACATATTTACTACTTACACTGTATTGAAATTACAAAACCGTTATAGATGCCTTTAGAATATATTTCCCCATCTTTATTAAACTCCAGTAAGTGGTAGGCAAACTGTCCAGGGAATTGGTGGACAGAAGAGCATTATCCTAATTCGATTCATGAGCACAGGATGTGTAATAACAGTGACAGAACAAAAAGAAACTGCAGCTACAAGGAGATTTCTAAAAATCCAGGTGCTCAACAGGGCAACTATAGTTAACAATAATTTATTTCATATTTAAAAACAACTAAAAGGATCGGATTGAAGTGTTAACACAAAGAAACGATAAATGCTTGAGATGACTACTCTAGTTACCCTGATTTTACCATTATACGTTCGTATCTTGTATCAAAACATCACTTCACTTGCACTCCATAAATTCATACAACTATTACATATTCATAATAATTAAAAATAAAAAGGAGAGTAAATGATAATAATACTTAAATATGTCTTATAGAAGATAACTAGTTTTGTTTTTTGTTTTTTTTTCTGGAAAAGGCAAAAGTTGAAGGAATGTTTTCCTTCAAGTCTGACTGATCCCAGCATTTACTATTCCCAAACTATTAACTATTAAGCATATACTGCCACTGTGACATTGACCTCCTTAATGAAACTTGTCAAGGTCTAATTGTGAAAGGTAGTTTTGAAAAAGTGTTTGATAATCAATAATCTTTTCTATCCAATGTCCACACTTAAGTCCAGTTTGTAAATCCATTTGGTTTATACAGTGTTCATTTTTTCCATTGTCATGTCGAATCCTGTCAAGGACACTGTCTTTGAATCAACCATTTTTATCCTATCATCATTACATATTTGAAGTGTAAGTCAGCTGGATACTGAGAAGATAGATATGTCATGGGCAGTTCAATTGTGAGGACACAGAAAGCTTAAACACCAAGCTCAAAGCCTTTGGTTAAGAATAACCATTCTATTCCTTATAGCTACACCCAGGTTGTTTTGTCTACTTCTTTTACTTCCCTGTGCAACATGCCTAAACCACACCAACTCAGATTATAAGTATTTTTCAGTTAAATGCCTGGCAGCTGCATAAGAAGGGATGGCGTGAGAAAATTATGAAGTAGGTCAACTTCATCTTTGATCCCACCCAGTCTTTTTCTCAGCCCCATTGTCCATGGTCCATTTCAAGTTCTATTTCCTTCCTTCCTACCCCAAGGACTGATGCTTAATGCTTGAGATACTTAAATAACCTTGCCTTTGCTCCCCTTCCACCTCATATCTCATACGTAAGACTTTACTCTTAGGAGCGTACTCTGTTGTTCACCTTATCCTCAACTCATTCCAACACCAATGTCTTTCTGAGCTCTTTTTCATGTTGGCTGTACTCTTAGCCAAGGTGTTTCTAAAGTGGAAAATTTCACCACCAGAAGCTTCAGTCTAATATATTTGCAGCCGCTATCCCCAAAGAAAGGCGATACTCTCTACAGAAGAGTCTATAAATCAAATAACCCAATGTCTATAACATGCCTATCTCTGATCCAAACCTACTGGTCAGGGTATTGGAGAACTCCAATTGGTCAGCCGTAGGTGCATTCCCCACCAGGGAATGGGTAACCTGTAGTATTAGAGTCACCTGAAGTACACAGAATAAGTGTTATAATAAAAACAGACTTCCATTTCTAAAGTAAGAACTAAATGTTACCATAAAGAACAAAAACTTAGTCCTATTTTGCATATTCTTAATTATTTTTCTTACTTTTTGGGGCCCTTTTTTTTCTTTTACTTCAAAGCATTGTATATTGAACATGAATTTTTAATCAAGGATAGGTCATTTTTAATAAAAGAGAACAAGTAAGTGTTTTAATGTACCATATGTCTTCCCTTCCATTTGGGTTATGGGCTTTTTTTTAGAGAGATAATGTCAGATCGTGCCTTTATCTTATTCTATTGATAAATAATTCTATTTTATTCATGAAAACTTAAATTTCTCATTTCATGTATACGACCACATAGTTTAAAATATTTGGAAGGCCAAACTGATAATTTCTGCTTAACGTTTGTAAATATTAAATTAAGGCAACTGAAGTTGCTGACATTTCACTGTTTTGTTTTACATAAATGGCAGTTTCTTATGGTTCAGCCTTTATATATTTACCATATACTTAGATATATAGGTATATGTTTTATATGCTTCATATATAATATTCATTAAATTCTTACAGTTTTTTGTGGAAGGAATAGATTAATCAGGTTTAAGTGACCGTTGGTTTAATGATGAGTCACTTGTTAATCAATTCAATTATTTCAATAGAAAAACTTGCTCAATAAGAACTGTTGTTATTTGACCATCGCAGATGATCAAAATAGGATTTAGCGCCAGGGGCTTCTTTCTCTCTCTCCCCTAACAGCAAGATGAGAGCAATCATTTAATAATTTAATTTATCACTCAGCATTTTATTACAATAATAAAAACTAAACAACTCTACATTATGCTCGATTATATCAAACAAAGCAAGTAATTTTCTGAAATTTTAGACAGCTGTTTTCTGTAACTTCTGTAACATATCTATTTATTCTCATCAAAGGTAGGCTTTTTTAGTTCAACTTGGCAGAAACAAATTTTCCCATCCCCAGTGCTCTCAGTTATGAGTTTTGTGCCGGATGTGAATGTTGTAATTGACGAGTGGCATATGCATCCACATTGCATGATATTGAGATTTAAAAAGAGACAAAACAATAATACATTTTAAATAACACATTATTTCATTAAGTTTCCTTCAATAATGTTAGTAAATTCAAGCCCTTTACCGTTCCTCAACAGCACTTGAAGCTGCCTGAATATTCCACACATTTCTCAGGAGACAGTTTCACATATTTCTTGAGTGACATGCTATGTACATTAAAGGCTAGAGGCATGTTAATATATAAAGGTATGTATAAATCTTCAATTATGGAGCAATAGATTATTTAATAAGCCATAACATTTTCTGAGCTCATATAGACTTCTGTTTGACGTAGGGGAGAGAAATAATTGTTTTAATAAACTGTTAGGCAATAATGCTAGTTGTGTAGCTAATAGTAAAGTTCAAAATTTCAAAAAGAAATAGCATTTGTATTTTGACCACATCATATGTCACATAGCATTCACAAATATCTTTTAAAATATGAGTTGTTTCAAACTATAAATAGTGAAATTATATATTTTAAAAAATGAGATGTTTTATTATATCAAACCATGGTTTTGTTTTTATGTATAAACTGAGGTTTTTATATAAAAATTCAACAAATATATCGATATTTTGTATCTTGGTAAATATTCATGACTTACATTTGCCTCTTTCTGAAACTTTAACAATTCTCTGTTGCAGTTCTTGCTCTGTGTCTTACCCAGAATATGTAAGTCAATGAGTGTTGCTATGAAAGAAAAGAAAAAAGAAATGCTTTTCACTTTTCAAAGATTGTCAACACACACAAATGAGATATATTCTGGAGTTTTTAGAGAAAAGGTCATGTAGTCAATTCATGCTTTGGTGGATGACCATGTTGTTCCTGCCAAACGAAACAATTTATTTGAGTGGAAATGCATCAACATGGCTAAAGAAAAGTACTTCTACTAGACATGATGCTATTTATTGTTGCTTTATAAGTACTCACATTACTCTTAATTAGGTGCCAGGCATTGTTCTAACCATCTTACATATAAGAAGTCAATTAATACTCATGATCATCCTACGAAGCAGGTCTTGTTTTTTATCTCCATTTTATAAAGGGAGAAGTAAGGCACTGAAAGAGTAATTAACCGCAACGGCACTGGTAGCAAATCTGTTGATGTACTTCGTCAAATCTGTCAAGGCATTTTCTCATTCAAACCTAATAGATCTTCATGTTAATCTCTGCTTTCTATTGTCTTTGTCCTGACCCTGAACTTTAGTCCTAACAGCTAGATTTTAGGTTTGTGTCCTTGTGTATGAATCCGTAGCATGCTGGTTGCTCTTGGCTCTTTCCACCAGATTCATCCAAAAAACTGGATATCTACTGCTGAACTCTAGACTCAGCTGAAAACCAGGTGCCTAATGGAGAACTGGTTTGGTTATTTCAGCCCATCACTTGGACTTTTAAGCACCATCTATTTTTGAGGGCTTCCTGTTTCCTCCTATCAGTCACTTCCTGTTAGACTCCTATCTTAGCAACTTACTTAAATTCCCATCTTATTTATGTTATTTTTAATTACTAAAAACTATAATTAGAATTATGTAATAATGTAATCATAATGCATTTAAAATATTTTACAACATTTGACTAAGATTAGTTTTAAATAAATGAAATGTTATAAATTAGAAGTCTCTGAATACCATTTCCTAATTTATCTTCCTTCCCTACTGAAAATAAACTACTAAGCTGAAATAGATGCACGACATTCCCATGTATATTTTTTTCTAAATATGTTGTATCCACAAGAAAACTCTTGTACTTATTTTGAGGTTGTTTTAACTGTAAATAAATAGCATTACGTTGAACGTATCATTTGACAACTTGCTTTATTTACTAAACATTATTTTTATTTAACTGTTGATGATTCAATTCCAGCTCATTCTTGTAAACTGATGTGTAGCACTTATCAGCCAATTATACCATCATTTACTTATCGATTATAATATTGGTAGGCATCTTGACTATTTCCAAGTGTCTCTACTAAAAGCCACATTCTAATTAAAAGCTTATACCTACTTGTGCACCTGTAAGATTTTTCATCTAGCCTATTGTCTTCAAATTTTTGCCTTTGTGACCCCTAGGAATTTTCAATCCCTTTGAATCTCTTACACATTTTCCAAGACTATACTCTAGACTTTATTTGGATTTCACATATTTTTCCATTAATGTCCTATTTTGGTGTCAGGTCTCCACATTGTCTTTAGTTGTCATGTCTCCTCTGACTGTTTCTGGTCTGTGACATTTTCTCAGTCTTTTTGTTCCATCACCTTCATGGTATTGAGAAACATTGGCTAGATATGCTTGTAAAATGCTGTGATTTGTCTAATGTTTTTCTTATGATTTGTTTGGGTGTATGGGTTTTGGGAAAGAATAACACAAAGATGGGATAAAAAAGCCCTTCTCATCATAGCAAATCAAGAGGTGCATGGTATCTATGACATCACTGGTAATGTTAACCTTTATCGCTTGCTTAGGATAGTGTTTACAAGTTTCTCCACTGAATAATTGTTAATCTTCCCTCTTCATACTTACTATTTTGAAGCAAGTACTGAGTACCTCTCACCTTCTATGGGGCAGAGGGAATTTTGTTCCTCCTACTAGATGGGGGAGTATTTATATAGATTAGATGGAAATCATCTTACATGATTTAAAATTGATATCTGATATTGTTCATCTTCCGTTTAAATAGCTACAAAAGTTGCAGTTTGCAGCATTTCAAAATATTGGCATCCTTAAATAAAACTGCTACATTATGTTTTAAAAGGTGTCCAATAGAATCCAAATACCATAGCTATGTGATACTCACTATGATCCATTTTAAAAATCCACATTAAAGAGTTCTTTTTAAGCAAAAATTTTACATTATTATTAATTCTCTTTGAACTCAGATTCCTATTTTAATTTCCTTAGAAACAAGTTTAATCTAATTCTTAAAGTTTTTTATTGGTGCACTTTTAAGTTTAAAGGTACTTTTAATTTTAAAAGTATTTCTTGTGATTGTAGGTTCTAATTTGTTTTAAATAATGTTATTCTGGATTTACTTTTCATTGCAGCTGATTTAGTAGACAATTGATCACAGCAATGTAAGCATACATTCAAAAGTAATTATTTTAAAAAATAAAATTTGCCATAAGCTGTAATGATACTGAGGTTAAACACACATACAAACACACACACACACACACACACACACACACACACACACACTCTTTGTCCAAAAGTTTTAATTTGGTTGTTCTTGTGTAATGTTCAATAAAGTAAAATAAAAATGGTTTTAGTATTTCTGTAATTTGCACCTCAGATGGAGTATTGAATGTGGAAATGTCCAGAAAATAAGATATTTATTTTTAAAATACCATATTTATAAGAATTATATAAATATAAAAATTTATTTTGTCTCTATAGCAAAAACAAAGTACTGGAAAATTTGCTAGCATGTTCTAGAAAGAAGTAGAAATATATGATCAAAGGTAATCTTCAAAAAATAATTATAATATTTCAAATTTTTATAACTATAAACTATATCTCCGAAAACTAGCTTTAACTGAAATTTAAATTCGAAGAAGTAAAAGAAAATATATTTTTATATTACTATTTTTGTCAGTTGCAAAAAAAGTGGTATCTTCACAAGTTGCTTGTGAAAGTGCTTAATATTTGATAGCAAAATATAGTGATTAATGCTAAATCATTACTGTATTTAGCAAAATAAATAACATATAAAGAAATAGCTTTATAATTAATGATAATTTCTAGGAATTAAATATTAATTAATGTTTTACAATAAAAGTACTTTTTTTTTTTTCTTTGAGACGGACTCTCGCTCTGTCGCCCACGTTGGAGTGCAGTGGCCGGATCTCAGCTCACTGCAAGCTCCGCCTCCCAGGTTCACGCCATATTCCTGCCTTAGCCTCCCGAGTAGCTGGGACTACAGGCGCCCGCCACCTCGCCTGGCTAGTTTTTTGTATTTTTTAGTAGAGACGAGGTTTCACCGTGTTAGCCAGGATGGTCTCGATCTCCTGACCTCGTGATTCGCCCGTCTCGGCCTCCCAAAGTGCTGGGAACAATAAAAGTACTTTATAATATATGCACTAAGATACCTTTTCATGGCAAGGAAAATAATTTAAAGTAATTTGATAGGAATAACTGAGAACTGTTTCATGTGTAATGTTAGTTACTGAAAACTAAAGGCTCAAAACAGTGTCGGATCGGGAATATTCAAGAAAACACAAATGGCTAAGGAGTCAAATAATCTGAAAAAATTTGTTGTCTTTGATCAGTAAAAAAATTACCAAATAAACAGGTAAAAACATTTTGAACTTTGAATGAAGCAGTTAAATAAAAACTGAATTTAATTTCATTTTAAGAATTTGCTTTCTTTATGATGTAAGTTTGATCTTCTAAACTTCTAATAAACTAAAGACTGTGATATCTTTATTTAAGAGCTTGGATATATAAGGATAAACATTCATTTATGCAATAATCCCATAAAAAATTTAATTGTCATTGTGATAATTGTTATGAAAATATTGTGCCTTGACAGTGGTTAATGAATAATAAACACAGAAGGCCATGTCAAGTAAAACCTTAGATCAACCCCCAATTCCAAGCAAAATTTCAACCTAGTGTGGACTTTAAATAATTCAAGATTATTTTAGAATTAAACGCCCATGAGACACATTCATTTTTGATGTATGCCATCCCTTAAAGTATGTGCTCTTCTATTAAATAATATAATTAATGTGATAAAAATGAATCTAAAAGTAGAATTGTTTTTGTTCAATTAGGAAATTTGTTTATTTATTTATTGCTATATCACATTGTTTTAGAAAGGATTTAAAGAGTATCAATTCAGATTAATCTAGCATTTTGTTATAATTAAGGCAAAATATTCGAGATTTTTGCATGTAGATGTTCCTGACTTTCTAAATTAATCCAGTCTTTCAGATTTTACTTATGTATTGTTCCACTTAACCATTGCCTTAAATAAAAATTAAGGTTTAAATCTAAATTAAGAGCAAAAGAGATATGGCTATATTTGAAATTAGCTATCTTCTCAATAAGATTTCCTAAAAATTAGACGTGTGTCTACTGGTGAGAATTTTAAGTAGTTGAAACATAGAAAAAACCGTGTATTTTCTGGTATAAAAAAATGGAATCATTTTCATGAATTTTTCCCTCAAAAAGATTTGAGTTTTTGTAGCAGTCAGTCATAATTTCTTAGACAAGGTCTATTCTGGAATAGAATAGAATACGATATACCACACAGTTCTATAATTCTGGCTCATATCTACATACACACATTGTAAGAAAATAATTTCACCTGGGTAACCATGATATTGTAAAATATGCTAGTTTGCATTAAGTTAAAGACATTCTTTGCCTCTGGTGTGGTTATTGAATATAAGCTAATTTGGAAGAAGGATGGAGAAAAGATAAATTAGGAGATTAATTTGGAGAAATGTCTCAGTTACTTTTCAATTCTCTGAATGTGACTGAATTTTCAGACTATTCTATATTGTTCTTTGGCTGGTTTAAGTCAGACCAAATTTTTGCCAAGTTTTTTGTAAGGGACACTTTGAGTCTCTGAGGCTACTAACAACCACATTGTTAGGATTAGATATTTCCTAGAACTCCTTTGAAAATCCTTCTAAAGAGAGAACATAAAGAAAGCCAGGGATTTCTAGGTAATGTCATCTTGGAAACATCCTTATGAAGTTACATGGTGGAAACACAGGCATATTGTTGTAGATCTTTTCACCCCAGGGAGAAAAAGGCATTCCTGAGTGTTTGTTGAAATTTCTCACACACTTTGCCATTTTATGCATTCATTTGTAATAGCACAGTGGTTTTTAGGGCATTTAAGGTTATCTTAAAATATTAAAACATTTAGGAAGCCATTTTGGGGGGATACGTTGTAATATGTAAAATATATCTAAAGTTGAAATTATCTTAGTGCCAAGCTGTGGTTAATTACAGATTTTGAGAAGATGAATGTGATAGATCCTCTGACTATAATATTAGCCCCATTTATTTTGTTGAGCTTATATGTGGTTTAAGTATGAATTATGGCTAAATGTCATGCATTCTCTATCCTTCATGACTGGGGTCTCTTGGACAATCTTACAACATTTAAGTGAGAAAAAAATAGAAGCATCCTACATCAAATAACCTAAGTATCAGCTGAAGTTACTTTAGTATCTTAGCTTTATGTAAAATTCATTTGAAACTCTTATTTCATACCTAGTAGGAAAATAAAATGATGTCCCAAGACTTCTTTGAAATCCTGGGGACTAATGTGACCCAGTGCTTCTATTTCCTGTACCTGTGGTATTTCCTGTACCCCTCTATCTCAGGCTTATCTCAACCCTTTGTACTGAAATGTTTCAATCAGTTCTGCATTCACATAAGGGATTTCTGGTAGGTGCATGCACATGTCCCAGTTGTTATAACAAGTTAAAGTGTTACATGTTGCATCTCTGTTAAATGGGTTTCTGCCATTCCTTCTGGGAAGTCACTGGTCTCTCTCTCTCTCTCTCTCTCTCACTCACTCTCCAGAGCCCATTGTTGCCACATTCACTGGGTTCCTCTCTTTCATTCTCTAACATTTAGTCTGTTTATATTCAATCTGTTTACCTTCACCCTTACATTTTGTTTCTCTTTTTATGTAGAACACTTGGGCTATTCCCACTCACATAACCTAGTACAAAAATTTACTAAAACAAAAGAAAAGATAGTTTCTTGCTTATCCATAGAGGAAAAAGTTTTCTTAGACCTAATAGATATTTTCTATGATTATGACCTATGATTAATTAGAAAAGCATTTTAGCTCTTAATCTTGAATATATTATGTAATCTAAATGAAGTATAGTTCAAACAGGCTAACACCTAAGAATTTAGAACAAAAAGCTTTAGAAACATGCATGAGAGCTAAAACCTGATATAACCTTTTGACCCATTTTCAACACCTGAATATAAAGTAGACTGTGATTTATCAAACCTCTGCTTGACACATCCAATTATTTCAGTTTCATTCTTAAGTATCACTCATAATATGAACTTAAACTCTTCGATTAATCATAACTTTATCATCATTTACTGTCTTAGACTCAAACTGACCCATTAAGCCCAGGTAGCAGTTTCAGTTGTTGGCCCTCAAAAAATGGAAAAAATGTATTGGTTATTTTGAGACTTCCATCAATTGCCTGTAGTTATTTTCAAACCAGTGAAGATACTGTATTTTTCATTTCTTCCTAGACACACATTTTTGGCATAAAATAGCTAAGGAAACCTTGTTTCTTAACTCCTTCCCACTTACATGCCAGATTCCTTGATCCAAAACTCATAAAAAGACCCTGAGGTTTTCTTAAAGACATAGAGTGTGAGTTGTGACAGTGGTGGTGAGAAATTGTATTAGTTTCTTAACTCAGAATCTCAGAAAAAAAGGCTGGTTTGACAGGTATTTATACTAACCAATTATTTCACTTTTGTCCACTTTTTCCATTTTCAATTTATATGCTTGCCCCAAGTGTAAAATGTATGTTATTTTTGGCTGCCAAAGTTCTTCTCCTATCCCTTTGCACTAATTTCTCTGCTTGCTCCACTTTTAGAGTCTAATGTTGAACTAACATCAACTACAAGGGCAACAAGGCAACCTCTGAACTTTAGCTGTCAGCAGAAGTTGAAAAGAGCAGTAATGGGAGCAAGATGTGGCATGGGGATGCTGTGCTTGAGGACAGAGTCTCACGAGGGATGGGTGCCCTCTTCTCTCTGCAGAATGACACCCACTCTCCAATTCTTTCCACTTTTCACTGGAGAAGGAAAAACTTTAATACTCTGATGAAAAATTTGTCTTGTTACTTTGGAATTTTCCAAAGGTGGAGATGCCCTTTTATTCCTAGCCTGATCATTAATTGTGTTGACCTCACAGAGCAAAATCTAATGTTCAGGGTTGAATACTGTAAGATCCCAGAGTCATTAGGAGCAGCACCAATGTTATCCTTTGAAATCTTGGCACCTAGAAAAAAGAGCATGCCACAATCTTGCCACATACTGTGCACTGTTTATTTTAGCAATGATCCAAGCCATGCCTACCTTTGGGAGAGAGGAAACTATGTGCCCTTAAATCTCACATGGAACATTAAAAAGCAAATAAGTCTTCTCTTATTGTCCCGAATGTACTAAGAAGAAAAAGAAAACAAGCAGGGGATGCATATTTTAATAATCTGCAAAGTAAGTTTCATTTTTTTCAGCATTTGACTTTGTCCTGCCTCAGTGATAGCTTGGTTCAAACAGTTTTGTGAGGTAGCCATAGTTTTACATGAAATGCATTGCTAATTAGATCAAAACACTTTACATGACCTTTTAAAAAAATATTTTATTGTATTAAGTTCTGGGAACATGGCCTTTGTAAATGAACTCATACAGAACCTTCCACTGGAGGAGGGTATTGTCAGAGAGAAAGAAACATAGAGAAGGGTTTATTAAACTTTCACACACTAACCTCAGGCTAGAACCCATGTTGTGATGTCATAGAACTCACTTCATTTCATATGAGATGATTTTTCTTACGTTTACTACCATTGTGTTCTCAGAAACTTAGACTTTGATTCCCCCATCATGAATTTCTTACCACATTAAACACTTGAATTTTAATTCAATTAGTGGATACAACCTTCTCTAAGAAAAGGGGATCATTGAGAAAAGTGGTTGAAAGAACAGGCTAATCAGGAAAAGGATATTAAATATTCATTTTACATCATTGAAAATAATTGTTTCTTTATGGATATTATAAAAGTTTATCCATAGTATTTTAGAAAGCCAGTTTGTAAGGAGGCCTGAAGTGAATTTACCACTAGCTTTTACCATGGAGATTGCATATGGCCAATTTTTCCTTTGACAAATCAGAGCTGAAATCACTGTCCTTGAACGCTGCTAGGACTAGACACCCTGTATGGTCTTACGACACTTCAAGGAGAAAAATAGAAGCCATCACTCTCTAAATATCAATTTGAAGGACATAATCAAACTGACATCAGGAAACAGGGTCCTGGAGGAATCTGGAAAGCAAAGATATGGTGCTCAAATCAGTGTCAGACCCAAACTAACATAGCTTTGATTAAACACTATTCATTGAGAACTTACTGTGTAACAAATATTTTCTCTTGGAAAACAAAATGGGCTTATGAAGTTTTCTGCACTGAAGAAGACAAAACATTTTGTAGGTCAATTAAGATATATACATAACTATAATAAAAGTACATATTCTTAAGTCCCTAGCATTTACCGAAGATATGTTAGTCTTCTGAGGAGAAAAAGATAATTTCAATCTAGCGTGGGAAGGGCAAGTTTAAAGAAAAAGTGACACTTGAGCTGAGCTTTTAAAGTAGTCGAGATTTCAACAGATGCATATAGTGTGGATAAGGAGGTGGAAATGTCATGGAGTAACCAGAATTACAATATTGCAGAGTTTGGAAACCACTAAAAGAAATGTTGTATCATGAAAAATACCACAATATTGTTGGAAATTTGGTGCATTTATAGGCAAGGAATGACTAAGATGATAATGGTTGCTCTATTATCCTTGAAAACTTACTTATTAGTACTATTATTTGCTGTGATTTGAATGTATTAAAATATCAATCTCAGAGGTACTGCATAACACCCACCTGTATGCTCTTCTGATTTGAAGCATATTGGGTAATGATCTCAGACCCATTCAGATTGTCAGCTTGTTGGTATTCTGCTGTGAAACAATGGCAGAGTGGCTGTGATGTCACTGTTTTTGATTTGTGGCATATCCATGATATTTTTCTCCTAACTTATATGATTGACGCTATTGTCTGTGATTACAAGTTTTTGCTCGGTCTGTTCACCATGCAGGAAGAGACTAATCCTCTGTGGTCCAATAATTTTCTTCCACATTTTGGCACTACCGCTAACACGTGCATTGAGGTCCCCCATGACCAGCAGGTTGTCAGATGGTAGAGCAGCTGCAATGAGTTTATGCACATCTCTGCAGAATTTCCCCCTCACTGGAATGTACGACAGTCAGGATGTTTGCATTGATAGAAGAAATAAATGATTATTGGATGAGTCCACACACTGACTAGTCAAGTTGAGACAAGTAAGCACTTGAGCACCCAATGCCTAAAAATCCTTTCCCCCAAAGTCTCATTTCCTCTCATCATGTGACTGTAATCACTAGGGAGAAGTATTCAAAATATTTTGTTTCCAGTATGATTTCTCAACAGGAGTTCCTCCATGTTTTTGCAATTAACAGAAAGACCAACAGAGAGCCATATTTTCATGATCAGCTTCCCAGTATCTGAAATGACCCCACCCTAACTTCACTGCCATTTTGGAGTGCTTTACTATCAGTTCCAAAGGGGAAAATTAACTGATTTACACTTCACAAATTCACTTATAATTGCAAATTGCAACTTATGAAAATGCTATAGCAATTTAGTAACAAACCAGACTGAATACTTCTGCAGACCACATTGGGTCGAGAAATGAGGCAAGTTTTTGCTCTCTAGGGAAAATCTTCAAAATCCCTGGTCCATGTTATGTCCATAAGATAGGCACGGAGTCTCAAGAGGAACAGTATTGTGTTCATTAAGGTGTTTATTTTATTTCTGTCTCTTGGACTGAGAAACAGGACAAAAAGCATATGTTAGGGAAATGGAAGACATTTTATAGCTTACAATATTAGGATTAAAAAGTATAATATTTATTGTAAAAAAGACTCCAATTACCATTTTACTGAGTAGAATCTTTGCAAGATGTATGCAAACTAGAAACGGAATTTCATCTTTAACTCATTATATTTCCATAAGAAGCCACATGGTCGGACTTTAAAACACAGTTCCATCCTTTAGTACAGTATGTGCCCTTTATTTTTTGTTTTTCATTTTTTTAATCATAACAGCAACTTCATTCTATGTAAGTCCTGATTTTAAATGCCATGTTTTAATAAATGAAAAATATAATTCTAATTGAGACAAACAGGAAAAATTGGAATATAAATCAATTTTTCAAAGAAAAGAAATACGCTTTTGATTTCAAACCTTCCTCTGAAATGAATTTTCTTCATTTTCTCATTGAGATGCTTTCTTACGGTATCATGTGTAAAAGGAGATGATTTGGGAAGTAAAAAGCAAAGTCCGAACCTGCTAATGGCTGCTAATCTCTCAATACTTTACTATATGGTCCCTTCCTATAAAGTAAATTTACTGAGGACAAGAGAACAGAATGCCAACAGAAGCTATAAACAAATTAAAGCTTCTTTTTTAAAAAAAGTACAGGAACTGGTCTTTCCTTGCTTTCCTGAGCAGAGAAGGAAGTTTTTCAGATCTTCAATGTTCTTAGTGAAGCCAGGGTTTTCAAGGAACTCACCTGTGCAAAAGATATCTGCATACAACCTCTGTGGAAGTCTTTTGCTCACTAGACTTGCTTGTAGATCAACCCATTGGTCCACAGGCAGCTGTGCTCAATGAGCTCCTCTTTTTTGCATACGATACTGACTAGATTATAAAATCTGTAGCCCAATTGTTGGCAAATTGCTTTTGTAAAGGGCGAAATATTAAATATTTTGACTTTGCGGGCCATATAGCTTCTGTCACAACTGTTCAACTCTGTGAAGGCAGCCACAGATACTGTGTAAATGAACAAGTGTGCCTGTGTTCCAATAAAACTTTATTTACAAAAACAAATGGTGGGCCATATTTGAAGGCATAGTTTACCAACCCCTAGTTTAGTCCAAGAAAACCATGTTCTGCCCATGCATCCAAGTATACAAATATACACATACTCAGGGAAAACACATGTATTCAAACTCATGCAGATGTGAGCTGAGCTAGCCAACACGGAAATTCTTTTGCTATCTAAAATTGGTTTCCACTCCAAGCTGGTCAAACTGCAATGTTTAGATTCAGGCAGTTTTTGAACCATGTGGTTCTTTCTGGGCATTAAGATAGAAAGAAATGAAATAGGCTGTGTGACTGTGGTCAGAAAGAAAAAGGAGGTTTTCTTTCCCCTGTGCCCAAGAGAATTGGCACCATTATTTGTTTCTCTCTTAAAATGTCAATATGATTTAGAAATGCATGTTTAATCAGGAAATTAAGTTATCTTAGAAAGGAATTGCTAATGGATATACTGTCAGAATCCTTACTGCCATTATGAAATGGGATAGAACTGCTCCATTCAGCATTTTTTATACCCTCATTAGTCTCATCTACTAAGTCTTACAAATTTTTTTTTATTTTTATTTTTCTCCTCATTGCTAATTCTTTAAAAGGAGTTAATACCCTGGCCAGATGTTCCTTTCTTATGTTATTTCTTCTGGGCAAAAAGGATTCAAAGGATAACAGTTTTCAGCTCTTTTTTTTTTTGCCCTTAAACTTCAAAAATAAAAGATGATATGGGTTTAATGATCATCAACAAATCAGAGGCATATTCTGATTCCACGAGGGGAAGAGACCCACAGAAGAGGCAATGTGTGGCAGGCAGGAAGTACTCGAAAGCTGTGCTGGAAACCACTTTCCTGCAATTGCAAAGGCCAGGTTAGGGGAATCTCCTGAGTCTTAGTGTTGATTTGTAACCGTCGCTTGGTCCTTTGGAATTCCATAGGAATCTCTCCACTAGAGAGCTTTCAGATAGGCACTTACTCAATTCAGTTACGCTTTGGCTACGTTTTCTAGAATCTAAATGGAAAATAATTCGTAGCTCAATTAACCCAGTGGTTGTCAAACCTGGTTGAGCATCAATGTCTTGCAAATGTCTTTATTTAAAAATTAAGATTTTCAGACTGTAAAGGGATTCTGATTAAGAAATTCAGGACAAGCCACCGAAATCTTTTTACAAACCTGGCCCATTTCTAAATCTGCTGCCTCCCATCCGTGGGGCCATCATTTGGAAAACACTGATTTAGTTTGCCCTCTCATAGAGATGAGGAAGTGTATTTTGAGAAGTTAGGTGAATTACCTAAGTTCGCACAGCCAGGAAATGTCAAAGCTGGGCTCTGGATCAGTAAATATTGACAGGACTACGGCTACTTCTTACTGTCGGGGCCCACAACAAACTCTGCTCATGAGGAATAACATACTTTTACCTGCACTTAGCAGCCTTCTCAGCACAGCGCTCAAAGTAGCCAGTACTGTTGAAGTGAGGTGTCACATAAGCTGAAACTTATTTGTTATTCCACGATAGAGCACTAGAGTTGTCACCCATACATTTTTTGAAACAGATGATCTGGTATTTATATTTCTATCCGGTAAAAAGGAAAACAATGAAAATTGTATTGATGTTTTTAAATTGTCTTGATTATGAATCATGGCCCTCTGAGAGTGGATTTCAATAGTTATGAAGCCTTAATGACTGGAAGAAGAGACAATAAGGCTATTTTAAAATTAACAATGTGTTTGTTCAGAGTTGTTCTATGGGGTGGAAGGAGGAATTTCTCTGTGGGAACAGAGCAGTTTTGAGGAGATCATTTCTGAGAATATTCAAGTTGGTGCACACATAGATTAAGAACATCTCGTGGTCTTTACTAGACTTTGGCAATACTAGACTTTGGGTGATACAATTCAAATCCTTTAGGCTAAGTTGTAAATAGTAATATAGAACCATGTCCTAAAGAAAATCGGTGAGTGTCTTTTTAGAGACTTTTAACAGCCAGTTAGTCTCCACAGAAGGCATTAACAAAGTATCTATAATCTGCATGAAATCATATATCATAATCATATATTCCAAAGAGTTTGGCATAGGTTGAATTTCAAGATCATGAAATGCGCCTTGTGAAATACAACAGCTTTTAAAAAGAATTGAATATTCGAATGAAAAAGCCCTCATGAGCTACCCAAGCCTCACAGCTGCTACTGATGACAATCTGTCCTCAGGGCCACGGTTCTGCCATCAGTGAAAAATTATCTTTAAGACACCCTCCAATATTTCCTTCATTTTAAGGCAACCTGATTCTTCACATTAAAAGTATGTAAATAAGTACAACTACCCTCAAAAACCCTGTAAGTAAATAAACCAAATGCCTTTACATCATGAATGTGCCCTAGACTGTATGTTCATTAAGATTAGGAACTGTCATGTTCACCATTTTCTTCAGCAGTAACCCACATCCTTGGTATATAGTAGGAGCTCAAACATTTGATGAATGAATAAATATTTGTTGATTCAATAATTGGATCCCTTATAACTGAATTTTTAAAAAAAATGCAGTTATGACTCTTTTTGCCAACAGCTTCTGCTTTTCTTTCCACATGTCTTCTTTAGTTTCCTAATACATTTTATGCTAATAATGACTTATTTAAACATGCAGTGCCCAGTGAATGATTGCAGCCATTCCATTGGGCACTTGTTATAAAGCATATTTGTCCTTTGGATAAAAGTAATCCCTTCAGATTACTGTTGGTCTCTTGCATATTTATTCATCTTAATAGGAAGGGAGTCCATGAGGGTGATAAGTAGTATGCTTAGGGAACTCTGGTCATTTCTAAACACTGAGCTTGATTTATCATTGACTACTAATACCTACCTGGCCTCAGCAGTCTCCTTGAAGAGTCTGACTTAACAACTGTCTGCCTCTGTCTTATAGCAACTGATTTGTATTTATGAGACACTGATTTTGACCAGCTGCCAGGTCCAGTACGGCTAAAGTCATTTTATCATTTGTTAGGGAGCCACAGGACTCTGGACCATATATTTGGCAGGTTTATTGGATTAAGGTTTAGGACAATATACCAGAGCAAATAAATGAGCACTTCATCCAATAGTCAGGGAAAATGCACACACACACACACTCACAGTCTAAGAGTTGTAGAAACATGCAGACATTGGGAGTTTAAAAGATGAAGACACCTTGGCCTAGAAATAGTGCCTGCACCTGATATATGAAATGTAGGAAAAGCATAAGCTTCATATTATAATAATTCTTCTAGAGCAAATTATTTTAGACTGTGAGAACAATTATATAAACATGTCTCTATTCCATTCATTTTTCTCCTTGCTATTTCCTTCCCACTTCTTTCTTTCCTTCCTTTCTTTCCCTTTCTTCTGAAAAATAAAACATATCTGTGTTTATTCTCCTAAACATAAGTACTCATTAAAGTGTGTTGGTGTCTGTGGTTTCTTTAATGGTGAATGCACTGTAAAATGCTTTGCTTTAATTGTGTGTCCATCATTTGAAGACAAGTGTAGTATATAGTGTCACGTGTGAAAATGGTCCAGCCTCTATCTATGACATTCATGACAGGTCCGTAGTTTATACCTTACCAATAGCTTGTCTAAATGTTCAGATAGATTAAAGGGTTATGACTTTATCATACAGTTCAACCCACCTAAATTCCCCGAAATATGTTAACCAGTCAGTACTAAAACTTTCCCATATCATTAACATAATAGGGTTAATGTGGGAAGAGGTATGGATCTTGGCTGCAGGGCTCATGATAGGATGCAAAAATGGGGTAACAGATCAAGCATTTATGGTCCCATTCATTTACCTGAAGTCCTGTTGTCAACAGAGTCCAGGTGCCAATGCCTATTTCCTCATTGTTACTCCATGAGTCAACATACATTTCCCATCACTTCATAAATCTTAAAGAGAGAGAGAGGGAATGTTTTGAAGTTCAAATGCCTCTTTTCCTTGGTCTGTGGCCTTATGGACAATAAATACATAAAATCATCTATTCACTTGTCAAGCATTTACTAAGTGCTTGTTGTGTTCCAAGAACTGTCCTAGGCCCTTGAGTGATATCAGAAAGTAAAATAGACAAATACACCTACTCTATGGGACTTGAACATTTTTACAAATCAGTATGGCCAGGGATATAAGACATCACTGACACTGCATTTCCAAGTTAATAGATGCTGTTATTTCATGGTTCTGTTTTTACACAACGACGAGTAGAGGTGATTAATAAAGGATAAAGTCTTCAAAATTATGACTGAAGATATCTTTTCAACTACTCATGGGTTTAATACTTAAACCCATGCTCATCTTGGGAAATCCCATTTTGAGGTATCAATCTGTTTTCATTTTTCAGGGTCCCTTAGTCTGATGTAAATAACTCTGGGAGGAATAGGTTCTTCAGATCACAATCAGATAATTCTCATTAATGCTGAGAGGTAAACAGGCTGAAAGCAAGAAGAACTGGGAGTACAAAGGAGGAAGGGCTTCCAGGAGAAGAAAAAACAGGCAGTCACTGCAGCCTCAGGAAGGGATCCAGAGGCCAGCTTGCATTCTTCTGAAGTTTCATCTAGAGTCAGACTAGATTTGCAATACTCGTTTTCAACTAGTACTTCAATACTATTGACAATGAAGATTTCTGTTTAAAAGCATGTTCTGGGCAGGCATGACCACAACATTTGTCTCCTTGGACATCTCCATCCAAGCTCTTGGGTGACTAGATGCATTGTCAATGAGCAACAGTAATATTTTGAAAGGGATTTTTTTTTTTTTTCTGGCAGTGGTATCAACAGTGGACTTAAAATATTCAGTAAACCATGGTGTAAACAGATGTGGTGTCATCCAGGCTTTTTGTTTTATTTATAGAGCACAGGCAGAGTAGACTTAACATAATTTTTAAGGGAACTAAGAATTTCAGAATGGTAAATGAACCCTCGCTTCCACTTAAATTCACCAGGTGCATTGGCCCTTAACAAAAGCGTCAGCCTGTCCTTTGAAGCTTTGAAGCCAAGCATTAACTTCTCCTGCATAGGTTGGAAAATCCTAGATGTCATCTTCTTCCTATATGAGGCTGTTTCATCTGCATCCAAACTCTATTGTTTAGTGTAGCCACCCTCATCAATGACCTTAGCTAGATCTTCTAGGTAACTTGCTACAGCTTCTCCATCAGAATTTGCTGCTTCACCTTGCATAATTATGTTATGGAGATGGCTCCCTTTCTTAATTAACCAACCTCTACTAGCTTAAAACTTTTCTTCTGCAGTTTCCTCACCTCTCTCAGCCTTCACAGAATTGAAGAATTATGGCCTGGCTCTGGATTAGGTTTTGGCTTAAGGGAATGTAGCCAGTTTGATCTTCTATCCAGACCACTAAAACTTTCTCCATAACAGCAATAAGGCTGTTTCACTTTCTTATCATTTGTGGATTCACTGGAGTAGCACGTTTAATTTTCCACAAGAAGTTTCTTTTTGCATTCACAACCTGGCTAATGGTTGGTGCAAGAGGCCTAGCATTCAGCCTGTCTTAGCTTTCAACATGCCGTCTTCATTAAGCTTGATAATTTTTAGTCTTTGATTTAAAGTGAGAGACATGTGACTCTTCCTTTCACTTGAACACTCGGAGGTTATTTGGCCTAATTGCAGTATGTTTGTGTCTCAGAGAATAGAGAAGCCTGAGAAGAAGGAGAGAGATGGAGGAATGGCTGGTCATTGGAGCAGTCAGAACACAGACGATATTTATTGATTAAGTTCACCATCTTATATTGGTGTGGTTGTGGCACCCCAAAACAATTGCCATAGTAACATCAAAGGTCACTGATTATAAATCACCATAACAGCTATACTAGTGGTGAAAAGGTTAAAATATTATGAGCATTACCAAAATGTGACACAGAGACATAAAGTGAGCGCATGCTGTTGGAAAAATGGCTGCCGTGAGACTTGTTTGACATAGGGTTGTTACAAATCTTCAATTAGGAAAAAACTCAATATCTGCAAAATGCAATAAAGATATGCACAATAAAATGAAGTAGTCAATGTTATTTTTGCTATGAGTTTAAGGAATAAACTCATTATAGAAATTAGATAATGAACTAACTTGGTCCCATTGGGCAACACATTAACAATCATGTCTCACAGCGAATCATTTTTGTAGGTTGTTAATCTTATTCATTTTATTTATTTATTTATTTTTTTGTCTTGTTTTAGAGCCTTTATCAGGATTTGGTTAAGGAAACAAAGCCTCTATAAAGGCCAGAAATGGCCTTTGATGTTACTATTGCAATTGTTTTGGGGTGTCACAAACACACCAATATAAGATGGTGAACTTAATGAATGGCCTTCTGTTTTGTGCTGTGATAACAGAACACCACAAACAAAGTTCTCCTTTTTAAGATTCACAGATTGCCCATGGGGAACCCCAGACTAGAAGTTTTCATTGTTCAGTCCATCTGGATAATTTATAATAAACAGAAATGTATTGGCTCACAGCTCTGGAGGCTGGAAAGTTTAAGAATGAGGACCAGCATCCTTTGAAGGCCATCTTACTGTGTCATTCCATCGTGGAAGTGCAAAAAGAAGGGAGAGAGAGAGAATCCTCTCCACTTCACAATAATGAATCCGCTCTATTCCACAATAGCAGCATTAATTTATTATGTAGTTTATTCTGAGGCAGAGTTCTCATAATCCTATCACCTCTTAAAGGTTCTACCTCTTAGTACCATTACAATGGAAATTAAACTTTAACATGAGTTTGCTAGGGGACACACATTTAAACTATAATTAGAGGTGTTAGAGAACAGAGAAATGTTCACTAACCACTTTACCAGAAGCACTGTCTGAAGCTGGCAGAGAAATCCACGAAACCATACAATGAATGGGACCTGTATGAAGAGGAAAATAGCAAGAATTGTGGAAACTGCAATCTCTGGAGTAGCAGTTGTTGCTATATAACCACAGCCTTCTGGGGTCTTACCTCATGACATCAACTGAGGCACTATGTGTCAGCAGAATCATCAGCCAGGAAAATGAGCTACATGAAGACAGTGAGGACAAGCTGGAACCTCTAAAAACCCCCTTCTATTTGCTCATCACCAGGTCTGATCCCACAACCTTCTGAGAGTAATGGCTTCTGCTTCACTCCCATCTTCCAAACTTCTCAGAAGATCCTTTTAGCTAACTGTATGTCAAAACCTTATAGAGAAGGGGATTGTGGTATAATCCTACCACCAATTATCTAGTTAAAACATAGTAGCTTTAATTGCAGGAGGAGGGTGGGACAAGTGTTTCTTTTTTCTTCATTTTATAATACTTACATTTTTTCTCTGCTCCCAGAACTGTTTGAAAAATAGTATGTAAATCACTGCTGAGTCTACCTTTTAAGAATGTAAATCATTTTTCCTTAGCTTTAAAATAATTTAAGTATAAACTAAGTTTAAATATACATTAAAAATAGATAATTATGTGCAAACTAGACTTTCTTCATGACTTCTGCATTTTAGTAACTCAACTGATGGTGTAGAGGTAATCTAATACTGTTCATTAGGAAATT
This sequence comes from Rhinopithecus roxellana, assembly GCF_007565055.1. Taxonomy (NCBI): domain Eukaryota; kingdom Metazoa; phylum Chordata; class Mammalia; order Primates; family Cercopithecidae; genus Rhinopithecus; species Rhinopithecus roxellana. The sequence goes on from NC_044557.1 coordinate 80,496,582, forward strand.
TGAGCCTCTGTCCTATTTGTTCCATACTTGTCATGTGAGCTGGTAGACCACGGTTTTCTCTCCATCAATAGTCCACAAGATTTTTGATAAAGGGATAATATCTAAAAAATTATTATTCTTCCACATGAATATAGTGATACTCTTTACAATCATTAATTGAGAAATTTGATAACCACTAAAACCTAATATGAGTTGAGTATTCTGTTTGATTAATTTATTTTGCATTGATTTCAAAAGTATCTTCATGCCTTTGAGAGTCAAAAAAAGAGTACATTAAAATACGCAAAAAAAAAAAAGGTTCTTATTTAGCCTATCATCTAAATGGAAATAGGAAGTCAAAGTTCTCTTTTTTAAGATTCATAGATTGCTCTCCTGCAGGACCCCAAACTAGAAGTGTTCATTGTTTGGGCCATCTGCAGGAGTTAGAAATGTCTCACCTGGTGGGAGAGACCACATCTCTGTGTCTGAGAAATCCATTTTATTGCCACCTCTCACAACAGCTGCCATCACTCCAGAGTTTCTGTGGGTCATTTCTGTTCATGTTCTTGGATGCAGAATGCATCCTGGCCAATCTTGCTTTCTTCCTTCCATCAAAAACACAGGGGGAAACATCTTCTGATTCTTTAATATGCCCATATCAAAAAAGATCAGATTTTCAACATATCCTGAGAGGTAAAATAGAGTGCCAGAGATACAGAGAGAAGAGGATGAGGCCTGGGACTTGGAAACACACAACTTCTATTTTAGGTCATTTAGAAAGATTTTTTGATTATAAGAGTTGATGGTGGACAGATGTGTCTTTCTAGTTCTGAGCTTTTAAAAGAACATTTAAATATCTGGTGAGAGTTCAGGAAATCCACATCTATCATTATGCAAGCAGGGATTTAAGAAAAGTATTTTTTCCTTTTTCTCAAGGGTAAGGGAATGGATGAATGAGAAAGCATTTATTAAGTGCTTTGGAGTAAAGGTGCTACACACAATACACACACTTCATCAGGCATTAAAATGCAACACTGCAACTTAAAAAAAAAAAAAAAAGTAACTCTACAATTGCCCATTCAGGACCACACTAGCTTAACTAAGACAATGAATGACGCATTTCCCCCGATGCATCTTTATGAGCATATGAGTAGTTTCAACTGAAAGACTGATTTTTGCTTTGGCTAAATTTCCTCCCCATAGTTAGCCTGTGTATTTTTCTCCTCTTTACAAATCCAGAAGGGTATATTGGGGGATTTCGTGCACAAGCAATTATTTTAGCACTGAATTCTCAAAACTCTGGTCACACAAAACCTGTGATAGAAAGCCTCAGGTTCCCATCCCAGATATTCCAGTTTTTAGCCACATAAGTTTGGATTTCATTTCTGAACCTTAGTGCTTCTGTTGTCAAATCCCCTATCTGTCTCCCTTAGAAGTGCACTGTGACAACTAGTCGCACGAGGTGATGAATATAACAGTGCTCTAAGAGCTGAGAAAAGCTGTACAAAGTAAGATACCGTATATTATTATTCATATTGCTTGTCTCTTACTGAGCAGTCCGGGGAACCAGCAATGTTCCAAGAGATTAAGATCTCAACTTTGCATCTCAATGAAAAACAGCACTTCCAGGACAGGAGACTCTCCTTGGGGGGAAATGCCTTCTGCTTAATCATCAACAACACTGCTTCCTCCACTGAGAGCTATATCTGATGATGAATCACCCTAGAAATGATCTAGCCTCACCCCTTGCTAGGCTGAGGAAATCTGAACTTGTCACAGCATTTGTCTTCAGGGAAGAAAAAAAAAAAAAATTGAGATACACAGAAAAATTAACTTTGTCCAATATAGATTTGCATATTTTATCTTCTATTTTTCTCTATTCAAAGTTGCTCATCCTAGTTTTTTTCATGCCTCCTCTTTTTATGTAGTAATAAATAACTTGCATTTACACATTTGTTCATTCATCCCACAGACATTGGCTAGGGACCAACTATGTAGTCAGCACTGAGTTAGGCGCTGGGAATACAATGGTGCACACGACGGAAGTGACTTCTTTCCTCATAAATATCATAATCTAGAGTCAGGCGTACATAGATATAAGAAAAAAAGAGGCAGGAATTGCCCTAGAATATGCACACTTGGACCTAAGAAAGAGAATATTTGAACAAAAAATTAATGCTCTACAATTAATCTCCATTCACTCTACTACTAGGTTGAGAGCTTCTAATCCAGTTTTAGAGGATTGACATAGGCTTCTTAAAGGTAGTAAGATCTAAATTGAGTCAGGAAAGGAAAATTAGGATTTAATTCAGAGACTCCATCCCTATTTTCCTTATATTATCACATCTATGACCTCATCTTCTCTTTTTGAAGGTACTTCCTCTTCTCTCCTCTTTATCCCCGTAGAATAGTACTTTCTCTAAGGTTAATCCACCACTTTTATTTGGCCATAAACAACTGGTATTGTAAAACACCATAATATTGATACTTTTGAGAGTTTTTTGTTTTTTTTTTTTTTTTAGTACCCATTGGTTGTAAGCCTCAGTTGAAATGGTTTCGTCGTGTCTGAATTATTTGAGGAGAAAATTGATAATGTTGCAAAGAGAAATAGTTAAGGAAACTCTACAATATGTGTCTCTCATACCCTTCTGTTGCTTTTTCCATCTCAATGAAACATTTCTGAATAACCTTCCCTAGGACCCTCTGAGCCAGTGCATTTTCAACTGTACTTTCACTATTGACTCCCAAGAGGTGTTTTGAAGCATTCCAAAAATGTTAGCTTGAACTTCATTAAGAATATTTAACTATCTTAAGACATACATTAAAAATAAAACATATATTTTAACATATTGATGATATGTACTGCCACACCAGTTGTTGGTGCAGCCAGATAAACTTAGCTTTGTGAAAACCTCACAGGAATGTCTCTTCTGCTAGACTGCAGGCTCTTTAAAAGCTTTTGTCATTTACAACAACTTATAATTCTAATTTTCTCAATTGTGTAGAAACAAAATGTATAGATACATTAAATGCTAAAGCTTGTCGTCTGTGACATTCATTTTCTAAAATTTTACTTATTATTTTAAATGACTTTGTGATACCTAATTGTTATAAATGTGAACTTCCATGATAGAAAACATGATTTTATACATTGGAGTTCTGTAATAAGATTTTTGCTTTGGAAAGAAGATCTCTTTGCTAACTATGTTTAAAAACTGTTGATTTAAGCTCTTGTCTTGCTTTATTCCTCATGCACAATTATGATAACTTAGCAGAATTGGAAGCTTCACCTTATAAAAACAATTCAAGTGAGAATGAGCTGCTGTGATGATAATGGTACCAAAACAGATATATAGAGCAATGGAACAGAACAGAGGCCTCAGAAATAATGCCACACATCTACAACTATCTGATCTTTAACAAACCTGACAAGAACAAGCAATGGGGAAAGGATTCCCTGTTTAATAAATGGTGTCGGGAAAACTGGCTAGTCATATACAGAAAACTGAAACTGGATGCCTTCCTTACACTTTATATAAAAATTAATTCAAGATGAATTAAAGACTTAAATGTGAGACCTAAAACCATAAAAAGCCTAGAAGAAAACCTAGGCAATAGCATTCAGAACATAGGCATGGGCAAAGACTTCATGACTAAAACACCAAAAGCAATGGCAACGAAAGTCAAAATTGACAAATGGGATCTAATCAAACTAAAGAGCTTCTGCATAGAAAAACAAACAAACAAAAAAACAAACTATCATCAGAGTGGACAGGCAACCTACAGAATGGGAGAAATTCTTTGCAATCTAGCCATCTGATAAAGGGCTAATATCCAGAATCTACAGAGAACTTAAACAAATTTACAAGAAATAAACAAACAACTGCATCAAAAAGTGGGTGAAGGATATGAACGGACACTTCTGAAAAGAAGACATTTATGCGACCAAGAAACATATGAAAAAAAGCTCATCATCACTGGTTATTAGAGAAATGCAAATCAAAACTACAATGAGATACCATCTCACATCAGCTAGAATGGATATCATTAAAAAGTCAGAAAACAACAGATGCTGGAGAGGATGTGGAAAAATAGGAGCACTTTTACATTGTTGGTGAGAGTGTAAATTAGTTCAACCATTGTGGCAGACAGTGTGGTGATTCCTCAAGGATCTAGAACCAGAAATACCATTTGACCCAGTAATCTCATTACTGGGTATATACCCAAAGGATTACAAATCATGCTGCTATAAAGACACATGCACACGTACGTTTATTATGGCACTATTCACAATAGTAAAGACTTGGAACCAACCCAAATGTCCATCAATGATAGACTGCATTAAGAAAATGTGGCACATATACACCATGGAATACTATGCAGCCATAAAAAAGGATGAGTTCATGTCCTTTGCAGGGACATGGATGAAGCTGGAAACCATCATTCTCAGCAAACTAACACAGGAATGGAAAACCAAACACCATATATTCTAACTCATGAGTGGGAGTTGAACAATGAGAACACATGGACACAGGAAATGGAACGTCACACACCAGGGGCTGTTGGGGGATGGGGGAGGTAGGGGAGGGATAGCATTAGGAGAAATACGTAATGTAGATGATGGGTTGATGGGTGCAGCAAACCACCATGACATGTGTATACCTGTGTAACAAACCTGCACATTCTGCACATGTATACCAGAACTTAGAGTATAATAATAATAAAAAAAACATAGGAGATAGAAAAAAAAAGAAGAATGAGCTGCTGTGGTGAATCACATAGAGTGATTTTACGTCCCAATGCTCCTCACAGAAGCAGCAATATTTTTGTTTTTAAGGGTGATTGATGTCTGCTGCTGTCTGGTCTTTTCTCTCTACTTCAAAATTATACATATACATATATAAAATTATATATATAATGTATCTATGTATTTATAGAGGCATATGTGCACATATGTACATGTGTGTATATATGCATACATATATACATGTGTGTACATATGTATAAACGTCTACACATATATACAACTGCATATATATGTGGAGACGTGTGTGTATACACATGTATGTATATATGATTACATATATGTGTACACACATTTACATATATGTGTATATATACACGGACATGCATATACCAACACATCTATACATATGTGTAATTATATATATATATATCTACACACTATATATATATATTTTTATATGTATATATTTTTTGACAGTCCTTGTGATTTAAGAAAATGTACCAATAGTGTAATACTATCCTCACTCCTTTCAGGCTCACGCGTTCCAACTGGAACCCTATGTTTCACAATTTATAGAAAAATAATACCGCCAAGCAATTGAGAGGGTCAATATTATCTCTGATAATAAAGTTTAAAGATGGCATGGGAGAAAAAAATTGTATGTTTTGATGTAAAATCACAGAAGCTTGAGATTTTACCTTTAATGAGGGAAGAATGGAAAGGTAAAAGATGGAGAGGGAACTAACTGGTGTCACTAATAGTTGTAAGAGTTTGTAATCCTTTCTGCTGGCCAGAATACATATATGACAGCTTCAGCTCCAGCAGCCATCTTGGACTCTGAGTGGAACTTGGAGATAGACTGTACATACTTAGAATGATAAAGCAAAAAGACTAAAAGGGGTTGGGTTCTTGATGGCCATGGGACTTCCCTCCTAACATTGGATTGTCTGCTTCTGGATTTACTATACATGAGGGAAAAAATCAACTCTTAATGGTTTAAGCCACTGCTATTTTGGGTTTTCTGTTTCATGCCACCAAATCCAAGACTAATACCTTCCAGTGGTAGTATCTGTATTTCAACAGGCACTGAAAATTTAACCTGAAAAATGAAACTCTGTCCCTAAGTTTCCGGCAAAACCCAGCAGCAGGATTTTGAGATCTTAGATCTTCTTTGGGATTTTGAGATCCTTGTTGGGATGCATCCCTAATATGTATAAAAATAAGAACGGTATTTTGTAATTACCTTCTACTGAGCAACTCTGCTATGTTAATCAATCTATAAAATAACATTAAAATGCTAAAAAAATAGTCGTAAGAGTTTGTCACATAACAACACTTGATGCATAATTAGTCAAGGTAACTGGTTGTTCTACATAGAAAATTTGAATTTTTCCTTCTTTCTGCCTTGTCATGTCCATGCTTTTTCATTTTTGTGTTTTAGTACTGTCTGGTATCCACGTCTGTAACTGCAACCTGTGTTCACTTTTTTAGACATTAGTTCAACTTACTCTCATCCAAACCAAACCTATTTTGTGCTCAGATCTCTCAGAGTTGATGGGTTGATACCAATTTTGCCCTTTGAAAATAGGTAAATACTTTTTCTTCTTATAAGAAAGTTGCAATATTTCCATTTTAATTCAAAGGAATCACATGTGTTTTAGTTTTGACTTTCACTGTCATTGATTTAAATGTTAAAGTCGTTGACTGTTACCATAACTGATCAGAGGAGAGTTACTCTAAAGTGTAGGCAACTTTGGAGACAATTTGGGGATAGAGTCATTTTTCATAGTATATTTTAAAAGTACTTCTTGTTGTTTCTCTTTTTTTTTTTTTTTTTTTTTTTTTTTTGAGACGGAGTCTTGCTCTGTTGCCCAGGATGGAGTGCCTTGACTTGATCTCAGCTCACTGCAGCCTCTGCCTTTCAGATTCAAGCAATTCTCCCACCTAGGCCTCCCGAGTAACTGGGATTACAGGCACCCACCACCACACCCTGCTAATTTTTATATTTTTAGTAGAGATGGTGTTTCACCATGTTGGACAGACTGGTCTTGAACTCCTGACCTCAGGTGATCTGCCCGCCTCGGACTCCCAAAGTGCTGGAATTACAGACATGAACCATCACACCTGGCCCTTGTTGTTTCTTAACTCCCGTATAGGTACCAGCTGAAAAATTCTGCTCTGTTGCATTACCATAGCTGGGATGTCTCCAACTATGTCCAATAAATGTACACAAATTTTCATAGCAACGAATGTCAATATTTATTAACAGAGATAGCTATTATCAGAAAGGAAGTGGGAGTCAAACTTTACCTCAAAAAATTCTCTTCATATTCTTCAATTATGAAGTGACCATTGGAACATTTTGTGAATTGTCAGATTGTTGGGAAAACGAATCAATGTATTTTTCATTCTATTCTTAAATGTCTTAATTTAAGTATTTATTTCCAAAACTGTTATTTAAGTATGGCTAGGAATTGGAGGTTCATAAAATGTCCTTTGCCCCTCAATACACCATGGTACAGAAGATATTATTGTTTGTTGTCATACCATCTCATCAGAACAAAACTTTTTTGCTCAGTTTGGCGGCAGGCAATAGACATGCAGATACAGTGCCATAATCTATGATCTAATCACTAACTCTGCTCCAGATTATAGTGTCATTGACTTTGGAGAAGCCTTTATATTTTGTTACAAAACATTTCCAGCCATCTGAGGCAAGGACCTTTTCTACTTGATCAAAATGGAGGTTTTGATTAAATTAGTAAATTAGTAGAATTTACCTGTATATCCCCTGAGAGAAGTCCTGCAGTAAACAAAGATAATAACCTAATACGACATTCAGACAAAACCATTTAATTATGTTCAAGTGCTATTTCTTGAACTTAATTCACAAGGAGTCTACTTTTCTGTCAAATATCTATTAGCATTCCAACAACTAGTCTTCCAAGGAACATACACACTTTCAAAAAACATTGGCATAGTGTTCATATAGCACACCCAGGCAACGATCATCCAAGGAATAATCCAAGCCAAACAATGAGGGAGAAAAAGCTAAAACTTTTCGCTGTAGGGTAGTTGAATTCTCAATTCATAATGCAGTAACAATAACAACTAAAAAAGATGTTGTTAAGTAAAATTGTATTTAAGTAAAAACTGAACATTCTTGTTTAATAACATTCTTGTTTAACTCTTGTTTAAGTAACCATAAACACAAAATTTTAAAATTTTGTCTTTTCAAGGAGCCATGTTGGAGTAGCCTACCTGTATTATAACATTTAATACAGATTCATTCTAATGATGATCCAATGGTTTGAAAATTTTTAGTTCCCTCCTTTCAGAATGCTATGCTTCTAATGAGCAGGAAAAATCTGGAGAGATGCTGCATTATTATGTTCTATTGATTTAGATTCCATTTTTTCTGGCAACATGAACATATTCAAATAATTGAAAAATTCAGGGTTTACTTTAATTCACTTAGCACTAAAGACATTTCCCAGTTTTTGGAATGTGAGGACAATAACTGCAGTAGGCTTCTCCAACACTGTCAATTTCTTATGAATTGGTAAAAAAAAAAAGGCTGACTCTATGACCTAATTAAATAAAATGGGCAACTGCTTTGTAATTCTGGGCTGAGATTTTGATGAAATATGAGGACGCATATATAAGTAAATTTTTTAAAAGTATTTAAGAAGGAATGTAAAGTCTGCTTTCCTCCAATAATTTGTGTTTTACTCTAGATATTCACTCTTGTAAATAAATGAAAATATTTACATACTCCTAGGACATAGTGAATACTCAATAAACATGAAGTATTATTATTATCATTCATTGTTATCAGACACTTACTGGATTTAAAAAAAAAACAAAAAACAAAAACACACCTGAGTGGCTATGTAAAACAATTGAATCTGTAACTTTTTCTTGAGATGGGGCCTTGCTCTATTGCTCAAGCTGGAGTACAGTGGCAAGATCATTGTTCAGTACAGCCTTGACCTCCTTGTCTTAAGGGATCCTCATGCCACAGCCTCCAGAGTAGCTGGGACCACAGGCACATGCCACCACACCCAGCTAATTTTTTTTTTTTTATTTTTTGTAGAGACGGTGGTCTTGCTATGTTGCACTGGCTGGTCTCAAACTCCTGGGCTCAAGTGATCCCCGCAACCTGGTTTCCCAAAGTGTTGGGATTACAGGTATGAGCCACTGCACCCTGCATAATTTGTAACTTTTTGATCTGAATGTTAAACTTTTTGAACCCCAGAGCTCTCCTGTGGGCACCACATATTAATTGAATTAAATGTATTGATCACTGGACCTGTGCTTTGGGGAAGTAGCTACCATTGGTCTCTTATGTGTTCTCTAGATCCTTCAGCTCTGTTGCCTGGAACCAACCTGTTGATGAATAAAACTTATTCTCTCTAAATGAAAATGTTGTTCAAAACACCTGGAGTGGTCCATACCAATTACACATGACATGAGTCCTCTACTCATAGCTTCCTCTCATCACTCCACATGTGATTGCTTCGTGTCAATGAACTTTAGTGTACTTCAATTTCCTAGCGATCAATATTGATACAAAACAGTCTAACAACGTAATGACTGTTTGTTATGAAAGTCAAAGGAGCAGAGATGTAGAATGTACTCCCTGAGTGACAAGTTATTCTGACAGGAGGATATTTCCGTGTTTAACAATCCATCTCTGCCTCATTCAGGAAGTTGATCTCCCTGCCGAAGGTGTTGCTGAAATATTGAATGGAAAAATGCGCAAAGTGAAGATGGCGCCTCCCTATAGTACGAAATACGGAAACACACGATCAGATATCTGTGAAGTGACTGAAATGTATTTTCCTTCACTCTGTCTTATATAAATGTCCCCCTCTGAAACCATTTTATAAATAAGAATAAAATTGCTCTTAGATTCTTCTAGAACATTTGAACCTAACTTTTTTGAAATAAGTCCCATGAAAGGAAATGGGAAAACAGCATTCCAATAGCAATATATGAGCCCTAAGAGGACAATTCAAATATAAGAAATGTTGTGTGGGAGAATTAAATATCCTTTTTTAAAAAATTAAAAACTGCTTGAATTCAGAAATAGATACTAAAAGAAACAAGGTAGATAAAATGTTAGGATTTATATTAAAAAAAAAAGCCAAAAACCCAAATCAAGATTATTTTACCGTCTAATATTTTGTCATGGATGCTATTCCTTCTAATATAAAATGTTTAAAACAAATTATTTTCTGGGCTTGTAATAAATTCTTCTGTGGTGTGTTTAATATTTATTATAGACTACCTTGAATAAATGAATCTCACCAAAATCTCAAGTCAGGATAAAAATGAGCTGCTTTAAGAATATAACCCCCAGGGAAGCGTAAGAAGCAACTTTTATAAATATTGTGAAGATTTGATGTTTGGATGATGGTTTTCTTTTTTGTATTCACTGAGTAACACAGCTTTTCACAAATATTCTTAGAAATTCCCACGCAGCTGCTGGGGAAAATATTCCCTTTCTATCGAAGTAAGAATATACAGAAATGGCATGCTCCTTTATTAAACTAGGCTTCACACACGCTTTTCCACGTTTCCCCACTCATCCCTAAATCACAATAATGTTTTAGTTAAAAGTCTTATCTTTACCATATGAAAGATTTATCAGACAAGGAGACAACCATAAAGATCGGCATGGTCAATGTAGTTAGAGGCTAGAAGAATTCGGGGTGACAGTTGATAATGTTCTCAATAAAACTATAGGTTACATTAAAATCTTGTTATGTAGAATCGAATCATGTGAAAAACGCAAGATTCAGTTTGAAAACCATAATAATTTTAGCACCAGCCTCCTAATTTGGAATTTTTCTATTAATTCTTCTAATCGCTTTTTCTCTTTTCTTCTTTGATAACAAGAGTTAAAGCTGAGATTTCTCTTCAGTTTCGGCTTGAGCTGAACCAGGAAGCGAGGGATGAAAGAGGAGTCTATGCTGTTTACTACCTTTTTCTAACAAAGCCTTTGAAAACACCTTTCCTATTTGGCTCCCTGGTTAAATACTTACTCGGGGCCAAAGCACACACCTGCTGACTTATTTCTCTAATTCACATTATAGCATTCTCAACAATTCTGCAGCCTTCCTGCTTGCCCTTAAAGTCCTGCTCCAGGTTATTTGCTCTGACTCTGTTTTCTCAGCATGCTTAATAGGACACGCACAGATGCTATCAACGGCCTTATTTAATCCTTTGCTGGTGCTATGCAATTCGAAAAAAAAAAAAAAAGTATTGTACACAACTTGAAACCAAATTAAATTTGCCCTTCAGTTTGTAAAAGCCCTGAAGATTCTGAGATAGAAAGTTCGAGCAAAAGTGAGAGTCTCTAACTTTTATGTCGTATCTTATGAACTATTGGAGGAAGGCAAGTTAAAGCTCTCCCAGTTTGGTCTCCACAGAATAAGTAGGAGAAAATTCTGTCTCCCCACCTACATTTGATTCATTCCTTTGTCTCTCTGACGTCTCTAAGCACCTCTGGAGAAGAGAAATTAGCAGGAAACGCTGGCAGTCTGATCACTTGTGTGTGGACCTGAGGTTATTGTGAGTATTCTGAATGTGAACTGCTGTTGTTAGCACTGCACATACCTTACGGAAGAGGCCAGGGAGGTGTAGAAAGACTTTGTTTTTTTTTTCTTTTTTTTTTTTTTTTTGAGACGGAGTCTCGCTCTGTCGCCCAGGCTGGAGTGCAGTGGTGCCATCTGGGCTCACTGCAAGCTCCGCCTCCCGGGTTCATGCCATTATTCTCCTGCCTCAGCCTCCCGAGTAGCTGGTACTACAGGCACCGGCCAATTTTTTTGTCTTTTTTCAGTGGAGACAGGATTTCACCGTGTTAGCCAGGATGGTCTCGATCTCCTGACCTCGTGATCCGCCCACCTACGCCTCCCAAAAATGCTGGGATTACAGGCGTGAGCCACCGTGCCCAGCCTCCTTTTGCCAGAAATACAGATTTCTTGCACCATCTTCTCTGACAGAAAAAAGGAAAAAAAAAAAAAAAAAAAAAAAAAAGGTCCCTCTAGCTGATTCTGATTGCAGAAAAGTAGGAAAAGCAATACCCATGAGTACCTATATAACCATGACCTAGATTTACCACCAAATGGTAAATCTATATATGTGCCTATATTTCTGAATTATTTGTGCCAGTTACACACATAAACTTCACCCAAAACACTTCTCCCACGCATCATCAAAGAACATTCTTCTATATAACCAGATTCCCCCCAAATTGTACATAGACATAATAATATTATTTAACATACATATTCCACATTCAGATTTCCCCAATTTGTCTCATATTTTTTCTGATTTGGGATCCATTCAAGAATTATGGATTGCATTTAATTGACATATCTTCTCTTATCTTTCATGACACTGAACATTTTCAGGAACCTTGGCAAACTGTCAGGTAAAGCAATCTATAATCTGTGTTCGTCCATTCGTTTCCTTGGTATTAGGTTTAATATTTTTCCATGGATACAACATAAATGATGTTGTGTTCTTCCCATTTCGTCGACTTAGGAACCACATGCTACCAGTTGTGCTATTATTGATGATGCTAATTTGAGTCACTTGGTTGAGGCAATCAATGTCTGCCAGATCTTTTCATTGTAAAAGAGGCATTTTTTTCTTTGTAATTAGTAAGTAATCTGTAGGGTGATACTATGAGACCATATGAATATTGTTCTCTAACGACAATGTGCTCAGTAGTTTCACCATCCAGTGATGACCTTTGTCTTAGGTAATTATTACATTAAGATGGCCATTTTCCAGTTTTGTCATTCCCCCTAAACTCACAAGCTGGTATTCTTCTGTAAAAATAATATCCTTTTTTCTCTCTTCTTTTTCTTCTTCTTGAGTAGCACTATGGGTAGAGGAATGTTTCTTAATTCAATAAAATGTAACATTTAGTATATATAAAATGTATGACTATATAAAAAGATGACTTTTATTTATTAAAATTATTAATTCTGAAACTCATACCTAGACTCATTTTGCATTCTTTTAAAATCAGTGTTCTCAACCAATACAGAACTCCTGAAATATTTATTTCATGCTTATATAGTTGCAAGGTTTTCAAAACAGACATGAAGAGAAATGAGATCTTTGTTTCTTGGAACTCAATATACTAATCAGATGGCCAGTGGTTATGGGAATTTTCACTTATGGAGAAAACAGAACCAAGCATAGAATTTGGCAATTTAGACCATGACAGTCCTTTGCAATTGCAAAAAGCCCCAAAAGTCTTCCATATTGAGAAGTAGAGTTCTCTGGAAAGATAAAAATAAGAAACTGATTAACTGAAATGAAAACAGAAAAAAATCCAAAGAACCAGCCAACACACTAATAAAAGAAACCCAGAAGCAATCAAAAAGCATAATTTGACTTGTATAGGCTTATAAGAGTGCTGATGGTGAACGGTACATTTTTAATAAGAAAACCAGATGTGACATACATTTTATCCAATTTCTCCTTTTTTTTCTTGGCCTGCTGCAATTGCATAGTTCCAAAACCAAACTGCTATTTCAAGATGGCAGTCTTCTTCCACATAATTTTAGGTAACTTTTAAAGGAGTGAAAACACAAATGGGGTTACTTTTCTAAATTACAGAATTTAGAATATTTTCACTGAAAAGTTCATCTATTCTTAGAGTCCAATCTATTTTTTAAAAAATGCCCCTTGCTTAAAAAGAAGACAAAAGTTCAAGAGTTCCTTAGTTATTACTTGTTTGCTGCAATTCTCATTTCCTAAAAATTATTCTATCATTTTTCGACTGTGAAATAGTATATGAAATGTTATGTGTACAAGCTTATTTTAAAAAAAAAAAAAGGAGTGCCAGAAAGAGAAAAAGAAAGAGTGAGAGAGAGAAAAAAGAGAGAGAGAGATTGAGAAAGAGAGGAAGGAAGGAAGGAAGGAAGGAAGGAAGGAAGGAAGGAAGGAAGGAAGGAAGGAAGGGAGGGAGGGAGGGAGGGAGGGAGGGAGGGAGGGAGGGAGGGGAGGGGAGGGAGGGGAGGGGAGGGAGAAGGAATCCTTCTGTTTCAGGGTACCAACAAAGTCAAGTTAAATTGATAAACACCTTGCTGGATGGGTTCAAGTTATTGCAGGTAGAATGCAAAGCAGGGGTATATTCAAGACGGAAACTGAATTTCCTGGAGTGTGTTACTGTTTCCATATTGGGGAAGTGGTATAAATAGTTTATGAAAGAGAGGGAAGGAGATAAAGTAAGCAAGAGAGCTTCAATATGTCAAGGGCATACAGAGATGGGAGAGTTCTAGAGTACTAAATGAGTATCATCCAAAGAAGAAACTAACATAAGAGGTTAGAAAAGAAAAACAAAAGATAACAATTTTAAATTACCAAGAATTGAAAGCAGAATAATTTGAGGCAGTAATAATAACAAATGTAATTTATTGGATTTGAATCATCCTCCAGCACTTCACATAGTTATCTCTTTTAATCCCAACACCAGCCTTGCAAAACAGGTGTTATTATTCCCATTTTACAGATTAGGAATCTGAGGTTCACAGACATTCGCTTATGTGCCTAAGTTTCTACATGAGGAATGTGAGGTTCCCAAAATATACTTCCCTCACTGAGGAACATTCCCCTGGTGAATGATGATGCTGGGTGTCTGATTCCAGTACATGCCCTCATCCAAGCCAAGCTGCATCAACCCACTTAACAGTGTGGGTGGATGGCTGATTAGTGGTGTTCAACCTAGAAATAAAGCTAAGGAGAAGAATAGAACTTCATAAGGTCCACAGCCAAACAGCACAGGCCCACATTGCATGGCTATTAATGTGCTTAGCTGGCTTCCTGAGGGAATGCAGGCTGCTATGTCCAGAAATGAGGCCCCAAAACACGATCTCTAAAATTGCATAATATAGGTGTATCACCTTATAAACAGCTAAAATGAAATGTAGTGTTCAAATTGAATTACTATGAGCCATATATTATCTATCCAGTCTCCTTTTGAAAGATGGTTTGACATTGCATGTTCTGATTACTAGTTCTCTTCCTGGGTAAAACTGTGGTGCCCTTGTTTAAACAAATAGCAGTGAATGCCATGAACTCACGGAAATGTTTGCAGTGAATTAGGGTTTAGGATTGTTCTTTGCATTGGTCCCATTCCAGGAAGTAACTGACTCATTTTATAATGGAACCGTCCTAAAAGGATAAATCAGGGTGACCCACTAGGAGTCTTTTAAAACAATGGCTACATCTACATTTCTAAAAAGAAAAACAACTTGGAACGTCCCAAATCAGAACCATGCCCAGAAACAAAAAGATCTGCCTCAGAAAAGAGGGTGAGTCTGGGGAGGCATTTCATACCCTGTCATGTCAAGCTGATGATAATTGGTTTTACCTGGCACTCCCAGCAAAGCCATATCATTCATTACCTTGTCAGAATAAATCTACCTGCCGTGTCACAGGTTTGATTAAGAAGCCCTTACAATTTTGTGATAGTACCTTAACCTGAATTTGTGTACACTTCTTAAAAATGAATGCTTTCAGATTACATGCTGCTGAGACTGGCTGTTCTTATTGTAAACAGTAGTCTTACAAACTTAGGCTGGCATCAAAACCGCCCTTGTGAGCTACTGAGATGTCTTCAATTTAATCCCAGAGGTTTAATATCATTGCCCACAGGAGAAATAAGGTACCTAGAATTGCTAGCAGAGTGAGTACCGTTTTAGTCATGCCCTGTCACTGTTATGGCAGATTTTTAAAATTTAACTCTTCTTTTCTTTCTCTCTCTTTCTCCTTTTTTTTTTTTTTTTAATTTTTTAAGGCTTCAGCATGTGTCATATCAAGGCTTCAGAACGCTTTGCTCCACATGGCAATGGAAGTGTTTACCAAGTTTGAGTTGTTTGTGCCCATAAAATGCAGTAGAAATCTGAACTCTGCCTCATTTTCAGAGCATGGCTACCAACTGGCCTCTGTAGGAGCCCATGTGGTTGGAAAGGAATACTAAAGTTATTTGGACTTGAAAAATTCTGGAAAAGGTTTTAACTACGCCAGAGGGTGGGCAGTTTGTTTGGCAGATAAGGCCATCGGATAAGAGACTCTCTGATGAAACTCTGTCTGCACCAAGAGTTGGGAAGAGAAATAACAGTTACTGAGGGCATACTTTACCAGCCATTGTCCATAATCATGATGAAACCCAGCTACCACCTGCACAGCTTGTGCTGGGTGCCATTGTGCTTTACATAGTCTAGTATATTTCTTGCAACTCAGGTAAGCACAATTATTCCCATTTTTTTTTTCTAGCAAGAGAGCTAAAATTGAGAAAACAGGTAATTTATCAAAGACTATAAACTTAGTAAATTAGAAAACAGGGGTTTCAAATATGATTATATCTGAATGCACATTTTTGTAATACACTAAGCTGCCATCTGATTGAGCCATTTTATTATGACCTTTCTGTGCTCAAAAGGAAGTTGAGGGATGTAGGTGAGGCTACAACAGAAAAGGACTTTTGAGATAAAAAGTGGCTGGGAGAAGCAGAGCCTGGAGAAGTCACAGAAGGCAGGGTGGAACATGAATGAACTGAGGACTTTGTGACCAGTTGAAAGCAGCAGAAAAAGAGATCCTCAATTTAAAATCCTGGTAGAAGTGGTCTGGTAGATCAGAATAAAGGACTGTTTGAGATGAAGTTGGATGTTAACACAGCACCTAACTATGAACTCCTTTTTTTAAGCAGTGAATATACTAGTCAAATGTTCACATAAAAAAGAGGCAGAGAAAATCTGAAGTCTTTTTGTTTGAGATTTTCATAAAGATGCTTGTTCTTATATTTTAGATGAGATCGTCTTATTCTTCAACAAATAATATAGGTCTGAAAGTTACTTTTCAATGAGTGGGGACATTTGTTGAATAGAAACATAATGTCTTCAGCTGGTCAACATGAATTATAATATTTATCTAATAAAGAATGACTGACTTACGCTCCTACCTTGAAGTAAATGAGAAGGAATTGGACAACCAAAGTTTTCATTCAAACAAAGTTGTGCTTTGTTTAGAACTCATCATCCATTAGACATCCTCTGAACTTTATTTCTCTTATTTACCAAGTACCATGACTGAGCAACAACACAGAATTGAGAATCTTTCTGTATTAATTTGTTGGTTAATATTATGAAAGGTCAATATGAAAATGCTTTAACATTTTATAATAAATATTGCATTAACTAACTTAGAAAGCTACTTTAAAAACAAACTTGCGGCAAATACTAATCATTTTAAATTAAGAAGTAGGAGTATAAAGAAGGAAACAAACTTCAAACAAGTATAGAAGTAATTATACTCAAAAGTAGAATATTCATTTATTGATTCCAAAATATTTATTAAGTACTTGCCTACATGTCAAACCCAGCAAAAGGAACTGGGAATACCGCCATGAATAAACACATAAAAATATATGAAATGATAGATTCTAAAGAAAAATAGATATCAGGATAAGGGAATTGAGGCTGATGCTAGTTACTATTTTAGTTGGAGTAGTTGAGGAATCTTTAAGGAAGCCACCTGAACAGACGGAGGATGTCAGCCTTGCAGACATCAGAGAGGGGAATTCCAGGGGGTGAAGAACAAGTGCAAAAGTCCTGGGGTAAGTGTGGGAGTGACATGTTGTAGGGTATGAAGTGACGGAGGAGAAAAATGGTTAAAAAAAAAAATTAGGGCAGAATTTACCCAGGAGTTGGATTTTGCAAGAGTAATGTCTTTGGATTTTGTTCTAGACACAATGGGTTGCTGTAGGAGGGTTTGAGCTGGAGAGTGATCTGATCTGAGTTGTGTTGCAGAAGCATCACTCTGGCTGCTCTGTGAACAACAGATTTAGATTTAGTGACACAGGGGTTGGTACACCCATTATGAGACTATGGCAGTGTCGTGAGGGAGAGAGAGGCTGGCAGTGACAGAGTGGTAATGTCATCAGACTAGTGACACATTTTGAGGGTAGAGCTGAGATAAAACGTTTCTCCTATCATAGTGTCACATTAAAGGAGGAGAAAATGAAAAGTTTATAATATTTATTTTTTAAACAAAGATTATTCTCTTTGTTGACAAGATCTTGTAATGAGGAAAATCAAATTTATTTTGATACATTTATAAGGCTGAGACTCCATTAACTATTTCTATAGCTAAGGTGATACGCTTATTTTTCAATAGAAAAAAACAAATCTGCTTTAATAAGAGTCAACAATGATAATTCTATAATTCATTAATTGAGCACTTACTATGTGCCAGGCAGCATGTGAATAGCTTTGCAGACTTTATTCACTCTTTTACTATAGCCCAGAGAGATAGCTAGTACTCTCTGCATGTTAGAGATGAGGAAAGTCAGGCTCGGTGAGGCTAAATATTTGACCAAGACCATACAGCTAGAGAAAGACACACCTAGGGATTAAAGCCAGGTCTGCTTGGCACTGAACCCAGCTCTCAACATCTAAGCTATTGTGTGCATAAATATATCAAAGCATACAACAACAGTAACAATAGGAGAAATCCTGAAACATTCAGATATTTCAAAGGACATGTGAAACCGGTGTACACAATTTTCTTTTGGCCATTTGACAGCATATACACATAGTCTCCTCTGGCTGTACTCATTTGCTCTTATTAACTATTCATTGGATATGTCAATTTTCCACAAAAACAGAAGTTGACTCATAAGGCGTGAAGAATGCTGAATTTTTGACTAGGTTATATCTAGCACTTGATAGATCTGATTTTTCTTTTTTAACCACAGTAATGATAAGGAGAGTGCTGAGTTAATTTTTGAAATGCATAGACTTCCTTTTTAAAAAACACACGTAGGAATGGAGAAACCGTCTCTTAAACTTTACCTTACAGATGGTGACATAAAACAAAAATGATATACTTTACAGAAAGCAAAGTCAAATAAATAAATACACAAATAAGTGAATAAATCAGGAGAAACTTAAGATGTTCAATAATGATGAGCTCAATCTTCATCCAAAACATTCTTAAAATTGTGTTTTCCATTTATTTTTGTAAAACAGTCTTCCAGGGAAATACATTATATAAAGAGCTTAACTTGTTATGAAGGACACTCGATAGTTGGTCAAATAATTACGATCATTTTAAGAACAACAAGAACTTTGTAATTAGGGAAATCAAATTTTCCAAGGGTAACAAGTTAACAACATGTAAGTTAATAAGGTAAGGACAGTAGTTTAGAAAGGTTGTGATGTTAGTATTCCCTGTTCCTCTTTGCCAGGTAGAATCTTGGCATTGGCTGCTCTCCCCAACCATCCTGTACCATAGCTGTCTCTGAGCTTAGACAACCCTGACTTCTCCCTTTGTTCCCAGCATCATCACTTCTATTATTCTATGTACCCATGTGTGCTCCTTCCTTAACCTGGATTGCTCTTTCCTACTTTTTCTACCAAACTCCTATTCACCCTACTGGAACTATTCAAACACAATTTTCTCTATAGAACCTTTTGGACTCTCTCAAGGCCAAACTAATCTATTATTTTTTTTCATAGAGCATTTTTATATTTCTATTACAATGTTTCACAAACTTTACTCATTCAGATGCCACTTTCACAATGTTGGTAGTATTTTTCTACCTCCAGGTGTTAGCATAAGCCACCTTACATTGTAGTTACAAAAATGTGCAATCTCAGTGGCTTTAAAAAACCATATTTTTGCTCAAAGTTGTCTATGCATCCTGACAACCCTCCAGGGAAGAACACAAGATAAGGGGAAGAGAATGCTGGAGGGGGTCAACCTGGTAATTCAATGGGTCACCTGGGACATGTCGCATGTTGCTTTTGCTGACAACCCATAGACTAGAACTAGTTACAGACTCCTAAGTGACTGTAAGAGGCAGGGTAGTAAAATCATTCCAGGTAGCAGGAAAGAGATGTGAACTGGACATGGGTTAACACTAAGTCTTTACTACTTATCTATACTAGAAATTGCAAGACTTTTTCTCTTTAAATACATTCACTATTTTTTTGCTTAAATAAACGTATTCAAACAGGAAACTGCATCTATTAATGAAAAACTTCTATTAGTATTATTTATTTTTAACCATTGCAGAACAAAATCACAATAGTTGCATGACCAACAGAGTCTATATATAACTTAAATACATGTTCCATCATTTAAGAACCACTGTTCTAATGTTAAAATACCTAATATTCATTGAGCAGCTGGCATGTGTCAGTGAGTGCTCTAGGCATTCCATTTGATTCACCAAACAACCCAAAGTGTTAGATGCTCTCTATTTTCCCCACTGTACAGATGAGACAAGAGAGGCAGGCAATTTTCCCAAAATCACACAGGTAGTAAGTGGCAGAGGAAGAACATGAATCTTTGTAGCTTGATTCCAGGGGATTCTTTTTTACTTCATCTCCATGTTATGTCTAAGCAACTAGAGGACAGTGACTCTCTTTGCATTCCCATCACAGGCTACACTGCCTAGTATGTACTATGAGTTGAATTCATTTTACTTCTTTTTAACTTTTATGGGATTGCTGGGTTGAATGGTAGTTCTGCTTTTAGCTCTTTGAGGAATCACCATACTGCTTTCCACAACGGTTGAACGAATTTACACTCCTATCAACAGTGTATAAATGTTCCCTTTTTGCTGAATAGATCAAATATTTTAATGCCCAAACAGCAATGACATTAGTTCATTTTAAAAAGGGGCAAGGGATGCAATGCATATAATATTCAAAAAAATTTAAGTAGAAACACAAGATTAGTTAAATTATAACATTATGCTCCTTTAATGACACTAGACAATCAAAAGAGATTACTCAGGTCTATCACATATACCTTGGTAAACCAGTTCTAGAAGCCACATGGTCTGATGCTACTCCTCACATCCTCACAATGCCAGGGCATAAGCCCCCAATGTCCTGTAGTTGACTTAGTCCTGAGGCAGTCACTGCTGGTGCTACTGACAGAGCTGTTGACATAATTTCACTCCATAGCAGAGTCTCAGCTCCTTCTCAGGAAACTTACCTAGACTCTGTTGAACATGACAAGTGGTCCAGGAACATTCTGCTACTAACTGCTTATTTTACCTAGGCAATACTAAATGGCCAATCTGATCATCACTTTAGTTTGCAAAAATGTAAATAGACATAAGTAAATATTTAAACATTTAGCTTTTTATTAGTCTCATAAGGCAATAATTATGTTATTTGACACCAGTTTGGGATTTCTTCTCCGAAGTTACCACAAAGGAAAACATTATTAATATGATTTTTTTTTTTCAGAGGAGACGTCATGGTGGGGAATAGAAAGACATTTAACACTACGCCAGGAGCATTAAATGTTATCTCATTTAATCTTCTGAAGTTCTCCAAGAAATGAATTGTATTATCTTCATTTTAACAAAGAAGAAATTGGGCCTCAGAGAGTAAGTAACTGTCTAAGGTCACACAGCTAACAAGTGTCAGAACTTGGTTTTATAGATATTCTCCTGCCATTTAGTTTCTGAAGAAAATACACTCCTGTTTTGATTTTACTCCTACTAACAAGAAGGAACTAAACAAAATGTTAAAATGAAGTTAAGTAAAACAAAGAGAAAATTACGAAGTTTCAAGTTTCAAAAGTTCTCACCAAAAGCATTTTCACTAGCAGTGAGCCGCAATATTGTCTTCATTTCCTTGCTTTCTTCCTAAATCTACCCCTATGTCTTCTATTCCAGGATCATGGAAGACCCCTCTACACTCAAAGACCAAAGCCATCTTCTGTTTTCCCTTACAGCCTTTGTAAATTTCTTTCTTCACTTAGGACCTATAGAGAAAGGCAACAGACATGTGGAAATAATAATAGTAAAAATAATGGCTAACATTTATTAAGTGTTGCTATGTGCCATAGAACTGGCAATTGAAGCCTCTAGTTAGACCAAATATGATTCGTTGACATTTCAGATGAAAATCTAGTCATCTTTCTTTTTTCACACGTACACATAAAAAGATATTCTGAAGGATTTAATTTGAAAAATTTAAATATACAGAGAAAAGACACGGAAGGTAACCAGAAATGTATCCATTGCTTAGACTGGTCCCATAAGAAAGAGTATCAGCTGTCCATTGTAGAGGCGGGAGGCATCAATGGCCTAGCTTAGAGCGACAGGACAAAGTGAAAAGTAAGGTATGAAGGAAGTGAAAAGAGGAACTGAGAGAGTCCTAGGATTTTAAGCAGAGAGGGGTATGGCAGAGGGCTAACTGGGAAGGAAATCCCGAGGTTTTAACTTTATAAGTAAGAAATTCTCTCAGTTGACTTAAGTGTCTGGTGGTAGCCACTAGCAATTGAGTGATACAAAATAAATCTTACCTTTATCTTAAATGGGAGGATTTGATTCTTTATATGTTTTTATGACTTTTGATAAGAAAGATTATGCTTTCACATAAGCATGTCAGAAAGGATTTAAAATGTGCAGTTTTTAATACAATGCTCAAAAACTGAAAGCTTAAGTTTTTATCGGTAAAATGCTGGAACCCTATCTCAGGCAGTTGGAGGCAGCACACTAAAATAACAAGGTTTATGGGTGTGAAGCTCAGGAAACTTGTCTTCAGAGGAACTAGCCAGTGATTGATAACTAGGCACATTCTTCAGCAGCCTTAATATGAGTTCCAATAAATTTAACAGGGAGCACCTCAGGTTACAAAATTATATTTAGTAAAGTTAAATGCTTTGAGAACTAAGTCAACTTTCAGTCACACATCACTAAAAAGAGTTTTTTAAGGGGTGGATGTTGGTGATGTGGGAGATGGTTGTCCATTTAAAATGTAAGATAAAGCCAATCTGTTAGATCTACATTAAAGCTTGGTGGAATGTGCATAACTAAGGTTGTGTTTAAATCTTTGACATTGCTTGCACTACTTGGTAATGTATTTTTCAGGGAAAAAATGTCTTTAATAGAAGACTTACTTAAATCAAAAAAATAAAGTACTAAGACTCAGAAAACCTCCAAATAAAAAGTATTATTACAATCATCTATAAAACAGAAGTCCAAAAGTATTATGAAGAGACAAAGTTTAGACATGGTAAGGCAGCCAAATCAAATTCCTGGGAAGACTGGGAGGCCTTCTGCTCTGGGCACTTTGCAACATGTTTGGCATCTGTGGGAAGGATGGTTGGTTCCTGGTGAAAAACAATATGAAGGAATCAGGTATTGTAAAGAAGCTATTTATGTTGGATGATCCTAAAAATCTTTTTCTTTCATAATTTATTTATGGTACCTACATGGGAAATCACTGATTTAACAGAAAAAAAAAAAAAAAAAAAAAAAACCTATTCTCTAGAATTTCGTAATTTATCCAAGGAATCAGAATTCCATCATGCAGGTCATTAGAAAGGAGCCAACACGTGAAACTCATTGTAACAGTTTTGAAAGTTTGCAAACATGGGTCAGTGAAGCAACCGAGAGATCAGCAAAGCAGGGAAGAGGGGCCATAATAGAGCTAGAGGGCTCCAAAGAGGCTGTGATGGAACCAAAGCCAGGAGTCACACCAGTCACACTGCCTGGCCCACATCAGGACTGTGAGGGGACACAACCCCAGTTAGAGATGCTTCCCAAGGAAAACAGGTGAAAGTGACTTTATTTCTCCACGCCTCCAACCCTCCTCACTCCCACCAGTGTCTCTTCTGGACAAGTCAGTTGGCAAGGAAGCCTGGGAAGTGTAAATTTTAGGAATCACATCCTGTGATAAAAAACAGATCCAGGGAAGGGCAAATGCACAACGGCAGCCATACCCTCCTATCCAAAAATGTGTTCTTGCTACTGTTTATATGCTGACTATCCACAAAATATTTTTTTAAACCAAAGTTTTGGTGACAGAGGCTTTATGTTGAGACATCCTCAGCATTAATATGCAGGTGACGTGAGAATTCTACTCAACAATGGTGCCAAAACTCAAGTGGAAGCCAGCAGATACCATCAAGAAACTTCCGTAAACACTGTAAACATGGAAGAAATCAAGTATTATTCTATGAAAAAGACTTTAGGAACATTAGAGCTGAATGCAGAAGATGGAAGGCACAAATGTTCCCAAAAATTTCTATAGCTTCTTCCCTGCAACTATATTCTGGGAGTAGATATGTGAAAAGTGAGGCTTTTTAATTGTTAAAAACTGCCATTAAAAAAAAAGAGAGTGAATGGTTACAATGTGTCAGGTATATAAAACAAGTTTATAAACATTATCTCATTTAAACTTGTTTATCTCACATTTATCTCACACTAAATTTGGTGAAAAAGCATTTATAGCCCATTTATCTCACACTAAACTTGGTGAAAAAAAGCATTTATAGCCCATTTTACAGATAGTAAAACTGAGCCTTAGAGACTCAGTAAGTGACTTGCTTAAGGTTATGCATTAGGTAAATGCTAAAGCTGGAGTACAAACCCAAACTTTACAGTGTCTCCATACTCAGCACTTAGGTCTGTGCTAATGTGTATATAAATGATTAGCAAGTTATTAATGGATAGAAATGACATTTTAAAAGCATATAAGGAGCATGGATATTTCTACTGCATCCTGACATGCAAGAAGTTGAACAAACTGAAAAATCAGCAACTCTTCTTAGAACTGTAAGTCATAGGGCAAACTACAACCCCCAAAATTGGAGAAATAGATAGGCAGGTACAGAGCATCACATACTAGCATAGAAACCCGTGAGCAGAAATCTTCACAGGAACAAATGCTGGGGTGGGAAAACCTAAAGTATAAATGGTGAATTGCTGGAGACTCAGTGTGCATAAACCTGAGGTT
Source organism: Rhinopithecus roxellana (assembly GCF_007565055.1). Lineage (NCBI taxonomy): Eukaryota > Metazoa > Chordata > Mammalia > Primates > Cercopithecidae > Rhinopithecus > Rhinopithecus roxellana. The sequence continues at coordinate 80,521,104 of NC_044557.1, forward strand.
CAAAACGTTCTGGGGATTGAGTCACAGAGTGGTCCCCACACTTTCATGAGTTTTTCCTCCAGGAGCTCTACCAGGTTCTCATGGTGAACATTAGAGAAAAATCTTGTGTTTTTAACAGAACTGGGGGAAGAGACAATTTTGAAATATGCCAGAGCATTCTGTTCTTCTTAAGAGGTCTTTTCTTAATAGAAATTATTTAAAGAGAAACAACTGCTGGAGTTTTATCAGAGCCTAACTGACCCGGGGAAAGGGAAATACCCAACTTCAGCCCCCTCTAAACTTCCACACGAAAGAAGGGCAATACCCAACTCCAGACCACTACAGCCATTCTGTCTCATCACGGCGGGGAACATCGAAAACGCACTTGTTAAAGTCACAGTCCAAAGACACAGGCTCACTAAAAGTCTGAGAATTAATTGCACGTAGAATGCTTTCCTTACCCTCACGTTTTACTACCACTTTACTAACAGCTTAATTACTGCGGTCCCTTTTACTCAGTACATCATGTCTGGCTATGGGGGAAAAAAAAGCTACAAAGCACACTAAAAGGCTGAGAGGAAAACCTCACATAATTTGAGGAGGCAGAGGAAGCATCAAAACCAGAAGCAGACGTGGCAGGGATGTTGGGATTACTAGACAGGAAATTTAAAACAACTATGATTAATATGCTAAAAACTCTAATGGATAAAGTAGACAGCATACAAAAACACATGGGCAATGTAAGCAGAGTGATAGAAATTCTCGAAGCATGAAAAAGAAATTCTACAGAGTTGAAAAACACTGTAACAGAAATGAAGAATGCTTTGATGGGCTTATTAGTAGACTACATACACATGGATGAGGAAAGAACTTCTGAACTTGAAGATATCTTAATTAAATCCCCCAAAACTCAGAAGCAAAGAAAAAAAAAAAAAAAAGACTGGTGAAAAAAAAAAGCATGTCAAAGAACTATTGGAAAGCTACTAAAAAAGGTAGCATATACATAACTGGGGATACCAGAAGAAGAGAAAGTAACAGAAAAAATATATAAAGAAGTAATAACTAAGAAGTTCCTGAAATTAGTATCAGACACCAAATGACAGATCTGGGAAGCTCAGAGAACACACACACACACACACACACACACACACACACACACAAACAGACAAAATCTATATCTAGGTCCATTATATTTAAACTGCAGAAAATCAAAGATAAAGAAAAAATGCCAAAAGAAGACAGAGGAAAAAACGCTTTACCTATAGAGGAACAAAGATAAAAATTACATTTGACTTTTCCTTTGAAACCATGCAAGCAAGAAAAGAGTAAAATGAAATTTTTTAATGTTGAAAGAAAAAAATGAAAACCTAGAATTCTACAACCTGAAAATTATCCTTCAAATGTGAAGCAGAAACCAAGACTCTTAGAAAAACAAAAGTTGAGGGAATTTGTTGCCACTAGATATTCCTTGCAAAAAAAATGTTAAAAGAAGTCCTTTAGAGAGAAGGAAAATTATATAGGCCAGAAACATGGATCTATATAAAGAAAAGAAGAGCATCGGAGAAAGAATAAGTGAAAGTATAGTTAAAGCATATTTTTCTTGTTCTTCATTGATTCAGCAGATAACAATTTGTTCAGAATAATAGCAGCAATATATTCGATTATGTGCGTTTACATACATAGGCTTATGTATAAGTGAAAGAAATGACAGCAATAAAACAAGGAACAGGAGAGAGGAATTATGATTATTTTGTTATCAAAAGGTAATTAAGTGTTACAGTGTTATTTGGAAGTGGAGTTGGATTAGTTGTAAGTATATTTTGCAAATTCTAAGTTAACCACTAAAAAGAGTTAAAAAGTGCATCTGAAATGCTAAGAAAGAGGAGAAAAATGCTCAATGAAACCCTAAAAGGCAGGAAAAAAGAGGGAAAACCAAAAATAGGAAAAAGGAATGAGTGCAGCATACAGAAAACAGTAACAAATATGGTAGATGTTAATACAACTACATTTAAAATTAAACGTTAATAGTCTAAATATACCAATTAAAAGACAGAGATTGTCAAAGTGAGTCAAAAAGAAGGCAAAATCATATGCTACCTACAAGTAACTCACTTTAAATATAAACACACATATAGATTAAAAGTAAACAGATGGAAAATATGTGTCCTGCTAACAGTGATCTTAAATTTTAAAAGGTGGGAGTGGCTACATAAATTTCAGTCAGAACAGACTTCAGAGCAAAGAAAGTTTTCAGAGATCAAGAGGAACATTACATTATGATAAATGGTGAATTCCCCAAGAAGATATAACAATCCATATGAGTGTGTGCCTAGCAATGAGCATCAAAAATGTGAGGTAAAACCTGATACAACTGCAAGGAGAAATAGATGAATCTACTATTGTAGTTGAAGACTTTAACAAATCTGTCAGAAACGGACAGATCTCACAGGTAGAAAATTAGTTAAGACACAGTTGAATGCAACCAGGGCATTAATCAACTGTATACCATGGACCTATAGAAACTAACTTCATCCAACAGCAACAGAATACACATTCTTCTCAAACTCACATGGAACATTCAGCAAGACTGATCATATTCTGGGCCAGAAAACACATCTTAACAAGTTCTTTAAAAATAGGAATCATACAATGTCTGCTCTTGGACCACACTAGAATTACACTAGAAATTAATAGCAGAAAAATATCTGGAAAATCCCCAAATACCTGGAGATTAAACAATACACTTCTAAATGACATATGGATCATTGAAGAAATGTAAAGATAAGTTTAAAAATATGTTTAAATAAAAAGTGAAATACAACTTAAAATTGATGCAATTCAGTAAAAGAAGTGTTTAGATGGAAATTTAAAGCATTGAAGTCATATATTAGAAAAGAAGAAAGATCTAAAATCAACAATTTAAGTTTTCCAGAACTAGATAAAAGAAGAGAAAATTAAATTTAAAGTAAGCAGAAGAAAAATAATAAAAATTAGAAAAAAAAATCAGTGAAATTGAAAACAGAAAATCAATAGAGAAAATTAATGAAATCAAAAGCTGGTTCTTGAAAATATCAATAAATTCAGTAAGACTCTAGCCAGCCTAAGGAAGTCAAGAGACAGAACACAAATTTAAATATTGGGGATGAACAAGTGAACATATATATACTATGGATATTAAAAGGATATGAAAAACTCTATGTTCACAAGTTTGATAGCCTAGATAATATGAAGCAATTCCTTGTAAAACACAATCCACCAAACTCACACAAGAAGGAATATACAAACTAAATGGCTTATATCTATTAAAGAAATTGAATCAATAATTAGTAATCTATCAAAACAAAAAGCATCTAGACCAGATGTGTTCATCTGTGGTTTTTATCAAACTTTCAAGAAAAATATACTGATTCTCTACAGTCTCTTCAGGAAGATAGAAACAGAAGGAATACTCATTCAAAGAGGCCAGCGTTACCCTAACAACAAAACTAGACAAGATCACTAAAAGAAAACTACAGACCAATATTTTTTATGAATATACATACAAAAATCCTCAACAAAATATTAGCAAATCAAATCCAACAATGTATAGGAAAAATTATATGCTATGACCAAAAAAGATTTATCTCAGATATGTGTATAAGACTGGTTTACCATTCTAAAACCAATTACCATAATCTATCACATCAACAGGCTAAAGAAGAAAAACCACATCATTGTATTAATAGATGCAGAAAAAGCTTTTGACAAAATCCATCACCCATTCATGAGAAAAACTTTCAGTAAAATAGGAATAAAGGACAACTCCCTCCACTTAATAAAGAATGTCTATAAAGAACTCACAGCTAACATCATCCTTACTAATGAGAAACTAGAAGCTTACTAAGACCAGAAACAAGGCAAAGATGCCCCCGCTCACCAGGGCTTTACATCATTCTGGAAACCCCACCTGACACAATAATACAGCAAAAGGAAATAAGAGGTATATTGAATGGGAAAGAAGAAATAAAATTTTCCTTATTCACAGATAACATAATTGTCTCTGTATAAAATCTAACAGAATCAACCAAAAATCTGGAACTAATAAATATTTATATTTATTAACATAAATATTAATTATATGTAATTAATAATACTATATCAATTTGATATAATTGATTATTTAATATTTATATTTACTTATATAATTTATATTTAAATATATTTAATTAATTAATATATTTAATTAATTATATGATTGGTGATATAAATAATAAATATTAATTATAAGGTAGAGGTAAGGTATAAGGTAGAGGATACAAGGTTAATAATCAAAAGTCAACCATTTTCTTATATACCATCAATGATAAAGTAGAATTTGAAATAAAAAAAAAAAACCACTTGTATTAGCACCTCAAAAAACGAAATACTTCTGTATAAGTCTAACAAAATATGTACAAGACCTCAAGATCTACCTGAGAAAAACTACAGAACTCTGATGAAAGCATTACAATAACCAAAAAACTGGAGAGATATTCCATTTTTGAATATAGGAAGACTTAATATTTTTAAGATGTTCACTATACCCAAATTGATCCGTAGGTTTAAGGCAATTCCAATAAATATCCAAGTAAGGTTTTTGTTTGTTTGTTTGTTTGTTTGTTTGTTTGTTTTGAGACAGAGTCTCACTCTGTCTCCCAGGCTGGAGTGCAGCAGCACGATCTCGGCTCACTGCATCCTCCGCCTCCAGGGTTCAAACAATTCTCCTGCCTCAGCCTCCTGAGTAGCTGGGACTACAGGCACATGCCACCATGCCTGGCTAATTTTTCGTATTATTAGTAGAGACGGGGTCTCATCGTGTCAGCCAGGATGGTCTCCATCTTCTGATCACGTGATCCAATCGCCTGGGCCTCCCAAAGTGCTGAGATTACAGGCGTGAGCCACTGCTCCCGGCCCCCAGAAAGTTGTTTTATGGGTATTGATAAGAAGATTCTAAAGTTTATATGGAGATGCGAAAGACTCAGACTATCAGACACATTTTGAAGGAGAAAATAAAGTTGGAGTACTGACATTAACCAACTTAATATGAAGCTACAGTAATCAAGATAGTGTGATACCAGCAAAAGAATAGTGAAATAGATTAATAGAACAAAAGATCCTAGAACTAAACCTATATAAACAGTTAACTGATCTTTGACAAAGGAGCAAAAACAATACAATGGAGAAAAGATAGTCCTTTCAACAAATGGTGATAGAACAACTGGACATCCACACAACAACAACAACAACAACAATGAATTTAGACACAAACTTTACAATGTTTATAAGTTAATTAAAAGCATACCAAAGATAAAAATATACAATGCAAAATTATAAAACTTCTAGAAAGTATAGGAAGAAATCTAGATGACCTTGGGTTTGGCAATGACTTTTCAGATATAACACCAAAGGTATGCTCTATGAAGGAAATAATTGATAAGTTGGACTTCATTAAAATTAACTGCTGCCATGCAAAATACACTATCAAGAGAAAGAAAAGACAAGCCACAACTCGGTCAAAATATGTGCAAAACATAGCTGATAAAGAACTGTTATCCAGCAGTGGCTCACACCTGTAATCCCAGCAATTTGGGAGACTTAGGTGGGCGGATCCCTGAGGTCAGGAGTTCAAGACCAGACTGGCCAACATAGTGAAACCCCGTCTCTACTAAAAATACAAAAATTAGCTAGTCATTGTGGTGCATGCCTATAGTCCCAGCTACTCAGGAGGCTGAGGCAGGAGAATCTCTTGAATGCAGGAGGTGGAGGTTGCAGTGAGCTGAAATTGTACCACTGCATTCCAGCCTGGGCAACAGAGCGAGACTGTGGCTTAAAAAAAAAAAAAAAAAGGTTATCCAAATATGCAAAGATTCTTACTCAACAATAAGAAAAGAAACAACCCAATTAAAAAGTAGTCCAGAGACAACGGCATCAAAGTAGATATACAGATGGCAAACAGGATCTGAAAAGATGCTCCACATCATATGTCATTAAGGAAATGCAAATTAAAACAACAGTGAGATACCACTACCCATGTATTAGAACAGCCAACATGCAGAATACTGACAACTACAAGTACTGCAGACGATGTGGAGCAACAAGAACTCTTTCAATAATGGTGGGAATATAAAATGGTACAGCCACTTTTAAGACCATTTGGCAGTTTTTTACAAAACTAAACATGCTCTTATTGTATAATCCAGCACTTGTGCTCCTTGGTATTTGCCTAAAGGAACTGAAAGTTTATATCCACACAAAAAAATTTGCACATGAATGTTCATAGCAGTTTAATTCATAATTGCCAAAACTTGGAAGTATGTGAAATGTCCTTCAGTAGGTTAATAGACAAAATGTGGTATATCCAGACAATGGAACATTATTCAGTGCTAAAAAGAAATGAGCTATCAAGCTATGAAAAGATGTGAAAAAATCTTAAATGTCTGTTATTAAGTGAAGAAATTCTTCTGAAAAGGCTACATATTTCACGATTTCAAACATGACATTCTGGAAAAAGCAAAACTATAGAAGCAGTAAAAAAATTAGTGTTTGGCATGGGTTAGCAGGCAGTGATGAACAGGTGGAGCACAGAGGATTGATAGAACAGTGAAAATACTCTGTATGACACTGTAATGGTGGATACACATTATTATACATTTGTCCAAACTCATAGAATGTGCAATATCAAGAGTGAACCATAATGTAAACTATGGACTTTGGGTAAAGATGATGTGTCAATGTAAGTTCATCAGTTGTCACGTATGTACCACTCTGGTGGGAGATGTTGATAATAGAGATACTGTGTATGCGTAGCAGGAGGGGGTATGTGGGAAATCTCTGTGCCTTCCTCTCAATCTTGTTGTGAGCCCAAAACCATTCTAAAATATGAAGCCTAAGAAAACAAAGAAAAGTATATCGACTGTGTGAGAAGAAGTATCATGCTTATTTTTCATGGTTTACCACAGTTAACTTATCGGTTACTTATTTTTTCACAAAGACATTGCCTCTTTCAGTCACAGATGTAGGACTCTGTTGGAAGATCCTCAAATTTTATATTTAAGATTATAGAGAAAAATGATTTTTTTTTTCGTTAGCAAGTAGAGCTATGTTGAAAAGAGCAAAAAATTTTCTGGCTTGGATCCATGTTACCCATTTCAGAGCATCAATGTGTGAAGCAATGGCAATATTTTTGTACATGCAATTAGACTGAACCCACAGCTTTCATAGAAAAAAAAAGGCTCCTTATTTAATATTTTAATGTGGCTAGTTTAACATAGGCTCCACATATACAGCAAAAGCAACAACTTCAATAAAAAAAATTGACTAAAAACTAGACAAAAATGAGGCATTATTTTCTTCATGTATTGTATTTGCTATAGTATGTTCTCATATACTTCAGAGAAATGAGCATAAATATTATAATTTCTAAAGGTAAAACTGATATTTCCCAATGGTAGTTCTTAAGATAATTCCTTTTTAAATGATGTTCTTCATTTGAATATATTGCAAAATATTTTAGTGTCCCAAATGATGTCCATACTAAGAATGATATACAGTTAGCTTCCCATCTCTATTAGAATTTCTTTTGGCAATCAAATATTTGAAATGTCTGAAAAACTGATATTTCTCTTTAGCTACTCAGTTTTTATTCATCTTTCTTTTATTCTTAACAAGTTTTCAGTTGTACTTGTAACATTCTCTGCTGTGACATGTAATAGAAAAGCAATTGGCCTCGTATTTTATCCTTCCCACCTTTCTTACCATAGTTTTATGATCACACAATAATTTTAGTTATCATTAACTTGTATTTTGAAAGTATAAACTGATATTTTGCTTACTTCCCTAGGGTTGTTCCTCTATGTGAAACATCTAAATAGTATTAAAACAAGTCTAATAAATCCTTAAAGTATCCAATTGGAACCAATACAGACAAATCACTAGCAAAATTATGTAGGTGTGGTTCATGTCTAACCTACAGTCATTATGTTAAATCATGATGTCTGGGGCAGCTGGTTGAATTTATATATTAAACATAAATTTTGTAAGTGACACTTTTTCTAATACGCTATGATTTTACTTTTCTGAACTTCAAGTCTTATTTCATTAGAATGACTCAAATAATGACACTGGAAACTCACAAAAATTTTCATCAAATTTAAGGTTTATGGAACATGTCACCTAAAAGATGTAAAAGCTGTATTGTTCTCATTTCTTTTTTCTGTGTGCCTGCTATTTAGAATCAAAAGACTTATACTTGGTAGATGTGAAGAGCAAAAGATTGGATGAGAACACATTAGAAATCCAAATATGAACAAAAATTACTTTGTATTCCACTCACATGACTAGATCTTTTAAAAATTAAACTGTTGAGAGAGATCAATTTATTTCAGGATGTGAGCAATCTTTCTGTGAATTTAGAATAATTTATATTTTTCCCTTTGAACTAACATTAATTCAGAGGTAAGATTACCTGTATTATTTTCCATATGATATTTCCTTATGTGATCAAAATTCAACAGGACAGTGCAATATTGAAGTTGGGAAGAAGTGCAATGTGGATGGGCAGGGTAGTAGCAATGGAAAACACAGAAGGGAAATACGTGTGACAGAATGGTCATTATTATTATTATTATGCCTTTTATTATCCCAACTGCCTTCTAAGGATGAGTTTAAATGGAGAACACTTTGAAGTTAAGCACCTTAATGTGTTTGCTCTGCACAGGAGAAAAAAAAGAGGTGAAGGGAAGAGACTGATATACTTGGTAGAAAAGGTAACCACTTCTTATGACTCCAAATCTGTTGTAAATCCTACTGAACTTATGAAAAGCTTCACAGAAGTGAATCCTTAGCAGAGACTGCTGATGGGGCTGAGTTTTGTGTCTGGACTGGATATAGGATATAAAAACGAAGGGAGTCATGAAAATATAATCTCCTAGATATGAGAAGAATGTGGGAAATGTCATGGAATATCAAGGGTTGTGGAATTTGGAAGGTTTTAAAAATCATATCCTACTTAAAATCCTTAAGAGAAGGGAACTATGCCTAATATCTTGGTCAGTTCAAAGAAATCTGTAACATTGTCTATTTGATCTGCATAGCATCCCTGTGTCTCATGCATAGTAAGTAATCAATATGTATTTGTTAAATGAATATTTCTTATTCAGTTCAAACTGTATAATTATAGTAAGAAACTTTAAGCAGTAACTATTTCTTCCTTTCCCTTTACTTGTTGTCTATACTCACCAATCTTTGACATTTCTTTCCTTGTCTTGAGCATGTAACTACATCTTGGTAAGGTATCTGGATGAAAAACAAAAAGTTCAGTCAACCGTAAGTCTATGACATTATAAACTTAAATAATGAGTGCAGTGATTTGAAAATTACATTTATTGTTATCAATCAATCATCAACATAGTTCTGTATACAGTGCAAGTTACTTTTAATAATTTGCATCTCAATGTTTTTCTAGTCCTTTGTCTCCCCTCCTGATGTCTATAGTAAAATGATCAGTCAGGCTGTTCAAATCAGCGGAGATTTAAAGCAATGTAGAAGAAACCCTGAAAAGGAAACTAAAACCTCCACACTCGCCCACCTGTGTTTCAGCTGCAAAGTTTCCAAGAAAAAAAATTAGCAGAGAAAAAGAGACTAAGAGCACAACGGAAAAGAAAATAGATGGTTAATGGAATTGCCCCTTGAATGAGAAATGGAATATCCCCTCAACTCTGGTGTCAAAGTTCTGCTGCAAAATCCTATTCTTCCCTGGTGCACTTTTCCTCAATGAATCAGACTGCATAATCCTGAGTGAAATCACACTGGGAAAAGCCAAAGATTGGAAAACTTTGTCATATCACAAAACAACAACAACAACAACAAAAAACCCACTGGCTATCAAGATTAATCCATTGGTAGCTTCTACCAAGATCAAGATTGTTTTACACATTATCTCTCTCAAATCAGTGTGCTTACTAATCTGTTAGGTCATACACCTCTCCAAAATGAATTATAATGAAATAATACCAGGGAAAATAATCTTAAAATTTCAGCAAAGCAATTTTTTGGTCCAGATGGGAAACCACTTGAGCTTAAAATGGACTGTAATGAATCAGGAAAAAAAGTAAAATGTTGTGCATTTTATTTAATTCATAACCCAAATTTCCTGATGTATGCTTCCTTACAATGTTTCCAAGGCTCAGATTTTGCTTAAAAGATGTATTTTAGTAGAATTATGTGGAATTCCATTAATCCACATGAAAATATACAGATCACAGGACAGCATGAAGTTATTTCTTAAGCCTTCTATGTGGACAAAACAGAACATGCAGGGTGTACTGTTATACTTCCTAAATAATGAAGCCTTAGTCCTCTTACACAGCTGACGATCTAACCCACCCTTCAAGTTCTTCAAGGATGGTGACTTCACAAGCTCTTAATCACCATTCAACCTTTAGTTTACCTTGCTACCTAGAATTCTTACCTTATACCTTTGAAATGATCAGACCTCTGATTGGGATAGTTCCCTGAACTCATTCTTTATGTGAATGGCAGCCCTGAAGAATCTATCCTGATTTATAAATTGTCTTTTCAAATCCATATCTGTTTTTTTTTTCCACGTGAATGTTAATTAAAAAAAAAGAAGACATAATTTTAGACTTACAGAAAGTTGCTAAAATAGTATGGAAATTTCCCATATACCCTAGCCCTTGTGTAAATATCTTACATAACCATAGAACATGTATAAAAACTAAAAAATTAATCTAAACTAAACTAAACTAACTAAAAAATATGTTAACCGAGCTATAGAATTTATTTGGATTTTACCAGCTTTCCACTAATGTTCTATTTCCGTTCTAGAGAATAAAGAATCTCACATAACATTTAGTTGCCATGTGTCTCTCCCTCCCTCTTTCTTCCTCTTTTCCTTCCCTTCTTCCTTCTTTGTTTTTGCACTTCCACACTAGGCCAGTCTTATTTTCCCTACCCCAAACTGGAGTCAACCAGTTCTCCAATGAGCCTTGGTTCTTTTTATCAGAGAATGGTATTTATAAAATAAAATTTAAATGCTAGATATAGCTCACTATTACTGGGGTATTACAATTTCTAGCCCCTCTCAGTGGACAGAGCTAGGATAATATACATTGTTGTTGTTGTTATTATTATTATCAAATCCAATCTACTAAAACAAATCCATGATACCCCCAATTCCAATCCAGAATCACAAGGTCCATTCTAGCTTTCACTGTTTTATTATGTGACTTCTTTCTTCAAAAGTGAGTGTTCTGATCCTCCTTCCCCATAATATGTTTCTCTACATGATAAACTTTAGTACACACGTTTTGTTATACCAATCCTAGTAGACCAATACATATGGATTTTGACAAATGTATGGAGTCATGTAGCCAGTACAACAGTGTCATACAGAACAATTCCATTGCCTCAAATTTCCCTCATGCTGACCCACTCTGCACCCATCAACCCCTGGCCACAACCAGTCTACTTTCCATCCCTATAACTTTGTGTGATTGAAAGTGTCATATAAATGGAATCACACATTATGTAAACTTTCAGTCTTTCACTTACCAAAATGCATGTAAAATTTACTTCTGTTCCTGCATGAATCAATAATTACTTTGTTCCTTTTAATTGCTAAGTGGTATTCCATGTTACTAATGTACCATACTTTTTATATCCATTCATTAGTTGAAGGACATCTTGTTTCCTATTTATAGTCCAAATATTATACTATAAATAAAACTGCTATACACATTCACAGAAAAATTTTTGTGTGAACATAAATTTTATTTTCCTTTAGTAGATGCCTAGAAGTGGAATTGTTGGGTCATATCACATATGAATATTTAACTTTATAAATTCTCCAAGGTGTTTGTACTATTTTGTATTCCCATCAGCAATATATGTGTTGAAATGTCACTTGATTCCTATCCTTGCCAGACCAAGTTTTTCTGGTCTTTCCTTTTCTTTTTGGTATTCCATTAGACTTTTTTGCAGTATTCTTTAATACCATTATAATATCTGTGGTGTTGTCTCCTCTTTGGATCCTGATATTGGTAATTTGTGTCTTATTCGCTATTTTTGAAATAAGTCTGGCTAGAGGTCTTTAAATTTTATTGATCTTTCCAAAGAGTCTTTTGGTTTCATTTCTTTTTTCCTATTATTTTTGTTTTAATTTCATCAATTCGTGTTCTTCTTTCTAGTCCTTCCTTCTGCTTACCTTGGATTTAATTTGCTCTTTTTACAGGAGTCTAACGGTAAAAGTTTACATGAAATAATTTAAGACTTTTTCCAATATAATTACTGATTGTTGTAAACATCCATCTAGGCACTGCTTTAGCTACAACCTACAAATTCTGATCATGTTGTGCTTTCATGTTTATTTAGTTCAACACATTTCTTCATTTTCTTTGAGACTTCCTCTTAGACCTTGTTATTTTACATCATACAGTTTAATTTCCAAATATTTTGGGATTTACCAAATATCTTTACGTTCTTGATTTCTAGTTAAATTCCATTGTGGTCCAGAAGTATTCTTCTTATATTTTCTATGCTTTTCATTTTTGTAATGTGTGCTTTACGGCCCAGAAAACACAATATATTGGCAAATGTTCCATTTACAATTGAAAAAATATCTGTATTATGCTGTTAATATGTGGAATGTTCTAGAAATGCCAGTTAGGTTTAAATAGTTTTGCTTATTAATATAGCTACTCTAGCTATTTTTTGGCTGTTGTTAGTGTGGTATTCCTTTCTGCATCCTTTCACTTCCTGTTTGTCATCTTATTTAAAGTTGGTCTCTTGTAGACAAAATATAGTTAGGTCTTGTTTTTTTCATTCATTCTGATAACCTCTTTTAAATGACGTTTTTAGGCTATTTACTTTTTGTGTGATTGTACACACATTGGAAATTTATTCTATTTGTTCCTTCTTCTTCCTCCTTCTGCCCCACCTCCAATTTTGGTCAATTAAACATTTTTCCATTATTCCTTTTTATTTCTTCTATTGATTATTTACATCTTTAAAAAATTTTACTGGTTTTCCTAGGGTTTAAAATAAACATTTTTAACTAATCAGAGTCTACCTTCAAATATACTGCTTTACATATAGTATATGACTTACGACAATATGTCTCCAATTCTTTTCTATGCTTTGTGCTATTTTATCATACAATTTAATTTTATGCATGTATAAATCAAAATGCTTTGGTACTATTTTTGCTTTAGAAGGTTATCTTTTATAGCAATCAAAAATAAGGAAAATAAAATTTATTTTACCCTCGTTTCTTTACTAGAAATCTCCATTTCATTGTTTAGATCAAAGTTTCAGTCTGACATAATTTTGCTTTAGCTTAAAAAAGTTTCTTTCACATTTCTTGGAGACTAGGACTTCTTGCAGCTGAATTCCCTGAGGTTTTGTTTGCCTGAGAAAATATGTATTTGCCCTTCATTTTTGAGATATAATGTTTGGGATGCAGAATTCTGACTTAATGCCTTTTTTTTTCTCTTTTACCACTTCAAGTTTGTCATTTCATTGTCTTCTGACTTGAAGTCTGCCATAATTTTTGTTCTTCTGTATGCTATGTTTCTTTTTCCTCTATTTGCTTCAAGATTTTCTCTTGTCTTTTGTTCTCAACAGTTTAAATACGATATGCCTAAGCTTAAGTGTGATATGCTTCTTTTTCTTCTTTTTGGAACTGTAGTTTGTTGTCTGTTACTACTTTATGGAAATTCTCTGCTACTGTTTTTTCATGTATTTCTTCTGCCTCATTCTCTTTCCCTTCTGTTTTTGGGATTCCAATTACACATACGTTAGAAGATTAGACATGGTATCATTGCTTTGGATATTCTGGGGCTTCATATTCATCAGTTTGGGTAGTTTCTATTGATAAGTCATCAAGTCGACATTTTTTCTCCTTTGTGCTGACTTTATGGATGAGTGCATTGAAGGCATTCCATGTATCCTACTGCTTTTTGTTTCGTTTTTGTTTTTTTATTGCATTTCCATGTGATTCTTTTCTACAGTTTCCATCTATTTGTTGACATTATCCACCTTGATGTCTACCTTTTACATTTGAGCTTCAACATTTTATAGTTATTTTAAATTCCATGTCAGATATTTCTGATGAATGTCTCATACCTAAATCTAATTCTGATCATTGCTTTGACTTCTGGGACTGTTTTCTCTTGAAGTTCTGTATGCCTTATAGTTTTTTGTTGAAATTTGGTCATCTTGTAAAGGGCATTACATAATGAAATTAATAGATTTTATTCCTGAAAATGAGTACGTCTTTCCTTTGCAAAACCTTTTATATGTGGGTTTAGATTTATCTGGATATGAGGATTGTTGTTGCTACACACCACCACATTGCACTTCTTAAGTGAGACGGGGCGTGGGAAGGGGTGAGAGTGATTGGGTATGGGGAAGAATCATCCTGGGGTGCTTGTCTTTCTTGTGTAACTGTTGTTCTTCCCCCCTACTTTTACATCATAATGAAAGCTTTCTGAAGGCTCTTTTGGTATTTGCAGTGAGCACCCTATTAATTCATGGAAAAAGAACCTGCAGAAAGGTATGGCTTCTACTAGCTTCTCAGGTACACATGAGCATCACAGTTCTGCCAGCCCCCATTCAGCCTTTGTCAAATTGTGTCTGGAATTGGCAGGTTCTTGGTCTTGCCGACTTCAAGAATGAAGCCGCTGACCCTCTGTGGTGAGTGTTACAGTTCCTGAAGACGGTGTGTCCCGAGTTTGTTCATTCAGATGTTCACATGTGTCTGGAGCTTCATCTTCGTGGTGAGTTCGTGGTTTCGCTGACAGGAGTGAAGCTGCAGACTTCTGCCTGAGTGTTACAGCTCTTAAAGGCAGCACATCTGGAACTGTTCATTCTTCCTGGTGGGTTCATGTTATTGCTGGCTGCAGGAGTGAAGCTGCAGACCTTCATGATGATTGTTAGAGCTGATAAAGGTGGCGTGCACCCAAAGACGGAACAGCAGCAAGATCTATTATAAAGAGTGAAAAAACAGTGTTTCCACACTATGGATGGGGACCCAATTGAGTTGCCACTTGCTTGGCCCCCGCAGCCTGCCTTTATTCCCTTATCTGGCCCCACCCACATCCTGCTGATTGGTCCATTTTACAGAGAGTTGATTGGTCCATTTTACAGAGAACTGATTGGTCCGTTTTGACAGAGTGCTGATTGGTGCATTTACAATCCCTGAGCTAGACACAGAGTGCTGATTGGTGCATTTACAATCCTTTAGCTAGACACAGTGCTAGACAGAAAAGTTCTCCAAGTCCCCACTAGGTTAGCTAGATACAGAGTACTGATTGGTGTATTTACAAACCCTGAGCTAGACATAGGGTGCTGATTGGTGTATTTACAATCCCTTAGCTAGACAAAAAGGTTCTCCAAGTCCCCACTAGACCCAGGAGCCCAGCTGGCTTCAGCTAATGGATCTCACACCAGGGCTGCAGGTGGAGCTGCCCGCCAGTCCTGCACCGGCACCGGCACCCGCACTCCTCAGCTGTTCCACGGTCGAAGGGACAGGGTGCCACGGCGCAGGGGGCAGCGCTCGCGGGGGAGGCTTGGGCCGGCGGTCCCGAGACCTGCCCCACGGGGAGGCAGCTGAGGCCCAGTGAGAAATCAAGCACAGCGCAGGCGGGCCAGCACTGCTGGGGGACCTGGCGCACCCTCTGTAATTGCTGGCCCGGATGCTAAGCCCCTCACTGCACAGGGCCTGCGGCGCCAGCCAGCCGCTCTGAGTGCGGGGCCGCAGATCCGACACCCACCCGGAATTCGCGCTGGCCTGCGAGCGCCGCACGCAGCCTGGGTTCCCGTCGGCACCTCTCCCTGGACACCTCCCCACAAGCTGAGGGAGCCGGCTCCAGCCTCCACCAGCCCAGAGCAGGGCTCCCACAGTGCCATGGCGGGCTGACGGGCTCCTCAAGCGCCACCAGGGTGGACGCCGAGGCAGAGGAGGCACTGAGAGCGAGGGCTGCTAGCAGGTTGTCACCTCTCAATATGTTGCATTATCTCTACCCCAGGTAATTCTGAACAAGGGTTTATCTCTCCTCGGGATTTGCTCTAGCTGTTGTGTGCCACCTCAACTCTCTGATGGACTCACCAAAGCTGTGAAAATGTAAAGTTAACCTGGCTCTTATTCATTGTAAAGTTGGGAGTGATGTTCCCTCAGCTTATTATATCTAAGGGTACAACTGCTTTTTAAATTAATTACACAGTAAATCTTCTAGTTCATATCTTTTAATTAGGAAAAAAAAAAAAAAACCTCCACTGATGTTGAGATTTAAACAGTACATATTGACATTTAAAAAAAAATTTTTTTTTAATTATACTTTAAGTTCTAGGGTACATGTGCATAATGCAGGTTTGTTACATATGTATACTTGTGCCATGTTGGTGTGCTGCACCCATCATCTCGTCAGCACCCATCAATTCATCATTTATATCAGGTATAACTCCCAATGCAATCCCTTCCCCCTCCCCCCTCCCCATGATAGGTCCTGGTGTGTGATGTTCCCCTTCCTTAACAAATGAAAGGGAAACAGTTTCAGATGCTGAAGCTTAGTAGCTCTGCACATGTGAGAGAAAATAATCAACTCATTTTGGCCTATTCTGGACTGAAATGTCATTTAAGTATAAGGCAGGATTAGCGGAATACTTCCAGTGATAAAACTGAAGTTGAGAATGAGACAGGGATGATGTCAGAATGAGGGTGAGAGGATACTTCTTTGTCACACAAAACTAGTTGCTGAATTTCCAATAGCTTCTCAGTCTTTACTATACGGTCCTTAATAAAATGAAAGAGCTACAGATAGTAAGAAATTGTATTATTCCCAAGTATCTTCTCTTTTGTCTTTAAGGGATTAAACATTTTTTAGATCATGCATTCATTTACGTATTTTTTCTTTTTGAAGAACATTCGTTTTCTATCTAATGCCATACACTCTGTATAGTGTGGGAATATGCAGTGAACAGAACTTCCTAAAATAGCTCAGATAATAGAATACAGGAGAATATACACATAAATTTTGTGACAAATAATATAACAGAATTGCACGTAGCAAGATTCAATGCAGCCAAGGAGAACTTACATATTTTAATGGTCAATAGAGTGGGTACTGGACTTAGGTTCAGTAGGTTTGACTTTTGTCTCTCTGACTTACTAATTATACAACCTTGAAACAACTTACTTCTTCAGGGCCCTCCCTTTAAAATGATAATAATAATGGTAGCAATTGATAGAAATGTCATGAAGATTCAGTGTGTTAGTTTTAAGTTGAACCATATGAAATTGTCAAGAATCCACTCCTTTTGACCTAGAAAAATGGCAATTTCATATGATTCAGCCTTATCCATTGTAAGTACTTGGCATCGTGCCGAAAGGTGGTGTAGTGCATTGAACTGTGTTCCTCCTGCCTCAAAGATGTTCAGGTCCTGACCCCCAATGCCTGTGGATAAAACCATATTTGGAAATAAGGTCTTAGCAGCTGCAATCAAGTTAAAATGAAAATTATCCTGGAGTAGGGTGGACACTAAAAGCAATAATTGGTGTCTCTGCAAGAGAAAGGAGAGGGAGATTTGGCTTCAGAGATACAGAGGAGACATACAGGAGGAAAGTAAAGTGAAAACGGAAGCAGATACTAGAGTGATGTGTCTACAAGCCTAGGAATGTCCAGGATTGCCACCATCAGAAGCTAGGAGGAGACAGAAAGGATTCTTCTCTGGAGTCTTCAGAGGGAACATAGCTCTGTGGAGTTTTTGTTTTGTTTTGTTTTTGATCTTTGAGTTCCTATCTCTAGAACTTTGACATAATACATTTCTGTGATTTTAAGCCATCAAGTTTGTGGGAATATGTCACAGAAGCCGTTGGAAACTAATACAGATGTCAATCTTCAGTACACACTATCTATAACTCATTAAAACACAGAGGGGCAATGATTCATTTTGACAGAGGAGAAAACATTAAAGAAAGACTTCAGTAGTGATTATTCAGGAAGAAGAAAAGGTCCTTCCTGATGAGGGAATTCCATAAACAAATGTATGAAAAAATAAGCTTCTATTTACACAAATTTGATTGCAACATCTAAGAATAAAGAATGACGATTCTAGGCATGAATAATCCATGGTAGGTTTCTTATGCTATGCTGGAAATGTAGTTTCTGTGCTATTGGCAGTAAAGTTTCAGAGCCATTTTTTAAAGCTATAAGAATCATGTGAACCAACTAATATTTTCTAAATGTCAGTCTAGTAGCAGTTTATGGCTTAGATGGGGATGGAGGCGGCTTCATATGGCTGTTGAAATAGTCATGGCTAGGACCATGCCTATCCCAGAAGGAGAACAGGAAAAGAAGAAGATAAAAGAACAATTTTAGATGTAGAATTTGTGTAATTGCACATTATTTGGAGTGACTGAGAGGAATAAAAAATAATTATTTCCAGATTTCTAGTCTAAAATATGAGGGGATTGAAGTAACATTTACAAAGAGATGGAATACATGTGAAAGAATTTCTTTAGTGAGAATTAGAGAAAAAAGTGAGGTTGAGGAAAATATTCAGATAAAAATTTCTGTAGCGTTTGGACATGTGGATCTGGACATTTGGGGAAAAATGCTTACTGGAGTTACTAGGTTTTAGATAGAAGTTGAAGGAGTAATGGCAGCTGTGCTGACTCAGGGTGATTGTGCAGAAGGAAACAGTGAAAAAGGTTAGGCAGAGAAAGGGGAATCTGTCATGAAGACTGAAAAGTAGACACACAAAAGTGTGGCCTGAGGATGGGAAGCTAATGAAATGGCAAAACTCAAGGCAGAAATTTCAAGGAAAGGCCTATGTGAAACTCTGGAAGGAGGATGTATCAGTCAGGATGTGTTGAATTATGTTGTGATAACAAACAACCAGATTTGTAGTGGCTTCACATAATAATTACAGATTTACATTTCATGTACAAAACAAGTCACTGAGAGGATAGAGATTATCATAGTTACCCAGGGACCAGGCTTATGAAGTTTCTATCTTGACACGTACTTAAGTGATCACTGAAGCCAAAGAAAAGGAATATAATGAATCATGAATGGCTCTTGAAAGTTCCACATGTAGTGACACATATTACTCCCACTAATATTTAATCAACCAACCAAGTCACATCCCAATGTACCCTAAGGAAGGGGACTTTAGGAAAGAAAAAAAGAAGATTTTATAGAGTTCCTTTAGGAAATAAGAGGAGTTGGGGATGAGTTACAAGCAAATATATTGCAGAATGGGACTGAATGATGCCATCAGATGAGGACCATCCATTTCCAATAGAGAGAGGCAACATTTTTACATCATTTTTTCTCAGACATTTTCAGTAGCTCTTTCAGAGGAAGAAATGAGACAGGAAATTCAGTTGACATAGGTTTGTAATTGATCCAGAAAAAGATCACTTAGTGAGCAAAATAGGTTTTCCTGTGACAGAATAGTTGGCAAAGGTGACCACAAGTTCTGGTTAGGTTGAAGAAAGAAACAAAGACAAAAAAATAAATAAATAAAATGGGACAGATACACTGAAAAATGGGGAGAGGCCAAGGAACTAGAGATCAGGATGAAATTGAGATATATGTTAAGAGGTTTTAAAGGATCAAGGAATATAAAAAGCTTTTTGTAGTTTCAGTAGTTTGAGAGGTAGGCTATGGAGGTGGTCTAATAAAGGCAAATGAAGAAGTAGTTGAATGAAAAGGAAATTAAAAGATATGTGGCTAGTTTCCTACTGTTTCTTAACCTCATTTGAGAAGCTCTCCCCTTCTTCAACCTTAGATTTAGTTTCATTTTAGGGTTGTGTGATCAAATGTACGACTAGACTTCACTGAAAATTAACATACTTCAGCAGACTTCAGGCATTGGAACAAGACAGATACGAGATTGAATACTGCTCTAACTTTTATTAGTGAATTAGCTTGGACAAGTTATTTACCTCTCACTTTCTTCGTTTATAAGTGACAGTTTTTGTTCAACAAATATATATTGATTATCTGCTTTAAAAAAATGTGCATTCATAGACTGCCTACTCTGCCAGGCATTCTACTTTGTTTGGAATGTAGTGAGCTTGCAAATATAATGACTTTGCCCTTCATCATTGAAGACCCAGATGAAAAACTGAACCCATGGATCTCTTAACATATCCAGTGGGGCAAATAGCCCTTCTTTTTCACTTACATAATCCTTATTACTTTTAGACAGCAATGACCCCAGGCACGAAAGCTGAACTATGGTTAATACCAACCAGTATTGTTAATTTGGTTTCCCTTAATCAGTAATTGATCTAAAGGTGAGTACACGGCTCAACTTAGACCAATCAGACATAGTATATGCCATCTAGAGGGCTTCTAGGAAATTTTTCCCTGATTAAAACAAAAAGTCAATGAAAATTAGACATTTTTTTTCTTCCATCCCTTTTCTTCTTAGTCGAGGTTTGGTCACACGAGAACATGATGTTAGAGCTGCAGCCATCCTGAGACCATGAGAGAAAACCCATGAAAAGTACCAATTGAACTTTTTGATATTATTGAATGATTACCTTAAACACGTAAATTCAGATTTTATATAATGTGAAGTACTTAAGTGCTTTTGATATTTAAATAATTATGAGTTAGATATTCTGGCACACAAAGTCAAACATGTGAAATGATTCACTCAGTGAGAATTAACAACTTCCTCTGCATTCTTTCAGTGTTTTACACCTTATATAGCTATTTTTAGCTAATCCTTAGGATCATGTGTATATGTGGTTTGTATGTGTGTGTCCTTCACTTTCCCACAACAAAAGTAGCTTCAGTAAGGAAATTCTCCCATTTAATAAAATGACCTCTTATCTACCCAGATCTACCACCCCCAAAACATAGAGTCCTTTCTCAGTTACTTAATTTTTCTCAATCCACATCTAATTCATCTGCAAGCTCTGTCAGTTATCTCTCTAAAACACATCTAAAATCTGTCTCCACTGTGACCCAGACCAAGCTATCATCATCTCTGGCCTCCATTATGGAAACTGATGTCTAAAGGCTGTTAGGACTCAACTATTCTCCCTCCAGATTTTTCTCAATAAAGCAGTTAGAATGATCTTTTGAAATTAATTGTGAATGAAATCATAGAGCCCCCTCCAAATCTCTCTCATTGTACTGAAAGTGCAAAATCCATGCTTCTAGGACAAGGCTATACTATCATGGTCCTGGACTCGTCTCATTTGCCACATTTCATGTCTTCTAGCCACATCAGCCTTTCTTTTGTTCTTTTTCGTCATAGTGAGTTTGAATTTGCTCTACCTTCTGAACCACTGTCAAAACCACTTGCTCAACTGTCTGAACCACTTTTCCCCATATTTCCTGAAATAGCTGCCTCCTCATTGCAGAGGTCTCACCTCTGTGTCACCTTTTCAGAAAGGTGTTTTTTGATTAACCCATGCACAATAGGAATTTCCCTCTCACCCTCACTTCCTTCTCTTTATTTCCTTTATAGCTCTAGATACAGACTATCTGATATTGACTTGTTACCTATTGCTTTTTTTGGTTGTTTGTATATCTGTCCTACCCAACATAGTATAAGTTCCAGGAGATCAGGGACTTTTTGTTTCTGACTGGTAATGCTGTGTCTCTACATTTAAAACAGTCCCTAGTGAGAGATATGTTAAAGGATACAAAATTACATCTAGAGAGGAGGAATAAGTTCTAGTGTTCTATAGCACTGTAGGATGACTGTAGTTAACAATAATTTATAGTTTTAAATAGCTAGAAGGAGGATTTGCATGTTCCTAATACAAATAAATAATAAATGTTTGAGATGATGAATATGCTGATTATCCTTATCTCCCACCCAAGTATTAACCAGTCCTGACCCTGCTTAGTTTCCAAGATCAGAGGAGATCCAGTGCGTTCAGGGTGGTATGGCCATAGACTGATTACCCTTATCTGATCACAATACAATATATATCAAAACATCACTATGTGCTGCATAAATAGGAACAACTATTACATGTCAATTAAAAAATAAAATAAGTATATAAAAAACAGTTCTTAGTGCATAACTGATCACTAAATGTTAGTTGAATGAATAAAATTTTGTTTTCTTTCTCCTATTTATCCACTTCAGTGTTTACCATAGAGATCTGCATGTCATGAATACTTGAAAAATATGTTTGTTCAAGATATCTTTATTAAACATCTTTTATATGCACAGCTTTGTGTAAAGCACTGAGGATACACTGGTGGAAAAAAAATTAAAATCCTATGTTTCTTCTAGCTATGTTGTAAAATATTCAGGAAAACTCTTTGCCTGTCCTTGTAAGCTGCGGGACCTTGGTTTCTGCTGATTTCCAAGGTGTGAATGTAGTTCAAACCCAGAACAGCCTTAATTTTCATGCTTAAAACAAATGTTCTTCCTTTTTTCGATGTCAAATGAATCACTACATTTTCAACACTTGATGATCCTTACTATCATGAAATATTCCACAATTAACAAAAATATTTAGACAACATTCATTTGTAGAATCATAATATAAAGTAGTCTCTGTTTTAAAATGGAATACTGCCTAAGGCTAGTTCTTACCAGGAGTTCTGTGCTTCCACATTACACATGCATTAATAGTTTGTCTGAACTCGACAACCGTTTTTAATCCTTGGCAATGCAAGTGTTTCTCTTCCATTCGTGAATCTCAATGATCTTTTCTGGTTGCTGATCTCAAGTACACAGTTTCTCCTTTCTTTTTATAATGCTTTTCATTATAATTCCTGTTAACCCCTTACTTATTCTTTCAGTTAACTGCTTTCTTCCTATAAAGATGATTTTTCTTAAAGAAAAACAAGGACTTGAAATGGAATAAAAAATGGTTCTTATTTGCCCTCAAATAATCGCAGATTAAGATGCAACTACCAATAATGGGTGAGAACTCAATGAACATACAAGAGAGGGAACCAATTTTATTGTATTATTCTTACCTCTTAGATCCAGTATTATATTCAACTAGTATATAGAAAAAAAAAAGGTGACTTTCCGGAATCAAATATTTTTGCTGTAAGTCCATTCTGTCAAATATCTTAAAGAGTAAAGAGATATTTGGGTTATGCATAAATAAATAAGTATAATTATTTATAATATGAAAGAAAAAAAGGCAACATATTTACTCAGGTAGTGAGTAAGAAAAGAATGGCAGAAGTATCATGTAAAAAAAAAATCATCACAACACTCCAAGAAAGAATCAGAGTCAATACTGGGATACTAGTTCTTCCAAAGATTTGCAAACAATGGAACAGAAAGCTGGAAAGCTGCGCAGACCTAAGAATAAGATACAAAAGACAAGAGAAGGCTTTGTAGATAGTGATTTAAAAAGCCACGGATGACAGGATGACAGGAGTCTATCTAGAGCTTGACCAATGTCAGAGGTTAGATAAATGAGTTGGACCAGGGCATTAAGGAAAAACAAGCATCAGGTTGTTCTGAGGTGTGGTTGTTTGGCAAGAACAAATCAATTACACATTCAAACTAAGCAATGTAATGTTAGAGAGGAAGTAACAGCAGCAGGATGGCGGATTTGGGTTTAGTTTAGAGTTTTGTTAGTAAACTCCTACTCATCCTTTAAGACCCACATCAAATATATTGACTCTCCATTGAAACTGTGTGATAGATTGTACTACTGCTTCTGAATCTTTAATCATACACCCTTTGTAGAATTTGCATCCATGGATTTCCCATGTGTTTTTCAGTACCACCCACTAGTGAGAGTGGGACATATTTTTTGCCCCGTAAATGTTGAGCTTGGCCATGAGGCTTGCTTTGGCCAATGGAATGTTAGTGGGAGGATGGGACATGAGCAGAGTCTTTAAACATGCTTATGTGATTTGGGTTGTCTTCTTGTGTCATTGTAATTCGCCATGAGAGGAACACACCTCAGTAGTCACTTCCCTTCAGCCAGGTCTAAGAGTAAAGACACATGGGGCAGACCAGATCATGGCAGGAAGCTTGGAGTCCAGCCTAGCCTGATCATAGCAAGCCCAGATCAGCTGAACCATTGCTGACTTGCAGAACTATGAATATGAAGTTTCACATTTGTTATCATAAGTCACTGAAATTTTGAAGTTCTTTATTATGTGGAAAAGTTGGCTACTTCACCTTTTTTAACACTCCCACATGCAGAATTTTCTGTTTCCTATAATATATTCCCATGGTAATCTGAATCGGTATCTATTATAGTACATTGCAACTAGTAAATTATCTTGTTCAAATATCCATTTCTCCTAAAGCACTGCAAGCAACTTTCCATTAGAGCATATTTTACTGCTGTTTTTATTTCACCTGCCCTCAAACTGAAATACTATCTAGCTCAAGGTAAACAATTGCGTTTTTAATAGATCTGCTTTCTATGTGAATATGCACAGGAAAGGATCTCAGGCATATTTGTAAAACACATCCAGTCTGAGATATTTTGAAGCATCCATATCCTACCCACCACATATTGTCTTATTTCAGGGCTTAAAAAAAATCTCCATTTTAAAGATAGAAGAAAAAAAAAAATACAATGTTATGAATGGAATGTTTGTGTTCTCCCAGAATGCATATGTTGACATCCTTACCCCAATGATGTGGGGACTTGGGAGATAATTAGATCATGAGATCAGAGCCTATCTGGAACAAACGCCCTTATAAAAGGAAGCCAGAGAACTCTCTTGCTCTCTCTTAGCCACTGTGGATATAAGAAAAGTCAGTAGTTTGTAGCCTGGAAGAGGGAACTCACCAAATCCCAGCCATGCTGGCACCTTGATCTCAAAGTTTCAACTTCCAGAACTGTGAGAAATACATTTCTGTTGTTTATTAGCCATCAGTCTGTGGTATGTTTTTATAGCTGCCTGAAACTGACTAAGACATAAGGAAAAAAAAGTTAAATAAACTATGTGGTATCACAAAACAATATTTGCATGACATTCATAATGTTTTTTCTTTTCTTTTTTCTTTTTTTTTTTTTTGAGACGGAGTCTCGCTCTGTCGCCCAGGCTGGAGTGCAGTGGCCGGATCTCAGCTCGCTGCAAGCTCCACCTCCCGGGTTTACGCCATTCTCCTGCCTCAGCCTCCCGAGTAGCTGGGACTACAGGCGCCCGCCACCTCGCCCGGCTAGTTTTTTTGTATTTTTTAGTAGAGACGGGGTTTCACCATGTTAGCCAGGATGGTCTCGATCTCCTTAATACTGCCAGTTTAAATGCTAAGTCAGTCTTAACTCATTCTCATTTTTGGAGCCAATTAAAAAGCTAACTATTACTCTATTCTGGTTCTGCTCGTGCAACACACTTTTATGTTGCTGAATAAATTCTATTTAGATATTAGCTTTTGCTCATATAAACTATTTTTGAATAGATGAAAAGCAGTGATAAAACCAGTTCTTAACTCAGAGGCTTAAGTTGCCCACACAACTGAGTAGCTGTGGATGTAAATACATGTCAGAATGAAAATGTGAAATTTTTGTGTACCACTTAGAAAACAACTTTTACATTTAGTACTGAATGTATAGTTAAAAAATCAGACTAGAATGTGATATATAACAAAGTGAAAGTCACAAAACTCTTAAGCCCCAAATTGTCAAGTAGAGTGATTTCTAGTTTTAAACAATGTAGGTCCCCTAGACTATTGGATATGACTCCTGTTTTATTAGAATTGTAAGACTATATGTTAATTATTTACATAGGACAGTTCAAACACACTGTCCAGTGAAGTGCCCTTACTGTTTGTTAAATGGTAGTCGACGCTATGCTGCGTTGCGCACATGTCCCATTTAGGACTGTTGTTCTTTTACTCTGGGAGTTACTTTCAACAGAAGAGGAACTCTTCATGGCCCTCTTCTCTGTGGAAGCCTGAATTCAATGACTGGCTGATTTGGGGATATAAAACTGGACCCATGGCCCCAAGTTGAGACAACTCTAAAAGACCATTTCAGCCTTCAAGCTCCCAGTGGGGTCAGCTGAGACTTCCACTGAGATTACATCAAAGCCCAACTTCACCCTCTGCCCAGTAGTGCTGTCTTCACTCCCCCGTATTTGCTTGTCACAAGAGAACTTTGTAACAAACTTCTTCAACACTAATCTCTATCTCAGGGTCTCTTTCCTGGGCACCTAACCTACAACACTTATGATGTCCAATAAATGCAGTTTGACTACATTAATTCAATCTATCTTAATTTTACTAGAAACTGGAAAAAAAAAAAAAGATAAAATCGTGCAGTATTGCCCTCCAAGAGCTCACAGTTTTAATGAAGACAGACATGTTGAAACATAACTACCAGCTGGGCGCAGTGGCTCTCACCTGTAATACCAGCACTTTGGGAGGCCGAGGTGGGTTGGTCACCTGAGGTCAGGAGTTCAAGTTCAGCCTGGTCAACATGGTGAAACCCCATCTCTTCTAAAAATACAAAAGTTAGCCGGGTCCCGTGCCACATACCTGTAATCTCAGTTACTCAGGAGGCTGAGGCAGGAGAATCGCTTGAGCCCGGGAGGCGGAGAGAGCAGTGAGCCAAGATTGCAGCATTGTACTTCAACCTGGGTGACAAAGCAAGACTCTGTCTCAAACCAAACAAACAAAACAATCATATAATGCAGTAAGAGCCAGAGGAAAGATGAATTGATCGTTACTTCATTATTTTATTGTGATTTGTGAAAGTACCAGTGACTGCCCCATATGACAAACTAAATCTGTTAGAGCCCTATGACAAATTCTAGCCAATGGAGTAAAAGCAGAAATGACATATTCAAGCAGAAACATCTTTGAGCTGGAGGTGAATTTTCCACCTCTGTTTTTCCCTGTTATGGCAAACAAGAAGCCTCAGTTGAGATTTCAGCATAATGAGATAGAAGCAGTCTGATCATCAGAGTCACCAGACCAGACCCATAGTGGCCTTTGCATAAAACGAATATACATATATATATGTGTGTGTGTGTATATGTGTGTGTATATATGTTTATATATGTATGTATATATGTGTGTGTGTATATATATCTCTCTGGTATGTAATATATGTGTGTGTGTGTATATATATATATATATATCCCTGATATGTAATGCCATCAGACTAGAGATTTGAAATGCAGCAAAAACTAGACCATCCTGAATAACATATTACTTTTTATTTTTACTAATTTGACAAGAAAGATGAGATTTAGAGGAAATTTCCCAGACCTATGATACTCAAACTATACACTAAGTGATTGATGATTGGTTCTTATACAGAAAAGAAAATCAGTCTTCCTTAGAAAAAGGAAATAAACAAAGACCTAACTGGGTGGATCAGGAAACAATAAGTTGTTATAGGATTTTAGAGTTTGAACTATTAATCCAGGCTATGAAAACTGTGAAAATATATGCAGTTTTTGTGTGTGGGCACATGTTTCTGGGAACAATATGTCTTCAAGAATGTTCAAAGCATAGTTTACGTGAGATTCAAGGGTAGGAGATATGGGGAAAGAGAATATTAGCTTGAAATGAGGACAACGAGTTGGAATTTAGGAGGACTATGCACACGAGGACTAGGCAACTTAATTTATTAAGCTGAAAATAGTACTCTGAGTTGTCTTTTGCTCAGTTCATTTTCTTAATTTACTATTTGGTTCACAGTAGGAAAAATGCCCCCTATGACTCTCAGGACAATGTCTAATCTATTTATTTATTTATTATTTAATTTTGAGATGGAGTCTTGCTCTGTTGCCCAGGTTGGAGTGCAATGGTGTGTTTTCGGCTCACTGCAACCTCTGCCTCCCGGGGTCAAGCGATTCTCCTGCCTCAGCCTCCTGAGTAGCTGGGATTACAGGCACACGCCACTATGCCCGGCTAATTGTTGTATTTTCAGTAGAGACGGGGTTTCACTGTGTTGGTCAGGCTGGTCTCAAATTCCTGACCTCGTGATCTGTCTGCCTAGACCTCCCAAAGTGCTGGGGTTACAGGCATGAGCTACCGTGCCTGGCCATCTAATCTCTTTAACTTGAACCTTTAGGCACTCTAGAATCTAGGTCCCATCAACTTCTCTAACGACAGCAGTTTGGTGCCTGAGCCCTGAAGAGTGATTGTGTAAATTTGAATCTTTGCTCTGTCAATAGCTAGGTGTCATACATAAAATAAGAATAATAACACTACTTATTTAAAATGTTTGCTGAGATTAAATGAATAAATAGATATAAACTATACTTAAAACAGTGCTCAACATAAGGTACAAGCTCAGTATGTTAAGTGTTTGCATGTGCTGATCTCTCAGGCTTCCCACCTCACCACCCAGTCCCTGGAATAACACCCATTCATTTCTCAATTCACAGAGTAGATGGTACCATTTTTCTCAATTCACAGAGTAGATGGTCCCTCCACAACTCAGTTAAGTGATTATGCATGCCCTTTGACAATACTCTGGACTTTCGTGTATACTGTAGTATAGTTTCATCATATATTTGTGTGTGTGTGTGTGCAACTGTGTGTATGTATGCATATATGTATATATGGACTTCTGATTGTGCATTCTCTAAAAAATGAATGTTATTAAAGGATTTTAGTAGACAAATGATGGTATCTGCATATGTTTAAGAATCACTCTGAAAGTTGTATTGGAAAGAGTTTCCATGGGAAACAAAATCCCTAAACCTGGCTCAACCTTTTAGAAAGGAGTTACAGAGGTCTAGGTGAGGAACTATGGAGATGTGGAGCATGTTAGTAGTAATGTAATTGTGAGATACGGTTGGATACTGGGTAAATGTTGAAAGCGAAGCCACAGAATATTCTGATTGATTGAATGTGGTACGTAAGAAAAATAAAAGACTTGAAATCCATTTTAATTTTTTGTCCTGTGTATCTGGAAGGATAAGGTAGTTGTCTATTGAGAAAGATAAGACCGTGGTGGAATAGCTATTTGGAAAAGTAAACAGACTTAAGTTTTGGATTGCTGAATTTGGGACATATATTACACATCCCATTGGACATGATGGGTAGTCATTTGGTTATGCCAAGACTGAATTTCCACAGAAAAGGAGCTGGGAGATTTAAATTTGGGAGTTGTCACCATATAGATGATCTTTAAAGCTATAAGACCAGATGAGAGTAATAGGGCCTGAATGTAGGAGCAGAGAGAACTGATGTCCTAGCCTTGTAGATCTCCAACATGTGCGTGCTCAGGGAGCCAGACAATGATCTAACCAAAAAGATTATAATAAAGCAGTAAGCAACAGAGAAAGAAAACTAACAGCATACGGTGATCTGAAAGACAAGTGAAATGAATCTATTGAGAAAGAGACTTCTTTTACTTTCTTTTTAAGATAGGAGAAATAGCAGGATGTTTATATGCTGATGAAATGACCCGGTAAACAGCAAAGATTAATAATGCCAGAATGGAAGGTGAGAATTGCTGTAGTGCTTCCCTTGAACAGGTAAGAGGGATTAAGATCTGACACACAAGTGGAATGACTGAATTTAGATAGGAGAATGAATAGTTCACCTCTGGTGTCAAACAGGAAGGCCAAATCTGGATGTGCAAGGCTGGTAGCTAGGAAGATGTGGTGGAGGAATTTGTGAAATTACTTCTATTAGTGTCTCAGTGAAATAGGAAGTAAGGCAATCAGCCGAGCCTCAGTTTCCCGATATGTAAAACTAGAGTGGTGGATGAAGCATATTTTTATGATTCTGCCAGTGGGTATTAATGGTGAAGCATACACTCAAAAAGATTCAAGAGCTATCAGCTCTGCATATTTGATTAGTAGGAAAGAGCTTAAGAAGCACAATTATTACTGTTAGAGTCTCAGAAAATGACAAATGTCCTAAGTTTTATTACATTTTGCTAGTGTGACACCCCCATAGTTCCTGGCACATTTATGATTTCTATAGGAACAAGTGCAGAAACTGTCTTGGAGATTGACACAGCCCATCTGTTTTAAAATAACTTGTGTTATAAAATGCCATATTTTCTCATAACATCCGCTTACACTGAAGCAGACAAAAAAGTTGGTATTATTAAGATATTATCTTTTAAAATATTCACCTATGTAGGACTGTGATCTTTCTTTAAACACAACTAGTTTGATGGTAGATAATTGGTTAGTTCAGGTTTTCTCCCCAGTGCAGGATCACTAGTGATTGCCTAATGCTGCGTACCTCCTTTCCCTTTAATAATGAGTCTAAAATTAATTTCTAGTAACATAAAAATAAAGTGTTATGTCTGCTTCATGAGGATACGCTTTCTGTTCAAAATGTTGGTTTTCTTGACAGCAGCTCCAATTAGAGACTGAAGAAACTACAGAAAAATACAAGAGATTTTCAAAAATTATGATACAGGTACAGCTTCTGAGTCAAAAGAAAAAAGTTGCTTTAGAATGTACTGGGTTTTTGTTGTTGTTGTTGTTGGAAGTTTGATATTCAGTATTTTAATATTTCAGGTAAAAGAGTCTCATATCTTCTATGTAGATGAACTGCCTGCATTTCAACTTAAAGTAATGATGTGAACAATTTCACTTCATTACTTCCAGCTCTAGGTTCACAGTGTCTATGTTAATGCCTACCAATGAAACATGAAGAGAACAAAGGCTTCTAATTTGTATAATGGGCTTGAGTGAGATGATTGCTTTCACCTCATGGATGAACACATTAAGTGATTTTTAAAAATTGTTAGAACCCAGAAACATATGGTATGTCAACATCACATGCCACTCTCAAGCAAATATACTGGAGAGAAGTGAAACTCTTTTCATCATACAGTGAGTATCTTGTCAAAATGCAGTTACTAGGAAAATTCATAGTTTCTATTTCAATAGGTCACAGATTTCTGCCACTGAGTCTCTTGTCATGTGAGTGTAAGAAAATAGTAAAGTTGAAATTTCTAGTCTTTCAAAACCAATTTGTGGTACTTTTACAAATAATATCAATTGAATCTGTTCAGGTTAAATGCAACAACAAAGTATATGAAAAGATCTAAGTAGATCAAATGCCTGCAGTACAGTATAGTGGTACAGTGGTATCTATCGATTCATACAATATAATCTGCTAAGGCATTTTATAAGTATTGGGTAAAGTTTCCAGTGACTTCAAAGCCTAGTGCTCACATGTATATTCTGGCAGATGAATAAAAAAAAATAGGTAATTGTCCATATTATCTACTGATTTCATTGTATGTGTTTTCCACAAGTACCAGTCAGCTATTTAAATGCACAGTACATCTGTCTTTGTTCCTTTTAATTATAATGTATGTTTTCCTTCATGAATTTGATATTGAAGCATGTATTGTGAATTACTTTAAACAGGAAGACCCAAGGTTTGCTGCAGATAAGATAATTTTATCCAGCACCTAAAACATGCAAGGGTATCTGGATACAACAAAATAAAATGAGACTTATTAGAAAGCTGCTCAATAAATTTCTTTCAAGTGACCTTCAGACTAACCAGATTATGGTTATAAATATTTTCTTATTTGGATACATTTAGTAAACAAGGCTTAAATGTTTTTATACCACACTAAATAATTGTATTTTTAATGCAGACACACAAAAAATATATATAAAAAGGAAAGTTTATTTTAAGACCAGAGTTTTAAATTACATGGTTACAATGGATTCCTTTGGGTATGCCTACCTAAAACAAATACTGTTCCTTAAATTCTTTAAGGAATAGCATTTGCTTCACTTTGAAACAGGCAATCTTGTAAGTTGCTGCCAGTGATATATGAATAAAAATACAAGTCAACATATCTGTATATAAATGAAAAATATTCAGTGAGTTTATCAAACTGTTTATACACTTGAGTCGTATAATCCCTATTTCAGATTTATTGACTCATTTATTCAACCAATATTGATTTAGTGATTATCATTCTACATGGTTGGAGATAGGGAGTAGGAAGGAAACAGCTAAATTCTGGCCTCGTGGAGCTTACATAAAGGAAGACTGAAATAAGACACCACAATATTTAAATATCCAAGTTGTTTTAGATTGCAATGAACACAAACCAAAAGGCTAAGTTAGTATCGAAATGGTAAGAAACACTAGCAAAACCATGAATCATCCTTTTGAGTACACGAATACGAAAAGTTAATAGTTTGTTTAATCAGGGCATTTTACCAGTTTGTTTAATCAGGGCATTTTACCATTGTTAGTCCATGGGAATATCTGTTGCATCAGGCTTCCTTTTAAAATATGGTGTATTGTATAAAATATTTACAAAACTAAAAAAAGACTAATTTTGGTAAATGAGATTGATTAAAGAGAATACGTTCCATGGATTTGTTCATTTTCTTTTATATTTAGAATGGCGGTCATATTGGTAATTGTAATATATCATCCACAAATGCTGTCCATATTTATAATTGATCTCATGTATACTGTGCTCCTGATCTAGGCACTAGGGATTGAGGGATGAAATAGATAGATGTGGTCTCTGTTCCTACATACTCACATGCTAGTAGAGTAAGGCAATGAACGAAATAACAGAACCAACTAGAAAATACAACTTGTAATAATTGTTACAAGGAAAATAAATTAGGATGATTGGAGACTACATGCATTTTAGAAGTAAATCGGTTTCAGATTTTGTGAGTGTGTGTGAATGATCTATGTTGAAGATTAGCCCACCCATTTAAATTTTATTTTTATTTTGAGATGGAGTCTCACTCTGTCACCCAGGCTGGAGTGCAATGGTGAGATCTTGGCTCACTGCAAGCTCCACCTCCCAGATTCAAGTGATTCCCCTGCCTCAGCCTCCCAAGTACCTATGACTACAGGCACACACTACAACACCTGGCTAATTTTTTGTATTTTAATAGAGACTGGGTTTCACCATGTTAGCCAGATGGTCTTGATCTCCTGACCTCGTGATCTGCCTGCCTCAGCCTCCCAAAGTGCTGGGATTACAGGCATGAGCCACCATGCCCAGCCCCACTTAAATTTTTATTCCTGCTTTAATTTTATTTTTAGTTCAGAGAACTCTAGTTTTCAGCTCTGCCAAGCGAAAAAATTAGAAGTCATCACTCCCATCCTTACAAGAAGAAAAGCTGGACAAAATGAAAAATCACTGATCTTTCTGGGACCCAAGAAATCAAACTGCCACTTCAAAATCTGGAGGGACAAGTTTACCCTGATAGGTACACCAGAAAAAAACAATCCATGGAAGAGTAAAAGGCCAAGTTGGGTCTATTAAAATTAAAATTCTTCAACACTGTGAATGTCACTTTTCAGAAAATGAGAAGACAACTCAAATACTGGGAGAAATGTTTGCAAAAAGACTTGTATACAAAATATACAAAAAACTCTTACAATACAATATAGTAAACATCCAGCCCGGAGTAAAAAAATGAGCAAAGAATTTGAACAAACACTTCACCTAAGAAGATATACAGATGACAAATAAGCATATGAAAATATGCTTAACACTGCCATTAGAAATGTGAACTTAAAAATTAGATACCACTATACATACACCTATCAGAATAATTAAGGTCTAAAACAAGTGAGTATACTAATTGCTGGTAAGAATGTGAAACAACAGATTCTCTCATTCAGTGCCATTGGGAATGCAAAATGGTACACCCACTTTGGAAGACAGGCAATTTCCTACCAAGCTGAATATAGTTTTACCATACAATTTTGCAATTACAATCTTAGGTATTTATCCAACTGATTTGAAAGACTTATATTCACACAAAAGCTTGTGCGTAAATGTTTAGAGCAACTTTATTTATAATCTCCAAAAATTGGGTATCCAAGATGTTCTGACTAGGTGAATGAATAAACAAATATCCTGACAGTGAAATATTATTCCATGATAAAAAAAGGAATAAACTATCAAGCCACCGAAAAATATGGATACATTTTGTATTAGCTGTTCTCATGCTGCTAATAAATTCATAACCAAGACTGGGTAATTTATAAAAGAAAGAGGTTTAATTGACTCACAGATTCACATGGCTGAGGAGGTCTCACAATCATGGCAGAAGGCAAAGGAGAAGCAAAGTCACATATTACATGGCAGCAGGCAGGCAAGAGAGCTTGTGCAAGGGAACCCCCATTTATAAAACCATCAGATCTCATGAGACTTATTCACTACCATGAGAACAGTATGGGGAAAACTGCCCACATGAGTCAATTATCTCCACCTGGCCCTGCCCTTGACATGTGGGGCTATTACAGTTCAAGGTTGGATTTCGGTGGAGACACAGCCAAGCCATATTACATTTTAAAAACATATTGATAAGTAAAAAAAAAAGCCAGTCTGAAAAGGGTACATAATGTGAGTCCACAGGAGACTCTGAAAAAGGCAAACTTAGAGATACAATTAAAACAACCAGTGGTTGCCAGGCATTCTGCAAGTGGGGAGAGCATCAGATATCAGGTGAAGCACAAGGGATTTTTTTTTAGGTCAGTTAAACCATTCTGAATGGTAAGTCTATGCATTTGTCAAAACCCGTAGAACTTTAACACGGTGAACCCCATCTCTACTAAAAATACAAAAAAAAAAAAAAAAAAAAAAAAAAGTGCAGGGCATGGTGGTGGGTGCCTGTAGTCTCAGCTGCTCGGAAGACTGAGGCAGGAGAATGGCATGAACCTGGGAGGCGGAGCTTGCAGTGAGCCGAGATCGTGCCACTGCACTCCAGCCTTGGCGACAGAGCAAGACTCCATCAAAAAAAAAAACACAAAAAAACATAGAACTTTAAAGCACAAAGAGTGAATCTTGTGGTTTTTTTTTTTTTTTTTTTTGAGACGGAGTCTCGCTCTGTCGCCCAGGCTGGAGTGCAGTGGCCAGATCTCAGCTCACTGCAAGCTCAACCTCCCGGGTTGACGCCATTCTCCTGCCTCAGCCTCCCGAGTAGCTGGGACTACAGGCGCCCGCCACCTCGCCTGGCTAGCTTTTTGTATTTTTTAGTAGAGACGGGGTTTCACCGTGTTAGCCAGGATGGTCTCTATCTCCTGACCTCGTGATCCGCCCGTCTCGGCCTCCCAAAG
Organism: Rhinopithecus roxellana; assembly: GCF_007565055.1. NCBI lineage: Eukaryota > Metazoa > Chordata > Mammalia > Primates > Cercopithecidae > Rhinopithecus > Rhinopithecus roxellana. Next base: position 80,556,084 of record NC_044557.1, read on the forward strand.
TGCTGGGATTACAGGCTTGAGCCACCGCGCCCGGCAAAGAGTGAATCTTGTTGATGCAGATTTTAAAACATCATTTAGGAGATCATGGAATTCAAGAATAGTATGCAGAATGCAGAATGTCACAAAATTATTACAGATATATGAAATGACATCACTGAAGGTGATGATGGGAAAGGATCTAGATACCTCTGGAAATGAGAGGAATGTATAAGACCAAAGGCAAAGTAACTACTCTACTCTAGCTAATAAAGTTGTGTCCTGATGGGGTATGAATTAAAAATTCTGGAAACACCACCTATTTATTCAGATCTTGGTTCCTAATAGCATTCTTAAGTAAAAAGAACCAGGGATCCTTGGTGACACAGCTGCTTCTAGGACTGGGGCAGGAAATGTGCAAGATAAGTCTGGAACATTTTATACTGAAAGAAGTGTTGAAAACTTTTTTTTTACATTGATGGGGCTATCTCACAGGGACACAGGAGCCTTCTGAAAGAGTTCCCAACAACCAAAGCTGCAAAACTTTGAGAAACAATGTCAACAAAATCGGATTATAACTTAAAGTATAAAATAAATACCCATACATTCATACTAAGATAAGAAAATAAAAAATAAGAGAGAGAATACACAAATAGCCCTAGTAGAAGAATTCAAAATAATTTACATAGATACCCTACCCTTAAAGAGGTGGAACATGACTCATTACTGCTTACGTGTGGGCTGCACATAGTGACTTCTTTTCAAATAATAAGCAATGGAAAGGGAGGGAAAGAATAACTCTGCCGTGAAGAAATCTCACAAGCACTACCTCAGCTAGGTGCTAGTGTGCACCTTTGATGGGGCATGAAGAGAATGGCACTGTACATCTGTGGTTTTCCTCCCCACATCCCATAACTCCAGTGTGACCAAAAAAAAAAAAAAAAAAAAATTAAAACACACCAGACAAATTCCAGTAGAGGGTGTCCTGTAAAATACCTGACTCCTTAAAGCTGTAAAGGTCATCAAAACCAAGGAAGTCTGAGTAACAGTCATAGCCAAGAGAAGCCCAGTGAGACATGACAAATAAATGTGATGTATCCGGCTTAGAATCCTGGAACAGAAGAAGGACATTTGGTAAAAACTAAGGAAATCACAATGAAATATGGTCTTCAGTTAATAACGAAAAAAAGAAAACTAAATGATTCTAGCTCCCTTTCAGCAAATTACTCTCTACCCTTCCTCATTACCAGAACATTCTGGGAACACAAATATCTGTATAATCACAGAGATCAGAACTCCCAGGAAATGGAGATTTCTCAGGAAACTGATCATTCTGCGGAGGATGAAATCTTAATAAAATAGATTATCACATTCCCTACTTTTTCAAATAGCACAGACTCAGCCTGATTTATTTTTTTCTTGATGACTCAGGACTTTATGATAATTGTTGGGTAATTTCCAGGGATTTTCTTAGGGGTCATTATCCTAACTTCAAGTACTTGTAAGACAAAGGCAGTATCTCTCTCTCTCTCTCTCTCTCTCTCTCTCTCTCTCTCTCTCTCTCTCTCTCTCTTTCTCTCTATCACTCTCTCCCCCTCTCTCTCTCTCTCTCTGTTTTTAAATAAAGCATTTACACATAAGCACAGGTGATATTCTCTTTGGTAAGCACTGAATTCAGTGTGATCCCTCTTGTGTTTGGCTTTGTATTGCCTCTCCTCACTCTGGGTGACTTTCTGTGGAACTATCTGGTCCGAACTGAGACTTCCTATGATGCCAGATCTTGTAACTGCCCCTCACCCCACTGTGTTGCAACTATGACAAAAGACACAGTATCTCTGACTTTTGGGTTATTACTATGGAAGCCTTGATAGCTTCCTGTCCTCATTTGTCATGGGAGGGATATCACTGATGACTTTATGCCAGCTACTTTTTTCTTTCTACCAGATCTTTCCAAGATAACCATATGAGATTGTTTCTGCCGAAATACCATTTATAGGGAAAACATTTCTTGATGACTTTAAACAAAGTAATGCTCCTCTATATAACCCTTTACCCTGATATCTTTTTACAACACTTATTACCACTGGATTTACAAGCTTTTTTATTTACTTGCTTATTGTCTGTCTTTCCCGCTGAATGAAATTCATCAAAGTTGGGCCTCATACCATTCTTGTTTCCTGCTCTAGACTCTATGCTTATGACAGAGCACAATCAGATAACATTTGCTGAATATGTGATGATTGAACTTTCTAGGGTCATGGTGTACCTTTGTGTTTTTGAATTTTTGGGGGGAAAGTCTCCTGGTTCTGCCTAATCAAATTCCTCTCCTCTCACAATAGATACAACAATTATCGATAAATTTGACTTATTAAATAAACCCTGATTGAGGGCCTGTGATGGTCTCTGATGAAGAAGCACCTGAATTTTGTGTATGGAATTTATGACATCAATCTTGGCTACCCAAAGTCCTTAAAAATTTCTTTGCCATGTTCTGAAGATAAGATGTGAACTTGCCAAATTTTTATGCTATGAATAAAAGAATAGCTAACAGTTACATTAATTCAATCCCAAACAAAACATGCTCAGTACAGGAAGTATTCTTGAAGAAAAAAAATGTAATACAGCCCAAAGACAAATATATTCTTAAAAAAATTAAATGTTCTTTTTCTTAAAATCACATATCTATGTTCTCCTCTTTAAAAAGTAAAAAAAGAGAAGAATAGATTAATATTGACAAATGTCACTAATTTTATTTTCTTAAAACATTCTCAAATCATGAGTAATATGCTCATATCCACAGGAACCACAAGATAACAGATTTTTCCCCAGGCCACATTGCCCCTACAAAAATAATTTTAACAGGCTAAACTGTCACTCAATTTAGAGTAGTGCAAAATGCATTATCCTTTTGGCAATAAGCAATTTTTTCATTAGTATCCAAGATTGATCATTGTAAACTTCCTTTATCTTTTTATGCACTACTGTTCCAATCAAGGTAGTATCACAAGGTCAAAATGAATATAAAACCCATCTTTATTCAAAATATATTAACAAAGACAGTAGGAACATTCTGTGCATAGCCCAACCGTCAAACACACCAAAATGTTAGAACTGCTTTAATTATGTGAGAGTACTGATTGTTCTTAACACAAATCAAATGTGTAACAAAAGAAATAAAATAGTTTTAGCTTCTTCACACACCTACTTATCTCACAAAATTTATATCTTCACGGGGCTTGAACTCCTGGTTTTATGCCCTCTCTTGCTTGGCACTCTATGTATGGAAATTGTTTTTCTCAGAGCTTTTCCTTTTGGAAGGACCCTCCTTTGGCCATTGTCATAAATGTTACTCCATTATCATGCAAATGGGTCATATAAACACTGAATGTTTCTTTAGCTGAATTCCTTCTAGTTCTATTGTCTCTTTCTACTTGTAATGGAAAAACAAGATTTTGAAATAAATGAGTTCAGGCAACATCTTCTTTTACATCAGTGGCTCAGTCCCTCCTGTGGGGATCAAATGACCCAAGATGACAGTGTGCCTATTGGCTAATTACTTCCAGGAGCCAAGTACACACACTCAAATTCAAACCTTGGGTCTGATGAAGGATGTTCATAAGCACATCAATATTATAAGTTCCAGCTCATGCACCTAAGAAAAGTAGAAAATGAGAAGAAGTGGTCATACAGAAACGCAGAGTAACACAAAAATATGAAATGCACATAACTAAGGTTAGTATCTGTAGCAGAATAACACTAAGAGAGTTCGTTTGTATTCAGAATTTGTTGCCCACTCTCACAGAAGAGCACCCAAATCTATGCTCTGCTGCTGTGTTACCAAGAGGCAGCTGTCCAGTCAGGAACAAGGATTTGCAGGCTCTTGTCCCCACCTCACACCCCAGCATGCATCTAGGGGTGTCATGTCTCTAATGTTCACCAGCGGAATGTAAGCAGATGCAATATGAATCTCTTTCACGTAAAAGGTTTTAAGAAGCAGGTGTACCTTTCTTTCATTCAATGTATACAAAAGATGATAAGGCCTAAGAGGTGATGGAATTACAATAGGGATGGCCGGCAGGGCATGGTGGCTCATGCCTGTAATCCCAGCACTTTGGGAGGCCACGGTAGGCGGATCACTTGAGGTCAGGAGTTCAAGACCAGTCTGGTCAACGTGGTGAAATCCCGTCTCTACTAAAAACACAAAAATTACCCGGGCATGGCGGTATGTGCCTGTAATCCCAGCTACTCAGGAGACTGAGGTGAGAGAATCGCTTGAATCAGGGAGGCAGAAGTTGCAGTGAGCCGAGATCTCACCACTACACTCCAGCCTGGGAGACAGAGGGAGACTCCATCTCAAAAAAAAAAAAAAAAAATAGGAATGGCCCTGGAACCCTCTGAACTCCCATATGATTAATTTGTCCACCAACCAGGAATATCTTAGTGTATTTTTACTTGACAGAAAAATATACTTCTGTTGTTTTAAGCCATTATAATTTGGGGGTTTGCTTTTTATAGTTGCTGGAGTGAATGCACCCTTCATTCTGTATCGTTTAGAACTTTGCCCCTGGTTCAGATCTTATCCCTTCTGTTATACCGCCTCCAAATCTCAGTTCTTCAATGGAGAATTATCTGACAATTCCAACCTCTATTGGTTTTTTCTTTCTCTGATTTCCCACATATTTTCTATATTTACACTAATGATTCCCAAAGATAGAAAGTTATTAAAATTACCTTGGGAAATTTTTACAAAAATACTTGAGCCCCACTTGACCTTGTGATTCAGATTAAATGGTGGTACAACCTTGGAATCTGCATCTTCAAAACTCTTCTGATGATTCTGATACACAGCCAAACTTGAAAACTTCTGGTATATTGTAAATTTTAAGGTTTTCATAATTCATTGTTTCTGCTTTCTCCAATGTTGTTTGGAAAATACAACAACCTTAAATGAACAAATCTCCACTATAATTCACCCTTGCATATAAGTACAAGAATAGCCCATCTGGGAAGCAGCTCCATCTCAAATCAGTGATTGTAAACACTCTTGAGGATGATCACCTTCTCTGCAATGCACACTTTGTGGATTTCCCAAAGATTAATTTCACACATATTTCATTTTAGGTCAAGCCGTCTTATAGATGCCTTCGAATTTATCAATACCTGGCAAATATTCAAAACATAACTTTATTAATTGGAAGATGGATTGAACTTAGTACATGATAATCTCCTTAAAGATAGCATTCTACCTTAAGCTTTCCAATTTAATGTGTGCTTCTCTAGGCCTCCCAAGTTGATGGGGGCTAAGGGAGTCACGTTACACCTTTCACACCTATCCTCACTTATTAATGTCAAGTTTCCCGCCTCATGCAACATTTCAGCCATTAATTTTTGGGAGTCTCTATAGAGGTGTCTGCCATGTTGTTCTGCTGTCTGTGTTCCTTGAGGACTTGAAGTACCAAGGTACTTCACAGTGAAGAGAATAATCTCCTGTTGGGCGCCAGAGTGGCATTATTATTTACTGCAGTGTTTTATGGTGACCTTCATGGGAACAGCTTTTCTCTTTCCTTAAGGTAAGGCTAGAGCTGAAGTCATACACCACCAGAAGGTCAATATTTGAGAACACCTTACACTCCTCCCCGTTTTTCTCCCCACAGGCACTCCCACTTTCTAATCCTTCTGTTTCTACTATCAAAATCGGACATGTAAATGGATTCCTCTCTGGCTGCACAAAGTTAATCATTAAGTTTACAAGCCCATTTTAATGCTTGTAAATGGACTTTAATTTGATAAATTATTATGTTGTATACTATTGGATATGAATAGAATCCTACTGACAAACATAATCTTTGAATTTCGCTATTGGACGTAACCAATGTGCAATACATGTATACAGTCTCAGGGACAGTCATAACAAGGTTACATTTATTTTTGTTATCCTCAAGTGGGCTATGCCTTTGAAGTTTTCCTTAAAGTATTAATTATTTTATATTTCAATATCAGATCTTGAATTTTGTTCTGTTATATGTTCAATTGAATTTCATTCTCTACTGAATTTCTTTGGAATGTTTCATATATCCACTAGCTTTACTTCATTTTCATCAGTGTTATGTAAGGCTTGAATCTTCAAAGCTGTAATAACTGAAATTTAGTTTAAAAGCAGGTTAGTTGGTTTATCATTACATGTCCCAAGATCTTCCAAAGTCAAATAACAGTAAATCTGGCTCCCTTTTCTCAGTTAACATCCTTGCCAGAGACTGAATTTTTTTCATTAATATGCCCACTTTTTAGGAAAAGATTTCTGTTTCACCAAAGAAAAGGCCAGAACAGAAATTACAGTTTTTGCCCAAGATAATGGCAGAAGAGGCTATTCCAGGCTTCTGTCTACTAGCACTTTGACATAGCATTTTAGTAGGCTATGTTACAGATGTGTTGACATAAATATCACAATTATTTGCATTTATTCAATTAAAAAATGGACCTTGGTTGGATGAAGTAGTTTCCCATAACCAGAAACACTACTTAAGCAAATATCATTTTAAACACCACTGATTCCTTCTTATAATATGGCCACTAATTGTATAGCATTTGGTATGTGGCTAAACATATCAGTTTCTTCATCTCATATTTACTATTGTTGGAATGAGGAATAATTTTAGTAAATGGTATAAAGCACCTATCACAATGTCAAATTATAAGACAATTACGTATTATCTCCCATCTCTATATTCGAAGAAGGTACTTATATAATTTTATAACTGAAATATCTAGATTTTATAACCAAAGGTCAGATCCATTAAAATGGACCATTATTTATGCAACTACACCTGTTGAATTGAAGGCATTTATAGGAGTCTTCCATTCTTTATTAACCTACAGGCCATTTTCCTTTGTGGTTTAAGAAGTCTGACATACTGGCTATTGTTAACTGCTCATGTTAACTGCTGTCTGCTCAGGACCATATGAAAAAGATAGAATTAAAGAGAAAACCACAGAAACAAAATCTCATGACTCTAGTGAAGTTTGGTGATAGCCACACATGTTAGTAGAAGTGGAAAATAATTTCAACTCTTTCTCCAAGATGGAGAGACTTCCTGAACACGCTACAGTAAATGTGCATAAAACCAAAGAACCAACTTCTACTTAGAAGCCTCAGGAATATTTTCAAATGAATACAGAAAATGGAAAGGTATGAATGGATATTATCATGACTCCTGTGCATATCACTGGGTCACCAAGAGAATAAAAGGTTCAGGGAAAAAGTTATAACATTTTAGTACATGTATGGCCTGCCTAATAAATTTAGTTATGACATGGGGCTATTATGAAACCCACATGAGCAAATTTATGTGAAAGCTCTTTGTAAACTGTAAAGTGCTTCACATATCATGAATTGTTCATGGAATATAGGAAGTTGAAATGTGAATACGAAATGTTTGGTGACCTTAAATACTTGTATAACTTTTAATGGATATTCACAACTCTTTGGTGATTCTAAACAAAAAGTTGCAAATCCCACTCAGAATTTTAAAATAAGTTTTAGCCCCAAAGAGTAATTTCAAATAATCAATTCTTCTTTCCTCTGTGATTAACACACCCACATGCAGAGGGACACTTACATCAATTCATTATTTTTAAATGCAGTACTTCAGAGTAGGGTCAATAACTGTCTTACTATGTTTTGCCCCTCTCTTTAAATTCTGCTGGCAGCCAATTCCTCCTACGATCACAGCAATGGGACAGTTCAAGTGTTTGCAACAGTGCAGTATTTTGTTATGCAATTGAAGGATAAATATGTCTTTATCTTTCCAACTATCCAGCTTTATTTCTGCCAAAGAGTGGTAAAAGTGAAAAGGAAAATATTTATGGGAAAATGGGTGAAAAATAATGAGAAATGTAACAGATACAGATGGTATTGCTCAAGTTAGAGATTTCCTAATTTGGAAATCTTATTAAAATACGTTGACTGGTCACGTAAGTGATACCTATCAGGTTGGTAGTTTCGTAGACTAAGGCTGACCTCAGTTTTGCAGCCCCAGAAATGTGATTTTGTTAGTGTCATTCTAAAGAAATAGATTTCTGGGAACTGATTCATGCTAAGCACAGTTATCAGATACTGACCAGAATGTCACTGAGTTCTTAAGAAGGAGAAGCATGAGTATTCAGGTTTGCTTAGCAGTTGTCAGTTGCTCAATACATTGCTCCCTTCTGGAAGCAAATCTGCAAGAAACGTTAAATTATACTAGAAGGCTGCTTAATGAGCATGAAAAAGGAACAAGTGAAGTTCAGTTCAGTTCCAGTTCTGGCTCCCGCTTTATTCTAGATATTGACAACATCGGATATACAAAGATGAATAAAACAAGACTCTATACTCAGGAAGAGCAATTAAGTAGGAGACCAAAACATAAACATGTTATTTTATCTCAAGCAGAGCTCTTAGCTGCAAGTGACTGAAACCAACCATGACTTTTTTTTTTTTTCATGGAAAATAGAAGTTTACTAAAACAATAATTAGTTGCTCAAGAAATTGTTAGAAAGCAACATTAAGGCCATATAAGAAGAAAGAATGCCCAAATTCACATACAACAACCAGTCTGGTGAGGACATCATTACCACCATCCCCTACAGTAACTATGACCTATTCCCTTTCTTAGACCCACTAGCTCAGTACACTGCTGCTGTCCCTATGCCACCATTTCTTTGCCATTTTGACCCCAGGTGTTTGAAATGTTTTTAACAACAGTGCCGAGAGAGTTCCTGGTAGCCCTGCGATTCTTGGGCTGGTACAACCAACTGCTTGAGCCTAGGTAGCATGACAGCACACTACCTTCATGAAAGCTTGGGTAAGCTAATATGTGTCACTTTCCATCTCTATAATACAATAGGCACTGGTTCCATCAAGATATATACATTTCTTAAGCATAAGAAAGAAGTTTGATTATGTGCAACCATCAATAATGACTAATGACTTCTACGCTTTCAACATAGTAAGGTAGATACACCAGTAGATGTATGTTTTGCTTGCTATATGAAAACAGAGGATAGTCATCAAAATCTACTGTTGATGGGTACCTAGGTTGATGTCTGTAAGGAGCTTAAACAATTCAATGAGCAAAAAGCAAAAAACGCCATCAAGAAATGGGTAAAAGACCTAGGTAAACAGACACTTCTCAGAAGAAATACACATAGCCAACAAACATGAAAAAAATGCTCCACATCACTGTTTTCAGGGAAATGCAAGTCAAAACCACAATGAGATATCATCTCATCCCACTCAGAATGGCTATTAATAAAATGTCAAAAAACAACAGATGCTGGCAAGGCTGTGGAGAAAAGGGAACCCTTATATACTGTTGGTGGGAATGTAATTTAGTTCAGCCACTGTGGACAGCATAAATTTGGAGATTTCTCAAAGAACTTAGAACTACCATTTGACCCAGCAAACCCATTACTGGGTATATATCCAAAAGAAAACAAACTATTCTACCAAAACGACACATGCACTCGCATGTTCACTGCAGCACTATTCACAATAGCAAAGACGTGGTAAGAGGATACACACAGGAAACATGTGGCTTCTCCAGATGAGATTTAGGAGAAAGCCAAGAACCTCAAAGTAGGTCTAGAATTTGGGAATATGGGGCGGTGGATGCTCAGAAACCAGATTACGATATTTTCCTCACCAACATCAGTGGCTTAAGGAAATTTATTTTGACGTAATCAGGAAAAAGAATAGCAATGGAAATGAATCCTAGATATACAAAATCGACGTATTGAAATTTTTATACTATACAGACATGGCTTCTTAATTTCAGGATACTTACTTTATTCATTTGATTCATTTAACTCATTCTTTTTTTAGCCTGATAAGGGCATTTTCCTAATAACTACACAATTAAAATGCATGTTCAGTTTCAGCTGGGTTTCACTTAAAAATTCCTAAAATATCTTTGATGTAGCAGAAATTTGCCATAAACTAATGGACAAACTAAACGTTTTCAAAACAAACAAAAATGTCATTTCTCATTTCTGTACTAAAAACTCGTTGCCGGTCCAATGATATAAAGTTTTAAAACATACTTCCAGCTTAAATAGCAGTGTAGTGAAATACACTACATCTTGACTGCATAAATTGCATCAGAGCATTAAACACAGAGAGTAAGATAGAAGAGGATAATTACCTTTGGGATTGCAACTATTTTGACACCACCTACTTCAGGCAAGAACACTGCTGTCATAGCCACATACTGTGACTATTGTTAGAAATTCTGACTGTCTGCATTTAGCAATGGGAATGTGAAAACAAATATCATTCCAACTAAAACAATAGTCAAAGTAACCTTTCCAATTGAATTGTTGCTTGTAACAATGAAATGGTAGTCCATACCACTGAGTGTATTTGCAGTCATTTCAACTTGTGTTTTATTCAGTGAAGCCCCTTTTCACATCTTTAATAGAATAAAAAAAATCTGATGCTTTGGCAGTCTTCACAGTTCCCTGGTCTCTTTTATTTATCTTGAGGGTCATATCTATAATTGATACAAGGCAGAAGCTAGGAGAATATTACTAAGAGGAGCAGAGAGCAGAGGGATCCCACTGGCCTATGGGATTCAGGCACAGGGCTCTCTCTCCAGGGTAATGTTTCTTTGGACCACTGACTGCACCTGACTGGAAAACACTGGACGATTGTCAAAATTCACAGTGATATCCTTCTGTTTCCCAGCCAACCTTTCACAAAGACTTGGGTGGTGAGTATAACAGCAAACCTGGCTTAGCTTTGCTGGCACTAGATATTTTGAAAAAGTACTCAAAGGTCCTTCCTGTCATAAAACACTGGATAGAGGAAAGCTAGGAAAAGTCCAACTTTAATTTCATGAATTTGCACTTGCAAAAACACATATCTTCACCAAAATTAAGAAGACTTGAGAATTTGGCTCTAAGCAAAATTCCACTCCTGGGATTGAATGCAGATTTCTGCTGTGGGCAAAACCTCACTATTATTTCTAGACAATGGGGCTTTCTGTAGTGAAAATGGTGGCGCTCTGCACATAGAATGGCCGCAAGCCAGTTCCCAGTTTTCTCCAGTGGATTTGCCAGATTGGAGAAAGGAGAGAATATTTTCATACAGACTGGTAACATCTGATGAAACTTGGGGGAAATTAAGCCAGCTAACTTATTTTTTTTTTAAAGTGAATGATGGTCTAAAAGCTCAGAGAAAATACATTAAATTGCTTCCAAAGGGCACAGTAGAGACTAAGCTTTTCCTTAAAATCTGGAAGGGAGCTGTCCTTAAGGAAGTTCTGCATTTGTTTAATGCCCTCAGTGTGATTTTGATCAGTGCTTCTCTAAATTTATTGCTCTATGACTCACCCGAGGGTCTTGTTTGAATGCATATTCTAATTCAGAAGGTTTGGGGTGACACTTGAGATTTCACATTTTAACAAGCACTCCACAATGTTGACACTTTGAATAGTAAGGACTTGGATGACCATATGATAATTCACCTAAGCAATTGCTTCATAAATATGCCCAATACTGTACATTTAATTGGTTAAAGAGTACAAGTGATTACAGAATAATGTAACTGCAAAAGCTACTTGCATACCCTTGAACACTAATCAGCAATAAAAGTTGATACACAATAAATTGTAAGGATCTCCAGGGAATCATGCTGAGTGAAAAAAGCCAATCCCAAAGGTTGCATATTACATGATTCCATTTACAGAACAGTTTTGAAATAACAAAATTTTAGAAATGTAAGACAAGTAAGTTTTTGTCAGGTTAAGGATGAATGTGGGGCAGTGGGAGGAAGGTGGATGTGATTATATGCCGGTGATATGGTTTGGCTGTGTCCCCACCCAAATCTCAACTTGAATTGTATCTCCCAGATGTCCCATGTGTTGTGGGAGGGACCAAGGGGGAGGCAATTGAATCATGGGGGCCAGTCTTTTCCATGCTACTCTCTCGATAGTGAATAAGTCTCAGGAGATCTGATGAGTTTATCAGAGATTTCCGCTTTTGCTTCTTCCTCATTTTCTCTTGCCATCACCATGTAAGAAGTGCCTTTCACCTCCCACCTCCCCAGCCAAGTGGAACTGTAAATCCAATAAAACCTCTTTTTCTTCCCAGTCTTGGGTATGTCTTATCAGCAGCATCAAAACAGTCTAATATGGCAGGCATTGAGTTAGAAAATAAAGGTGTACTGATAAGCAGGAAGATCAGAGTCCAATACAATGTCTCAGCCTTACAGATTACAAAAGTACAGTTTAGACACTTGCCTTTGTTAAATAACTAAATTATTCCTGAGTTAGTCCTAATAACCATTTACTTTATTTGCTATATCTCTTCTTCTTACCACTTAACACAATCCATATGATTGACTGGAGTCTGTTGCAATGAAGCACATTTTTGAATTTAATTTAAAATAAAAATAAATAAAACTTATTTAAAAGAAGCTAAAAGGTATTCATTTGATATGTAATTCAAAACTCTACATCTAGCAAATATTTTAAACTTGTAAAGATATATCTTCATCACGAAATAATTAAGTGTATAATGTTGCATATTAACCTCTTTAGAAAATTATGTTAAATAACAGTCACTGTCTCACATCATCTCCTGAAAGGAATTGCTGTGATAAGTTTCCCATCTTAAATCCATTTACAGACTGTTACAAGGGTAAATATCAGCTTTCTATCAGCACCTTAATTTGCTCAGGTAGTGAAGTGTTCATCGTCTTCAGAAGATTAATCCAGACAAGTCAATCTGTGCTGGGTAGCTTCCATCTACCTATATCCAAATCTATTCTCCTTACTTCCTTATGCTGTTCTCTACCCCATGACATTGGCCTTTATAAGATAATATCAGTGAACTCCTTTTTTATCTGACCTTGAGTTGGATTCAGCCAATGAGCTGGTGTGAGACAAAAGAAGATAAGTAATGCTGGGATATTTTCTTTCCCAGTTTCCTTCCTGAGGAATCGCTGGGCACTGGCTATATCATATGATTACATGCTACAACTCCAATCCTCTCCACACACCTCTCCACACTCCTCTCTTTATCTCCAGTTTCAATAACTACTTCCTCCATTTGTCCTTTTGGGGCAGGGTGAGAGTGGCGTCCCCCACTATCCTTACAAGCCCTCAGTGAATGCTCTATCCCATACCTCAATCATATCATTGTAAATAGTTCCTTTGTTAAATTCTGTTTAAACTACTCATGTTGAGTGTGCCAACTTTTTTCTTATATTGTTTTTTGTTTTGTGGTTCTGATTTCTTTTTATTTTTCACCAGATATTCATTTCCTCAACCTCTTTTTCAGCTAGGAGTGGTTAGGTGATCTGATTCCCCCCAGTGAAACATAAGTGGACATCAGCTACAAAGTTTTGGGAATGACTTTACTCCCTGATAAAAGACACAGTCGCTTGGGGATAGTAGTTTATCTCTTTGTCTGCCTTCATAATTTAGATGTTTGGGATAAGTGTGGTGCATGGAGTGACCAATCTGTGAGCATGAACCATCAGCCTGAGGATAAGAACCAGCACACAAAGGAAGGTGAAGGGGAAAAGGATGCCAAGACCCTGGACTTTATCAGCATTATTGAACCACAGTACCAACTTATACTGACTGCATTTAGACTTCCTGTTATGAATGCAATATGTGCACTTAAGGGTTAAACCTCTTTAATCAGGTTTTCTTTGACTGTAACCAATTCAATCCTAACTGATGGTGCAATCTATGATTATTGCAAATATGATCTTGTCGCTTTTATGCCTAACATATGCCACTGGTTCTTCATCACCTGCAGAATAACCTTCTAGCGTGACATGCAACATCCTCTATGATTCTACCCTTGACAGGGGCAGCTTCTGCACTTCAGTACATGTCGCTTTACATGCTATACTGCTAATTCCAGTCTCCTGCAGTTTCTCACACAAAGCATGGCATTTCTCACCTCTGCCTTATAATGAGTGCTCTCCCAGCAACATGTCTTCTGCCACGAACAGCTTTCCTTCTTCTTTCTCTAGCTATGTCTTACTCTTATTCAAGAATATAACGGAAAGATTGAGCCAATTTTTTTTTTTTTTTTTTTTTTCAGTTACTGAGAACAGAAGTCTATTCTGGATTATTCAAGAAGCGGGATTAATGAAACAAATTTAGGGGAGGTAACAGAAATCTGTAAGACTAGGCTTAGAAAACTAGCGGGAAGAAGAAAAACTGACATCCAGAAACAGAACAAAACTCAAGTGAAAAATGATTCCGGTGAGCCCTGCTGCAGCTTTTCTGAAGAACGGACACCTCAGCTTACACCACAGTCAGCTGTGGACAATGGAAACAAATGCGGCTGTTCCCTCCTCTGTGTCGGCTTTTATTCTCAGACTTCTCTGACACCAGCATAAAGACCCCACGGTCACTGCTTCTTTGCCTCACAAACTCTCAGTTCCAAATACAGAGGAGGTGCATCTGATTGGCGGAGCGTAGATCAAGTGCTGATTCTTTAACTAGAGGAAGCTGAGAAAGTATCTGGGGTTTACACTTACTTTGGAGGAAGGACCCAAACTAAGAGCTGTTTATCAAGAAATTCACATAATTTAAGAAGAGCGTTCAGATCTTGGATTACCAGAAAGCATTCTATATATTTAGTAAAATTTCAGTAAAATGTGCTAAGTGCAACTGTGGATGCATAAATGGGTTCAACTGGAATATGGAATAAGTAGCTACATGTAGCCCAGCACTGTACTCTAGAAATGTGTAATGAGAAATACATGTAATTTTCTTTGTTCTAGTAGCTACATTTCAAAAGTACACAGAAATAGATAAAATTAATTGTATATTAACATAGTATATTTAAAAGACTATAATTTCAACATTTAATCAGTATAAAATTACTAATGATATTTTAAAACTATTTTTCAATTTAAAATGTTTGGAATTCAGTGAGCACTTCACACTTACATTACATCTTCATGTGGCTGTTAGCCACATTTCAAGTGCTGAATAGCCACATGTGGCTGGTACCTATCATATTGGATAGTGCAGATCTAGACAAATGTAGCAATTACTAGGGGAGCAGTGATGTGGATCATATGCCAGTATGTAACTGTGAATCATTTCTATTTGGTTTTAGAATGCCCAACACTCATTGCTAATTACTTTTTTTTTTTGTCCTGGATGGTTGCTTTGTCATTTAAATTGTTGAGTTTCAGAGCTTATGTGGCAATTGATCAATGTGGCCAGAATTCAACTTTTAAGTTTTGATGGTGTTTGCATTTAGGCTGAGGCTATGAGAGTGGATGAGATCTACTAATAAGAGAGTGTAGAGGCACAAAATAAGGTCGATGATAAGTCCCTAGAGAACATCAACATTAAAGATTAGAGAAGAAGCCGACTGAGAGTAAGTGTTCATAATGGTAAAAGAACTGGAAAAAAAATAGGTTTTCAGAAGCCAAGAGTCTCAATTGCAAAATTATTTTCTTCTTGGAAAGCTGACTGAATTTGGAGTCATTTCCCAATTTATGTACATTGGTTCCACTGAAAATTAACTGTGATTTTTTTAAAAACGAAACTTTAATTGGGCAGTTTATAATAATAAGATATTCTTCTATTTGTTCCTGGTCAGTTTCCATTACCATTTCACACAGAATCTCTTTTAAATTTTTATCACTTTCCTTTAGCCTCCTACCTACTCTTTCTCTCCAGCTCCATCAGTAGCTGATTTTGCCTCCTACTTCAAATAAAAGATAGAAGCCTTCAGGCTGAAACTCCTTCCTCAACTTCTTCCCACACACATTATTTCAATCCATAGTAATCCTTTCTTTGTTCAAGTTCGGAAGTGCCTAATAACTAATATCGCTGTTCTCTCCAGTGCCCCAACCCTACCAGAGGTTAGAGCTAATTGAGAGAGAGATACAGAAATCAGGCAGAGTGCAAAAATCATTTCAATTAATGATTAAACTGTTATGGAATGTAGCCTAGGGCTGTGGCCACTTGGGCTTGAGGTCTCCATCTCATTATCACATTTTCTTTTTCATTTGTAGTCAAGTTTCTAGAAATGAGCTCTACTTGCTCAACCCCTACACACATCTATACACAAGACAATGTGACTTCTGGTCCAATTATTCCAGTGACTCTATTCTTACAGATGTTCCTAATTCCCTCCATTGTCACTCAACCCCAGGGAGACTTGCCAATCCTTATCATCTTACTTGGCCATCGAAGGTTTCACACTACTGGCCCCTCCTTCCTTTAATACATTCCCTTCTGTTTTTTTTCCTTTAAACTCTTGGCTTCTGAGAAGCCCAAGGAGGCTGAGAAAGCTTCCCCTTTCTCTAGCTATGGGCTCCTTGATTCTTCTTTCTCTAGCTATGCTCTAAATATTTGCATTTCTTGGGGATTCATCTTCTGCTATCTTCTATTTTATTCACTTTTTTCTCTACATACTTTCCGGGTCATCCCATCCAGTCCTGAGATTTCAATTGCTATTTATGCATTAGTTCATCTCTCGGCCTTCAATACTGCCTGTTCCAGATGCATTTTTCAGAGTGTTCTTTCTGTAAGCCAGTTTTGATTATGATTAGAACTTTTCTTTGGCTCCTGCTAAAAACACTTGTATCTGACTCCTCGTGTTCTCTTGCAGTAGAATGTAACTACTATAACACTTCTGACTAATTTCTACTCCTTTTCTCACTTATTGCTGAGAGAGGAGTGATTTATTAATCTCTGCCGAATTCTGACTCTTGAAAGTGTCAGTATCAGAATCTTCTGAATTCTCATCTGACTTAGGAGAGGGTGCATCCTGATCTGCTGCCAGATGGTAAACCACTCCCTCTGTGGGAGAGTTTGCAGTTGTGGAGAACATTTAATTTAGGAGGATGTTAGCAGATCACAAACCTAAGTCACCTTCTGCAGGCTAGCTTTTGTCCATAATAAAAATGCGATTACATTGCTACTTTTCTGACTGCTGACTCTTGACGGATTAAGTACCTTGATAGGAAAGCCACACTCCTGTCTATAGGCAACAACAATAACAAAAAGTGAGAGAACATTGAAGGAAATTCTTCTCTCTCATTACTCGAGATTTTAAGTTGAGAAACTTCTTTTACACGTTACTTCTGATCTTTCTCCATCTCCTTATTCTCTAGGGAAGGAACATTAATTCATTTACCCATTAAGTGAGATTGATAAGACAGGCTGGACTCACATGGCATTGCCTGTTGTGGGTCTTTCCAGATCCAGCCATTTGGAGAGAAGGAAACTTCTGGCCTGCCAATTGGATGCAGGAAGAAGCCTATCCCAGTAGAAGGTGATGGTAACTTGGAGTGTATGTTTACTACAATAGAGTGTTAGCAAATCCATTTACCCACACAAATAACATTTGCATAGTGTTTCTTAATCATAAAACTGATATTTTGAAATCCAGCTGATCCCCATATATTTCTACTAATTGATTCCAAACTCAGCTGGGAAAGAAATGTTGTTATTTGATTATTTAGATCCTTTCAAATACCTGAAATTTCCCATACATTTATGTTTTTCACCTAAAGTATGAAGCCACTCCACTCCCCACTCTATGATCCATGGCATAGACCAACATATAATTCCACAAACATTTACTAATCACCTACTAGTTTACCACTGCACCTGAATGTAGAGACACAAAATGAAGATGTGAGTCATGTATTCCAGGAATTCACAGTTCAGCAGTATAAGTTTATATTTCCAATTACAGTTTTTGGGTAAAGTCTCACAATGCATTTCTTTACAAGACTAAAATTATGAAAGAGAAGCTCATCCAAAAAGCAGAACTTATTTAATTATGATCATTGCATTGACAGCTAACTTGATAAGGATGAGAAGGCAAACAATGAGGCACACTGCAGTTATATGGTCAAGAAGAGGATTACAAAGAGAGAGAACAAGAATAGGATGGCTTTAGTAGAGCAGGTCATAATCTAGTTAACATCAGAATGAGATGATAAAAACACATGGCGGCTTGCAAGTGAGTGCCAGTGGAACATGTATAGATGTGCATATTCAGCACCGGCTCAAAACATAATCAACAGAATCATAGCAATCTGTGCTCATCTTATAGACTGACAAGATGAGACTGTACTGATTATTTTAGCCATGGTTCAGGCAATTTGATAAGCCATAGAAAAACATGCATCTTCAGTCTGCACAGAAAAAAGTCATAGGTAAGAATAGAGAAATTACTGTACAAAACAAGTTCTGCTAACTTAACCTAAAATGTCATCACACTGTTAAAGCTCGGCCTCAAATAAAATGGTGCTTATAAAATCTAAGAGACCTGTGCCTCAAGTTGTTCACTTAAAAGCAGTGTGAAATAGTTGGCATGACGTGGCTCACACCAATCTTCGTGATTGAAAATCAAACATTTTAAAGAAGGTTCGTAGAACTCAGGAAGCGCACACAAAGAGTATTATGTTAATTTAGGTAGAATTAATTTTTAAAACTCTCTTTGTACCTCATTTTCAAAAACTCTAATTTCACTCATGTAAAAAGAAAATAACTCAAACAGGTGATATTATTTTTTTCTACGTTTTAAATTTTAAAAGTCCCATCTGTCACTAATTACACATTTATTTCGTTATGCAGCACTATGAAAATAATTACTTGAGGTTTTTTGTTGACCATTTAGAGTTTAAAGTAAATACTAATTATTTTGTTATAACTGTGTATTAAATTAAACAATTCACTGCTAGACTTTTTTAGGCTCCAAATAATTTGTATTAGAACCACATAAGAAAGCAATTATGTAATTAGTGACACATCTGACAATCTTATAAGTCCATCTTATAAAATTTGAAGACTTTTTTTCCTCTTCATTTCTTCTATTTAAAAGCAGAGATAGCTACTTCATGTGCACATTCCAGCATTTTATAATGATGTATGTGGCCTGTCCAGCCAGCTGGGCTGCTCAGTCATTCTATCAAAGTAGCAATGACGCCAAACAATTAACTAACTCTCACAACTATCATGGCCTTGAGTTGAAGAAAATGTATCTATCTAGATAATTGTGGTCATTTCTACTTTAAGTAATTTCCTTTAGAATTAAAATATCTTCCAAAGTTAAACCAGAAGTTGCTGTGAATTCCATTTGGCACTTGTGCTAATAATAATATTTTCTGGGATAATAACAACAGGTTTGGATTTAATTAAATATGTTGCTCACTGAAGCATCTGTTTTAAACATTAATGAATGGGAGCTCCTATGGGATATCCAAATGGATGTGTTTTCACTCCGTAACACTATCCTGAAGTGTGTTTTGGAATTTGCAAATTATTAGCTGCTCTTTGTTTTGAGAGCCTTATTCAGGATAAAAATGCAATCCTTTCCTCAAATCATATTGATAGATGGAACTCAGTTACGGAGAGACAATCAATCATAAAAGCAGTCTCTGCGAAGCAATTATGCAATCCTCAGTATTAAGGTCAAGTTTTTCTTCATGTTCACACATAACTCCCATTATCATTCATGAGAGTAATTCACTTATCAAAAAAAGAACACATCCCTTCCCAATTAGTCTAAGCTACTTTTGGCAGAAAGCCATTAAAAATAGCGGACATGGAGCACTAAAGTCTACAACTAACATTTCAAGATTTGGAAGCCACCTTTGAAATAACTGTTATTAACTCGGTTTGATTGGAAACACTGTGCGAATAGAAAATTTTTGAATTCATGGCTTTTTTTGCCCCTCAAAGGAAGTCATATAACTAAGAATTGTTTGTAAAACGGCATTATTAAGGTTTTATTAAAAATAAGTTGCTAGGCTTAAGTTCCGTAAAAACAGTGATTAGTTATTTTTTACCATTCAGTGCATCCTCAGCACACAGACCAGTGTCAGGCATAATAGGTGCATAAGAGATGTTTGTTGAATTAGTGATTAATTAAGGCTAACATATTCTGTACAATTCAACAAGCATTTGTTGAGACCCTACTACTAGGTGCTAGATACCATTAAGGACTGGAGATATAAAGTTATTAAATCTCTACTTGTGTGTATATATACACATATAAATAAGAGAGGGAGAGAGAAAGAAAAAGAGGGATTCTCCTGTCAAAGAATTCCTAATATCTCAGATGATATTAGCATATAAAAACTTATTTGCTATAGTCTTGTCAATGTAAGGTTGTGGGAGGTATGGTACATAACATCTTAATACCATCTGCAAATAAATGTTAAGGTTTTAATGAAATTTATATTATCCATACAAATTGAATGAATAGGTAATATAAAACATTCCTTAGTATGGTAATCATATTAGCACTCTGATTTGAAAAACACATTTTAGGTTGGGCGCGGTAGCTCACAACTGCAATCCCAGTACTTTGGGAGGCCGAGGCAGGCAGATCACAAGGTCAAGAGATGGAGACCACCCTGGCCAACAAGGTGAAACCCCATCTCTACTAAAAATACAAAAATTAGCTGGATGTGGTGGTGTGCACCTGTAGTCCCAGCTACTCAGGAGGCTGAGGCAGAAGAATCATTTGAACCCAAGAGGCAGAGGTTGCAGTGAGCTGAGATCTTGCCACTGCACTCCAGCCTATTGACAAAGGGAGACTTCGTCTCAAATTATAAAAAAAAAAAAAAAAAAAAGCTTTGAAGAAGTGAATAAAGCCTTCAGCTACACAATTAACCAAAAGATTATTAGACTATTATGGTCTCTTTGAGATCATGGTAGGTAAATACTCTGACTTTGGATAAAGAATGATTGTGCTATAATATCCCTGGGCTAGACTGAAGAAAGTCACCATGGTTATGTATGGGTTTTTTTTAGTCAGATTTGGTAAAAGTTTCTCATTGATAGCATCTTCTAATAGAAAAGACACTGAGATGTCAAACTACATCTCAGAGCTTTTGAAGCATTGGATGCTGGCCTGGTGTTCATAATTCCAGCTAATGGCAAGATGACCCATGCTGGACAAACACTCTCTGGCAAGTAATATTTAATAATATATCATGCATTGGGTTCTGACAGATTCTTGCAGGGAGAGCTCATCTGTTTATAAATGAATCCAAGATCCTTATATACTCCTGGATGGGCTGTAGCAAAAGGGTCCACAGTGATCCTAAAGGAAACATTTGGGTGTATATGAGCTCAGTTTCATCATCTATAAAAATATGGAGTTGAATTTGATGATCTGTAAGGTCAAAACATCTCTGTGGCTTCCTTTTCTTCTATTGCAAAGTTCATGTGGGTTAATTGAGTCTACCTCTCATGTATCTCCACAATCCCTTCTTTTGTTTTTTTTCCCTAACACAATGAACATTGAGGAGTCCATTGAGGACAGATCTGATATCTTATTAATATTTATACCTCTGTGTCCACTAATAGATTCTGGAACATAATAAATGCTCAATAAATATTGACTGAATGAGGGAATACATTGGGCAACATCTGTATAACAAACTGCATAAATTACTCTGAGTGATTTTGAAGCAATATAAAATAACATCTCCCACCTCCAAGAATTATATGATTTACTCAGGAGACAAGACCTTTCACATGTAGCAGTAAAGAATATAAACTGTTTTATTTAATTCTCACAAGAAAAAAATAACATACGCCATAAAAATAATAACAATAGCATGTGGCATTTATTGAGAATCTATTATATGCCCATCACCTTAATTGGATTATTTCATTTAATCCTCACAACAATTACAAGTCATTACTAAAGCTATCTCCAGTCTATAAAAGAAAAAATATGAACTTAGAGTAGTTAAGCAACTTACTTGAAGTCTTACAGTTGGTAGTAGCTGAGCCAAGATATGAATCCAGGGTGTTCCATTCCAAAACCCATATTTTTAATCAGTATAATAAAAAAAGAGTGCCTACTTTGTTCTAAGTGTCAAACATCAAACATGCATGTGCGTGCACACACACACACACACACACACACACACACACAGAATCCCTGTTGGGTGAGCTGCCTCGGTGGCCACGTTTTGTAACTTGCAGCACTTCTCCATCTGCCAAGATGATTGCACCACTGGTAGGTGTCTGATCCAAGAGCAGCCAATAAAGCAACTGACCGGCATCTGCTGAGGTTGCCTGATACCGGTGCTCTGCCCTCTATGACCAATATTGATTAATTTAATTAATAAGATTCCCTCATGTGGTGATAGTCATAATGAGAGAGAGAGAGAGAGAGAGACAGAGAGAGAGAGAGAGAGAGAGAGAGAGAGCGCTATTGGTAGGGAAGAGTACAAATTAGAAGATGGACAAAAGCAAGGAGCAAAGGCCTGTAGCCAGCACAATCAATGAGTAAGTAGACAAAAGGGTGAGGTGGCTGGCTGGCACTGGGATTAGATTTGGAAAGACATTGAGAGAAAAGCACCAACAGAGAAACACAGACTCATATTATTGATAAGGAACAAGGTTATCTACAAAATTCTTCTATACCAAAGGCAACAGATAAACCGATACCTACAGCTGGATCTCAAAGGACTTTTTAGTCACTGAAGAAATCGTTCTACATTCAAACCCCAGGGAGACTGGTCTTCTTGAGGCTGGGCTATCCCATTGTTCTTGAGTTTCTATCATGCTTGGATGTATGGCTTAGATGCTCGCAGTCTTACTATTACCTATATTGATTTCCTATTGCTACCATAAACTGTCATAAACTTAGTGACTTACATCAACACAAATTTATTATCTATAGTTCTGGAGATCAGAAGTCAAAAATGGGCCTCAGTGGGCTAAAATTAAGGTGTTGGCAGAGTGTGTTACATATGCAGCCTCTAGGAAATAATTTATTTCCTTAGCTTTTCCAGTTTCCAGAGACAGATCGCATTTCTTGGCTCATGGCCTTTTCCATTTCTTTAAAGACAGTGGTGGGGCATCTTCAACTCTCCTTCTGACCATGATAGGGACTCTTCTCCCTCTCTCACTTGTCAGGACCCTTGTGATAATGGGGGGTCTGTGCAGACAACTCAGAACAGTCTCGCCATCTCTAATTCAGTTGATTAGCCACCATAATTCCGTTTAATTATCTTCAATAAAGGGGCATCCTTACTTCCTCTTTGTCATACAAAATTACATGTTTGCAGTTTTTGATGTTCAGGAACTAGACATCCTTAGGGGCCTTATTGTGCCTACCACATCACCTATATTCCTAAAGTAAACTTTATGTTACTTGACAAAATTTGAGTAAGTCTGCTTTTTACAACCACAAGAACTTAACTAACACAAAGATGCTATTTGGCCAGTTTGAGTAGGGCTTCTGTTGCAATTAAAAAAAAAATCTTGACTCATAGGGTCCCCATTCCACATATTACTCATATTATTCTCCTGTCTGGTTTGCCTTTCCTTCCTCCTGCCTATTCTCCTCCCACTTCCCTAATCCGCTGTTGTGAAAATCCAACTCACGCAGGGCAAGTGCTATTGTGCAATGCAGCACGAAACAGGTTGTATATGACATAGGAGATATAAACACAGAAGAATTGCTTATATAGGAAGTACTTGGGAGGTTTCACAAAGCAGGAGATGGCATGTAAGCTAGGTCTGATTTAAGATCCTGCTTGACTATCCATCCATATGGGGAAGATTCACATCATGCAGATAGTTAACAATAGAGCCAAGAATTGTATGCAGGTCTTTGGATTCCTATTCCATTGTTCTTGATAAGTTTTTCCATATCTGTGGAGGTTTGGGTACACCAGATGGCTATAGCACATATTTGTTGAAGGAACAGAATGAATAAATGAATGAAGAAATTAAATAAATGGATAAGTGAATGAGTAGGTATGATGGAAAGCTCAAAGCAGATGAAAAATATGAATTAAGGCAGATTCACTCTGATGAAAAGCACGTTAGAAATGTGCATCTGCAAATAACATTCTGCCACTCAACGAGTTTTCTAAACCCGAAAATTTTAATTAATCTCTTTGTGTCATAAGGTGGGAGTGATAATTATCACCTTTTTTTTTTCTTTTTTTTTGAGATGGAGTCTTGCTCTTGTTGCCCCGGCTGGAGTACCATGGTGCTGTCTCAGCTCACTGAAACCTCTGCCTCCTGGGTTCAAGTGATTCTCCTGTCTCGGCTTCCCAAGTAGCTGGGATTACAGGCATGCTCCACCACATCAGGTTACTTTTTGTATTTTTAGTAGAGACAGGGTTTCACCATGTTGGCCAGTCTGATCTGGAACTCCTGACCTCAGGTGATCCACCCGCCTTGGCCTCCCAAAATGCTGGGATTACAGGTGTAAGCCACCACACCTGGCCTTATCACCTATTCCTTTTACATCGTTATTTTAAGTACAAAATAATATGCTACATGAAAGTTCTTTTCAACATTAAAAAAAAAGATAGGCAGGTAGATAGATAGATAAATAGATACAGATAAATAGATTATAGTGTTTCATTATAATTTTTAACATTATTTTAATGATACTTTTAAATTATTTTGTTCTTTATGGCATTAAAAGCACTTTTATGTGTATTCCTTTACATAATTTAATTAAAGACAAAAGCAAATATGGAAACTGAAAAACATCAAAATAAGATTAGTCATTGTCATGGAAAAGATTAGTCACTGCCATGGAAATTGAGGCAGATTCACCAAGACTAGCGAGGTGTGTTTAAGAGTTAATTCTAAGAGTTTTCTCAAAGAAATTTAACATTTGTTGCTGGGCGCGGTGGCTCGTGCCTGTAATCCCAACACTTTGGGAGGCCGAGGTGGGTGGATCATCTGAGGTCAGGAGTTCAGGAATAGCCTGGCCAACATGGTAAAACCCCATCTCTACTAAAAATACAAAAGTTATCCAGGTGTGGTAGCACACGCTTGTAATCCCAGCTACTTGGGAAGCTTAGGCAGGAGAATTTCTTGAACCCAGGAGGCAGAGGTTGCAGTGAGACGAGACCATGCCATTGCACTCCAGCCTGGGCAACAGAGAGAGAATCTGTCTCAAAATCAAAAGAAAAAAGAAAAGAAAGAAATTTACCATTTATCATTAACAGTAATTTTTCTATGGCTTGCTATTTTCTATTAAGATTTATTATTGATAAAATTGTTACATCTACTTCTAATATAACAATAAAAATATCAATAGCAACATTTATTGAGTACTTTCTAAATGCCAGACGTGACTCTAATAACTTAATTATTGATTAATTCACAAAATCTTTACAATAATCCTGTGAAGTATGGGCTAATATCATCATTTTATAGATGACTGAGGGGCCAAAATAAGTTGTGAATAAAAAAATTCTCTGATTCCAGAGTCCCTTCTCCTAGCCACATTTTTACTGTGATATAATAATAGTTATTACCATTATTGTTGTCATTGTGATCTTTATTATAATAACAATTAATTATAATTATATTTACCATTTGCTATACACACGCTCTCTTTGATCCTCACAGGTATTGCAAGAGAGAGTTATCATCCTTGTTTTACAAACAAAAAAGTAGAGGCTGAAAAAAGGTAAGTTAATTGTCAAAGTCTCACAGCCAACAATTAATAGATGCAGATGGCAAATTAAGTACTATTACCTCACCAGACCGAGTTGCTTCTCAATAATCAATGTTAATTTATTAGTTTCACCAAATGTGTTTTAGCAAAGAGCTGAATGTCAGATCTGTTAGCCAGAGATTTGCCAATCTGGCTTCATGACGGTACTCCAGTGAATTCCGAAATAATTATTTTCTGAAGAATTCTTCAGATCACATTCAAATACTAATTTAAGTATTAAGTGACATAACTTATTAACTGACATATTAAAATTAATTTCTGGTGAGCAATATTAAGGCATAACCATGAGTGTTGGTCTAATCAAGGGTAGATAAGAGAATCCTTTGACTTTTTGTTCTATTTTTTCACTGGTTGTGATACAGGATTTGTAACTGGCATCAATCAAGTTTTCTTTAAGCATTGACATAGGTATTAGTGGTACCTCCCTGCCCAGAATTACCATGAAAATCCTTCTTTGTCAAAAAATATTTTTTTCCTTCTCCATACATTAGTAACTATGTTTATCTTCTTGATATCTAAGCTAAATATAGATGAGTAGCATGTTATCTTTTTTTTACTATGATATTTGAAATAGCTTAATCACTAAGAAGGTAAGTTTTGATGTCCACCGAATTTTAGTGTGAATTCTGCTCCACTATTTACTAGTCTTAGGCCAATTATTTTACCACTCCAAGCTTTGATGCCTTTTTTCATATAAAGAACATTATCAAGCTCATGGGATTGTTGACATAGTTGAAAAAGATAATGTATATAAAATGCTCAGTAAAGTACATGACAAGTGATAGGTAGCCAGATCACTAATGTCATCATATAGAAATTAACTTTCTGTATAATGTGTTCTTTCTGAACTAATGTGCTTTTTAGTTTCCATTTAAGTAATTCTCCATATTTCCAAGTATTGAACTATTCTCCCTAGTTTTTCCCACCTAATTAAATGGAACCACCACCCATCCAAATGTTCAAGCCAGAACCTAATACATCATTTTTATATCCCCTCTGCATCAACTGTACCCAGATAAAATACATCACAAATCTTACAATTGTTTTGAAAATATAACTGATTTACATGTCTTCATCTCTGTTATTACCACTACATAATCATTTCAATACAACTTTTAAAAATAAAACATTAAAAGTTAATAATATTAAAATTGTAGTGTTCCTAATAGAAGATATTTTGTTTTCTTCTAAATATTCAAACAGAATTCTGCATAGTAATCTCTAATTTATAGTCCCAAGGTAGTGTTTCAAAATATGAGCTGAAAAGTTATATATGTACATGTATAAGTGTGTGTATGGGTAAAGTTAACTACCTGACTTAATTAAATACATGAATCATCAAATATTAGACATGTACAATCTAGATTATAATCTATCCTTTATTTAATCCTATTTAAGTGAAGCTATATAGTACATTGATTTTTTTAAGCACTTGACCTTTAATAAAGCAAGAATATCAGACTGGACTCTTTTCAGTAGCCATGTTTTTGTCTCTGAGTACACATCTGAATTGTATTCAATTACTATGACATGGGCTATATCTACATAAAATTTCAAAGTGATTTGCAGGTTTTAGAATGGATCTATACACAGGTCTACATTCAAAAGAAACTCTAAAATGATGATTCATTTTTGATCCCAATCCCCAATTTCACAATCTTATTTTCAATAAAAATGGAAGTCTCCATTTTTTTAACTGCTTTTCCTTGTTTCTGGATTCTTATAGTTGTTTTTTGGCTTGAGCTTATTCACAGGTGTGAAAATTCAAATTCAAATACATTTAAACAACTATCCAGAGCTCTTATGAACACAGCTCTTATAAACATAGCACTGTGGAATTTCTCACATGGGTTTTCCAGGAAGTTGTAAGCCTAGAAGAACTAAGTGTTAAGGAAAAGAGAAATGTTCTGTAACTAGAACAAAGTGAGGATATAATAGATTTTAGGAGAAGTTTTATTATATAGGATTCTTCCTAATAATCAAGAATTGTGGTTTCCCATCAAATTCTCTCACAGACTTCCAAGAAACCTTTCTTGATTTAATGACAACACACTCTTTATGTTGAATAATCTAGTATAACCTAAGCCTTAAACTAACCCAGTTACTGCAGTATTCAAACTTTTAGAGGAGACAAAATCATACCTAATTTAGATCCTAAAAGTTGCTGACTGAAATACAGATGGGCAGCCTAGAGATTTAGACTGAGTTTGTTTTGATAGAATTTAAGTTAGTGAAGAAAACTGGTGGGAAACAGTGGCAGGACTGAGAGTAAGATGAGGGGTTGGCGGAAAAGAGCTCCTCCAGAGGAGATGTGAAAATCAGAAGCAGAACTGGCTAGAGATGGTCCCTCTCTTGTTCCTTCTTTCTTTACCTTCAAGCTCTCCCTGTCTCCTGTTCTCTCCATGTCATTTCTTCTTGATTTCAATGTCTTCTTCTTTTAATGTCTAATATTCCCTTTCACTAATTTAATCAGCTTCTGATATTGTTAGTTTGGTTTTTCTTTAGTGTCTTAGTTGTTTCATTCCTTAACCTCTTTTTTTTTTTCTGTTGGACAGAGTCTTGCTCTGTCACCCAGGCTGGAGTGCAATCTCGGCTCACTGCAACTTCCACCTCCCGGCTTCAAGTGATTCTCCTGCCTCAGCCTCCCGAGTAGTTGGGATTACAGGCACACGCGTGCACCTGGCTAATTTTTTTTTATTTTTAGTAGAGACGGGGTTTCACCATATTGGTCAGGCTGATCTGGAACTCTTGACCTCATGATCTGCCTACCTCGGCCTCCCAAAGTGCTGGGATTACAGACGTGAGCCACTGCGCCCAGCCCTCCTTTACCTCTCTTTAAACTACACGGAATTTTTATTTATTAAAAAGAATGGACGGGCATGGTGGCTCACACCTGTAATTCCAGCACTTTGGGAGGGCGATGCGGGCGGATCACCTGAGGTCAGGAACTCAGCAACGTGGTGAAACCCCATCTCTACTAAAAATGCAAAAATTAGCCAGATGTGGTGGCCCGTGCCTGTAATCTCAGCTACTTGGGCGGCTGAGGCAGGAGAATCACTTGAACTCGGAAGGTGGAGGTTGCGGTGAACCAAGATCATGCCATTGCATTCCAGCCTGGGTGACACAGCAGGACTCCATCTCAAAAAAAAAAAAAAAAAAAAATTGTTGTATAATTCTTATTTAAAGGTAGAACATTAGATTAGCTTTTAAAATGTTTTTTCTCTTGTCCTTCAAAATTGAAATCAAATGATGCTTCTTACTCTTGTTACTTACATATAATCCTCCCTAATTTTTATGTGCACTAGTGTGTCCCTCCATTAAAAATATATTACCTAATCTTGTTCTGAATCCCTTGTTTGCTCTTAAATTATTTTTCATGTTAGGTAGATTATCCTAACTCATCCTCCTGTCAAAATTGTTTTAAAAAGCCAGACAACTTAAAAATATTTGAGGGAGTGACCTTCTGTAATAGATAATATACTCTTAGGAAAAGCTCTTTAACTGGATTGGAGGTAGGGGTAAATAATTACCTTTTATCTTCACTTCTGATTTTTATGGTCATTAGGATTATAAAAATTATTGTTGAACCACACATTTCTGTGTGATTAAATAAATGCATAAATGAAGACAAAAAATCCCAGTGCAAACATGATAAGCTTGTATCTCTTTATGGAGACTAAGAAATAAAAAAGAGAAAGGGAAACAACATTTTTTCCCTAAAAAGAAAGAATAATAACTGTCGTTATCATGTATAGTGGGTCATAAAATTTTCCAATATTTGCAGTCTTTCTGCACATAAATTTCATAAATGTTTTTTCTATGGATTCTACAACTTAATATAAATAAGGCAACTCTAGGTATATATGTAAGCAACTGAACAAAAGCCATAAAAAAATCACCATTACCACCAGTGGTGCACAATGTGTTTGGAGTAAGGGAAGAAGGTTTTATGGTTATAAAAATTATTTAGGGAAGTTTTCTATATGTTTCCATCTCTCAGAGATTAGGAAATTTCTTCTGGGGGACATGCCAGAATGTTGGTATTGGTGGACAGGAAGAGAGTGGGTAAAATGGGCATATGTAACTTCAGAAAATTCTCTAAGGATCATTATAGCTTTCGACTGATACAAATGGTAGCTATTCTTATGAAGAGTCACTAATAAACACACAAGTCCATCAAACAGCCAAAGGCTTCTCAAACACTATAGAAAGCTGAAAAAGATTTGATAACAAGACCCTAGTTAAATGCTCTTCCCACTCAAGGGTATTATACACTCCCACTTATGGGGTGTGGCTCAGTTTCGAGTAAAGCAAACACAACACATGATTTATATGAAGACATCTTTACTAAAGAACTTGTATTTCAGGAGTATCACTTAGGCTGAGCCCTAGGACATAGTCCCAACCTATTTTAGTAAGAATTGTGGATTTTAACTCCCTGATTTATAACCCCAGATCCAAGCAGCTGAAAGTGATAAATATTGTGCAAATATCTTAGGCATTTAGGGCTGGCAAACCATTAATTCAACAAACATTTATGAGCAGGAGATCAGTCTGACTACAATTGCCATAATCCAAGTGAGATACGCTAATGGATTGGGCAGAGATGATAGTGAGGGAAGGGTAATGGAAATATTCAAATGTTTTGAAAGTAGAGAAAACAGGATTTCTGATGGTTCAGATGTTGCATGTGAAAGAAGGGAGTTAGAGATGACTCCAAAGAAACTGAAGGGATGAAGGAGCGGGTTTCAGGGATTGAGGGTGGATCAGGAGCTCCATTTTAAAGAAGTGTACATTAAAATGATTATTAGACATTAAAGTTAGACATGTCAGGCAAATAATTGGACATAAATACCTGTAATTGAAGGGGAAAGGTCTAAATTGAGTATATTAATTTGGCAGTCTCAGGTATAGGATGGTATTTAAAGCCATACAACTATAATGGAGGTATGGTTTTCCTGGGGCAGCATAAATCCACTACAATTCAACATTTTTTTCTGATTACAACTAAAAACTCTAAAGAAAAAATGTTACAGACAATTTCCTGAGGACAACAAGAAGTAAATAAAAGCAGGTAGAATATGGAAAGCAGTCAAAACTTAGAGAAACAAATGTATGAAGGTGAACAAAAACCAACAGAACCTCAAGGATGTGTATGACAATATCTGCTGATTGTGCATTTCTAAGGTAGTCCCATGGAAGAGAGAGAGATTGGGCAAGAATGAAAATAGGAAGAAATTATGGCTAAAAACTCTCCATATTTGGTGAAACATAAATTTATAGATTTCAAACGTTCAGCATATCCCAAATACTATAAACTCAAAGAAAACTATGGCAAAACACATCATAAACTGCTAAAAACCAAAGATTAAGAAAAGGATGTTGAAAGCAGCTAAGGAAAAATAACATTTCATACAAATACAAAAATTAAAATGACTGCAATCAAGTACATTCTATTCTAGGAATGCAAATTTGGTTTCATATTTGAAAACCAATTGATGTTATTCACTGTATCAACAGACTAAAGGGCAAATAGGATCTTTTCCATAGATGCAGAAAAAACAGTTGACAACATGTAACACCCATTCATCAACAAACTCTAAGGAAACTAGAAATGACAGAAAACATTCTCTAACTAATTAAAGAGAAGTTATGAAAACCTTACTGCTAATGTTGCTAATGTCATCAACAGTGATAAACAATTGAAACACTGCCAGAACAAAGAATGGATGCTAACTTGTAACATTTATTTAACACTATACTGGCAGTCCTAGTCATTGCAAGAAAGCAAGAAAAAGAAATTCAAATTGTAAAGATTAGAAATTAAGAATTAAAATTTTCCTTATCTGCAGATGATATGATTCTTTTTTAGTAAAGCCCAGGAAATTTTCAAAATAAAAATTAGAACTAACAAATGAACATAAACAGTTCACAAGATATAAAGTTAACGTGCAAAAAAAATTACATTCCTATATATTAGCATCAAACAGTTGGAAAATATATCAAAACTAATGCAATGTATAGGAATGGCAAAAAATTTATCATGCTACCTACTATTAAAGCAAACTAACTATGGCCTGAGGAGGACTCTATACTTCTATATTTGAGTCCTTGTGGATGAACTGCAACCTAACTTAATAGGTAGACAAGATTGAAAACGTAACTTAAGAGTATGTGCCTGCAACAATAGCTGAGTATTGGCCAATCCCAGCAGCCATACTTCAACCACTCATAAACGGCTGAGTGTTCAACCTAAGTCCAAATAAGGCAAACGCCAAGCTGTAACCAATCCAGCTGTTTCTGTACCTCACTTCCAATTTCTGTATGTCATTTTTGTTTTTCTGTTGATAAATTTGTTCTGACCATGAGGCATCATCTCTGGAGTCTCTCTGAATTTGCTGTGATTCTGGGGGCTTCCTGATTTGCAAGTTGTTCATTGCTCAATTAAACTCCTTTAAATTTAATTCAGATGAAATTTTTCTTTTAACAGATGATGTCAGAAGTGGGGTCTGAAATAGAGCTTGTAACGACTCCCAGGAGTACTGAGTGAACATGCAAAGTACCCACAGGATCAATTTGTGTCCATTGATCTCTTAGAGCAGCTGGTGATCATGGGTAAGTTCTCTCTTGGATTTCGGAGCTCCATGGATTTGTGGTTTGAGCTTTCCAAATTTCTTTGAGCAAATTTCTGATCTAAACTGGGTTTGGAAGTCATGACAGAAGCTGGACTGGGTCCATGAATGGATTTGATCCAGTAATTAACTGACTTGGATCCAATTAAAGACCTCTTACATCTGCCTGGTTCAGAAAGAAACTGGTAACATCGTAGAGGTGTAAAATTTGGCTTTTAAAAATTTAAGGGGATTTTTGTGTTCTACCCCTTTGTTTCATTTTTATTGTGCACTTAGATAGGAAGAATAATTCAGTAAGTTAATTAAGTGAACCTGAGAGCAAAGCCAATATTTTAGGCAGAAATGGGATCTTTAATTTCTGAAAAATCAAGTTTTTCCTGGCTTATACATTAGGCATGGGAATCCCAATCTGAAGGAAATAGACTGCAGCACAGGTTGGCTGACTTTGAATAAGTAATGGAGGGGACATTTTACCTGAGTAAAGAATGGGATTGGGTTAGAGGCTCACCCTTCAGGAAAGTCCCTCATAGTTAAAAATGGGTTAAAGATGACAGGGCCCAACTGGGGGCAAGTTTCAGTCTTGCCAGTTCAATATTTGGTGCTAAGCAAAGTGGCTAACATCTATGTTTTGTCACATGTATTTTGCTGTGGCCAGAATGAAAAATGTTAATCGGGTTACCCTGTGCAATCCCTTGGGTGGCAACTTGCAAAATTGAGAGGCTTTTGCTTGTGGTTCCATGAAACAAAAAAAGATGATTTTCCTTTATGATGCAGCTTGGCCCCCAGGGCTATAGTGTGGCAAGCAGGGTCACTAGGGCTGCTCAGGGAAAGGGAATCCAGAAGCCTGGCATGCCAGCAAAAGGGTAAAAAATGCTTACCATGCAGACTCTGGCCTCTCTCTCTCTCTGTGCAAACTGGTTAAATAAATGGTAAAAGTCACCGTTTATCTGTAAAGTTTTGATTAATACAAAAAAGAATTCTGAGGCTGATCTTAAGCTATACTGAATCTGGTGTGCTTTGTGTGTCTTTCTGTATTGTTCTGTCATAAAGAGGGATACCTTAGGATAAAATGCATGCCCAGGACCCCATACGCCTTCTCTTCAAGATGGTGCAGCAAACTGGTCAATCGTATCCTTGGGCACTTGACCTTGTCACCATGTGGCCCTGCTTTCTCTTTTTACAATGGTAGCCTGGGTTCAGGGTTCAATTCCCAGCTTAGGAAATGAGTACTTCCTGGTTTGATATCCTCATGACCTTTACCATTTGTTGATTCTCTTCCCCTCCATGACCTACCTTAAATTTTCTTTTCCCTGAGCACAGAAATATTAGCCATTTGGCCTAGCAAAGTTTAAGTAATAAAAGATTTAAAAGGACTTTTTCAAAAAAGTACTATAGTTAAAAGTTGGCTTCATTAAAAGTGGATATTCAAGCTGTAACAGCCTGGTACTCCTTGAGACAAACAGGAGGCACCAGACCCCATTTTGGAAAACAAACAAACAAAAACAAAACAAAAAAACAGGAATTGGAAATGGATAGCTCTCTCTTGGAATCTAAGGCTCCATTCTTTTTGGTATCCAGGATCTGGTATTAAAATGGGGACCCTTAATTTTGGGGAACTGTTTTTACCTTCTAGCTGTGCCTGCTTCTTAGGCCCTAAAAGCTGCAGGCTTTCCTGGCAATGTTCTTCCAAGAACTCCACCCTAAAGCCAATAATCCAATTAAGAAAAAATGTACAGACTGGCAAATGAAAAATCTTATAACTACTAGATCTTCTGTATGTATAGTTACATACTACACATACATCATAGCACACATGTGTAATTCCATCTAGCTAATTGGCTTTAAGAAAAGTAAGAGCTTAAACAGAATTTTTGAAAGAAAAATACAAACTGTAATGCCTTTTAGTTGATATAATTTTAGTAATCTTGGGGAAATAAAAGCAGCTTTAATGATTATTGGTAAAATAAAGATATTTGACCTAAATCAGGCAGGTCAGATATTAGATTTGCTAAATGCTTTAAGGTCATAAACTGCTTCTTAGACGTTTGAAGATTGTTCAGCTTACCTACTTTGGAGGATTAGCTTAGTACCAAATATTGAACTGGCAAGACACAAACTTGCTCCCAGTTGGGCCCTGTCATCTTTAATCCTTTTTTTTTTTTTTTTAACCATGAGGGATTTTCCTGAAAGATGAGCCTCTAACCCAATCCCATCCTTTACTCAGGTAAAATGTCCTAAAGTAACATAACTGGTTGTTTAAAAAGAAGTATATTTATCACAAGTCAAAAAGTCAAAGCATGTTGTAGATGGTCTGTGTAAGTCATGAAAGGATCCATGAAAGGAAATGTATACACTGAAAGTAAAAGTTGCTAAGAGTTACAATTATCACATGTGATTGAGATTACTAAAAAAATAGTTTTACATGCAAAATATGTGAAGAGAATGAAATGTGTTTTTGGTGAAAGATTACAAGAAGGCATAGGAATATAAATTTTTGCCTAGTTTAGAATGTTAAAGAATTGCTTTAAATTAGATCAGAATAAGTTAAAAGTTTAATCAAGTTGTTAAAGGTTTGTAAATATTAATCTTTTAAAAAACATTCTGTGTATGAACATATTAACTAAATTTAAAGCAGTATTTCCATTTTTTCCATAAATTGAACATCAAAATAAAAACACAGTGTTTTCTTAAAGCACTTATCTACTCGTTGACAAACATTTGTAAAGAGTACAAGGTTTATGAGAATCTCACCTTATGGTGAAACTGATTAAGATTGGAAAGATTTGTCTATGAGGTTTAATTAAAAATTGAGGTTGACATTAACAGTACACTGATACAAGGGTGAAATTTGGCTTTCTCTCTTGAACAAGATTTTCATGTAATATTAAAAGATAATGAAAGATTTTTGTTTGCCTTTCGAATAAACTACTGAAAAAAGAAAGGAAAGACAAGAGACAGATTATTTGGAAAGCTGTCCTCCATCAATGGTAAAGGTTTTTGCCTTTTTGAAAATTTTTGAGTCATCATTTTGGCTAAATGAATGATTATGGTAACCTGGAATTGTATTTCACATTATCAAGTGTTTTAAACCTTTAACATATTTTATAGGCTTCCCAAAATCAAATTTCAGCTTCAAAATTGTCTTTTCTGACCTCTAACTTTAAGATGCTACAGATAGCCTCTGAAGCATCCAAAAAAGAGGTAAACAGAATTATTTGACATGTTCAATTACATGGGAAGCATTGTCAAAAATACAAAAAAGTTTTAATCCTCTGCAGTGTATATTTTAGTGAATCATATTAATATATGTCTTAAAATTGTATGGGATTTCTAAAATTCTAATATGTCTGAGTATAGGCTATCAATCATAATTACAGTTATTATGTACAATAACCACATTTCATTGTCAATTGTGTTTTTAACTATAGCTATTTAAAGCCATTTCCACAGTTAGTTGCTTAATGCTAATGCGGTTTCTGAAAACTTCACAAGCATGCAAAATCCTAGAATATGGTGTCTTTTGGTAGGTTCATGAAGGAGGAAAGGGACCCTAAAAGGCACTCTTATATAACTTTAGAATATATATTTAATATTCTAATAACTTTAGAATTATATTATTTGAATGGGGTAAGAATTCCTGGAACTTTAATGAAAAGACAGACTGGGTTTTAAAACTGCTAATCCCAGTAGAACAAAAATTAAATACCAAGAAAATACTTTACCTGGTTTTGATGCTAAATCAGCTAATACTGAAATTGTTTAGATATACATTTTGAATGAACTCCATGGTCTAAGTCAAATTACCTATGATAACCCATCAGTTGTCAGTGTTATGCACCTAATTTGGAGAACCAACTGGAATACAAGAGGGTATAAAAGTCTAATGTTAATTAAGCATGGACTCATGGAGAATCAGCATGGCCACCATGTCCCTCCTGAGTCCTTAAAACTCCTGAGTCCTCAAAAGTTATTTATTCCATGACTCATCATATAATAGATAAAATAATTTAAATTGAATATATTGGTGTGGTGACTTTTAAATTACTAAAATAGTTTATAATCAATGTTTGGTCCCATATTCCTGGGAAAACTATCAAAGCTTCCAGAACATTTGGTCACCTGATGGGCCATTTAAACATTTTATAAAGGAATTTCATTCAATTGTCATTTTCAATACACATTTTCTGGTTGTGTAAAAACTCTCCCATGCAAGAAGGCTAATGTTAAAACACTAAGTTATTATGCCACAGTATATTTTTACCAGGTAAAGAAAGTTTTTTATGGTTCACTGAGGACAATCAACCCTTTCCCAATCTAGAACCTGAAGACTGGCTCTTCTGAGAATGTCAGAGAAAGACTGTCATTGCCATTCACATTGCAGCAAAACTTTGGAACTTTAAACTTTGGGTTCATAAACTTGCAAATAAGAAGGGTCCCTCCACACTCTTGGAACTGTGCACCCATTGGAACCCTTAAGGTAAAGCTAATCAAGGAAGTCTCTAGAAGAAAAAGATGGCACTGTTGATGTGAACAGCTTTCCCAAAATCATAAATTAAGACTTCTATTAATAGACTCCTATCTTTGAATATTTTTTCTTGTTTATGCCTCTATGAACAATAGAAATGGAAAAGATGCCAGGTGTGGTGGTTCATGCCTGTAATCCCAGCACTTTGGGAGGCCAAGGCAGGTGGATCACTTGAGGTCAGGCATTCGAGACCAGCCTGGCCAACGTGGTGAAAAACAGTCTCTACTGAAAATACAAAAATTAGGCAGGCATCGTAGTGCGCACCTCTAATCCCAGCTACTCAGATGGCTGAGGTAAGAGAATCACTTGAACCGGAGAGGCAGAGGTTGCAGTGAGCTGAAGTGGCACTACTGCACTCCAACCTCAGTGACAGAATGAGACTCCATCTAAAAAAAGAAAGAAAGAAAGAAAGAAAAGAAAAGAAAAGGGGGTCTGTTGTGTGCACTTATGTAGTATACTTTTATTTGTAAAGGATTTTGCAGCCAGCCTCATACATTCATAACCTTATACTTTGATAGGTAAAAGGTGAAGGTCCAATGTAGGTGAGAAACTTTAATGTTACACAGGTTCTCTCATAATGAGTCAGAAAGTTAACATTAATTCACTCCTCTTAACCCACATCATGAGTTAAAAAGATCATTGCCAAGGACGCCTTTCCTATTCTCTAAGAGAAGGACATCATTTGTTAGGTCCTTTTTCCAAAGTTTGGAATAAAAGAGGAAATGATTAGAAATGTATCCCTCATAATAGGCTCTATAGCAGATTCTACTGTAAATGCCATGGTTACACCACAGACCTTAAATTATTTTGTGAAAATTATGCTAAATAATAGAATTGGCTAAACAGAAAAGTATCTGTTTGCCTGTTGACACTTATGGCCTATGGAGAAAACTAGGTATTATAGAGATTCAGTAGTAAAGGATTAACAAAAGTCTGCTTAGTTAAGTGAGTAGACTCTTCATCTAGCTCATTCTTTAAAGTATTTGATTTTAGGTGGTTTAGTTTATGGGAACCCCAAGTAAGAAGCATACTCCAAACTCTTGGTTTTTATCCTCCTAATAGTCATAATAGTCTCCCTGGTGCACTGTATTCTCTCAAAGGTTTTAAATGTTTGCATGCAGCCGTCTCTAGAATGTCAAATGGTCTGTCTTCAACTGAAATGACAAGAGCTGAAAGAAATGTGTGATCATGAGGACACTGTAACCTATGAATGACATGCTGAGACCAGAAACCCAAAATGATGTCAACTGAGACTGGTACTAAGGCCCTAAGTGTTGGTCACACTCTCACCTAAGTGAAAACCTGGACAAAAAGGGGATAACTTTTTGAAGCAAAATTGTGGGAGGCCATTGTTTTGGACTGCGCTCATGCACTAGGCATTAACAGACCAAATCAAACAAAAATGTAGTTACTCATGATATGACATAATCACACTAAGAATTTAAAGAAATGCAAAGATCCTAGACCAGGACAAACAAGGTTTTGTTTTTCTCCTGTAAACAGGACATTCCAGCATAAGGAGTTACTCTCTATTCAGTCCTTGTTCCTACCTTTGCAAAACTCACTGTTTTCTTCTCTCCCAGTGAGTTGTAAGACCAAATAAGTACATTTACAATGGCGATAGTGACATCAATGACTAAAGTTCTGGTCAATCAATCAAAATTGAGAAAATGACCAAAAAGGGGAAATTGTTAAAGCAAACTAAATATGATCTGAAAAGGACTCCATTCTTCTATATTTGAGTCCTTGTGGATGAACTGCAATCTAAGTTAATAGGTAGACAAGATTGAAAACCTAACTTAGAAGTATGCACCTGTAATAATAGCTGAGTGTTGGCCAATCCCAGCAGCCATATTTCAACCACTCACAGACTGCTGAGTGTTCAAACTACTCAGTGCAGTGTTCAAACCTGAGTGTTCAAATAAGGCAAAGACCGAGCTGTAACCAATCCAGCTGTTTTCGTATCTCACTTCCAATTTCTGTATGTCATTTTACTTTTTTTGTCTATAAATTTATTCTGCCCATGAGGCACCCTGGAGTCTCTCTGAATCTGCTGTGATTCTAGTGGCTGCCCAATTTGCGAATCATTCATTGCTCAATTAAACTCCTTTAAATTTAATTCAACTGAAGTTTTTCTTTGAACACTACTTAGGCATATGTCTAATAAAAGACATCTAAGATCTTTTATTTAAAAATTACAAAAAAGTATTGTTGGGAGAAATTAATGACAGACTAAACAATTAGAAATACATGTGACATTCATTGATTAAAAGATTCAAAATTGTTTCCATGGCAATTCTCTCAAAATTTGTTATGTGAAGTCAACATAATACCAATCAGAATCCCAGCATGCGTTTGTTAAAAATGATAAAATGTTCCAAAGCATATGTGCAAATTCAAAAAGTACAGAATATTGAAAGCAATTTTGGAAAAGAAGAACTTCATCTAATTTCAAGTTTTATTATATAGCTGCCATCATCAGGACAGTCTGATAATGCCCAAAAGATATATATGTGTATTATATACACATATATATAGAGTAGAATAAAGTTTAGGAAAAGACTTACACATGCATAGTAAATTGATTTTTGACAGAGTTTGACAGAGGAAAGTTCACTTGAGAAAGAACAAGCTTTTCAATAAATCTTGGTGGATCAACTGTACCTCCATAAGCAAAACTAAATAAATAAATAAATAAATAGATAAATAAATGCTAACCTTTAACTCACATTACACACAAACATTTACTCCACATAGACAGTAGGCCTAATGTAAAACATAAACTTATAAAACAACTAGAAGAAAACTTGGATGTAATCATTGTAAGTTTGGCATAGTTGATAGCTCCTTAGATAGACATTTTTAAAGCATTAACCATAAAAAATAAAACTGATAAATTGAACCTTCTTAAATTTAAAATCTATTATCATATGAAAATTGTCATTAAGAAAATCAAAATGCAAACCATTAACTGGGGGAAAAATATTCACATTACATATGTTAGACAAAGGACTTGTCTCTAGAGTAGACAGTATACTCTTAAACTTTAATAAGAAATAAATGAAAACAGAAAAACAAATGCAAATGGATAAAAGATTGAAACAGAGATTTTACAAAAGAAGATAAATGAATGACAACCACATGGAAACATGTTTAACCTCATTAGTCACCAAATTAAAACCACAATTAGATTCTACTATAACCCATTAAGATAGCTGAAATTTTTTTAAAAGACCATATAAAGCAGGGTTTAGCAAACTTCATTTGAATAAAAGGACCATAGAGTAAATATTTTAGGTTTCATTGGTCATATGGTCTTTGGCAAAACTATTCAACTCTGCCACTGTAGCATCAATGCAGCTATAGACAATTAGTGAATGAATGAGCATAGCTATATTATTATTTATAAAAACAAGTGGCAAGCAAGATACTTCAGGCCATACTTTGTCTTAAAATAAAGTCTCAGCAAGAACATGAGAACTGAAATTCTCATACTATCAGTGAAACAAAGCTAGGCAGTTGCTTAAAAAATTAAGCAGATGCTTAACATACAACACAACCATTCCACTTCTAGGTATTTATCTGAAATAAATGAAAACATATGTTTAAAGACTTATATGAAAACCTTGTAGCCGTTTTATTTGTAATGATCCAAAGCCAGAAACAACCCAATGGTTAAATGGATAAATTATAGCCTATCCAAACAGTAGAATACTACTTAGCAATAAATGGCAATCAACTACTAATACATACAACAACATGAGTGAATTTTTAAATCATTACGTTGAATGAAAGAAGCCAAGACAAAAAAAGTATATATTGTATGACTTCAGTTATATAAAATTCTAGAAAATGCAAACTAATCCCTAGTAAAGAAATCAGATCGATGATTGATTGGAGTGAAGGGTTGCAAGGATTATAAAGAGACATAAGGAAACTTTTGAGGGGAAATGGAAATGTTTGTTATCTAGATGGTGGTTATTATTTCACGGGTGTATACATATGTCAATACTGAGCAAGTTGTACATTTTAAATATGTGCAGTTTATTTTACTTCAATTGAACTACAATAAAGTTTTTTTAAAAAAAGTTGGATGAGATCACCAATGGAGTAAGTGTAGATAAAGAGCAAAAGCCCAAGGCTGGTCCCTAGCATATCCCAACATTTAGAGACAGAGAGAAGGAGCTAGCAGAGAGAACAGCCAGTAGGACAAGAGGAGATCTGGGAATGCATAGAGGTTTTGTAGCCCAAAGTTAGCAAGTGTACCAAGGCAAAACTCGTGATCAACTGAATTAAATACTAATATTAAGGAAGATAAGGACTGAAAATTGATTATAGGGTTTTAGCAACATGAAAATCACTAGAGACAATTTAAAAAATAATTCTCTTGTAAGGATGCAGAAAAGTTTCATGGTAAAATAGAGCAAAGAATTAGAGAGAGTCAGTTTGTTCATTATTTTCCCAAATAGGGGAAATCGCAGAATATTTGTATGTTGATAAGAAGGGAAGAAGAGTGGCTAGATGTTGGAGTGATACTATGAGGAGATGTGTGGCAATGGGATCTTGTGCACAAGTGGAGTGGGTGACCTAACTTTGAGCAGAGACTTCTTCCAAAGAGAAGGCAGAGTATATGAGAAGAGATACAGGTAGGTGGATAAATATGGTGATGGGAATTTGTGGAACAGTAATTCTCACTTTGGGTGTACATTGGAATCACCTAGATTATATTTTAAAATACTAATGTCTACCCCCTATACACACCTAACACCTGAGTTTCTTAATTAATTTATTTGGGTTCCAAACTGGGTATTGGTTTTTTTGTATTTTTGTCTTTTTTGGTGTTGTTAGCATGGAGACGATTCTTGGGTGCATCCCAGGTTGAGAACAACTGTAGTATAGAAGTCCTCTTAAGATTGCCCAATGTTTTCCAATAAAACAGAAAACAAAGTCTTCAGCTAAGAGAGTGAGGGAAGAGGTATTGTGGTTTGAGGTGATATGCAAAAACTTAAATCCATTTTCAACTAGGCAACTCAAAGGAGACGTAATGTCCCTAATGTAATGAGAAAAAGAAAGATTAGGGCAGAATTGAATCATAACAAGTCTTCGTAAAAGCAATAGGGAGATGGAAAGGGAAAACATAATGCATCATCCCTAAGAGAAAGACATCAAGGACTAGATGCCAAAGGAGATATTTGGCAAAGCTAGGCCTGCAGTTTCTATGGGGGTGGGGGGGTTTGGCAGGAACATAGTGTAGAAGAAAGAGTCAGGAAAAGTGGATTATTATCCTGGCCGCATCACTTCAGCACTTGTCTGTTGAAGTCAAATTTATTAGGTGAATTGTAGTTCAATCCTGTAATATCGAATATAATATCTGCCACAAAAGACTAGAGAGACCTAAGACAGTTTTTTGGGAATAATATAATTTGTACATGCCAGTTCAAGACGTTTGGCTCTTTCTTTATAGGAAAGTGACCCACTGAAGGGATTTGAATAGAAACATAACATGATCAAAATATTTCACACGGATTCATCTGGAAGTCGCATGAAGGAAAAAATTAGGAAAAAAGATGAAGGAAAGTTTGAAGGAAATTATTGTTGATCTAAAAGTGAGGCAATGAGTCTGCAGTGAAGTGGTGGCAGTGGGAATGGAAAGGAAATGATGGATGTAAGATAACTTTTAGAGTAAAATTCAACTAATTGGATGACTAATTGGATGGAGAGAGCAGGGAGTCAAGAATGACTCAGTTTGTGCTTAGTTGTCTAGGCAATGGTGGCAGAATGAATAAGAATCAGGGATCAGGATAGAAGTTGAGGAAGGAGCTGAATTTAGACAGAAAGATGACAAATTTGTTCTTTGACACAGTTTTGCTTCAGTTTGCTACAGAGGTTCCAATGAAATGCCCACAAGGCAGTTAGATATCTGGGATTAGAGCTCAGAAGAAAATATGAGCAGGAGATGGAATTGATGATTAACCACTAAATATTTGATTGTTATGGCCATGAGAATAAAATCTCCTGAGAGAGAAGACCCAGTGAGAAAAGCTGAGTTGAAGGGAATTTCTGTGCATGATGTTAATCCTTTAGTTGGTGGATTGTGGGGAGAAAGGAGGCCTGAGAGATTCCAGTGAAGAAGCTGGCATGGAAATGGGGCATTCAAAAAACCTGGGGAAGTGGTCCCCTAGCAGTTAGGTTGGAAATATTTGGATATTTTAACAATGTTTTTGAGCTGTACCTGTGTGTGCAGGCTGAATGAGCACCAGTCCTGAGTATAAAACGAGGTCAATATTGGTTTATACTAGGTAAAGCTGCAGCTAGATCTTTCTCTTGATCCTGGGTAAGAACCCAGGAAGCTGTGCTAAAAGCAGCAGTTATGTTCCTATTAGGCAGCACTGGAGTGAGGTGAGAATTCGCATTCTGCATTTTCAACAGGCACCCCCAAATGATTCTGAAACATACCAGCACATTAGCAATGACCAGGAGAGTTAGTTGGGTAACTATCTTCATCCATAAGAGCAAAAAAGAATGAGGATCCAAACTCCAATGCCAATAAAATAACACCTGAATTAGGTTCACCCTTAGGGAGTATTTACTTATATGCCACAAGCCCAGCGTCTGGGGCTGCCTTACCAGTCCAGTAAAAATCTTGAGCTTCACAATCAACATAACTGATTGGCTGGGATACGGGGAGCCAATTTTTGTGAGATAAACATTATGTGCTGTTGCAAATAAAAGCCAGTGAAATAGCAGCAGATCAAGTTGCTTTGGCTTCCAGGTTAATCGTTCCACCATTTGCGTCTATGAGATTTCCCAAAGGCCATTTTTTTTTTCTTGTGGGAGATGAAGGGGAAGGAGACCATTCTGGAGGATGAAGGTATGTTACTACACGGTATAATTAGAACACAAATTAAATATAGGTCCTAAAAAAAGTCTCTTCATACCAAAAATGTGCAGATGTACTGTAGCTTTACGTAGTCTGAGTCAATTTCAGTGGAAATAAAAACACTTAGAGTGTCATAGAAATAACATTTGCTAAGGGAAACTTGAACTGGCAGGACTGATCTAATTCTGATAAAAAAAATATTGGTTTGAATTTACAGGCTAAGATGGTTATAAACCACCCTATGATCTGCCATATTTTGCCTAAGTGGTAGTTTTTTTTTTAACTTAAAGGAGACTCAAACTTGTGATTAAATAAACAGTCTGAATCACTTAGCAGGTCAAAGCTGAGAAGTGCTGGCAGAACAAGTCGTGCAGTGGAATAGACAGGCTGTGTGTGTGTGCCACAGACTCACAA
The DNA here is from genome assembly GCF_007565055.1 of Rhinopithecus roxellana. NCBI lineage: Eukaryota > Metazoa > Chordata > Mammalia > Primates > Cercopithecidae > Rhinopithecus > Rhinopithecus roxellana. The sequence continues at coordinate 80,600,005 of NC_044557.1, forward strand.
ACACGACCTGCAAATTTAACAACAGCACATCCCACAATTCATCTGGAAATGCCAAAAAAGCCTGTTCGAATCACTGGATACCACCTAAGAGAGCGGCCACTTCTAAAAGATTTAGAATTTTCAGGCTGCTGTTCCCAATGTGCCAATAGCTTATTGGCTCCATCTGAATAAAGCAAAATTGCCAGTCTTCCTGGTGACTCTCGCACTGTTTCCAGTCTGCTTAGATATGAGTGTGCTATGCGATATTGGAAACATAAACCTCTCCCCAGAGCAGACAACCAATGGCCTAATCGTGTACTTTTGTTACAAGAATTGAAAGTAAGTATGGAAAAAGGTTGTTGTTTTTTTTTTCTTCCCCTCTGACATCTTGCTCCATTTGACAGCTGACAAAAATCAGTTTTGTTCATTCTGGCAAATACAAAGAATGTAGAAAAAATGCATTGCAAGAAAGCAGCTTTCAACAGACTTGGACAATTACCCTGGAACCTTGGAATTATGCTAAAATGAGGCTGGAGGCCTGGAACTGTGTTGTAGGTGAAAGAGTGTTATGTTAATATTCTCCTAAAACTGGTAGCACAGAATAGAATCATATAATGCCTTACACATTCTAGTAGAGCACAGGTATCTATAACAAATTTTCTTAGAAAGAGATAGACTTTTTTTGTTCTGGATTTTGTCAACATGCCAGAAACTTATAGGGAAGAGGAAATTAAATCAATTTCTGTGTAAATCTTAGGATCAATATGTATCTATAATGGATGGTATTAATTCAACTATATGAGAAACTTCCCTAAGAATGGCAAAATCTGAATAGTATATACCCAGTAAGATAAGAAAACATTTCAGGAATAGCAAATATTTGTTATATGGATCATGATTGCCTTGCACAGCAGACATCATTATGGCACGCTTTCCCACTGAGCTTGGATGACCCACAGAATCCTTCTCAACTTAGTGTCCAATAAAATCACTATTATTCAATCAAGGTTGGCAAATGAGATGAAACTACTATTTTATCTTCAATCTAGCTTATTTTCTAAATGACCTTTAGGGAAGACATTTTCATGGCATCTACTCACAATTCTTTTCCATATGGATCTTGCTAAAACAAAATAATTCTTACATGTAGTTCATTTATTCATTCGACCTATATTTATTGAGCACCTACTATGTCCCTGGAACTGCTCATTTTTGAGAAAATGGTAGTAACTTGGCAGACAAAAATTTCTTCCCTGCGGGAACTTGTATTCTAATGCCTATGAGGTTAGAAACATTGAGCCAATTAATATTTAAAGTTACATTGGTCTCTTCTAATTTTCTAAAGTTGCCACCAGTTAACAGAGTCATCTGAACAAGGAACCACTAAGTTAGAAAATACATGAACAGTTTTCATTTTATATCCAAATATAACCTACAACAAAGTTAATCTGACACATGGTTAGTGCACCATCAGTATTGCACAATGTGATAATAAGGGTAACCAACAAGTAGTTGGTTACATATTTGTCTATATTGGTCACATATTTGGTGATCAGTAATATATTTATAGCAAAACCAAGCCCTTCCTGTGGTCTGTTAGCTGGGGTAAGGGTGGGTTTGGTAGGAAGAGAGAAGTACACAATGAAGTCAGAAAAGTTATAAATGGAATTATTCAGATAATCTTGTACTTGAAATGTGTGGCCTGGACATAAATTGAAGAAATCCTTTAAAAAATTCTAACATAGTATCTTTTATTACTATCGGGTTAGAACATGACTTACATTCAACTGGGTTCATGCAGTCCCCCTGACTGTATGATATTCTTAAGTGAATCAACAGTTTCTTGCAGGGAAGGCAGCCTTCCAGAGCTGCATTCTATGCATCCATGCAGCCCAGCACAAGAGGTTGAAAGGAATGGTCATAATATATATAGGTCAGTAAACTAGCTGGACAGATTATGCTGCATAATGGTGCTGAATATTTAAATTTTTCCACAGCAAGGCTGCCCTTGGTCTGGCTTTCATCTCCTCTATATCACGTTGCTGTTTTAAGGTAAGTAATATTTGACAGCTTTATCAAAAAAGGCTGAGAGTGCTAAATTAAGAATTTAAAAATTTTTATGTTGTTCCAGATTCCTTTTTTGGTAAGCAGGAGATAAGTTTTTTGTTTTTTTGGTTTTTTGTTTGTTTTTCCCCAACATAAAGATATAGTCACACAGATAAAATGCTACTGATGAATTCAGATAGTCAAAATCGTTCCTTTGAATCCCTGAATGCATTTGCAACAGGAATTCCATATAAGGAAAAGTAGTTTCCTTTAGAAAATTAACTATCTTGCGAGCTGGATGCCCTAAGTTCAGTTAACTTGGAGAAATTTCCTTTGGTTGAAGTACTTTAAATCAGGATATTTTTCCCATGAAGGAAAAGATCTCCCTCTAAATTTTCTTTATGAGTAAGTTATTGTCTAAAAAGAGATTTTTGTGTGTTCCAGGGTAACCACATCCTTAAACAAAGTAAAAATATTTTTATTTTCTAGCAAAAACATGCTGCTTCATATTTGTTGAAACTGTTCTAACATTCAGTTTAAAATGTATTATAGAAGGATTTGTTTTCTTTTAGAGTCATACATAACTTGTGGAACTTTGAATGCCGGAGTATTAGTATAAAATAAATTTGGGTTTTAAATGGTATATTCTACACTTGTTTGAAAGCAAAACATAAAATTTTGAAAACTGTGTAGACTATAAAGCTGTACAATCGAATGTAAAATATGATATCCTATACCTAGATTGCCATCAAACTTCCTTTCTTTAGGTGGAAGTTTAAAACATAAACAAATTATTATAATCATTATTATTATTTTGCTCAACATACATACTATATCTGGAATTTCTACAGAAACTCATAGCTACATCAAGGAAGATACAGCTTAACTTTCCTGGAAAAAAGGGTGATGAAAAGAGAGTGAGATCTGTATGCCAGGGTAACTACATCTTTAAGCAGAGGGAGGCCAGGTGCAGTGGCTTACGCCTGTAATCCCAACACTTTGGGAGGCCAAGGTGGGTGAATCACCTGAGGTCAGGAGTTCATGACCAACCTGATCAACATGATGAAACCCCATCTCTACTAAAAATACAAATATTAGCTGGGCGTGGTGGTGGGCGCCTGTAATCCCAACTGCTCAAGAGGCTGAGGCAGGAGAATCACTTGAAACCGGGAGGTGGAGGTTGTTGCTGTAAGCTGAGATCGCACCATTGCACTCCAACCCTGGCAACAAGAGGGAAACTCTGTCTCAAATATATATATTTCTATATATAAATATTTATATATCTCTAGCAAAAACAAGCTGCTTTGTGTTGTTCTAGCATTCACTTTGAAATGTATTAAGGGAGAATTTGTTTCCTTTTAGAGCCACACATAATTTGTGTGATAAAAACGTGAACAACAATCTTCAAGTCCGGATAATCTTCACTAGACATCCTATGGCAAATTCTCTAGGTCCTGGGTAAGGGTGAACCCTCTCACTTCTCCCCGAAGACTTAGTGTCAGACTGGGACTGAGGAAGCATTTGACTAATGGCAGTAATTTTTATTATATAATCTCCACATATTTATAAAACCAAAAGAATGAAGGGAAAAAAAGAAACAAGGTACACACCATCTATCTCTGTCACTACATTTTATCCCTTCAGCTGTCTCCCTGCCTAACCCTTTGTTAGACAACATTTCACTATGGTCTATGCAGCAGGAACTCAAAAAGCCTAAATAACTGAGTGAGGCAAGGTGACTTTGGCAGACAAAAGAACAGAACAGTGTAGAGACAGCTCTGATGACCGTATTTCACCACCTGAATCCAGTGGGAGATCAGGGAAGCCCTCTAGCTTTTTAATCACAAATATTAATAAACCCTATTTTAATGTAAACTCCTCTGAGGTGGATTTCTTTCTTTTGCCAAAGAAAGAGTCTTAACAATACTATAATTCTGATCTTGTTAACAGCCAGAATTCGTAAAATGGAGCATCTCTTCTGGAATATTTATCCAATAAGAATGTCTACTAATAAGTATCAAGTTCATGTTTTTCATTTCTTACTGTGTTTTGCTTTGTTTTCATCTTATTCTGCTTTCTTATTTTGCTTCGTTGTTTGATCAAGACAGAAGCCAGGCTAGACAAGTGAATGAACAAGAAAAAAATAAAACCGTGGGCCAGAGTACAATAAAGCCAGAACTGAATTATTTCATAAATGAATTACAGATTGGGTAATACATCATTAAATTCATAAAAAGTGGTTACTTTATATACATCCAACCAGAGTGCAGTTTCAAGGTGTAGGTGTCTGTGTAACTATTGAGGGTATGTTTTCTAGGGCAAAATTCTTTAGAAGTCATAATAACCAGTGATTTGGGTTATCATAAGAATAGCCATGAGGTTGACTTAATTGATGACTTCTGGGAGTGTGTGTGGAAATCAATCCTTTTTAATCTAGTATTTTTCATCATATGGCTATATCTCCCCTGCATTTTCAAAGGCAGTCATATATGGATCACTCTGAATGCTGGATGTTTCTCTTCCTAAATAACGTAGTACTTCTGTGGAACTGTAGCATATGGAGGTCTCTAATTTTAAACGGCATATAGAATATGGCCACCAATTGTATACATTATATATAAAATATATAAAATATATATTTTGTATGTAAACATAGTATGTATTATATTACATACCATATGTAATATATAGTATAATATGTAAATATAGTATGTATTATATTACATACTATATTTATGTAATATAGTATGCATATATTTATATTATATATAATATAGTATGTATTATCTATATTTATATTATATATAATATAGTATGTATTTTATATATATACAAATATAGTATGTAAATATAGTATGTATTATATATATATATTTATTTATTTATTTTCCATTACAGATTTAGGTCATCTGCAACCATCTTGATTTTGTTTGTTTTTTATTTTATTTTGTCATCTGTGTCAGAGTTTACAGTGATAATAAATTTTGCTAATTTGTATCCATATCTAATCAAATTGTGGAGAGAATTGAATTAATTTCTTTTTTAATGTCCTGAAAATAACCACAAGCAATAACAATAATAATGATAGCAAGAAAGGAAATAGGAAGAGGAAGAAAGATTTTTTTATACTCTACTACCTTATTAGATCTAGTTTTTTTTTTTTTTTTTTTTTTAGTTTCAAGTAACAATAATTCAAACCAGAATAACTTAAGCAAAACATTATTATTATTGTTTTCTATGGAGAAGGATAATGAAAGACCCAAAGGGGAGCTGATGATTAACCAATCCCTGATGAAAGGGGTGCTTCGTGGACCTACCAATGGTGTTTCTGAGATGCCTCTTTAATAACAATGGGAGTCATAATAATTTTAAGAACAAACATTAATTGAATATATAGCATATCTTTTTTCTTTTTCTTTTTTTTTTTTTTTTTTTTTGAGATGGAATCTCACTCTCTTGCCCAGGCTGGAGTGCAGTGGCATAATCTCTGCTCACTGCAACTTCTGCCTCCCAGGTTCAAGCGATTCTCCTGCCTCAGCCTCCTGAGTAGCTGGGAGTACAGGTGTGCACCTCCACGCCAGGCTAGTTTTTGTATTTTTAGTAGAGACGGGGTTTTGCCATGTTGGCCAGTTTGTTCTCAAACTCCTGACCTCAGGTGATCCGCCTGCCCCAGCCTCCCAAAGTGCTGGGATTACAAGCGTCAGCCACCGCGCCTGGCTCACACTTCCAATAGATTCTTTAATCTATACTTCATAGCAACTGTATGAGAAAGTTCACATTATTTTTCCTGTTTTCTAAATAAACAAACAACTAAAGACAAAGAGGTTACATAAATTTCCCAGGACTACACTGCTATAAAGTAACAGAGCAAGGCACTGAACTCAAACTGGCATGACAGCCCGCAGATTTAAACAACCGCATGATTACGTGGCTCTCCCTCAGACAACTCCAAGTCTCTGCTTCTTAGTTAAAAATTCCAAAGTGTGGAAGAAGGGATACTGATGGCTCCAGCTTGGATCAGATACCCATCTTTGAATCGCTTTCTAAGACAAAGGGCCAGGATCACTATGTAGGGAAAGCAGCCCTTTGTGTTTCGGAGTAGTTATGTAGAGCTAGACAGTCGTGCCAAGAGGTACCTCTAGCCTATCCATCTCACCTTCAGTCAGTCTTCCCAGTCAATGTGATTACTTCCTTCCAGAAACTGAGGACTTTGTCCTTCTGCTTCAGCATTCAATGGACTTTGCTTTATAACAATAGGTTTGTCTATCATCACCTCTAGAAACACTCTAGAATGCAGGGAATATATATATATACACACACATAATATAGATTATATATATTATAGATACATACACATAATACAGATTATATGTATAATATAGATATACACATATTACATATTTATATTACAGGCCAGTAGGGGATATATATAATATAGATATATAATATGCATATATCTATATACACAATATAATATATATAATACTATATGTATTAATACTATAATACATAATACATATAGTGCATAATATTATATGTAATATATAATATATGTATTACATAATATATAATACATATATGTGTATATATCTATATACATAATATAATATAGATATATAATATGTATATATCTTTATTATACATATTATATATCTATATTTTATATGTGTGTGTGTGTGTGTGTGTGTGTGTGTGTGTGTGTGTGTATATCCCCTACTGGCCTATAATGGACCATTTAATGACCATTTAATGACTATTTAATGAACCATTTAATGACCATTGTTGAATTAAAAAATGCTTTTGACTGATGAATATAAAGAATAAGGAATGCCATGTCTTCTCCAATCACATACAAATACCGGGGAGCCTCATGGACAAAAGCAAACTGAAAACAAAAATAGAAACAGAAAATATATACATATACATATATATCTATATGTATGGGGTAAACTATGATCTATGCATCCATTTAAAAATTAACACATGAAAATAACATTATTTTTGGATCCAGTTTTATGAGTCAGTCTTTCTAGTGTAAATAATTTATAAGAGAAATCAGACAAATATCAGGTTTGTGGGAAATGTAAATTAATTTGAATCTAAACTTAGAAGAACCCTTCCTGTGGGCAGATGACAAGGGGAACAAACTGAGCAAGAAGAATTGAGGAAAACACAGCAGAGAAACCACAGAACCACAGAACCTAGCAGGCTGATGGCCTGTATTGATAGAAGAGTCACAGTGATCCAGGGTGACTACTGGTTTACATAGAAAGACAAACAACATAGGGAAAGAAAGCGGATATAAAAGGACATAAAATTTACAACATATTTCCTTTGTAGGTCTGGCTTGAGGCAAAAGTGGGAAATAGGCATTAGGGATCCAAATCTTCCATTCTGAGCCCTTTTCGGCTCTCCAGCACTTCCGCCAATCTTCATGTACCCAAGAGCTTTCTGGTCCCCCATTTTCCACTGTTCTCAACGAAGAGTCTGTAGGGTATTGCTCATTTGCATGCTAATACAAATGAGTCAGTCTGGATGTTATCATCTCTTTAATTGTGAAAGTAAAGCTTCATCTCTGTTAAATGAATACCAACAGCAAACGATAAATTGGGGACACTTAAAAGGATCAGTATTCCTGGCTCAGACATCACAAAAGGCTGGGTTTTCTTGAAGGTAATTTTAGATGAGCAAATGGCATATTCTTTCCTAGATTCTCCTTTGCTCAGAAAGAATACGGTCTCATGGGGCGCAGAATATTCTGATTCTGCTTTGCCACCAAATATTATGTGACTTTGGATAAATTACTCAACCACTCAGGGACTATGTTATTTTTCTTTTTAAGCCTCAGTTTTCCCCCTATAAAAATAGTCATAGGCCAGGCACAGTGTCTCAGGTCTCTACTCCTAGCACTTTGGGAGGCCAAGGCGGGTGGATCACTTGAGGTCAGGGGTTCAAACCAGCCTGGCCAACATGCTGAAGCCCCGTCTCTACTAAAAATACAAAAAGATTGGCTGGGTATGGTGGTGGGTGCCCGTAATCCTAGCTACTTGGGAGGCTGAGGCAGGAGAATTGCTTGAACCCAAGAGGCGGAGGTTGCAGTGAGCTAAGATTGCACCATGGCACTCCAGCCTGGGAGACAGAGCAAGACTCTGTCTCAAAATAAAATAAATAAATAAATAAAACCACTACTTGGGGACATTGTAAAAATTGACTATATGTAATTGCCTAACTCAGTACATGGCACTTAATAAATGCTCATTGAACAGTAGTTATTATTTTTATAAGCAGTACTGATGTCATTACTGTTACTACATTTAGGGATTGGTTTCCTATGTAGGGTGGGATGTCTGCAATTTAGAATGAGCATACGTGTTATTAACCATTGATATGTGGGATGAAAATATATGAACTTACATTAATATATGGGTATATACATATATATATATAACCTTTTTATAAAAGGAATTCAGCTTTACTCATATACTAATATTTAAAGTATGGATTGATGCCCATGTTTCTACTCCATATCTGTATCAGCTGCTCACTTACCATGTAGAAAAAGTGCCCTTTGTCTCCTGGGACAGAATGGGAAGCCCACAGCATGGAAAGGTTGATGTGGCGCCTCCCTTGTTTGCCCAGTATGTGCTACGATGATTTGTGAATGACATCATTTTGTCTTCAAAAACAACTTACAAATAAGCAAGTGGCTTGAAAGAACTTCTGCAAAAGAAACTATGACTTGATTTAGCACTAAAAACGTACAAATTCTTGGGAGGCCAAGGCGGTGGATCAGCTGAGGTCAGGAGTTCGAGACCAGCCTGGCCAACATGACAAAACCCCATCTCTACTAAAAATACAAAAAATTAGCTGGGAGTGGTGGCGGGTGCTTGTTAATTCCAGCTACTTAGAAGACTGAAGCAGGAGAATTGCTTGAACCCAGAGGGCAGAGGTTGCAGTGAGCAGAGCTCATGCCATTGTACTCCAGCCTGGGCAACAAGAGCAAGACACCATCTCAAAAAGAAAAAAATAAAAGTACAAGTTGAAGAAAAAAAAAAACCGGAAAATGACAGAGCTGGCACTCCCTCAATTCCTTCTAGGAGCTCCTTGTCTGACACATTAAAACAATAAAACAATAAACACTGATAAGAAGGCAGTGGCAAAAGAAATTGTCTATTGGAAATTGACATCCACTGTCATTAATGACATTCTATTAATAAGCAAAATAAGATATAATTTATTTTAAAATGTCATCGTCTTGCTTTAATTTTTCTATTGTTCTGACTATATATTATTTATTATAAATAAATATTCAAATGTTAAGGATGTAGTCTTGAAAAATTTGTAAGATGCAGCACTTAATGAAAAATGTTTAGTAACCACCCCACTAAGAGCAGAGTTTCTTGCAATTTTGGTATCTGTAACTTAATGGCAGGAAGAGGAAAACAATTTCAGCTGAACCTGGAAAAAATATAACAATACAAATATTTTATTCTCAGGTAAAAGGGAAGTTATTATTAACATTTGATTTGATTTGATTCAATTTATGACTAAACACAGTAAACACTCAAAAAGCATAACATTTATTGCTCACCTACACCACATCTTTTAGAACTTAGTCCTATAAATTAAGTTCCCAAAAGTGTCATAAGGTCATTTAGTCTTTCTGTCTACCTCTTGCCAGGCCACTAGAAAGCTTTCCAGAGTGCAGGAGAACTTGGGATCTCAAAGCCTGAATTCATCTCTAGAAAGTTAATAAAATACTCACTGAAATATAAAAGTGATCTTTATATAATTATGTCTGGACAATAGATTGTTGGGTCTCTCAGTATTCCAAAACTCGTTATTTGTTCTCAGAAATATATCTCTAGCTATCTACCTAACTACCAATTGTTCGATTAAATGAGTGATCTATATCTAGAGAAAGAGATTTAACTTCCAATTGTACATTTGGAGTAATCTAATTACTCATCATTCTCTCTTTAAGAAATCTCATAAGATTTTGCACAGCAGTACGTGTTTTGTGTCCAGGTACCCTCAGGCTAACAGGAATGATATTGTTCAAGAAAAATAAGATACACTAGTGTTTTTTATTCCAAATACACTACTATTTTTATTCATATAATATTCTAAACAGGCTTTCATATTACCTTGTTCTTCTAGTTGAGGCTTAAAAAATTTTTAAGCCAATCCCAGAGTTTTGAAACCCTAAGATGTTGTCTTTAACTGGATGGATTTTGAAAAAAGAATGCCCTTCTAATTCAGCTCTGTAGTTGACTAACCCTCAAATGGAAATGTGCACATGTTCGCCTCTCTCCATGAGCTTGGGAGTTTCCGAGTTTCCGTCAGTAAAATAAGCATCATGATACCAATATGTCTCACATGTTTCTGAGAGGGGTCCAGAGTGAGTGAATATTTGCCTGGTGCTGCAGGATCTGTGGGCTTTCTAAAGACAGGCAGGACATGCTGCTAATGTTGCGATCAGTGCCAATTTCCAGATGGAACTCTGCAGCTATACTGAGTTCACTCCTTTTCAAAATCTGTTCGGCAAGTGCTCCCAGGGCTGGTATAAGCTCTGGGGCTCGTTTGTTTTTCCTGGTAACCATGGAGCTGCTAGTTTCAATCATGGCTACAAAAGCATCAGAGGAACTGGGAAAGTAGAGTGAGAGCCAGAACCCACTGGCTGTCTTTGGAGTAGCTGAAGAGTGAGTAGCAGGAAGCAGTAAACCAAAAACCATAGCTGCCAATAAATGACCTAGACACTGTTTTCTTGGCATTGCTATTTGAGTTCTTCATGGCTAAGCAAATCAAGACAAATGGGAGGGAAAAAAAGCAAAGTTTTCTCAAGGATCCGTTGAGGTGAATCTCTTAGCTATAAAGGGAATGAAACTTATTTTGCAAGAAGTTCACTCTGGCAGAATAGCAGAGATAGATCCAAGTTTGGATTCTGAATCACTTAAGCTGAGCAAGTTACTCAAACTTTGCAAATCTCAGTTTCTTATCTGTAAAATGAGCATAGTAATGTCTACCTAATAAAATTGTTTAATAAGGTGTGTGTGTGTGTATATATATATAAAGAGAGAGAGAGAGAGAGCGCCTCAATAAGTGATTGCAGCTTTTGTTCTTCTAGACCTTGCAAATGAGAGTATTCAACATTTAAACAAAAGTATATAATAGGATTCGTTCACAGAGGAGGTCTATAGAAAAAAAAGTATATATATAGTGTGTGTGTATATATGTAGTAGGATAATAATTTAATGCTGAGTTTTAAGCCTTTCTCTATATTTCACTCTAGTTGAAGAGATGGAATATTTTAGAAGAAAAGCTGCGTGATATTTAAAAGTATTTGAACTTTCAAGCCTGTGAAACTTTAGCATTATGAAATTTTTTTGTGGCTGCTAAGTTTTACACATCTTGCTTTGCCTGGTTAGAAATCAAATGCTTTCCTTGACAATAACCGCTTTCACAAATACACTGTATGAAAGGTGATGCGTGTGCATTTTCAGGAAATTATTTTAATAGCAGGATTAGTTTAAACTCCCACTGTGTTCCTACATGGACACTGCCCCACCCCTAAACTGTATGGTCAGGCTAGGACTAATAACAGAAAATCTCTTTAACAATATTTGAAAATTCGTAAAGTTTCAGGACAGAAAAGGTGTCACAGCAATTTAACCTTTGGGAATTCTGTGCCTAGGCAATTTTTAGCTAGTCTTTTCTTCTGTAGAAACAACTAGCCTTCTTCCTTGTCGTACACTTTTATTGTTAGTTATTCTTTCTTTCCAGCTTTCCCAGAGCTGCTACCAGTAGTGACTGTAACCCCATCCTCTCTTTTGGAAATGTTGTTTCAGGACACGTGGAAGATTATTTCCCTGCTATTTGAAGTTTCTGCGTGTCACTGAAGTATGCTGGTGCAGTGACTTAAAAGCGGAGCCTTTATTTATCATGATTAAATGCTTGATAACCAGGGAAAGGTTTTGACATTCTAACTGGCCCATTCTGGAACCTTTTAAAGGAAACGCTAACTCCAGCCTTTTAATGAAACTCAAATGAAAAGATTCTGGATTTAATAATATGAAACAGAAAAATTATTCCTTTTACCCAGAAAGTCTGCCATGTTCAGACATTGGTTAGACGGTATAGACTGGGGATGAAGAGTTTAAGTTGAGTTGGGGTAGAGGGGGATTGTCCTGTTATATAGCTGGAAATTCAGATCCCTCCTTTGGTTGGATACCTCAACAGAATAACGGGAGGGAGGGAGCTCTGGCAGGGAAATTCTTGGCTCTGTCTGCAGTATATACAGTATAAAAGAAAGTGCCCTTCAATATAGAACACTATTTCCAGGGTCCTGTGAATTCAATGACTCTAAGGCAACATGTCTTCTAATAAAGACACTTTGTTCTTTTAATCTCCCCTTTCTCTGTCTCCACTCCACCCACTCCACACCCTGTAATCCTGAAGACGAGAGTAAGAGGAGAGACAGACTGGTGGACTGAGATGCCCTACAGAGAAGAAGAGTGGGGTGGCTCATGTTTCATACATCATTTCCATTCACTGTTTTATCCCACAGACACCAGAATGCACATATTTCCCAGCATGTCCAGCTATTCGTTATTTATTTAATAAAAGGACCATAAGAGCCTCTTCCAGAAAACCAAATACTTACTGTGTTTCAGTAACATGAAAATCTATCTAAATGAATGGCGAGAGGAAAATCAAATATGCCAGAGACACCCAGATTTCACCCTAAAAGCATTCTCCTTGAAGGCACAAGGGCTGTGTAACACAGTAGGATTTCTGTTTAGCTGCCGGACTTGAAATAGAATAAGAACAATAAAAAAAAAAAAAAAAAAAAAAAAAAAAAAAAAAAAAAGAACAAAGGTAACATTTCCAACACTGCATCCTTGGCTGTTTCATAATTCTTTTTTTTTTTTTTTTTGAGACGGAGTCTTGCTCTGTCACCCAGGTTGCAGTGCTGTAGCACCATCTCATCTGAGCTCACTGCAACCTCTGCCTCTTGCCTCCTGAGTAGCTGGGATTACAGGTGTGCGCCACCATGCCTGGCTAATTTTTGTATTGTAGGAGAGACTGGTTTTGCCATGTTGGCCAGGCTGGTCTCAAACTCCTGACCTCAGGTGATCCTCCTGCTTTGGCCTCCCAAAATGCTAGGATTACAGGCATGAGCCACTGTGCCTGCAGGCTGTTTCATAATTCTGATACTACTGTCCACATGTGAACAATTGCAGCCACTTCTTGCTGATTCTGACTGCTGTGATGTTGCAAAGACCCGTTTATTCATTTCATTTATTGCCCTCTGCGGCCGAATTACTATCACTTGCAGCTCTCCCCTCGGTTTGCTTCTAGGCTTTCAATTTTGTTCAGGATGTCCAGTACAGAAATAGAAACGGTGGGTTTTTGGATCAATGTAGCTTAATTATAATCCTGTTTTCTGCATCTTGCTCATTTTCTTTTTCATTTATTCTAACAAAAAAAGACAGTTGGGCACCGAGTGCTGCCTGGATAGTCTAGTAAATAATTTTTGGAGTTATAGATATGTGGCTTGATTGTCCATTTTCAAGGCCAAGGACAAAGTCCATTTGATTTCATTTTAAATTGCATGACTGAAATGAACTTACAAGCCTCTTTTTCCCTCTACATGATCTTCTTGCTTTAATTGTGAAGACTACAATAAAACAAAACAAATAAAAAAACACACGCACAAATGTAAAGAATTATCGGTTTGGATGTTTTTGGTCTGTCTTTCAAGCTATCTTTTGATGTTTGCCTCTAGAACTCCAATGTTGCAGCCACCACAGCTTGAAGTATTTCCCCCACCACTTGTGCCATTTCAAACATTCTCTTAGTATTAAAACAAATCAAAATCAGGAGGTATCTAATTGTGCTGGTTTTGATTTTGTTAATACAAAGTGAAAGATTAAAATGGAGCAGTAACAGTAAAAACATTTCTTAAAGAGGCAGTCACAGCAAACCATTAAAAGGCAGATAAGCTCTAAAACCAAAGCCTTGAGAACTTTAAAGAGAAACAATCCCCTTCCCCAAAGAAATTTCAGGAAAGTACAATCATTACAGAGGTTGCTTTATAACCTCTTTGTAAAAATGTTAGTCTTTGGCAAAAGGTACCGTTATGACGGCTTTCAGATATATCATAACTGCTTCCCCCTGTAACATTTACAAGCTCACATAGTACATTTGTCACTTTTGGTGGCAGTTGGCAAGTTTTGTAATGGTCTGGGTGTTTCCCCAACATCTTTCTTGTTTTCCTCACTCTCTTACGCTCTTTGGATTCTCAGTTACCCCCTGGGGCTAGACTCCAGCTTTTTCCTTTTATAGCTCCATTGCTATTTCGTCTGTAGGGCAATAGTCCTAGGTACCCCCGCCTCCCGCCCCCATCAAAAGCCTTAATGGAGTCTGATTCTGAGCATCACTTGAATGAAAAGTCAGGAGTTTTTCTGACTTTGCTCCTTGAAGCAATACAGCACTTCTGTTTCGTCGTGGCAATTATTGTTCTAGACACTTTTCACATTTCACTCTGTAGAGCTGCTGGCATGAACAGGTACAACTTTCCCTATTTAGTATTTGCCAAAATAAATCGATAAATTGCAGCAAAGTCTCCACCTTCCCTTGTAATCTCAATTCCAAAGGTTTGGGAGCATTATCCCATACTTATTCCCTCTAGTGATCATACTCTTTTCCCCTAAGAAAGTGGGTTGCAGGCAGACTTGTAAAGGCAAGAGATGTCTTTCCAAGACCTCTTGAATATATGGATGTTATTGTTTGGCAGAAACTTTCAAAAAGTGAGCACTCCTCAACACAGTTTGTGCTTACTTTTCAAACTCCTTTGAGAAAATGTAAATGATCCCTGGTAAGGTGAAGTCTGATTCACACTTCAGTATGAACTAACCAGTTACCATTCTCTGGGACAAATTTTTCAAATCTCAAATTGGAAAATATGTTTGGCCAGGGAAAACTGAGAATTTAGACTGGTGCTATAATCAACACATTCAAGCATAATTCATTCACTTGACTAACAGGAAGAATAATGCCTGTGAGCTGAGGTATGAAAGGTAAACAAAGATTGGCCATACACGCATGTGGAAGAAGACTATTTTGAGAAAAAGGAACAAAAATGTGAAGACAGAGGTGTATGATTGTGTGGTACATTTAGAGGAACTGCTTGAGGCTCATAGCTACATGATTGCAAAGGGTAGCAGGATGAGTGGTGGGAGAAGAAACCGGGCACATAATCAGTAAATGGATCATGAAAGGCTTTGTGTTTGGAGCCAATAAACTAAAATTTTCATTCAGTTGGAGACCGAATGCAGGATTTTGGACAGGAAAGTGAGATATTAAGATACGTATCTTACAAAGATGTCTAGTGACATGGAGAATGAGAGAATGGATTGATGAGGATACTCCAAGTGAGTCGTCCATGACAGCCTCCCATTTTTTCACCACCCAATCTCTCTCGAACATACTCCAAGTAAGACTGGAAGCAACACCATGTGGGATGTCACTGCAAAAATCTAGGTGAGGCTTATGAGTGTCTGAACTAAGGCTATGACGGTGGGAGTGCAGAGAAAGGGCAGGCAGTTTCAAAAAATATTAAGAAGAGAGAATTGGCAGAATATAGGAGCTAATACAATATGAGAAGTGAGAGAGAAAAAAGACTTCTAGATTATCTCAAAGCATTTTATGGTTAATAGATGAAATACTGATTCTTCTATATAAAGCTACCTCTCTACCTGTGTATCTACTCCATTTCCCTCTCATGCACTCAAGCACATCATTGCTCTGAGTATACATCCTCTCTTTCTATCCTTATATTACCTCTCTTTACTAAATAAATCCTGGCAACACACAAACATGCTATATTTTCTCTTACCTTTCAAAAAATAACTATTTGACTCCATTTCCTCCACCAAGCACTGCTTGGTTTCTCTGATCCCTTTTATAGCCCAATGTCCTGTGTGAGTTGTCCATGACAGCTTCTCATTTTTTCACTTCCCAAACTCTCTCAAACTTACTCCAGACAAGCTTTTGTCCTCAATACTCTACTCAGACATCTCTTGCTAATTGTCCAGTAAAACTGACTTTGATTCTATCTCGCAGAGAACACCTGGAAATAGTGTAAGCACAGTTCAGTGTAGTCTTGCTCAGGATCTGTAGTATTTATACCCTGACATCTGCAGCCCATTGGTTAAGGGCTATGTTAAGGGGTTAGGGTAGGGAGATATAAATTCTCAGGCACCCTAGATCTCTATGTGAAAAAGCAAGCCACAATGCTGCAACCTGAGGCCAGTCCTCTCAAAAAGCTGTAGGCATTGGCTATTGGAAGAAAAAGCACCTCAAAGATTAGTATGCCAAAAAATGGTATAGAGAGTATGTAAAGTTTGTTCCCAAACCAGCAGTATCAGCATCACCTGGAAACTGTTGGAAATGAAAATGCTCTGCCCCCCAAAAAACGACAAGCCCCCTCCCATGACTTTACGTACATTAAAGTGTAAAAAACACTTCCTAAAAACTCTGTGATGAAAACACAATTATTAGGTTGGTGCAAAAGTAATTGCAGTTTTTGCCACTTTTTTGTGTGTGTGTCAACCTAATACATTATTCTCTTTTGCAGACAACAACCCAGGAGATTTTGATACCAATATTTTGACCTCATGATATTCCGACACTGCATTTATGAATATACATTTTCAAATCAAAATTATAACATCAGGGATGAAATTTTATCAAGAAAATATTTTCTGCTATAAACTATACTAAACCAATTTAATTTCTCAATGATTTTTTATACATTGTACTTGTCTTTTACAATTGATTCAACTGAAATTAACATCACAAGGGTTAATGCAATTTACTATGTTACTTTTATCAAGAAGTTTTAATTTCAAAATAATTTATTTTGTTGGAATTCAACTTTTCTGGTGATATATTTAGCTATTTTAAAATTAGTTTGGTGACTATTATTTTGATGAAGTCAATTATTTTCAAGGCTAAATTTTACAGATCTGTATTTTTTCAACAAGAGTTGACAGTCAATTTTTAGTTAACAGCAAATTTTACAGTGAGAAGTTGTAACTATTGTCAGTTTTATTTTGTTAATTATTTCTACAAGCTATATTGATTATAAATTAAACAAAATACCATATGTTTATCTTTATTTCTTTGCTAACCCAATAAAATTTATGACTAATTGTCATCAAGTATTACAGAATTGCCCTATTGTCAAAGTTACTGACCTATTACAAATTATTTTTAGTGCATGTAATTTTTCTATAACCTCTTACTCTTGAGATTGCCTCCCTGTGTGCTCCTAATCCCTTCCAGAGTGGATCTTGTAGATTTTTTGTCAGTGTAGAAAGTGGGAAGATTTGCTCTCAGAATTCTGCTGGCCTGAAACAATGTAGAGCTTCAACAAAGTGATTTGTTCTGTTGTTTACTGATTGTGAACAACAAACAGATTTAATACATGAAGGAAAGAGGAGATTACTGAATTTTCCAGCAATGTATGTACCCACTCTCACATCTTTCCTTTTTTTTATAAACTAACTACTATACCAATCATGGAGCAAAGAACATTAGTGGACAGAGGTGTAAGATCTTGGTGCCTGGGAGGTTTAAGCATCCTTGTCTCTGTTGTAGAGTCTGAACATTTGTCTACCAAACCCATCTCTTGCTCCTACCCAGCATATATATTTATTATATTGCCTTGTCTCCTTTACAGTTTTCTGTGCACATGTGACTAGTGTATCTTAAAAAAACAAATACAGGGAGAAGTGAGGTTGTCCACTCTCAGGCTCGGCTCTACCACATGAACTTCTCTATGCTCTCTTCTCCTTCTGGCTTTCTGCCATGAAGATAATCCTAGGGTAATCTCAAGAGCCCTGTGTTTCAAATGGCAGGACAAGAAGAAGAAAGGATGCTGAGTTGTTGAATGATTGCTTAAGGAAAGCTGCCCCACCAGGAACACACACTCTGGAATACTTACATGAGCGAGAAATGCATATGACAGTATTAAATCAAGATTTGGGTGTTTATTTGTTATAGCACCTAGCCTTATCCTAACACAGGCTCAAAGCTAGAGTCACACAGCAGACACAAAACGTTATTAGGAGTCAATTCAGAATCAAAACATGCTAATATGGGAAGGAAAAATGAAGCTTACAGAGGTTCATCTCTAGCTTGAGGCAATCTAACCACTCTGGATAGAATTTAATCTTCCTTCGTTTGACTTCTATGCCCAAGGTAAATTACTGCAGAGAAAAAACACTCATAGATTTGCATTTTATAAAACATTGACTGCATGTTCTACTATATTTACAACAGTGGGCAAAAGTACAAACTGCAAAAGGTTCTAACTGCTGGATTATTTTCAAATACATGCACATACCATCTTTGCCAAGTACACGGGCTGCTGCTTGCTTCTGTTCTAGTGTCTGCTTCACTTAATGCAATGAAATGGATAGTGAGTATTTAATTCTTCAATTAGAAATCTCTGAAGCTGCTATGTAGAAACAAGTGCTGCTGCTATCCTGAAACAAGTGCTCTAGACTTCCAACTATCACCAACACCCTCTACTACAAGCTACATTATTAAACTCACAGAAATTTCTGCCCAGCACACCATTGAAAGAAATGTTTAGAGGAATTAGCTTTGGGGGAATATAAATTAAATATTTACAGGAAAACAAGTTCTTCAGCTTTGATAGTAATATACTTAGTGATGGAGCATATGGCTCATGAGATACAGACATTTTCCTGTAAGACATTGCTATGGTTTGAATGTGTCTCCCAAAGTTCATGTGTTGGAAGCTTAATCCCCAATATAACAGAGTTGAGAGGTCATATCTTTAAGAGGTGATTAGATCCTGAGGACTGTGCCACATGAATAGATTAAAGCTGTTATTGCAAGAGTGGACTACTTATCACAAGAGTAGATTCCTAATAAAAAGAAAAAAGGATGCATTTTGTCCCTTTTCTCTGTCATGGGTATGCTCTCTTGCCCTTCTGCCATCTGCCACGAGAAGGCACAGCGAGAACTCCCTCACCAGATTCATCCCCTCTGTCTTGGACTTCCCAGTCTCCAGAACTATGAGCCAAATAAAATTCTGTTGTTTATAAATTACTCAGTCTCTGGTATTCTGTTATAGAAGCGCAAAATGGACTAAGACATATACATTGTAAGCCATTTATTAACAAGCATGACTTACAGCTCAAATCCATCCTAAAAACAAGACATGGTTGACCATTATGCTTCTTTTAACTTCACACCATGGGTTCTTATAATTCAGTAGTCATAGCTTAAAGGTAAATTTCAAATAGATAAAAAGTGTCCTGAAGTATAACATTTAGTCAATATTGGCATGCAAATTTAGAACAACTTCCCTCCCAGCTCCAACTTTCCACTATGCTGCACACAGTGTCTAACTCTACAGTAGAAGCACTTGTCATAAACTAGGTCTTTGGGAACAATATGATATGGAGAGACAGTTATTCATATGAGCTTTGGACAAGACTAAGTACACATACCAATTTTGCCTCTTGCTGTCTATGTGATTTTAAACAAAGTACTTAGTCTGTCATTGGTTTATGTATGCCTTGAAAACAGTAATTCAAGTGAGGTTGTTGTAGACATTTGCAAATTAATTCTAAAATTAATACGAAATGTAAAAGATCTAGGATAGCTAAAACAGTTTTGAGAAACAAGAATAAGATGGAAGAAATAATCTTCCCTGAGGTAAATTCTTCCTATATAGCTGCAGTAAACAAGACAATGTGGTAGAGGGATAGAAACAGTGAAGAATGAAACCCAGAAATAAATCTATGTATGATCAACTTATTTTTGACAAAGTTATCAATATTAGTCAATGAAAGAAGGACAGCCCCAATTGGGCAACACAGTGAGACTCTATCTCTACCCCCATCCGCAAAAGGAAAAATTAGCCAGGCATGGTAGAACATGCCTGTAGCCTCCACAGGAGGGCAAGGTGGGAGGATCACTTGAGCCCAGGAGGTTGAGGCTGCAGTGAGCCATCATCATGCCTCTGCATGCCAGCCTAGGCAAGAGAGCAAGGCCCTGCCTCAGAAGAAAAAAGGCAGCCTTTTCAACAATGCTGTTGGAAAAAATGGATATTCAGAAGAAAAAAAAAAAACCCAAAAAACCGAAGAACTTTAATCTAAATCTTATGCCTTATACAAGAATGAACTCAAAATAGATTGTGGACTTATATGTAAATGTATAGAACTCTCAGAAAAAAAACACGTAGCAATAAACTTTTTGGACTTCTGGCTAGATAATGAGATTTTGGACTTGATATCAAAAGTATAATCCATAAAAGGAAAAAATGAACATTTGTACTTCAACAAAATTAAAATATTTTGTTCTGTAAAAAAACTGTGAAGTGATAAATGGAAGCTACCAACTGAGAGAAGATATTTACAAAACAGATACTTGACAAAGTACTAGTAAGTAGAATATATATATATACACACATACACACACACATATATATATATACATACACATATATATAGAGAGAGAGAGAGAGATGGAGTCTCTCTCTGTCATCAGGCTGGAATGCAATAGGGCAGTCTTGGCTCACTGCAACCTCTGCCTCTGGGTTCAAGAGATTCCCCTGCCTCAACCTCCTGAATAGCTGGGACTACAGGTGCACGCCACCATGCCCAGCTAATTTTCGTATTTTTAGTAGAGACGAGGTTTCACCGTGTTCACCAGGATGGTCTTGATCTTTTGACCTTGTGATCCACCTGCCTCGGCCTCCCAAAGTGCTGGGATTACAGGTGTGAGCCACCATGCCCGGCCATAAGTAGAATATATAAAGAACTCTTAAACCCAACAGTAAACAAAAAGTCCAATTAGAAAATAGGAAAATAAAACATGAAAACACATTTCATCCAGGTGTGGTGGCTCACGCCTGTAATCCCAGCACTTTGGGAGGCCGAGGCGGGTGGATCATGAGTTCAGGAGATCGAGACCATCCTGGCTAACACGGTGAAACCTCGTCTCTGCTAGAAGTACAAAAAATTAGCCGGGCATGGTGGCGGGTGCCTGTGGTCCCAGCTACTCGGGAGGCTGAGACAAGAGAATGGCATGAATCCCAGAGGCGGAGTTTGCAGTGCGCCAAGATTGCGTCACTGCACTCCAGCCTGGGTGACAGAGCAAAACTCCATCTCAAAAAAAAAAAAAAGAAAAAGAAAAAAAGAAAATCACTGAAGAAGATATATGGATGACAAATAGGTACATGAAAATACATTTAATGTACTAACCACTGGGGAAGCACAAATTAAAAGCATGATGACTATGACCACACATTTTTTAAATGGCTAAAATAAAAAATAGTGATCAATACCAACAAATGCTAGTGAGAGTGCTGTAAAACTGAATCACTACACATTGCTGTTGGAAATGAAAACTGGTACAGCCAGTTTGGGAAAGAGTATGACAGTTTCTTACAAAAGTAAACATGCAGCTACCATAGTTGCATCCTTAAGCATTTATCCCAGGGAAATGAAGATTTACCTTCACACAAAAACCTGTATGCAAATGTTCATAGCACCTTTATTCATAATAGTCCCAAACTGGAAACAACTCAAATATCCTTCAGATGCTAAAGAGATAAGCAAATTGTGGTACAATCATACCATGGAATATTACTCAGGCATACAAAGAAACAAATTAGCAATATATTCAACAACTTGGATAGATCTTGAGGAAACTACAGTAGATGAAAAAGTCAATTTCAAAAGGTTACATATTATATGTTTCTAATTATATAAGATATTTGAAATAACACAATTATAGAGATGGAGGACAGATTCGTGGTTGTCAAGGATTAGGGGTTAGGTGATAAAAAGGGTGGGAGTGGCTACAGTTTTGTATCTTAATTGTGGTAGTGATTTTAAGAATCCACTTGATAAAGTTGCACAGAACTGTAGACACACAGACTCCACATACACACACACACAAGTACAAGAAAAACTGATGAAATGCAAATAAGTGCTGTAAACTCTACCAATGTTAATTTTTTAGTTTGGATAACATTTTATAGTTATACTTGATGTCACCATTAGGGAGAATGGAATGAAGGGACAGACAACCTTCCTGTACATATTTTGTAACTTCCTGAGAATCTATATCAGTTCAAAATAAAAAGTAAAAAACTAAAAGACTGAATTTTCATTTAAGTTATGGAAAGATTGGACCTAAAGCAAGACAACCTCAGTAGTTGACTGTGGGGAGTTCAGGAGCCATCCCCTTGAAAACAAAATTGACGGACTTCACTGGAGAAGGAGTACTTTGGCTTATGTTATTGGTTCTAGTTACATGCTAATCCACTAAAAATATTTAGTAGTTAATATCTCAACGTGAATTTGTTTCTCAAATTCTTTCTGAGAATGTATTGATTTTCTTTCTCTCTGTCTTTCTCTCTCTCTCTCTCTCATGTTTTGGCAGAGGAAACAACAATAAAAATAAAGTAATTATATTAATTTAGACTAAAACTTATTCAGTGGTTTCCAAATGCCAGGAGTTGTTCAAGTGCTTTCCATCTATTAACTCATTTAGTCTTCTAAATAACTGTATGACTCAGGTACAATTATTAAACAACATTTTATTAATGTAAAAATGGAGGCCTAGAGAGGTTAAGTAAAACCTAAATTTTTAATGTAGATGAACCTTGCTTTTACTGGCTATATTATACTTCTTAGAGACAAAGTAGAGAATAAAAAGTAGTCACAAATTAATCCCCAGGAATAACCTGTCTCTCTCATTCTCTTTTTCTTTCTGCTCTCAGTCTCCTCTAGCCAAGCTTTTCCCTGTTTCCTTTACAGCCAGTTTTTTTCCAGCTCATTTCCTCCTCATGTCTTTCCAGACTCACTACAGGATGCTCCACCATTTTATTAAATAGGAAGATTTTCCTCTTTTGAGAATTGTCTAATATGTATCTACAAACATCTCTTACTCCAGTAAACAAAGGCAATCTCTCTCTCTTTCCTTTCTCTCTCTCTTTTCTCTCTCTCCCTCCCCTCCCTATTCCTTTATCTCCCTCAACTCACCCTCTTCTGAACCAAAAGAAAGGGGACAATTGTAATCTTTATGATTTCCCCCCATCATATTACATTACTACCATGGACTGAGTTCACTTGCTATAAGTAAAAATATCAAGTGTTTATTTATTAATTAATACTTCAGTACTTTGAAACTCAAAACTTTATATTGGGGTTTCTGCTGGAGAAACAAGTCATAAAACAGGAAGGACCTAGTTATTCACATCACTAATTTTGTGGCCTTTTACATTATTACCTGTTAATGCCTTTTGGAGAGGAAGTTTTATTTGTCAACAGTCTGTTAATGATTGTTTAACCAAGTGTTTAAAAGTAAGCTAGCATGCTTAAAAAGATATTTTATTGATAAGGCCCAAAATTTTGCACTATGCCCATTAATATCTATCATTTTGTCACTTACATTTTATGAAATGCATACTTCACCGAGAAAAATAAGTGCCACCTATATGTCATTCACTTACATCTTAAAGTGATACCTAAACCCTTTAATTACATTTCTTCTTCCTAACCCTTTACTCATCGTCAAGTCATGATAAGCACCCTCCTAAAATCTGCCCCAGAAAACAAAGGCCAGATCTATTGAGGGCCAATGTAAACAGGTGTGTCTACCATGTTGTATTTAAAAAAAATCATCCTATCTACTTATGGGATTTTTACATCACTGTTTAATCCTTCTATCCACACTGATTTATGATGCTCCGGTTTCCTCTTCCATCAAGAGGGATGGGTGCCCAAAACGAATGGCTTCCCCTTGCTTTAAAGAAACATTTCCACTCACAGTCTCCTCCTTGAAACTCTCAAATGACACTCTGAGAACGATTCCTGTTCAACAGGTCGACAGCACCCTTCCCCACAGTTCATTCTGTGGCCCAGGTCCTCCAGGCTTTGGCTGTTTATTGTCCATGCCCAGTCTTTGTTGGAGTTCAAAGCAAAACTGTTTGTCTCTCAAGTTCAGCCCTCATAAATGAAGAGCACTTGTTTCGTCTCCTCTGAGCATTTCAAAACAAAACAGGACAAAAATCAAGATACCCTGATGTAATATTAACAGCAATTTTGCACTTACTGAAAAAAAAAAAAAAAAAAAAAAAAAAAAGATGCCTTGGTACATTTGGAAGGAAGAGAGCTGAGGATCAAGAAAGAGACTTCCAGCCTGGCCCATTTCCAGGGGTGAGTCTCCCTCAGCTATAGTATGGCATTGAGGAGCCAAAAAGCTCTTCATGCCCCCATGAGGAAGTTGATGGGAGCTCAGGATGCTGGCTGGGAGCTCCTCAGGGCACAGGAGGCCAAGTCACTCTGTAACAGAGGACTGCAGAGTGGAAAACTCCAGGCTGAGCTAAAACAGAAGTCACAAATGAACTTCATGAGGTCTGCAGGACTGGTGTAGTCAGCAGAAAGAGTGACTTGACTCCCAAGGAGCAATCTCCCTGCCTTGCTCATGCCAAGAGAACAGACTTGTGCCATGAGCAGCAAATGCAGCAAGGACAAAGCCAGACCTTCAACATCGAATCAGCAGAGAATATGGAGGACCGGAGGACGTTGTGTGCCTCTGGTGCCATGTTGTATCTTAGCTTTGCCAGAACCTGATGTTATCTGGGAAAAGGGAAAGAGAAGAAGAGGAGAGCAACACTCTGTAAAGCTACTTGCCTCTGAAACACTGGGTTAACCTGAATGTTACTGAATGAAACGAGAAATAATTAAATTATCTTGAACTGGAATTACAGACTCAAGAGAAAGATGTTATATTGTTACCAGCTGAAGTTGTAACTATAAAGCTTTGCAAACCCTTTGGTGAGATTTTTGACCTCAATAACCAGAAGATAATTTTTGCCAAAAGCATTGGGTTTAGGTTTTAAGCAGTTGGTTTCAGATTCCAGATATTTATATGATTTCCTTCTTCCTTTTCCAAACTTACCTCATTCAAATGACTCTTCAGAGATTATTTTGTCAAAACAGCCTCACTGAACCACTCTGTCTAAACAGCCCCTCCTCTGACCACCTTCTCTCCTCTTACCCTGTCTTATTCTTCCCTAAGCATGTACCACTATATGATGTTTCACTATGGATGTGTATTTGTTTATTGTCTTTTTCCCTACTAGAAAGAAAGTTCTCTGTGGCTGAAATTATATTATTTTGCTTCCAATTGTTCCAGTGCCACCTAGTAAGTGCTCAGTAAATAGATGCTGAATAAATTAGTGAATCCAGTATAAATCCCTCAATTTTTCTCTTGCTTTCCTCAGTTATAAGTCAGGGATAATATTAATATCAATTAGCCAGAATTGAGAAATTAAGGAGCCCATAAAGGTGCTCTAAGAATCATAGACCCAGAAGTGATTGGTAGTTCATGTTTTAATTATTCTTGTGGAAATATTTGACTCGGGGACCTCAAATGATACCAGCAAAAATCCAAAAGATGTTTATCCACCATGCCTGTGCAAAGTCCAGCTCTGCCCACTGCATTGAATCTGTTCTCCTCTTATTTTGGATTAGCAAGAAGATGGAGCCACTTTTCTGCTGCCATTGCCCTTGGAAATTCAAACTCCTGATTACTGCGTGCAGGACCTTGATTGATCTGAATTTTGCATCCTTCTTGAAGCTCATCTAATACTACTCTTGTTCTCTAGGATCTAGGTACACTAACATTTCTGTCTCTTGAAGACTTCAGGTTTGCTTCAGAGCTAAGGCCTTTAAGTCCTTCTTTCCACCTGGAAAAGCTTCCAAAAGAGCTTCACAAGGCTGGGCCCTTTCATGATTTGCAGTTCAGTTCAAACATTCATCTCCTCAAATGACTGTATCCTGAGCACCTTGGCTAGAGTGGTCCTCCCCGGTCACCAGCACATACACACCAATCAACCAATCTGCCAAAGTCCCTCTCTATTCTAGAAGTCGGTGTTATTTTTGACACAGGAATCAAAGCTTAAAATTTTATTATTTTCATAGGACTTAAAACTTTTTTGTCATTTCAGTTTCTGGAGGTTCTTTATCAAGGGAAATTCTCATCAAAGTTTTATTTACTGCACTGAGTTTAAGTTCTTGCTTTTAAAAATATTATTGCCACTCAGTACTGGGTTTGTGTATTCTACTTAATTAAGCTTTTAATTGTATTATGCCCTAAAATGTTTTAATGACAAATTTATAAATCTACAAAATAAACAGAGATTTCTTTTGTTCTTCCCAGATCTAACTCAGTCCTTTATGTCTCTCAAAAAGATATAGAAAAAGGTAGCATCTTAAAATATCCTAGATATAAAAATTAATATAAGGTCTTAAAATAACCTGTGAAATAAATTCATAAATCCTGGCTTTTGTCTTCAACTGGTCATGAAAGTGTGCTAGGAACTGGACGTCAGTTCCTTTTTTTTTCTTTTTTTGAGACAGTCTCACTGTGTCACCAGGCTGGAGTGCAGTGGCACAATCTCGGCTCACTTCAACCTCCGCCTCCCAGGTTAAGGGATTCTCCTGCCTCAGCTCCCGAGGAGCTGGGATTACAGGCGAAGGCCACCACACCAAGCTAATTTTTGTATTTTTAGTAGAGATGGGGTTTCACCACATTGGCCAAGCTGGTCTTGAATGCCTGACCTCAGGTGATCCACCTGCCTTGGCCTCCCAGAGTGCTGGGATTACAGGCGTGAGCTACCGCGCCTAGCATCAGTTCTTATATTTCACACACAAATAACGTGATAGAGCAGAAAGACTACTGACCTAATCATTCACTCAGTAAATATTTATTGAATACATAATTTATGCCAATCACTGGGTGAGACACAGGATGAGCAGAACAGTCGTTGGTTTTCTCTTACTGCTTACTACCTTGAAAGAGACATGGGTAAAACCAATATATGTGCAGAAAATAGTTACTTCCCTATAATAAGAATACAAATGAAAAAGGACAAGGTACCATGAGAAAAAGTAATATATCTAGACATAATTTAGATTAGAAGATAATATTTAAAGTAAGACCCAAAATGATTAGATTGACATTGACTAACAGTAGGGATCACAGCCTGCAAGGCACAGAGGACTGACTGAACAAAATCCCTGGGACAGAAGAACTTGATCATGTTTCCATTTTTAAAATTCTACTTCTAGCTCCTTCAACATTTACTCATTAGATTTTGGAAAATCACATTGTCTTTCAAATCAAGCTTTGTGTTCCATAAAATAGGGAAAATAACATGAAAATACATTTGGCAGAAGAAAATGAAACACAGTATGCTAAAATGTTGTCAAAAAAATTACAAGACTATGTGAACAGGATTGAAGCTTCAGGTAATGCTTCTGCAGTTTCTATGACACTAACCTTCCCATATATGGTAATTTTAAACTCAGGAAAGAATGAAAATAAGTTTGAAGATACTAGAGAGTGATCAATAGCAGACAATAGAATAATTGCTAGGGGTTGAGGGTCAGGGATTGCTTAAAGTTTCAGTCAAGAAGATGAATAAGTTCTATAACTTTGCTGTACAATAGTGTACCTATAGTCAAGAATACTGTATTATACACATAAAGATCTGTCAAGAGGATAGATCTCAAGTTGTGCTTTTTTACAATTAAAAAAATAATAAAGTGGACATCCTCAATTTGACAAAGAGCATTTTTAATAAAAAACCTAGAGCTTACATTATGCTTAATGGTGAAATGTTGAATATTAAATATATTCCTCCTAAAACTGGAAACTAGGCAAATATTTCCTCTATTCACACTTATGTTCAGTATTGTAAAGATAGCGCTAATCAGTGCAACAGGGCAAATAAAAGAAAAAGACATCTAGATTTTAAGGAGATAAGTTTTCTTTCTTTAAATTTGTAGAAAACATGGTTGTTTCTGTAGAAAATCCTAAGGAATCAGCATAACTATAATAACTTTAGCAAGTTCACAGATACAAAGTCTGATTTTAACATTGCTATAAACTATGGTCATCAAGACAGTAGCATAAGGAGAGAAAAATACACAATGAAACAGAACAAAAAATTTAGGAATATGCCCATACTTACATGATCAATTGACATTTGGCAAAGGCACCAAGGTAATTCAATGGGGAAAGGATAAAATTTTCCACAAATGGTGTTGAAAGAATTGCATTTCTACTAAAAAAAAGGCGGGGCGGGGGTGGGGGGTGGTGTGGAGAGAGAGACTTTAATCTCTATCTAATTTGAGATCAATGAGATATCTAAATATAAAAGCTAAAATACACCAGAGAGCATTTTCCCAATCTTGCAGGTAAGCAAATATCAAACACTATATATATATATATATATATATGTGTGTGTGTATATATATATATGTGTGTGTGTGTATATATATATATATATATATGTATTTTTTTTTTTTTTTTTTTTTTGCGAGACAGAGTCTGGGTCTGTTGCCCAGGCTGGAGTGCAGTGGCGTGATGTCAGCTCACTGCAACCTCTGCCTCCCAGGTTCAAGGGATTCTCCTGCCTCAGCCTCCCGAGTAACTGGGATTACAGATGCCTGCCATCACGCCCAGCTAATTTTTGTATTTTTAGTAGAGATGAGGTTAATGTATTGGATATAAGTCTATATAAACTTAAGTTGTTATTCTCCAAACATAAATAATTAGGGTGTTTTTTAATGCTTAATGTATAGAAACTTGTATAACCAGATGTTGACTGGGACTTTTCGTGTTTTGAAAAATCATAGTTTAATACAAAAGCTAAGAAACATGGCTCTATGTACTGTGCATTCTAGAACCAGAGAGCTAATTAGGGCTACTGACTTCTGAGGATGAAGCCTTCCCCTTTTGCCCAAGTTAGTATAACATGAACATGGAAGACTGGAAAAGGAGTAAGCTTCATGGAGGCCAAGTGAGAGAGGCTCTGGAAGAGTCACTCATGAAGAACAGAGGCCCTGCTTGGAAAGATACCTGCATGCCCTTCCCCGGTTGGAAAGCATAGCTCATTCTGTGAAGCTCTACAGGTGAGCATGGAAGAGACAGTTCTTGAAAGAGTGCTCTGAGAGATTAGGAGTGCAGCAAATTATTGTTCTCAAACATTCTAACCCCCCAGTGGAGAATAGGGGCTATTTCTTCACATATGTCCCCCGAAGTGGGGAGGCACAGTTGAATATAAACAACCAACCTACTTCTTGCCTAGGCTGTTGGCTAACACATTCCAGCTGAGCTTCAAAGGACTGTAGCACAGCCTAAGATAAGGATAGTACAAACTGACACCATCTCAGCATGTTGTGGTCCTCAGAGGACACAGCAAAGTGCCACATTGATCCCAGTGTAACTACTTAAAAAGACACTTGAAAGAGAAGGAGCTGTGGGGCTTTCCAGGACTGGTTTGAGCTCAACAAGAAAACCACAAACACCATCTATGTGTAGAGTCTGTACAGATCTCCTCAATGTCAGAGGCCACCAGTAACAAAATAAAAAAACAATTCCCCACTGTCAGTACAAAGACACATACAAATGCCACCCATCTCTCATCTTTCTGTCACCAATATTGAAATAGCTAGTGTCTCTTTTAAGAGGGAGGATGAGCAGTGAAACCATATTTTCTCTTAACCTTCAAGTAGGCCACACTAGACAAAGAGGAGTGGTGCTTTGAATTGGACTTGAGATTTTAAAAATGTTTTTAAATAAAGTGAACTGAGTATTAATCACTAGATGAAAGTGTCCCATAACCAAAATGACTGAGAAAAGTTTGAATTGTACCAGGCGTCTCTAGTTGCCTGTTATCCAGAAGAATGCAGGAAAGTGATTAAACAATTTCATATTTACACATCAGTGAGTTGACTTCTCAATAAACCTGTTATACATGTCATTGTAATTTCATAGTAAAATAGGTGTGGGCCTCAAAATCAAATTATAATAAGCTAAATTTGACATTATTTAATTTCGGAGTTAAGAGCTATAGGCTCATTAGATTCTTTTGATAAGTGATAGCCTTCTCAAATTATCATTGGGATAGCAATGTGAATTTTACAAATAGTTTTTTTTCATTAGACATTTTGATACGGCAGCCTCAAGGAGTTAGCTGAAAAATTTAGAATTGATGACCTCTATTCATGTGTGTGCCTCTGAATAAAATTCTATGAAAGGGACTTTAAAAATATATTTCACTTGCAATAATTAACTTGAATTCTCCGTAAGAAATAATTTAGTTCCATAAGGGTTGGCTTTTTTTGGTCACTTTCAAATGGAATCTATTATTTAAACTAAATTCAATCAGACTTATCATAAATATTGAGACTGAGTTTTGAGCTCACAAGCCTAAATAGGCTTCTGAGCCTATAATTTTTAAAGAGTATAAATGTACTTTATATTTCAATATATAAACGTGTGTATAGAACTAAAATTATAATCATCAAAAGGAAAATTGAAATTCTTCATCTATGATATAATGAATTATAAAATTAAACATAAAGTTAGAAAAGCTCCCAAATCTTAAGAAGTGCTGTAGACACACTTCAGAAAGTGAGACTGACCAGATATTGAGAGAAGAGTAAGAGGACTTCCTAGTTGACAGTAAGTTGATTTGCCTAGCCTTAGGGTCAAGTGTGAAATGATCAGCAGCTGCAAATTGGCAATGTGCCTATGCTTTGTATACACAGATATAATTAGGAGACCAAGGTTGTGTCTGTTTCTATATGTTTGGCAAAATATGCTTATGAAGTCATATTAACAAAATTTTCCAGTTGAGATTGCCGCCAAGAGTTTGTTTCTTTAATGTGCTGAGACCTAAATGCATCCTCTTTTGGAAGGTATTCTCATCAATGTTTGTGGGGAAAGTCTGAACAAAAACTCTATTTCACTAAATGGTTATATAATTGCACTTCTGTAGTATGTGTGAACACAATTTATTTCTAGGAGATGCCAAAACTGAATGAAAACTAAAAAAGAAAAAAAAATCAAGTCAGTCATCTGGATGATTAGTGTCATGAGGACATAAACCAAGGCCTGCTGTGGTGAAAGATTTAAGTCCAATCCAGCTCCAGAGTAAACAACTGTGTAATTATTATTTATTTTTGAAGAATGTATATTTTCATAAACAGACTCAGATTACAAATGACTTCTCTCATGCAGTTACTGTTTTGTCTGTTTGTCTCCCCACTCTCTCTCGCTCATCTGTTATGGTACATTATAAGCTTCCATGCCACAGTGGATCCTGCAACTGCAGTCCCAGTCCTACTCCCTCTCTCTATTTAGCACTCAGTGGGGAAAAGTACACATCATTGTGGACTGAGCCAGGAGATAACTGGGTTTGGTTCAACTATAAGTTTTGAAATAGTAATGAGGGGAAGAAAGAGCTCCCATTATCTGGAGGGGTGGCCTATCTAAAATCACTGTTTCTACTTGGTCTGTCAGCTATGGCTTTATTTTCTGCATAAAAAAACTCTGAAATAAAGAAAAAAGAGCCCACTGTTTATTCCAAATGAAAACTTTTCCAAGAGCATGCCTCAATCAAAAAATTTAAAGCCTGTACTCTTATTAGGAAAGTACACTTAATTTGTCTCCTTGATATGGACAAAAGGCAGGGAAATACTGGGTGAAAGAGGTTCCCTGGCAAAGGCCCCACCCTCAAGCCTGGAAACCCACAACCCAAAATAGGAACAGGCATTCTTGTTTTCATCCCTAAATGTTACCTTTTCTAAGACCACTCTGGCCTGCTATGACCCTATACTGTGTCTGTATAAACCCCAAGCTCCATGAGCAGAGGTACAGAGAAGCAGAAGAGCAGTAGAGTGGCAGAGTGGCAGAGCAGAGTGGCAGAGCAGTGTGGCAGAGAAGGAGAGAAGAGAAGGAGTGTCTAAACATCAAGAGAAGTTTGACTGGGGTTGGTTGGAGAGATCAGTTACAGGATGACCAAACTCCAGTGGAAGATCATCTTCCCACTCCATCCCCTTTCTAGCTCCCCATCCATCCCACTGAAAGCCATGTCCACCACTCAGTAAAATCCCCACATTCACCATTCTTCAAGTCCAACTGACTTGATTCTTCCTGGATGCTGATCAAGGACCCAGATACCAAGAGGGCAGAGTGTAAAAGGCTGTCACCCTGACTCTCCACTGAGCTAGTTTAACACTTAGCCATCTGTGGACAGCAACTGCTAAAAGAGCATTATTTGTTATACACCCCTAGATGCGACATGGGGCTAGAGCCCAAAGTGCCCACCCTGGCTCCTGCACCTGCCTATCTGCACGCTCCCTGTCCCATAAAAGGTTTGAACACATGGCAGCCAAGCAAGTGAGACGCACTTCTGTTGCAAGTCCTACGAGGGGGTCAGGGAACTCTCCCGTTTCGCCTTTGACTAAAAAATAGTTCTTCTTTCTCAGATAAGGTTGTCAAAGAAGTAGTCTCAGGAGGAACAAGCCCAGATCTGTAAAAGGAAGGAGGATGCATCAGCCTAGTCATTCAGGTCAGCCAAGTTGACGCTGTTAGTCAACAGATTGACAGGTGTCCCATCAAAGAAACATCACATGAAATCCAGTCTAAGCTCTACACACCAGCAAAGCCAGTCTACAACCTATAATTGTGGTTACTATTCATATCCTTATGTAATTTAATATTTAGTCTTCAAATTACTGATAACTTATAACACTTTTTTGTGTTGATTTATGATTTGTCTGATCGATGACATTGTCTTTTTTGTTTGGTTTGGTTTTTTCTTTTTTTTCTTTTTTTCTTTGAGACAGAATCTGTCACACAGACTGGAGTAGAGTGGCACAATCTTGGCTCACTGCAACCTCCACCTCCCAGGTTCAAGCAATTCTCCTGCCTCAGCCTCCTGAGTAGCTGGGACTACAGGCACATGCCAACACACCCGACTAATTTTTGTATTTTTAGTAGAGATGGGGGTTTTGCCATGTTGGCCAGGCTGGTCTCGAACTCCTGACCACAAGTGATCCACCTGCTTTGGCATTCCAAAGTTCTGAGATTACAGGCATCAGCCACTGCACTTGGCCAACACTGTTAGTTTTTGTTTTTTGTTTGTATTTTACACTGAGTTTCCAAGTTTGAAACAAGATGAAGTCAACAGTCAACCGTGAGGTGGTGAATTATGTATTTCAATGGCTCAGTCATTAATTATGGTGTAGTATTTGGCTAAAGGCAGGAGATAAATAAGTATACAGCATTGTCACTTTTTCTTCCTTCTTTACAACTTTGTTGTAATAATTAGCATATGTGGCTCATTTTTAAGTTCTGCAGGGTGGCATCACTCTGATGAATTGGATTTCCGAGACACAGTATTAGTTGCCATGTGGTATGAGGAGTAAAGAATAGCTCCACTGAGGAATATCGATAGCAACTTAGATTTCTACCAAAAGCAAAACATACAGATTGTATTAACAATCTATCAATT
This sequence comes from Rhinopithecus roxellana, assembly GCF_007565055.1. Taxonomy (NCBI): domain Eukaryota; kingdom Metazoa; phylum Chordata; class Mammalia; order Primates; family Cercopithecidae; genus Rhinopithecus; species Rhinopithecus roxellana. Next base: position 80,633,462 of record NC_044557.1, read on the forward strand.
AGGAAAAAGCCACTAACTAGTTGGAAAGTTGTATTCTTTCCAGAATTAATTAAATCAGAAAGTTAGCTAAGTCATGCGGTATAAGAATAGCAGTTATGTAAGGAAGACTCTACCAGACACACACACTTCAAAGTTTATACATTTTTACTAGTAAGGCCTCCACAAAGAAGATGGCACCTTTCCCTTTCCCAAACTACAGTGGAAGAAAGGAGGGCGATTAGAGGGAAACCAATGTCTGCTAGTTTATTAATCAGGCTTTATTATACTTCCTTTGTTTTGAGTAAACTTGCTAATCCCTATCATAATGGATGTTACCAAACCCAGTGAGTCATTATAACAAAGTGACCTCAGTTTAGGAATCAGGAGACGTGGTTTAAAGGACAAACCACATTCTGCAAGTAATTTTTTTAGGCGGTTTCCTCAAGAAAAGCAACATTGATTTTTTTTTTTTTTTTCCTGTAAGAAGATGGAAAAAGAGAATCCATTTTAATGAACATCTATTTCAACTTAAAAAGTCCTGCGCTGAGGTCAGATTTAAAATACAAATGGAAAGACTGTCAAAATATCCAGAACAAACCTATTTTATTAGTAGACCAGCAGCTAAAACTGAAACACTTATCACACTCCTGCTAACATCTTATTTTAAAAATTGAGTGTTTTCTTTTTCCCATGGAATAATGTGTAGTAATTAAAGCCAGCAAGTCTCTGATTAGTATGAAAATGTTACTCTATTATTAAATTAAGAGTAATAATGCCTTCTGTGCACGTACCTGGCTAAAACCTGAGGATCTTTAAGAGGTTTTCGTGTGTAGGATGAAGACCTCATCAGCATGAGCACTAGGAAAGGGATGTGAAGAACAGTGGACCTTTCAAAATGCCAAGAACAGTTTGCTTATTTGTAAAATTGGCAGGGCACAGTCACCCAGAAAGAAATTTGGCCAGGGTGTACAGATCTGTCAATAACTGCCATGAGACTCAGGATCTGACTGGCAAGGAAGTTATTCAACCCTATTTGTATTAGTCTATCTTTGCATCACTCTAAAGAAATACCTGAGACTAGGTAATGTGTGAAGAAGAGAGGTTTAATTGACTCACGGTTCCACAGGCTGTACAGGAAGCGTGATGGCTTGTGGGGAGGCCTCAGGAAACTTTCAATCATGGCGGAAAGCAAAGGGAAGTAGGCACATCTTACATTGCCAGGGCAGAAGGAAGAGAGAGAGGGGAGAGGTGCTAGACACTTGTAAACAACCAGACCTTGTGATAACTCACTCTTACCAGGGCAACACCAAGAGGGATGGTGTTAAACCATGAGAAACTGCCCCCCATGATCCAATCACCTCCCACCAGGCCCTACCTCCAACACTGGGGACTGCAATTCAACATGAGATTTGGGCGGGGACACAGATCCAAACCATTTCACTATTCTTTAATCATTTTATTCAATAATTAAACTAAATACAGCTGGCCAATTGCTGGCCTAAATTTCCTCACCATTCTCTTAGCCTCTCCCACCCCCACCTATATAGTACTTGATCCTGCTGACCTGAACCTATATAGGAACAAATATACACAGTGATTGTGAACATCCACTGAAAGTCTGTTGAATATGATGGTCCGTTTCTTCATACCTTTTGTCCATGGACGCCTAACCTTTTTTTAAAATACCCATAAGCAAGTAATTAAGAGCAAGCCACAAGGTTAGAAAGACACAGTATACATTTTCCCTTGGAGTCAATTAAGCCATTTACTCCTGTTGCACTTTCACAGCATCATATACTTCCTTTAGCTCTTATATCATTACAATATTATACATGTTTGTATAATCTTTTGATACAGTGTATAATCTTTTGATACAGCTATCCCTCAGTGATGCACAGCACAGTGTATCTTCCCCCATCTGTCTTGTGTTGTACTCTGCCTTCAATTTAAGAAAAACATAAAACAGGAACTGTAATTGAATTAACAGTGTATAATAGGTACATAATATGCTTTGTTGAATAAATGAATAATCGATTATCAAGTGGGTTACTTTTAACTCAGAAAGACTCATCTACCAAATTTTAAGGCATATAAAATTTGGGGTATGTTCACTTTACCGAAAACACTATAAAATTTCACTAGGCCAGGATACATTTGAAGTCTTTGCACACCCTTAGGGCTTTCATTTTTCTTTGAATTGTCTTTGACCTATAAGTTTGCTAAGCAAATTAATTGTGTGAGCAAGTTTCAAAGAAATGTAAGCAATATTACAGAGGATGTTCAAATTACTAAAGTTAAAATCTTTTCAAAATACTTGGAAGGCATCAAATTGTATTTAAATACAGAACTATGTTATTCATTGCACTTTAATCTAATTCATAAATCTTTAGGTTTCTTCCAGATAATCCTTCCCCAGCAGTTGCCTCTAGTTATTTTGCGGAGTCAAGAACAATAAAGTTGGATTTCGAGACACACCTTTCAGTGAATTCAGATGGCCCCTTCTCCAGTTGGTCTGAATTAGGGGAGTTTTAATGCATATTTATTTAGGTATGTTAAAATTATTCTCCAAGGAGGATGGAAAAGACTGATATATACACTCTGGGTCAAATGGATTCAAGTCCTATTATTTTAGGCCTCTGACAAAGATTACAAATGAAGCTGAACCTGGACTGGTCCAGTCAATAAATCATATTATAGATTACAGCTGTATTAGTCAAAGCATGGCCCAATGTGTGCAAGTTTTATAGAAATTCATGGGTGCTACTCCAGATCTACTGATTCAGAAACTGTAATAGGATTAAGAATCTGTGTTTGAAGAGGCTTTTAAGTGCTGGAATTTGGAAACTGCTGGGTTAGAGCACTGGTCTCCAGCTGCTCTGTCCTTGCCTAAGGGATATGTACAAACAAAAAAATAAATATAATTGTGTAAGCAAAAATATTAGAATTTCTCTTATACGTATACATACATGATCAGTTTCCATTTTCTATTTTTATAAAAGCTTTATAGTATTTTATATAGAAGTACACATATAACATAAAAATAAACAAATATACATTATAGATGCTAAAATGTTTACTTATGGAGTAGACAATCAAAAAAAGTTTGTAAATACTGAGTCCAGAACATAGTAAACATCCATTTAATCTTTTGGAATGCAAATCCATTGTGTCTGGTTATAAATTATTTAAAATGGATGCTCTGTTCAGCAAAAGAAAACACAAGAAACACACCAAGAGTTTAGCACGGGTTATGATCTTTCAGCATTCTCCTTAAAAATAAAATGAAACTATTCTACAAGTACACTTCAAGCATGTTTTTCTGAGGAGGATGTTAGCAAGGTTTAAAAGGGCATGCAACTGAGGGAACTACCTATTATGGACCCCAATGAAGTCAGATGATTAAGAGCAAATAAAGAATTAAGTGCCTTGAGGCAAAAAAATTAGGAAACAATGGAAGTAAACAGGGGTTTACATTCTCCTGTCTAATGGCTAGGAACAATTAGTTTGGGGAGCTGTAAGAGCACTGCAAAATTTAAAGAAGATGGAGCAAGCCTGTAAGTCCAGACTTAGCAGCTTAACATGCAATTCCCAGTAACAAAGACTCCCATTCCCCATAACTGGTGAAATTGACTTCAGCTGTCTGGGTGAAGTAGTTCCTGATTTGAAGCGTAGGAGAAAATCTCTTAAGAGCCTACAGAGTACGATCTTCCCTTTGTTATTCCACCCCCCCCACCCCCCACCCCCGTCTGTCTTGTGTTGCACTCTGCCTTCGATTTAAGAAACAAATAAATAAAAAGAGGACTGTAATTGAATTAAGAACAGCGAGTCCAAAACTGCATAGTTCTTCACGTGAGACCAAAAGAAGACTTGGTTTTGATCTTAGAGTAACCATATGCCTCACTTTTAACAAATTCGCTTGACTTAACACAAAAGTGCCCTTACCCAATCAAACAACAACAACAAATATTGTGTAACAAAGTTAAGGGGGAGGAAGTGGGTAAAAACAGCAAATGTTTCCCTTTTTCAATGTGTGGGAATAGAAATATTCTCTTCTTTGGGTCTAAATATAAGTTTGCTTGCATTGATTTGTAGTAGAGAAATCAGAAATCAGGGAGGAAGTCAGGATGCGAAAAATCAAAGCAGAAAGACTAAGAGACAACTAAAATTTGGACAGGTATATATCTATTTACATTATTTTCTAATGCTGAGAAAAAAATTCTGCCAATATCATTTAAATGTTGTAAAATGCATGAACATCTATTAAATGGATTTTTGACTCATTTTTGTCAGTTTTTGAGATGCTTGTTGCTATTTAACATAAGCCTTGACTTCTTTATATTGTAAGATTCTTGGGTAATTATTTCCTACAGAGACCCTAGTTCTGATGAATGCTTATCCAAATGCAGTGTTACAATTCTTATTTTATTTTTTACTCTTCAAGAGTATATGTAAAATAGTAAAAAAGAAAAAAAAAAAATCCTTCTTGAGTAGGAAGGTGTCCCTGACTTTATATTGTTTATTTGACCACCTTATTGCTTATCTTGATCTTAAAAGTTGATCTTAAAAAGTTCTAAACAATAAGTCACTATCAAAAGAAAAAAAAATTTTTAATGGGCCTTCCTATCTTTCGTTCTCTGCCTGTGTCTCTGCCTCTGTCTCTCTCTCTCTGTTGGCCAAGGTAATAAACACAAGGCTTAAAAAGTAAGAGAACTTTTTTGTATATCTCCATGAATGATCAAGAGAAAGAGAGAGAGAGAGAGAGAGAGAGAGAGAGAGAGAGAGAGAGAGAGAGAGAGAGAGAGAGAGAGATGAAATGTGCCCAGAGCTTTAAAGAAACAGAAATGGACAATACAAAAAGGACTTCCACCCTTTCTGTTTGTACTCTAAAAGTTTTTACAGTAACCATGCTGCAAGTCAGGGGATCACAGGATCCTTTATTAGCAACTGCCGAAAACTTGTCTTGAAGGTACAACTGATGTCTGGTTGTTGTGCATGGTTTCTAAACCACTGTTTTATGAGTGTGAAATCAGATGAAATATGTTTATGAGGTTTTGACCCAGATATTCCCTTCTAAGTTTTGCCAAGATATTATATGCTTGGATCTTTTACCATATTTACTTAAATAAATACATTGAGCTTAAGTGCAAACTTGACACTAAAACATGCTATATTTGTACTCTGTCAAAGGCTCACACATGGAGCTTAGCTATGTGTGCGCACGTGTATATGTGTGTGTGTGTGTTCATCTCTGTTTATAGGTTCATGTACTAGTTTTCTGAGACCAAGCTTATGCACGTTGAAGCGGAATGGAGTGCTTGCCATTATCCAGTCAATTTCATCTGCTATTGCAAATTTCATTACTGAAATTTACTCATAAGCACTAACAATCCAAGCTACTGTCAGTGATTATCCACCTTAAAATAATTTTTGAATTCTAAATCTCTTTGACAAAAGCTATCATTAAGTTTCACAAACTCAAGGCTTTTTAATGAAGTGGCTTCTAATGTACAAAAGCTTTTAACGGTTGCTTTAAAAAGTCCAGTTGGAGCTTCAGCCATGGTTTCTTCATTTTTTTTTTTGCCATAATAATCTGTTCCATATTATCTTTCAGGTTCATCTCATGGGATGTGTGCAGTCTATTCTTTTAGTGGAAATATATTTTAAAACCTCAGGCATTTTTATAAGAGGGTAGATGGTAATTTGGCAGATGATGGTCAAATGTTTAATGAGCAATTATGTTCATATATGATAGTGCAATGCTTAGAATTGCTGTAAACTCAACATTAATTGGCCAAGCCATAAAACTCCTAAATCTTAAGTATTATTAATCTATTTATAATGATATAATGTTTGGGCAAGTTATTCAGCACATATCTTGAACTGAACAGAACAAAATTTCCACAAGTCAAATATAGGGAAAAGATCGCCAATTCTTAAGTCGATGACTACAAAAATACAAACTCATTATATAAAGAACATAAAGCTGAGCAAAGACTAATAGATTAGCACACTGCTCATGAAGACCGTTATCAGCACTGAAGGGGCTTTGGGTAAACTACTTCCTCTCTTCCCTGTCTTTCTGGAACAGATTAATTAGTTACTTGCTTCCTTTCCACTTCACGAGGCGCTGTGTAAATTTGGCCTAATGGTGTCATGTCTGATGAATATGAATGTAGCTGAAAAAGTTAACAGGGAAGCAAATATCTGCCCTTACTTCTATTTCAAGGCCTACTTTTATCTGACTATAGCTCCCACAGCCCCACCAGGAGTTTTACCTTCTCTAGACCTCTTAGGGAAATTTAAAAGATATTTTTAGATAGGTTAGTTTTGGAAAAAATTAAATTAGAGGTTCATTTTGGGAAAAAAAATACACACACGGCAGAATCATTAATAATAAATAAATAGGAAATGAACCTCATCAACAAGCAATACAGAATTTAATATTTCTGTAGGCATATATCATTTCAGAACTTTCTGTCATTTAATATCATTCAAAAATAATTTTTCTGTTGCATAAATGTGTCAAAATTTATTGAACTCATCCCTTATTTTAACATTTGGCTTATTCAAAGTTCTTGCCATTAAAATCAATATGCAAAATATCTTATAAGCCCAGGTGCAGTTGCTCATGTCTCTAATCCCAGCACTTTGGGAGGCCGAGGTGGGCAGATTACTTGAGTCCAGGAGTTCCAGATGACCCTGGCCAACATGGCAAAACCCCATCTCTACTAAAAATACAAAAAGTAGCTAGGAGTGGTGGGCACGTGTATTCCCAGCTACTCTGGAGGCTGAGGCAGGAGAATCACTTGAACCCAGGAGGCAGAGGCAGCCTGGGCATCAGAGCAAGACTGTCTCAAAAAAAAAAAAAAAAAATCTCATGACGTAACTTTTGTGAACATTCTTATCTACTAACTAAGATCAATTCAACAAAATAGAAGTGCTTTTGAACATTTTATTTTTCTTACCAAAAGTTTGTAACAATTCGCCCTCCCAGCAGCTATGTCTGAGGGTGCCCCTCTCCTTGTCCCCTTATTAACACTGGTGAATAAGCATTAAACATCAAACAAGAACGACAACAAAACAGTGTCTTCAGCCATTGCTTTCACTCAGAAGAAAATTATGTGGGACATTTTTCATGTTGGTCTGGTTCTGGCTAACAAAGAAGGAAATATTGCAAGCAGTCATTCCCATAAACTGGGAGCATATGGGAGGAGAATTGAGAGCAGGGAAAGTACAGTGCTGTATTGAGTGAAATAGGAAGACTTTACATGAAGTTAACATGAAGACTTCAGACACTGCCAATGACAATAGCCTCAGCCCTGAGGTGATTACTTTTTTCAACAACTCCTTACTAACAGTCATAAGAAAAATCGTAGTTTTCCACCATCCTCTGCCTCTTCCCCAAGCCCCCGCCACCAAATATCAAATAATGATAGGCTGGGTGTGGTGGTTCATACCTGTAATCCCAGCACTTTGGGATGCTGAGGCAGGTGGATCACTTGAGGTTAGGAGTTCAAGACCAGCCTGGTCACCATGATGAAACCCTGTGTCTACTGAAAATACAAAAAAAATAGTTGGGTGTTGTGGCACTTGCCTGTAATCCTAGCTACTCAGGAGACTGAGGCAGGAGAATCACTTGAACCTGGGAGGTGGAGGTTACAGTGAGCTGAGATTACACCATTGCACTACAGCCTGGGTAAGAGAGCAAGACTCTGCCTCAAAAAAATGATAATAATAATAATAAAATAAATCAATAAATAAAAGTTAAAAAATAAAATTTAATCTAAATGCCTTCAGAAGTAGCTAACAATTTGAGAGTTTCTTGTATAAGATGTACTTTTGCATTTGAAAATACTTAGAAAAATGATCAAGAAAGTAGACTCTTCTTCCTTAGATATCTGTTGATATGTATGATGAAGTTTAAGGGAATCAAAATAATTCCTTCTGGCATTTTTGTGTGTTTGTTTTGTACTTTTTTTGTTGCTGTCGTTTTTGTAGTTTGTACCCTTTAAACTGAATCCACATCTAACAATTTTAGGTTGTTACGTAAGAGGCAAAGCATAAAAGCATTTTGCCAAAGTCACCCAAACTATACATCTTTTGGGAGATCTACCACCAAGCAGGCAAGAGAGAGCCAACTGAAGAGCAATATTTTTAAGGAGAAGAGAGATTAAAAGCAGATCAAACATTTTGGGTTGAGGTTAGTATTTCCACTTGCGTTATAAACATCTATGGTACAGACTTGAAGGTGGAGCCGGGTTTTAAAATTGGAACCCTAGCAGGAAATCATTATAGTTCTGTGATTAATTTATGCAAAAGTGGAATCATATGAAATCATGGCCAGAGCTGGAAATGAGTCCCCACGTAAGCCTTCAGAGTTTCTAATGTCACTTTGCAGGTTATCAGACACCCTTGTCTGGTGATTGAGTTTGTAGACTGAAGTCAGGCATCACCTTTACAGAGACCCTGTGCAGGAATTTGTTCTTTTCTTCAGCTGGTATGTGGTTTCCTGTCTTTTATTTAATGTTTCCAAGGTAATGTTTCCAAACGCATGAGACACAATTTCCTGAGCCTGAATGTGAACAAAATAGAAACTGTATTAACTAGTCCTAGAGGCTCTAGTTTTGGGCCTTAAACACTTATAATCTTGATCTTGTCTGTTTCATTGCATTAAATTAGTTTCTGTGATTAGCAACCTGAGAACATTGTTGCATTTTGGCTGTCCTTTGAATCCCAATGTAAATCTATCATTAGAGCTGAGAGATTTCAGGCTTTTGATGCAGGGAGGAGAACACACAAAAGCTTCTAACAACTACTGGAAAAGTGAAACAATGACTTCCAGCCACGGTTCTTTTGCATTTGTGCCACAATGAAGTGTTTCACACTGATCTTTCAGTTCTTAGGCTCTGAGGAGTATTTGCAGTCAGTACAAAGAACATCTTGCTACTCAACTCTTAGATATCAGAGTTTTATACTATATACACATACTCTGAGGACTGTCTTTCATGTTTATGCAGCATAAAAATATCGGAAGGAGTTCTCCAGAAATTTTTCTGTTGCAAACTTTTAATATTTTATGTTCACTCGATGTGTTTTTCCATTTCCCATCCTAAGAATTTTCTTTCAACCTGTTGAAAGGGTTTTAGTATCTGGTCTCTTGAAAAATATGTTAATAGAGTTTTACTGAAAAGAAACACTGTAATTAGAATGCCATATAAACTTTGATAGCTAAACCACTCAATACCCACTTGAAACAAGATGATATTTTTATTATAAAAGCATTTTTATGGATACTTAAATCAAGGTAAAGGGGTCATATTAGCACATGCTACCGCACATCCACTATTTATCCAGACAGTCTGGAATCCAACAGCCTGGTCTGGTGTCTGAGACATGCGAGAAGTCTGGAATGGTGGCAATGACGGCCATGTTCAAATCCCTTCTTCCTCTTTCTTCATTTTCATTATTCTCTTTTCTCTGTCTCCTGCCAGATTTTTCAATATTCCACTCGGATCAGGGAACTAAATAGCAATGAAACTACCAGAGGAACTCAAGTCATTGCGACCCTTCTCCATTGCTAATTTGGAAAGCTTTCTGCAACTCCTGAGCACTGCTTCACTGCTGCCAAACGCATTTATAGACTCGTTTGTACCTGCAGAAGAATCACGTATTTCTTAACACTTTGACTAATTCTGTTTTTCAACAATTCAATTAGAAAAGTAAAACTAATAAATACTATTATTGTGCTGAAGAGATATGATGAACAAGCGATAACTCCTCAGCCTGACTTTCCCCAGCAAACATACGTATTATTTGAAGGATGGTCCTTCACATTTGTGATGGGAACATCAATAGGATTAGGATTTGCAGCCAAATGTCACTGCCCTGACTTCTAAGAGAAATGTTGTTGCCTGTTTATTAAAGTGTTGAGAAAAAAAGACAAAACAGAACTGGAGAAGCTAAAAAGACCTGAAAAATCTGCATTAGAAGAAGCAGAGAATACTTTGAAGAGAAACAAATAGATGTAGAAATGTGTGTGTGTGTGTGTGTGTGTGTGAGAGAGAGAGAGACAGAGAAAGAGAGAGAAGGATGGGAGAAATTGAAAGAGAGAGAGATCAACAAAAGGTGGGTTTTGACCACTGGTTCACACCTGTAATCCCAGAACCTGTGGAGGCCGAGGCCGACAGATCATATAGGGTCAGGAGTTCGAGACCAGCCTGGCCAACATGGTGAAACCCCGTCTCAACTGAAAAATACAAAAATTAGCTGAGCGTGGTGGCAGATGCCTGTAATCCCAGCTACTTGGAAGGCTGAGGCAGGAGAATTGCTTGAACCCGGGAGGCGGAGGTTGCAGTAAGCTGAGATCACGCCATTGCACTCCAGTCTGGGTGACAAGAGAGAAACTCTGTCTCCAGGAAAAAAAAAAAAAAAAAAAAAAGTTAAGTTTAAGGGAAAGCATTCTGGGAAACTTCGGAACACAAGAATGACAACGGATACACTGAGGGAGATGGGTGAAGAAGAAGAATTTTAAAGATCTGTTGCTCTGCGTCATGCAATATCATCCTGTGCCTGGCAAGCGTAAGGAGCTGCAGTAAAGATGTCAGTTGTCTCCAATTTCATATTTGAGGTTGGATTTTATTTCCCCCGAATGCAAGTCTGTGTAGAGGATTGTTTATGGTGTGGCACAATTTTACAGGATATGCCTTTGTTTCTGCATTGCCTTTGAATTGTTTGCTAATTCTTTTGAATGGATCTGTTTTGTTTTTGGGGGGGTTGGGTTTCTAACTAAGTTTTAAAACAATGAAGCATTGCACTTCTTTTCTAGCTTTCAACACAGTCTTGGGCACATTTTTGTTATTAATAATGTCCTACCCACCATTTCTTCCCTGATGTGTGTGTGTGAGAGAGAGACTGTATCTTATTTTTCTCTTTGAGAATGACTCTTTTCTCCATTCCATGGGGTCTTGGTGGAAACATTAATCCAGATGCTTAGGCAGTCTCTTGGCCTGCACTTGTTGACAAAGATAGCCTTAATTTTCCTTTTTTTTTTTTTTTTTTTTTTTATGGAGTCTCACTCTGTCACCCAGGTTGGAGTGCAGTGGCACAATCTCAGCCCACTGCAGCCTCCACCTCCCGGGTTCAAGCAATTCTCCTGCCTCAGCCTTCCGAGTAGCTGGGACTACAGGCATGTGCCACCACGCCTTGCTAATTTTTTTTGTAGTTTTAGTAGAGACGGGGTTTCACCATGTTGGTCAGCTTGATCTCAAACTCCTGACCTCAAATGATCCACCTGCCTCAGCCTCCCAAAGTGCTGGGATTACAGGCCTGAGCCACCACGCCTGGCAACCTTTCCCTTTTCTTAGAGCATTTTCCTGAGAAAGCTTATAATTGTGTCTGTCTCTTTGATATAGAAATATTTTTAAAATCTCTTGCCAATTTTACACACAAGGCTATCTAGGTCCTGGGAGCCATCCCTTTGAAACGTAATCATCAAAAGAGATAGCGCCCCTATTTATTTCCTTGTTTATGTGGGAGGATAGGAGCCTAACTTAGGTGGGTGCCTTGTTCCATTTTGTAAAATCACCTCCTGTCATGAAAATAAGAGAAAGTTGACCTTTCTTTTGGGGAAAGCCAATTAGTAAAGAGATAGCCTATAATCTCCAAAGGGGTTCTTAAAACCTCAGTTCTTTTTTAAAACTCTAGTTCTTTTTTACACCCCAGTTCTTAAAAACCCTATTGCCCTTGTTTCTGCAAAGCTGACTTCAGACTCAGTTCTGGTGTCTCTCCCCAGTTGCAATGTCCTTGAATAAAGTCTTCGTTGCCTATTTAGTTTTGTCCAGTGAAATTTTTACTTTGACATTGGACTCATCAGATACCCTGTTTCCCCTAGGAGTTTGGATTCTGAACAGAGTGATGTAAGGACAGAAGTCATGTAGGACTGAGATATTCCAATGGTAACCACTTGAAAACACAAACTTTTTGTTCTTTCTCCTTAAATGTCTGGACTTGCCCTCATTTGCTCTCCTTTTCAATCATGTGAATTGCCCTGTATCCTTCCAATGAATTATTTTCTTGCTTAGACTACCCAGTAATTATTTAGGAACCAGTCTCACTGATGAAGTAAGTTATCCAGATTGTATTTCTCCTCATAAAATCCCTACTAGGTAATGAGTACGAACCCAATATTAAAAATGAAGAAATTTGAGGATCTCAGAAGTGCATTATTTTTCTAAATTCACCAGTCAGCAGAATTCTATAGACATATACTTTTTCCAGAAATGACACCTGAATTAAATATCACAGATATATACCACATCAGGTTACAAAGAGCAAATTCATCTCAAGAGCAGAGTTTGCTTTGTTTTGTTTAATAAATATCTCTCTTACCTTCTTCTTATATTCCCTCATAGTGATTTTTATAAATGGCTCATATCTCTCAGGACACCTCTTACTCTCTTAATGAATCAAATTTTCTTTCTCTAAAAGTTCTGATATAAGTAGAAATGCTTGAATGAGACAGAGAAGAAAGATTCGTGCTCGAATGATTTGTGCATTAGTTTATATCAATTTTTGATTTATTTAGTAGGGGAAGGAATTATGTCTCAACTTCCATACTTATTTCTTGTGCCTACAAGTTCATCTCCTTTCAAACTCAACTTTCTTGCCTTTATTAACTTCTAATCAATAATCTTCAGTGTCTATTTTTGCTTAGACTTTCTTATCTTGTTTCAAGTTTCTTTATAACACATGTTCTATATTCCATGTTAAACAGTGCTCTTTATAACTTGAACATAGCCTCTACTCTGTCAGTTAGCTCTTTTTTCCCTCCTGTCACTTGTCTTCTCCTATATTCCAGGTTCAGTCTCTCATCCACTACTTTTCATTTTTGCTAATGTTTTTCCTTTTGTTTGAAAGTCTCTTTCAGTACACTCTATGCTGCATTAAAGCTTTCAGCAATTATACTATTCTTTACAGATCTATCACCTTCTTGAACTTTAATGGTAATCTTGGTCAGCACAATTTGTCCATCAATTTTTTTCTAAATGTTGCAAATTCACTAACCTTGTCTCTTCAAGGACTGTGCCACAATGCAGTATCTTCATGGTGAACTGGTGAAGAAAAAGACAGATAATAGGCCCATACTCAGTGATCATGTTTGAGACAGGACTAGGCAATGAGCTATAAGGAAGGTGATAAGCCAGTGAATTTCACTCCTTTCATTTAAGAAGAATAAAGGATATCTATGCATGCTATAACCTACAATATGCATTTGAGAAAACTTTTCTCCAAATATTAATAGGATGACACACTAAACAAGATAATTCTTCATGTGCCAGACTCCCAGATTCTCCAATACTTAGAGCATCTTTTTGACAATCCTGAGTAGTAGTAATTATTAACTTAGTTTTGCCATCCAGGCAACTCAAGGAGATTAAGTAACTTGCCCAAGATCGAATAGGTAATGTAGAGTTGGGATTTACATGCAAGTGTGTTACTTAATACTTCCATACTGTTATCTTTCTGTGGTAGACAGACTATCGGCCTTCCAATGATGTCCATGTCCTAATTCCCAGAACTTGTGAATATGCTACAAAACATGGCAAAGGGAAATTAAGACAGCAGATAAAATTAAGTTTGTTAATTAGCTTATCTTCAACTAGAAAGATTATTCTGAATTATCCAGGCAGGTCCATTATAATCACAAGAGTCCTTAATTGTAGATGTAGATAGAAGTCAGTGTCAGAGTGACACCATATGAGAAAGACTTGACTGGTCATTGTTGGCTTTCAAGATGAAAGGAGCCATGGGACAAGGAATAGGAACTCGAAACTGACAAAAGCTAGCAGAGGGATTCTCCCTACAGTGTCCAGAAAACAACACAGCCATAACACATCTTGATTTTAGCCCAGTGAGACCCATTTTGGACTTCTGTTATCCAAAACTATAAAACAATAAATTGATGTTATTTCAAACCACTTTTAAATTTGTAATAACTTGTTAAAGGAACAATGAGAAATTGATACACAACTAAGATGTAAAATATTCCAGTGGTTTAAGAGTTGTTAAATAATCATGGAGACACATGATCCTGATCCAAAAAGATTTCGGCAGTTACCGTTTAACCAAGGGGAGGACAGATTCAGGATGTTATTGCCTGTATTTGAAAATCAATCCACCTTATTTTAGAGAATACTTCACTTATCCAAGAATATTGGAAGGTGTAGGCAAAGTAAAATAGTGTTGTGAGGTAATGAGGACATTTGAAATATCTACTACAGACTCATAATAATAAACTTGTTCTTTTTCAACAATATGAGTCCCTAAATTTACTAATCCTTACTAATTATAGACTGAATTATCTTTTAATGCAATACATATTGTCCTACAGAGAGCTTCTAAAGTCACCAATTTATATCTAATATAATGGGAGAAGGTATATACATGTATATGAATAGATTCACTGAGTTGCACAGTAATTACATAGACCAAGCTATGTGTCTCATGCAAGCAAAAATAGGCATACTTTATATCAGCTTTAAAGATCTCTCACGATATCTGAAGTTGTAACAGTTATATAGTGACTCTAATTCAATTTATTCATTGAATATTCATTATGTTCCAGTTGCTCTTGTAGGTGCTTTGGATACATCAAGAATTTACTATATTTCTTAGAAATTTTGCATTTCCTGAGAATTTAAAAAATGGTCTTGTATAAACCTGTTTAACTTCTATCCCACATGCTATTTCAAGTCTCCACAATCCTGTCCCTCCTAAATGCTATTTCACTAGTTACACTGAATGCCTAGCATAGTCATTATGAGAAACGTTTGTAGAGTTTGACAAATTTGGGTCCTGAATACCATCACTTACTAGCTAGAACACTGGTCCAGGTGCTAAAAGTAAGCTTCATTGTTCTTCTCCGTAAAATGGAAATAACAATCTTTATCCAATAGATTAACTAGAAGTTCTAAGTGTATTTAATATATTATGCGCACAGCATGAGACACTGTACTTAGTACATATCAAGTATTCAGTGATGATCATTATTGTTATTATGTTTATTTTGTTCTGTTATTTACCTTTTACTATAGGCTCTAGAAACAAAAAAAAAGGTAAGTTCATATTAAAATATAGCAGATTCTATAAATTTAAATCCTGTCATGATGTTATCTTGCTGACTTGTAGCTAACTTGTACCTACATTATAAAATTCCAATTGATTTTGTATGAGCCTTACTGGATTATTTTCCCCATAAATCTTAGCAGCCTGGTCATCCCATTCACTGAGGAGAATGTCCCTGCAAACAAGGTGAGAGGGAAGGGTAAAGCTCTTTAGAGATGACCTGCAGGAGAGCTGATTTCCACCTATTCCAGAAAATCATCAGAGTAATACCTAAGCTAGCCTTAGGTCAAGACCAGGCATTCACAAATCTAGGTAGACATCTCCACGTCTGCAACAAACTAGGTAGTATAGAACAAAATGTGGGCAGCCAGGATGTTTTACATAGTTAAAAAAAAAAAAAAAAAAACCTGCACACATTTTAGCGAGATTGTTCTGGGATCATCTTCCCAGATAACTGAAAAGAGAAAATTTAAGTATCTAAGATTTAAATATCAGTAATTAATTAATGTGGTTAACAGAATTAAGAAGATAATTAATGCAACTAAGTTGCTAATACCCAAATCAACAATTCTACCTACCATCTATCTACCTCCTTATCTTTTTAAATGATTTCCACTTATTAGCTTCAGAAGAATATTTTTATATTGAAATAATAAAGTTTTGTTTCCATGTGCATATTTTTTTACGAGTAATTGTTAGAAATGTTTTATTTTCATTGGCAGTTCTAAGAAGACTTTATTTTAACGTTTAAAAAATTAGCCACAGGATTAAAAAACATATATATCATCCTTTGGCTAGGATAACAGCTCCCAATTGAGACCCAATAAATAGCCTCTAATGTTTATTTAATCAATAAAGAATTAAATTGGGATCTGAAGGTCAACAAACACAGCCAGAATCTATGAGTGTGTGGCTTTGCGTTGGAACCAGCCATTTATCCTTGACACACACACTTCCCAACTGAAAGCAGGCACTTTGCATATAAGCCACACACTGTGTTGATCTGAGAAACTCTGAGCTGGAATCCCAGTTGACAAAGCACATCTGCAGTGGCTCAGCTTTTCAACATGTCTCCTTTAGACACTAAACAGATAGGAAAATGGGTGAGGTGAGTTGCAGCCCTATGAGCATTCCTACACTTTAACAGCATGCAAATGATTTAACACAAATCCATCCTGCATTTTGGAGTAAATTATTTCCATCTCCCACATAACCACTATCAAGCTAAAAATGTGTTTGGCCATTTGGGGCATATATTGAAGGCACTGATATTTTCAAACTAAGGTTCTTAAGTAAAATGTGTAAGATTGACAAAAGACTGTTTTCATTCAAAATGAAAATGAAAGTCATTCTTTCTTTTTCTTTTTTTTCTTTTGTCCGTCTGTAAATATAAGAGACTTTATGTTTGTAATGTCTAATAGAACTTTCTGCAATGACCGCAATGTTCTTTGTCTAAGGTTTTCATTACAGTAGCCACTGGCCATGTGTGACTAACAAAAATGAGGTTAGTATGACTAAAGAAATAAATTTAAATTTTAAGTAATTTAAATGTAAATAGCTACTTATGGATACTGCCAACTACCTTAAGTAGCAGGGCTCTAGACATTTAAGACAGCATTTTACATTTCTTTGAAATTTGGGGTTAATAAATGTTAACCAAATAACCTTATTTCTGGCAAAATAAGCTCAACATCAATTTAAGAAAATAGAAGGACAAACATCATCACTTCAGCTATAGTTTTTAGTGCAAAGTTTAGATCCTTCTTAAGTACAAACTATTTATTGGATAATTATAAATATTTTGTGCTGGTCAATGGACTATTTTGATTAACTGGAAGTTATTATATAGCATAAATTTCCAGTTTCTAAGTGCTGCACCCATTTAAATATAGTTCTCACAAAAATACTCTTTAAAAGTAAAACTAGCAAGAATCAAAATGTTATGGATTTATTTATCTGTTTCAGAATCAAGAAAATAAACAAGCTTTTTATTATTTGATTCAAAAATAACACTCCATCAAAACGATGCTAATAAAGTTTTGAGAGGTGACAACGTGCTGGCGGCCCTCGCTAGCTCTCAGCACCTCCTCGGCCTCCGCGTCCACTCTGGGGAGGCTTGAGGAGCCCTTCAGCCCTCCACTGCACTGTGGGAGCCCCTCTCTGGGCTGGCTGAGGCCGGAGCCAGCTCCCTCTGCTTGCAGAGAGGTGTGGAGGGAGAGGCATGGGTGGGAACTGGGGCTGCACACAGAGCTTGCAGGCCAGCACGAGTTCAGGTGGGTGCAGACTCAGCCCCGCATTCTGATCGGCCAGCCGGCACTGCCTACCCTGGGCAGTGAGGGGCTTAGCACCTGGGCCAGCAGCTGCGGAGGTTGTGCCAGGTCCCCCAGCACTGCCAGCAAGCCTGCACAATGCTCGATTTCTCACTGGGCCTCATCTGCCTCCCCATAGGGCAGTGCTCAAGACCTGCAGCCCTCCATGCCTGAGCTCCACCCCCATGGTGGGCTCCCACGCCACCCTATCCTCCCCAACAGGCACCACCCCGTGCTCCATGGCGACCCATCCCATCCACCATCTAAGCACTGAGGAGTGCAGGTGCCTGGTGCAGGACTGGCAAGCAGCTCCGCCTGTGGCCCTGGGGCAGGATCCTCTAGGTGAAGCCAGCTGGGCTCCTGAGTCCAGTGGGGACTTGGAGAACTTTTATGTCTAGCTAGAGGATTGTAAATGCACCAATCAGCACTCTGTGTCTAGCTCAAGGTTTGTAAATGTACCAATCAGTGCTCTGTGTCTAGGTAATCTAGTGGGGACCTGGAGAACTTTTATGTCCAGCTAGAGGATCCTAAATGCACCAATCAGCACCCTGTGTCTAGCTAAAGGTTTGTAAATGCACCAATCAGTGCTCTGTGTCTAGTTAATCTAGTGGGGACTGGAGAACTTTTATGTCTAGCTAGAGGATTGTGAATACACCAATCAGCACTCTGTGTCTAGCTCAGGGATTGTAAACGCACCAATCAGCACCCTGTCAAAACAGACCAATCAGCTCTCTGTAAAATGGACCAATCAGCTCTCTGTAAAATGGATCACTCATCAGGATGTGGGTGGGGCCAGATAAGGGATTAAAAGCAGGCTGCCTGGAGCCAGCAGTGGCAAGCCCCTTGGGTCCCCTTCCAGGCTTTGTTCTTTTGCTCTTTGCAATAAATTTAGCTGTTGCTCACTCCTTTGACCCACACTGTCTTTATGAGCTGTAACACTCACTGCGAAGGTCTGCAGCTTCACTCCTGAGGACAGTGAGACCATGAACCCGACAGGAGGAATGAACAACTGCAGACATAACGCCTTAAGAGCTGTAACACTCACTGCAAAGGTCTTGTAGCTTCACTCCTGAAGCCAGCAAGACCACAAACCCACCAGAAGGAAGAAATTCTGGACACATCTGAACGTCTGAGGGAACAAACTCCAGACACACCATCTTTAAGAACTGTAACACTCATCGCAAGTGTCTGAGGCTTCATTCTTGAAGTCAGTGAGACCAAGAACCCACTAATTCCGGGCACAGTTTCTTTACTTTATTCTCCTCAAAATAACACCCCAAACAACAAGAAGAAAAAGAAGAGACTCCAACTCCACCATCGATGAAAATGAGGCCTTTGGTAATATTTACCTTTGAAATATAAAGATGGAAAGGGGTGTGGGGCAGGGAGATGACAAAAGACCAAACAGAGGATGCAAGTCAATCCAATATTCCTAAGAGAGGCTGAGAAGAGGGAGAAGGGGCTGGGCCAAAGAGAAGTTTGCTTATTTCCCCCTAAAACATTCTAGAAGGTCTCGGGAATTAGAGGGCACAGATATTACTGAAATCAGGAGGAAAGCTTGAGATGGTGAAACAGAGGTAATATCTAACAGTGTTATAAGTTAGACCACTATGCCGTGCATTCAGAGACTACTCACTCCCTCTCTTCTACGAACACCCCCACCCAAAAAAACCCAAAAAGATTATGTGCTAGAGCAATGTTGCTCAAACTGTGGTCCCCAGGTCACAGATTGGGAAACTTGTTAGAAGCGCATTCTCTGGCCCCACCCCTGACCTACTGAATCAGAAGCTTGGGAGTTGAGGTCTAATCAACTGTGTCTTGGCTAATCTTCCGAAAGATTCTGATACATGTTAAGGCATGAAAACTACTGGTCAAGGGAAATTGAGTAGCCAGCAAGACTCTGGCCTCGTTAGCCTAGGCATAGATTATTTAAATTCAATACTGAAAACAAGGAAATTAAGTACTTACGGAAAGGCCCCAACTCCAAAAAAGCAGCAGCCACACATGTTCTTCAGATAGAAGGTTGTAGGATCTTTTCTGATGAAACTAACTACCCTGGAGAAAAACAATCAATAAAAACCCACTGGCTACCTAATGGCCCTATAAGCCCACAGTGCTTCCAATTCGTTTTTAAGTGCCCAATTTTAGACATGAATGGATAGTCAAGGGTGATCAGATATTTGAGGAAAGTATCACAAACACCAAAACAAACAAAGAGAAAAACCAGGCACTCAAAAGAAACAGATGATGTAGGGAACCAAAGAAAACTTCAAAAGATATAGAATTAATGATCTGCAATAGAGAAAAAAAC
The DNA here is from genome assembly GCF_007565055.1 of Rhinopithecus roxellana. NCBI lineage: Eukaryota > Metazoa > Chordata > Mammalia > Primates > Cercopithecidae > Rhinopithecus > Rhinopithecus roxellana. The sequence continues at coordinate 80,653,184 of NC_044557.1, forward strand.
ATGCTGCATCAAGGAAACAAGAATATTATGGCATCCAAAAGAAACTATTGTAGAAGAAGAATAAATACTTGAAACTTTAAAGTGTGATAGCTGAAATCAGTAATTCAATAGAACTGGTTGAATGCTAAATCAAGAATTCGCTCAAAAGTAGAACAGTAAACAGAAAATGGATGATAAAAAAGAAAATGATTAAATTAGAAGCTCCTATCCAGGAGATGCAACATCCAACAAATGGGATCTCACATAAAAGATAAAATGGTGGTGATAAGAAACAGGGAATCTCCAAAGCAATAATAAAAACATTTTTTTTGAAGCTGAAGCGCATAACCTTTCTATTGAACATCCAGACTAATAAGTGAAAAGAACAAAGGCAAATTATTGTAAAGTCTTACAGTATGAGAAATTTTAAAAATATATATCCTAAACATTCCTAGGGATTAAAAAAAAATAGTCACAGATAGTAGGGAATCCAATATCTATCAGTATTCTCAAGATCAATCTTGACAAATAGAATATGATAATGTATTAAAAACCTCCTAATGACATTAAATTCAACCTAAAATTCTCTAGTCATTCAGTCCATCAGGCAAGGGTAGAAAAATGCATAAAGGATAAAAAAAAAATTCCTCCCATGTAAACTTTTGTGAGCAGCTACTGTAGGATATATTCCATCAAAGTGAGGGAATTGTCCAAAAAAGAGAAGAACACGGGATCGAGGAAACAGTGACTCCCAACCCAGGGAGTAGGTAAGTTGATTCCCAAAGTAGTATCAGAGGTAAGTCTGAGGGAGTGAAGTGTGCAGAAGATCTAAAATAGAACCATTTCATATTAGGAAGGAAGTTTCAAGGGGAGAAACAAAGAATAGATTGTGCAAGACAGATTCCCTGCAAGGTGGTGACAAGAGAAAGAGTTGGCATCCTACAGAATGGGAGCATTTAGACACCTAAACTTGCTCCGTGAAAATTGGGTATGGCTAAATACTATCCTAGTAGACTGTGGGATGGCAGATGACAGCTGAGAGCAACTGCTTCTCCCTGTCATATAGCTGCAACCACAAGGCTTGGACCATTGTACCTTATCATAGCAGGGCAGGGGCTGATGGGTCCCTAATCATGTTTCTTCTATAATTCAACTCAACTACAACTCACTAAAATTCAAAGGGCAGTTTCCCTCTCTGGAAGTCTGATATCTGGACATAACACATCTTGGTGCACTGTCTCAGAAGTCCATGGCCAACAGAGGAACCATAATTCACTTCTGCTTCTGTCTATAAGTTTTCTTCCAAAAAACACCATCCCAAACCTGAGATATATTCTTCCTTGCCATTCATCGTTCATTGCTTGCTAAACACTACAGCAGCAAAAATCCTATCCCCCAGACACACATACCACACACAAACACGTACAAAAAAAAAAACCACTCAGCTGCAAACACAGGCCACTTTTTATAGAAAAGAATATATGACTCAAATAAACAGCAAAGATGCCAAAGGGGGTAGCCATTTTTCACATACAAATTGTGAAAATCTGTATTGTGAAGCATTTAACAGATTTATTAGATTGTGTAGATTTTGTCGGACATTTAAAAAAAAGTTAAGAAACTGAAAAAGGAAGCAGTTTTATTCCTTTCAAAATACAATGTGTACCTGTAGTACTCTACTTGGCTTGACATTGAATATTTGCCAAGTTGTAATTGATGTATACACTGAATATGTATTAAAGCAAAATTGTTATATGATTTTATTGGGAGGATGAGACTGACTTGAAAAAAGTGAGTAATGTAAGCAGGGTAAAATCCTCCACTAACATAAAGAGGAAGAAATGTATTAATAACTAAAATTGATGAGCCAAGAAATAGTAGCTCATGAATATTATTTAGAAATAATATCAGGAGAAATAACTCAAAGAGTTGAAAGAGATTGAACTGGGGAGTGAAATGACATAGGAAGGAGGGGGCAATAAACATTAATATGTATTAAAAGCCTTTTGTCACTGACTTTTTAAAGATTTCATATGTAGTACTTGACAAAAAATTAAAATAATTTAAAATATGGGTACACAACATTTTCCAAATGCAAACAGACCTCTTTCATTCTAGAAGTTGGTTGGTAAATATGTTTCTATAGAAACCTTGAGAACACCCAGACTTTTTCGTCATTGTAATATGGTGTATCAGTTTTCTATTGGGGCATAAGAAACCACCCCAGAATTTAGTGACTTAAAATAAAACCCTAAATGTATTATTTATTTATAATTTACTTATTTACCATGGACTTGAAATTGGGCAGGGCTCAGTGAAATCTATTTGTTTTTGGTCCATTCAGTATTAACTGGGAAGCCCTGGGGGCTGGAGGAAGCATTTTCCTCTATGGATTACATGGGTTTCTGCACAGCATTGTGGCTGTGTCTGGAATGAGCATCCCAAGAAGCGTGGCACTTTTATAACCTACCCTCAGAAATTGCACAGGGCAAATTTCTTTACACTTCATTGGTCAAGTCAATCATAAAGTCCTGTCCAAGCTCAAGGGGAGGGGCCATAGGCTCATCTTGGAGATTTGATGATGGTGTGGTGAAGTTCTAAAATACCAGGTGAAACAAGAGAGGTGGCTATCTCTGGGAAATTCAATATTCCACAGCCCTCTGTTTATCCACAATTTACAGCTTTCTCACACTCACCTCTTTCTTCAAGAATCCCCCAAAGCCTCATTTTGCTAGGGCTTTGGGTTCAGGCAAGAGGTCCAGGATGTCAGGAGTTAAATCAGATCCAGATGTGGATGAAGCTCTCAGGTGCAGCCTTGGGTACAGTTTCTTAAGCATCATTATTCTCAATCCAAAGACCTGCAAATTAAAGAGCCACTGTGTTGGTCCTTTCCACAACCCGTATATGATGGTGAGGCAGACATAGGCTAATATCTATAGACACCCCCATTTGAACTGTGAAAACAAGAGATGGATTGAAGATATGGGTTCATTGCAGTTCTGACATCCAGCCCCTTACGTGTTATCAGTTCCTTGATTAGAGCCCAGTCCTACTCCTTGGGAGTTCATACTTCTTGGCTATACCCTCTGGGGTCTTGGCTGTTTATTCGAGTCATATATTGTTTTCTGTAAAAAGTTGCCTGTATTTGCAGCTGAGTAGTTTCTTCTGCTTGTTTTCTGCATGTAAAAATTTTACTGCCAAAGACCTTTTTCATTTTATATTGTCTCAGTGGTTTTCAGACCAAAGTGATATAATTCTTTTAGAAATGTTGTGGGATGCTTATGTATCAATTTATGAACCTATTCCATTAGACTAAAGTCAGAGCCATAAATCCATAAACACTGTTTAGTTAGCTCTTTCTCTACCCAGTGCTTTTGCTCTTGTGGGCAAACACCATTCAGATTCTTAGAAGCCCTCCTATTTTATAGGGAAGATTTGTAAAGCACACCCTTCAGGTCCCTAAGGAATCTGCTTTCTCTCTTAAAGGGTCTATAAGGTGTGCTCTTAGATCTTTGTGAAGTCTTATCAAAGAATTGTACAGTCCTATCCTGGATTTGATCTTGGACCTGAAGGTCCTTTTTAAATTAGAACTTGATATACTCTGGTTTATCTTCAGATATAAATTTTTTGCCTTTTAATTTAGAACTTGCTGTCTGGAGAGGCCAAGAATGAGAAACAGTTTTATTATTAAACTCATCAAGTCCTGGATCCTTTCTATTTAACGGTGTATTCTTCAGCTCATTTCTCTCTCTTTTGCATTTTATCACAGGCAGTGAGATGAAGCCAGGTGACACTTACTATATTTTGTCTGGAAATCATTACATGATTGAGTTCATTTCCTGTTTTCCAAGTTTCCCCAGGCTATAGAGTTGCCAAAGTTTGTGTAACTACATAACAGAGCTCTCCTTTTTTCTAACTTCTTTTAAGCCCTCATTGTCAGTCTCCTTGAGGCCAGTTAGGCTCATGCTAACTCTCTACTCAAGGCCCTGAAGCCTTCACTAACAACCTGTTGAAGGCCCTTGGAGCTCCTGCCTTTTATCTGATCTTGAAGTTAATGCCATATGTTTTAGGTTTTGTTACAGCAACATCCCACTTCCAGGTACCAAAATCTTTATTAGTCATCTATTGCTACAATGACAAACCACCGCAAAGTGACTTAAAACAATAATATTTATTTATTCTGCTCATGAATCTGCAGTTTGGACAGGGGGCATATCTGCTTTACATGGTTTCTGCTGGAAGGACTCAACTGGAGAATCCAATTATAAGATAACTCCCTTGCATGACTGGTGAGTTAGGGCTGGCTGTCAGCTGGCAGTTAAAACAGGGCAAGGGTCCAAGGACTGAAGTTCATTTCCATGCAGGCATCTCCACAGGCTGAATGGGCTTACTCACAGCATAGTATCTGATCGGGTTCTAAGAGCAGGTGTGTCAAAAGAGCAAAATAGAACATTTTCATAGAAAATCATAAACTGTCACTTAAGTTATACTTTGTTAGTCAAGGCCTGCACAGGTTGAAAGAAGGGACATAGACTCTGTCTCTTGGTCGAGGAAGACAAGATTCTAAAATAACTTATGTGGTGGGAGCCATGGTTGTCACTATTTTGGCTAACTAGGTTACACACTGACTTTCAGAAATGAAGATTTGGTAACAGAGATATGAGGAAAGCACATGAAATATATGAATAATTTTTACTAAGACATTTTCTTTTTAGAGCCTCTATAAAGGGAGAATGTAAGCAGGGCACGGTGGCTCACGCCTGTAATCCCAACACTTTGGGAGGCCAAGGTGGGCAGACCACTTGAGGTCAGGAGTTCAAGATCAGCCTGGCCAACATGGTGAAACCCCATCTCTAATAAAAATACAAAAATTAGCTGGGCATGGTGGTGCACACCTGCAGCCCCAGCTACTCGGGAGGGTGAGGCAGGAGAATCACTTGAACCCGGGAGGTGGAAGTTGCAGTGAGCTGAGATTGCACCACTGCACTCCACCCTGGGTGACAAAGCAAGACTGTGTCTCAAAAACAAATAGATACATAAGAACAATAAACCATGCTACTATAAAGACACATGCACATGTATGTTTATTGTGGCACTATTCACAATACCAAAGACTTGGAACCAACTCAAATGTTCATCGATGATAGACTGGATTAAGAAAGTATGGCACATATATACCATGGAATACAATGCAGCCACAAAAAAGGATGAGTTCATGTCCTTTGCAGGGACATGGATAAAGCTGGAAACCATCATTCTCAGCAAACTATCACAAGGACAGAAAACCAAACATTGCATGTCCTCACTCATAGGTGGGAACTGAACAATGAGAACACTTGGACACAGGGCGGGGAACATCACACACCCAGGCCTGTTGGGGGGTGGGAGGGATAGCATTAGGAGAAATATTTAACTTAAATGATGAGTTGATAGGTTTAGCAAACCAACATGGCGCATGTATACCTATGTATCAAGCCTGTACATTGTGCACATGTACCCTAGAACTTAAAGTGTAATTTTTTAAAAAGTAAATAAATAAATAAGAACAAAGGGAGGATGCAGTATCAAGCTGACTCATATATTGATTGATACACTCTCAGATGTGGCCTTTGATTGATTTTAAAACATCCTTTAACGAAAGGCTCTTCTATAAAAAGGTAATAAGAACTAAAGTCTTGGCACTGCACTCTTAGCAGAGTGCTGGTGCAAGTTAGCGTTCAAAAATGCTAGACCCTTTTGACATGCACACATACACACGTGCACATACACACACTTTTGTTGCTGTGCCAACCTACCATTTTTTAATTATCCAGTCTATTAAACAATTTATCAAGCTCATCCTATGTACCAGTAAAATATAGTACAAAAATGAGTGGGATTTCCATTTTTTATTTCATCAATGGATAGAGAACACAACAGGTAAATAGATAATCCCCATATATTTTAAAAGGAACTTTAATTATACTGGCCATTTAATCAAAATCACAAATTGGAATATATAGTCTAAAATAAGACTTTTTCCTAATTTTTCAATTTGTACAAAAACTTACAAAACAGCTAAATGTATGCAGCTGAATTTATTGAGTAGAACAAAATTACATGAAATATCACTCTCCCAGTAAATATGGTTACCATATTTAGCAAATAAAAATACAGAATACTCAGTTAAATTTGAATTTCAGATAAAATATGAGTAATTTTTAGTATAAGTATCTCCCATGACATTTTTGGGACATACTTTTACTAAATTTATTCATGGCTTATCTGAAATTTAAATTCAGCAGAATGTCCTGCATTTTATTTGGCAGCCCTACCAGTAAATTCAAGTTGTGTGGTCATGATTAAACAGAAATAGTAACAATGTACTGTGGGAGCTACAAAGTAAAAAACCAAAGGTAGGGAGTTTTGCTCATTTGGTCCACTATAAAACGGGCTGCATGTAGAATAGTTAGGTTAACGCAGTCAAAGAAGAGTTGTCTAAATAATAAAAAAATATATATTCTTAAGGCTGAATTAGTTATAAAGCAACAAGTATGCACAAAATCCTTCTTTACAGCTTTTTCCAATCCATGATTATCTTCCACAATCTGTACTTTCTTCTGTAGCTTCAAACAGACCATTTGGATTATCAGACTCAATTTCTCCACATGAGAAATAAATGGTCATTGTTACATTATTTCTTTTCCTAACTCATGAAGTGGGGTCAATACATTAAGTGACAAAACTTAAACAATAAAAAATTGGCAGTTTAAAAATGTGGCTGAATGGACTTGAAATCAAACATGGTCAGATTCTCTTTCTTGTAATCAGAAATACTCCAGACTCAGGAAACTGTCTTATGTCTCTGCATAAATTGAAGCAGTGAAAAATTTCAGCAAATAGTAATTTTCCAGATTTGCAACATGACAGAAACATCAGGTGGCTGGCTAAACAATGCAAGGCACAGAAAATGAATGAAAACCTTCCTTTATGCTTGCTCTTCACAGAAATATGAAGGGTGGCTGCCTTATCACAATTTCTTTAAGCCTTCCCACCTGGGAAAACTGGAAGTCTTATCATGGTCATTGACAATCTGATGACCATCGGAGGTGCAGTAAGCCATCCCCATACATGGAAAAATAAAGCAGAGTCTTCCTTTGGAGGTACTAATGGCAGTCATTCAGCTTTGGGATTTTTTCGTTCCTTTTGAATTAGCAGTAACCTTTAATGTCTGAAACAAGCAATTCGAGAATGTGGTGGTCCTAAGTGACTGTATCTATGGAGAGGCCTTTACGTGGAGTAAAATAAAAATAAAAAACAAATGGTTACTCTCTTGTTCAGACTTTCAATCCTTGATCATGTGAAACTCAACAGCAACTGTGCCCCAGTGCAAAAACAGATCTCTCCAATTGCCAGGACCCATTTAACTGAAAAGGAGTGGTGGGCTGCAAATAAGTTCAATAGTTATTGCAAAATAGGTACACATAAATTAGAGAGAGAAAGAGATAGAGAGACAAAGATGATAAATTGTTGTCTTCTTTATCCTCAGATTTCAGTATTTTTCTCCTCAATTTTAGATAACAAATGGGGAGAAAAACAGAAAGCGCCAAGATTAGTTTTTTTTTCTGCTTTAGAAATGCTGGAGAGTCACTGGCTCTGAAAACGCTAGATTGAAAAAGTTGAAAGGTAGGAGGAAAGGAACAAGAAACAGAGTGTGTAGAGATTTGGGGCAGTTTGGCAAGGATAAAATGAGAAACTAGGGATAGTTGCCAGGATACTTAGAATGAGCTTTCTGTGGACATAGGGGAAGAGAATCTGTAAGATGTTGTGTTTGGTGTCATGAAACATACTCCTCATTTGCCATTTTTGAAGAGAGGTTTATACTATTTACCAAAATAAATGAATAGGTAAAATTTCAAAGAGGGCAGGGAAAAAGTAGCACAGATAGTAAAGTCAAATAAGGAGTGTCACAATATTAAATTTATGGGAAATCAAGTCTCCTAACAAAATCACTTATAAATGTAAGATATATTGGGTCAGTCACAGTAAAATCTAGGTAGAAAAGAGTTTGTAAGGAATAGACATACATTTAAATGTATTGATTTACCCATATTTCTTTGAACAAGCTAAAGCACTTTTCATTTTCTCTCCTTCTTTTGGAGTAATTTTCTTAAGACACAAGTATTATCAGCCAACTTTCCAATTAAATATCTTCTGGATGCTCCTCATGGTTTATAAACTAAAGTCCAAATTTAGCATTTGTATTCCAAGTCTCTCATAAACTGGTCCCAATTTCTCTTTTCAGGCTTTTTCCCTATCACATCCACTCAAGCTCATATTGGTAGACTTCTTTTCTGAATTTTTATCTGTGTTCATCATATTCTTCCTGCAATGTCCTTCCCCAAAGGAATGTGTTTAAATCTGGGCTCCACTACTTCCCAGCTAGAAGACATCACTTAATGTCTCAAGACATATTTTTGTAAGATAGAGCTAATAATAATCTTTATGCCATAGATATTCCACAAATATTAAATAACATAATACTTATAAAGAAATTTACACAATATCTATCATGTAGTAGTCATTTAATAGTTGCTAGCAATATTATTTTCTCTTCTCTATTAAGATCATATGTCTATTTCTTCAGATTCATGAAATCTTCCTGTAACTGAAATTATGCTTTTGATCCTCCATGCCTCCATAGCACTTTGCATGTTGCTTTTTTATGCAGGTTCCAAATTCAAATTTGATTTGTTATGAGTTGGAGCACATTTGCTTTTCCCAAGAAAATTGTAAACTTATTTGCTGTTGAGGCTGCATTATGTTCATCATAATGCATCCACAACAGAACATTGTTCAATAAATATATGTATTGAGATTGGCACTGAGCTAGCCACTAGAGAAGAAGAGTCAATTAGACCTCATCCCTGCCCTCAAGAAGCTTCTCATCTAATGAAGAAATTCAGCCTTGTAGATCATCCTTAGTAAATGTTTGCTGAATTAAATTGAATGCTCTTTTGCAGTGCTTAATTTTTAAACAAGTGATGTAATACTAAAACAGGAGTCTGCCTTTGTTTTTCCAAGAAGCAGAGCCTGCAATGGAGATTTGTATGCAAATAACGTAAAATGGAAGTGTTCTTAGGAGAACGTTCACGGTAATGAAAAAAATCTGGATAGGCATGAGATTAAACATAGGCAGAGGCCGGGCGCAGTGGTTCATGCCTGTAATCCCAGCACTTTGGGAGTCCGAGGCGGGTGGATCATGAGGTCAAGAGATAGAGACGATCAACATGGTGAAACACTGTCTCTACTAAAAATACAAAAATTAGCCGGGCACAGTGGCAGGCACCTGTAATCCCAGCTACTAGGGAGGCTAAGGCAGGAGAATTGCTTGAACCCAGTGGGGCAGAGGTTCAGTGAGCCAATATCGTGCCACTGCACTCTAGCCTGGGTGACAGAGTGAGATTCCATCTCAAAAAAAAAAAAGAGAGATAGGCAGAGATGGTTACAGGAGAAGTCTAGCCTCATTCTGATCCCACGGAGGGCTCTGGAGCAGGAATTCTACTACAAAAGTTACTGCACCCCCTGCAACCTCCCTTCTTCCCACCATCTGACAAAATTGACTGTGGCAGAGTTGAGAGAGGCATTCTCAACTTTCCCGACATTTCCATGCTAGAGAGCTCCTGTTAACCAAGTGCATTCTTCAGAGAAGGATGCTGGAAGAAGCTGTGAGCAGTTAGCAGCAGAAGCTGAAGCTTAAAGAAGCTAGGAAATAGTGCCTAAGTCCAGAGAAGTGGATCTGGATGGGGGTACTGTTATGCACTGAACTGTGTCCCCTATAAGGTTCATATGTTGAAATTCTAATCTCCAGTTCCTCAAAATGTGACTGTATTTGGAGATATGGTCTTCAAAGCAATAGTCAACGTAAAATAAGGTCATTAAGGTGAGCCTTAATTCACTATAATTGATGTCCTTACATGAAGGGAAATTAGGACATACACAGACACCTAGGGACAACCATGTGAAGATAGAGGGAGAAGGTGGCTATCTACAAGATGATATGGTTTGGCTGTGTCCCCACCCAAATCTTGTCTTGAATCGTAGCTCCCATAATTCCCTTGTGGTGTGGGAGGGACACAGTGGGAGATAATTGAATCATGGGGACAGTTTCTCCCATACTGTTCTCATGGTAGTAAGTCTCATGAGATCAGATGGTTTTGTTTTTGTTTTGAGATGGAGTCTTGCTCTGTTGCCCAGGCTGGAGTGCAATGTCACAATCTCGACTCACTGCAATGTCTGCCTCCCGGGTTCAAGCAATTCTCCTGCCTCAGCCTCCCGAGTAGCTGGGATTACAGGCATGTGCCACCACACCAGCTAATTGTCGTATTTTTAGCAGAGAATGGGTTTTTGCCACGTTGGTCAGGCTGGTCTTGAACTCCCGACCTCAGGTGATCCGCCCACCTCGGCCTCCCAAAGTGCTGAGATTACAGACATGAGCCACCATGTGCTGCCAACCTGATGGTTTTAGAAGGGGTTTCCTCTTTCACTTGGTTTTCATTCTCTCTTGCCTGCTGCTATGTAAGATGTAGGCACATTCTTTCCTCACCTTCTACCATGATTGTGAGGCCTCCTCAGCTACGTGGAACTGAGTCCATTAAACCTCTTTTTCTTTAAAAATTACCCAGTCTCAGGTATGTCTTCATCAGCAGCGTGAAAACGGACTGATACACAAGCCAAGGAGAAAGGCCTCAGAAGAAACCAACCCTGTGGACACATTGATTTTGGATTTTTAGCCTGCAGAATGATGAGAAACCAAATTTCTGTTGCTTCCGCCACCTAGTCTGTGGCATTTGTTATGGCAATCCTAGCAAATAAATACAGGTACCAACAGCATCTGCTGCAGCCCCCAAAGAGAAAGCAAATCTAAAAAGTCATCAACAGAAGAAAGAGAAACAGAGGGAAAGATAAGACGCTGTGGGTTTGATGCACCACATAATTGTTAAGAAAAAGGCTGCTTTTATCAATGATCTGGCCTGGCCTTTTGGAAGAGACATGTGTTGTGTCTCCCCTGCTCCCCACTATTTTCCCCAGTGGGAAGAGAATTGTTTCTAGGAAACAACAAGTGCTTTCAGAGTGCAAGTAGTTGAAAGTCATTTGAGTTCCAGACAATTTGGAGGCAAAAGGTAACTTATGTGCTAATGGAGGAAAGGGAACGCTGTTGAACCAGTGATAATTGGCTCAGGGAAGAAGAAACCCAGAAAAAACTCTGCATATTTTAAATATGTTCCCATCTACTAGATCCCCTACTAACTGAAAGGCTGGAATGAAGGCAAAAACTTTCAGAAGACTGAAAAACTGTCCTAGTCAGAGGCCTCAACTACCAAGGATTTAGGTATTTTCCCTCCTCATCTTCCAATTTTAGTATTAAGGAAGGTAAAATGCAACTCTCACCAGCAAGTGGCTTTTGGGGTTTTTTTTTCGCTTTGCTTGTTTTTATGTTTTTAATATCCATAGGGTTTTGGGTTTATTGAGTAGAACTCCTATTGTAATTCACCAAAGCCATTCCAGATTCTCAGCATTCAGAGCAGCCAAGAATCTTGTGGTTTCCTCTCGTTTGTCCCATCATGCACTTCTGGAGTCCAACATGATAAAAGGCACAAAAGCATAAAGGAAAAGCCTTGCACGGTTAAAAAAAAAAAATTAATTACATAAGGACAGGATGAGAGATACATGGCTTGAATGTGCTTCCTAGGGGGCAAAAAAAGGCCTGGGGCTTTAGACCACAAGTTCAGCAGAACCCATGAGTATAATGCTACTGTTGTAAAAGCTAATGCAAACTTAGGCTGCAATGACAGAAATAGCATTTCTAATGCAAAAGAAGTTATGGTTTCAGGGTTTCTGCCCTCCTCAAGCCACATCTGGCTTATTGTAGTCTCGGGATGAGGAGACTATCCAAATGAGAAAGGCCAGGATAGTGAGACATATGGAGACTAAGTCAAAGGACTGCTAGCTCAAAGAACTAGAGATTTTTTTCCTGGGCTAGGAAAAGGGGTCTGGAGTAGAGATATTAGGAATAGGCAGGGGAGTTTTCTTTAAATAATTAAAGGAATTGTATTGGGAAAAATTGAGGTTTGTTTGATTTTAGCTAATATATTATGAAACCTTACAATTTAGAAGAATTTTTAAAAATGGGGCAATGTTATAGAGAGGATGACCAAGGCTTATTTTCAGAAAGAGCTGGTTTAACAATGACAAATGCCTAACAATTGTCAGGGCTAACTTAAAAGCACAGAGTTGCCTGTTCCCAGAGGTGTTCAGAGAGAAGCTGAACGACAGAATGACAAAATCACAGCACGGCAAGGAAGTTTCCTAGACATTTTCTCCAATGAGCAAGAGGTTGGACTCAGAATCTATATGGAATCTTCCAGTAATAACATTCTATGATTTTAATTAAGAGTGAGATAGAGATTTAATAGCTGAGTGTGTTGGGGATGAAGTGGAAGAAGGTGTCATCTTGTGTCTTGCAATTGGGATTTAATGTAAAACACATATTAAAAACAGTCCAAGAGCAATGCAGAGATAATTACTCTTTGATCTACCAATTGTTGTTTAGTATTTGTTGATTTTTATCTTCACAGATTTTTTGAAACCTTTATATATGTATACTTACTGATTTTGTTCAACCAAATTTAACCTAAAGTTGGCACCTTACATATTTTAAATCTGCCCTAAAGGTTTCCTTATAAATGGTAAACTGAAATCTCACTGGATTTGTAAACAGATTAACCCGCTCTTGTGCCAATCACCAAGTTTCAGCCAATGAAAGGCAGCCAACTGTTCAAACCGTGTTCAAATCAAGCAAATGCTGAGCTCTAACTAATTTGACTGTTTCTGTACCTCACTTCCATTTTCTGTATGCCACTTTTTCTGTCCATAAATCTTCTACAACATGCCTGCGCTGGAGTTTCTCTGAGCCAACTCTCGCTTGGGAGACTGCCCCATTCAAGAATCATGTTTGCTTAATAAAACTTTGTTACATTTAATTCGTCTAAGTTTTTCTTTTAACAACTTGGAACAAACATGATATTATCATAACGTTTGAATTTTACAATTAATCTTTATGCCCCCAGTTTTATTACCTAATATATTTTTTTCTGTTAGATGAATGTTTAAATTGCATCCGAAATCGCAGTATATCCAGGATATGGCATTGTTTGTATAAACAACTGACTTTCTTACCATGGCTGACTTAATCAGTACAGTCAGAACAACCAGTTTGGGCAACCAATCTAAACTGAATTTCTTAAATAATCAAATCAGCAAATATTTATTTATCTCTTACTATGTACAAGAAACTGTAGAAAGACAAAGCTACTGACAATATGGTTGGAGAAATACTACAACGTAAGAACATGCAAAAAATAAATGCAAACACAAAAAGTATCAATACCACCATAGGGCAAAGTAAATCTGACACAGGACAGTAGAAAACTAATTAACAAATTGAATAGTATTAATATACGTAGGAATCTGGATTGGATGTAACCACTTTTATGATAGGTGGATAGCTAGATTAAATTTTTGAGAAGGAAGTAGGGTTTGTGATGGGCTTTGAAAAATAGATGACAATTCACTGGGCAGGAGGAAGGCATTCTAGGCACAATTATGTGAAAAAAAAAAAAAAACAAAAGAACGTTGATGAAAAACTGTAAGGCATACTTCAGGAAATTTAATAGAATCATTTGGTCAAAGACAAAGGTCTGCGGGAGGCATTATAAAGTGATAGCTAAAAATATAAACCTTTGTGGCAAAAGGAAAACAAAAAAGAACACGGCTCACTTTGGGAGGCCAAGGCGGGCGGACCACGAGGTCAGGAGATCCAGACCATCCTGGCTAACACAGAGAAACCCTGTCTCTAATAAAAATACAAAAAATTAGCCAGGCGTGGTAGCGGGCGTCTGTAGTCCCAGCTACTTGGGAGGCTGAGGCAGGAGAATGGTGTGAACCCAGGAGGCGGAGCTTGCAGTGAGCCGAGATGGTGCCACTGCTCTCCAGCCTGGGCAACAGAGCAAGACTCCATCTCAAACAACAACAACAACAAAAAATGAACACAGCTTTTAGTTAAGCCCTCGGTATAAATTCTATCTCTATGACTGTTAGCCTTGTGTGAGCTATTCAAATGCACCTGAATTTCAGTTTTCTGGCATGAGAAATGGACATAATATCTACTATCTGGTTGTAGCAAGGATTAAATTAGAAAATGTAGCTAAAGTATTTACCCCAGTACCTAACAGAATAAAAAGACTCAAAAGTCTTTTCTGTAAATATTAGTGCTAAAACTAATATTATGTAAGAAAATAGAGTATGCAAGTAAGTCTATAGAGCAATCTGGCTGAGGGTTTAAAGTTAAAACTGCTACTAAAGGGCCCCAAGAAAGGGAGAGGCAATAGGAAAGGGGTATTCTTAGGGAGATGCATTACATAGCTTTGCATGCATTTGATTAGTAGAATAAACTGGAGATAAAAATAAATTGAGACAGAAAAAGTGGACAGTAGGATAATGACAAAGTACATATTGGATGTCATAGGCACCTAGATTGCACTGGATGTGTGGTGGTATACAGAGACTCTCTAGACATGGAAAAAGAGCAAGGCCTCTAAATCAAAGTTGACCACTGTATTACTCAGGATTCTCTTAGAGGGACAGAACTAAGAACTATATATATATATATAATATATAAATATAAAACAGGACAGAACTATACATATATACAATGGGAGCTTATTAAGTATTAACTCATACAATCACAAGGTCCCACAATAGGCTGTCTGCAAGCTGGGAGCAAGGAGAGTCAGTCTGAGTCCCAAAACTGAAGAACTTGGAGTCTACTGTTCAAGGACAGGAAGCATCCAGTACTGGAGAAAGATGTAGGCTGGAATGCTAGGGCCATCTCTCCTTTTCACATTTTTCTGCCTGCTTTATATTTGCTGGCAACTGATTAGATTGTGCCCACCAGATTAAGGGTGGGTCTGCCTTCCCCAGCCCACTGACTCAAATGTTAATCTCTTTTGGAAACATCCTCACAGACTCACCCAGGATCAATACTTTGCATCCTTCATGAAGTTGACACTCAGTATTAACCATCACACACACACTCCTTGTCAACTCGAACCCATATACATCTCCTGAGATTAAACATAATCTTCAAATAAACACAATAATAAGGTCATAATTACACCTAACAGAATACAACTATCCTTCATACAACTGGAAATGCACTAATCCCCAACCCAAATACTATTACACGAAGTTAACAATACTTAAATGCTGATATGAAGGCAATAACGCTTATGTCACATGATAAAGGAGAAAGGAAATAAAATGAAGATATTTTCTTAGTACGAGCGTATACATACACAAACATTTTTTTTAAAAAAGGAGGAAATAGTCATGGCAATTACAGTCCTCATTTCTGCAGCTGGTCAGGTGGTCATAGCTGGTATTGATGACTACCTTCTTCTACTACCCATTCTGTATCCCCTTTGCCTTCAGCAAGCACTTCAGCAGGTCGTGGATTTTTCCTGGAGGAGTGACCCAAATGTTCATTCCTGAAGGGTCTGCATCATTTGTAGTTCTGCCTGGATTGGGCTGTTGTGGTTTCGTATGGACCTTAATCACAGGGCATGTTAATACTAAGAGATGCCCTATTAGATCTCCATGCATTCTCTTCCTTACTTCCGTTGTAGAGTAGTAGACTGATTTCATCTGATAGTCTGGGTCAATTACCCCAGTCAACACTGTAACTCCTTTCTTGGCTTAAAGGTAGGAGGAGCCCAAAGTGTCGTGGTGGCAATCTTAACTTCCACTTTAATGGAATCGTTATGTCTCCTGGTGCAGCGTTCCTCTGTCTGGAACTAAGACCTCTAGGCCAGCAGAATGTAATGTCACAGGAACAGGAAGCAAGTATTTTGCTAATGGATCACTAGGGGCGATGGCGAGTGGTGCCACTTTCACTTCTACCCCTCGATTCCTGGACCCGTGAATCCTGGTTATGGGAGAAATAGTACCATATATTGGATGCTGATTCAGAGCATACACAGCCTTCTGGAAAACTTTGCCCCAGCCCTGCAAAGTATTGTCACCTAGTTGGCCTTGTAATTGTGATTTCAGAAGGCCATTCCACCTTTCTATCAATCCAGCTGTTTCAGGATGATGGGGAACACAGTAAGACCAGTGAATTCCATGAGCATGAGCACACTCACTGCCGTACTTCTTTAGCTGCAAAGTGAGTGCCTTGGTCAGAGACAATGCTGTGTGGAATACCATAATAGTGGATAAGGCACTCCACGGGTCCATTGACAGTGGTCTTGGCAGGGGCATTGTGTGCAGGATAGACAAACCCGTATCTGGAGTAAGTGTCTATTACAGTGAGGACAAACCTCTGCCTTTTCCATGATGGAAGAGGTCCAATATAATCAACCTGCCACCAGGTAGTTGGCTGATCACCCTGAGAAATGGTGCCATATTGAGGGCTCAGTGTTGGTCTCTGCTGCTGGCAAATTGCGCACTCAGCAATGGCCATAGCCAGGTCAGCCTTGGTGAGTGAAAGTCCATGTTTTTGAGCCCATGCATAACCTCCATCCCGGCCACCATGGCTACTTTGTTCAAGGGCCCATTGGGAAATGACAGGGATGACTGGGGAAAGGGACTGAGTGGTGTCCACAGACTGGGTCATCCTATCCACTTGATTATTATTATTATTATTATTATTATTATTATTTTTTTTTTTTTTTTGAGACAGAGTCTCGCTCTGTTGCCTGGGCTGGAGTGCAGTGGCCTGATCTCAGCTCACTGCAAGCTCTGCCTCCCGGGTTTACGCCATTCTCCTGCCTCAGCCTCCCGAGTAGCTGGGACTACAGGTGCCCGCCACCTCGACTGGCTAGTTTTTTTTTTTTTTTTTTTTTTTTGTATTTTTTAGTAGAGATGGGGTTTCACCATGTTAGCCAGGATGGTCTCGATCTCCTGGCCTCGTGATCCACCTGTCTCGGCTTCCCAAAGTGCTGGGATTACAGTGCTTTGATTATTAAACTCCTCCTCTGCTAAGGTCACCTGTTGGTGAGCACTCACATGGAATACAAATATCTTCACATTTTTTGACCACTTAGGTTCATCCACATACTTCTTCCCCAAATTTCTTTGTCACCAATTTTCCAGTCATGCTTCTTCCAAGTCCCTGACCATCTAGCCAAACCATTGGCTATAGCCCATGAAACAGTGTATAATCACACATGTGGCCATTTCTCCTTCCATGCAAAGTGCACAACCAAGTGCACTGCTCAAAGTTCTGTCCATTGGGAAGATTTCTTTTCACCGCTGTCCTTCAGGGATGTCCTAGAAAGGGGCTGTAATGTTGCAGTTGTCCACTTTCGGGTGGCACCTACATATCCTGCAGAATCATCTTTGAACCAGGCCCTAGTCTTCTCTTCCTCTGTCAACTGAACATAGGGAACTTCCCATTGAGGCCATCGGTGCAGGCTGGGGGAGAGAAGGAGTGGAGACCTTGGGACTTTGAGCCACTTCCTTATGTAACTTACTTGTGCCTTCAGCCCAATCATGTATACACCACTTCCATTTGATGATGGAATGCTGCTGTGCATGACCCACTTTATGACTAGATGGGTCAGAAAGCACCCAGTTTATGATAGAAGGTTCAGGTCACATGGTGACTTGATGACCCATAGTCAAATGTCCAATTTCCACCAAAGCCCAGTAACAGGTCAAGAGTTGTCTCTCAAAAAAAGAATAGTTATTTGCAGAAGATGGCAGGGCCCTGCTCCAAAATCCTAGAGGCCTCTGCTACGATTCACTTATAAGTTCCTGCCAAAGGCTGCAAACAGCATCCCTATCTGCCACTGACACCTCAAGCACCATTGGATCTGCTGGGTCGTATGGCCCAAGTGGCAGAGCAGCTTGCACAGCAGCCTGGACCTGTTGCATAGCCTTCTCCTATTCTGAACCCCACTTAAAACTGTCAGCCTTTCAGGTCACTCAATAAATGGGCAAAAGTAACATACCTAAGTGAGGAATGTGCTGCCTCCAAAATCCAAATAGACCCACTAGGCATTGTGCCTCTTTCTTGGTTGTAGGAGGGGCCAAATATCGCAACTTATCCTTTACCTTAGAAGGAATATGTCAACAGACCCCACACCACTGGATCCCTAGAAATTTTGCTGAGGTAGAGGTTCCCTAAATTTTAGTTGGATTGATTTCCCATCCTCTGGCATGCAAATGTCCCACCAATAAGTCCAGTATGTTTGCTACTTCTTGCTCACTGGATCCAATCAGCATAATGTCATTCATGTAATGAACCAGTGTGATATCTTTTGGAAGCCAAAAGCAATCAAGGTCTCCCTGAATAAGATTATGACACAAAGCTAGAGAGTTGATATACCCCTGAGGTAGGACAGTAAAGGTATATTGCCGGCCTGGCCAACTTAATACAAATTTCTTCTGGTGGGCTTTATGGACAGGAATGGAGAAAAAGGCAGGTGCCAAGTCAATGACTGCATACTAGGTATCAGGAGATGTGTTACTTTGCTCAAGCAATGAAACCACATCTGGTACAGCAGCTGCAACTGGAGTCATCACTCGGTTTAGCTTATGATAATCCACTGGCTCTCCAAGATCCGTTTGTCTTCTGCACAGGTCAAATGGGAGAGTTGAATGGGGATGTGTTGGGAATCACCACCCCTGCATCTTTCAAGTCATTGATGATGGCACTAATCTCTGCAATCCCTCAAAGGATGTAATATTATTTTTGATTTACTATTTTTCTAGGTAGAGGCAGCTCTAATGGCTTCCATTTGGCCTTTTCCCCCATAATATTCCTCACCCTATCAGTCAGGGAGCCAATGTCAGGGTTCTGCCAGCTGCTAAGTATGTCTATGCCAATTGTACATTCTGGCACTGGGGAAATGACCACAGGATGAGCCTGGAGACCCACTGGACCCACTGTAAGTCAGACCTGAGCTAAAACTCCATTAATTAACTGACCTCCATAAGCCCCTACTTTAACTGGGAGACCACAATGACGTTTTGGGTCCCCTGGAATCAACATCAGCTAACAGTCAGTGTCCAGTAGTTCCAAAAATGTCTGATCATTTCCCTTTTCCCAGTGCACAGTTGCCCTGATAAAAGGCTGGAGATCTCTTTGGGGAAGGATGGGAGAAAGATTCACTGCATAAATTATTGGTAATGTAGTAGGGTCCTTCCTTTAGGGGACCCAGCCTCACCTTCATTCAAGGGATTCTGACTCAAGTCTGGAAATTGATTGAGGGGCCATGATTCTGTTTTTATAATTCAAATTAGTCTGTCCATTCGACCTAGAAGTTTCCTGTTTGTATAATTTAAGTAGGAATGCATCAGGCTTCATATCAATTTCACTTCTATGAACACCATGATTAATTAGCCAGTGCCAGAGCTCTACAAGAGTCAGACTATTCTGGTTGCCATTTTGCCTCTGCTGTCCATTACAGTAGCTACACCCACCTTGCCTGTGAAAGTTGAGTGCTGCCACTTAGTCCTGCCACCTCAAGATCCAATTATTCCCATTGTATTTAAATTTTGTAGTTGAGTGACTATGATTCCCACTGTTAGATCTGACATACAGAAAAAAGCAATTGCAGGGCTCTTCAAAGATGCAGGTGCTGCCCTTACAAATATATTTCACAAGGCATTGGTCAAGGACCTCCTAGCTGTGATGAGTAGGTCTATAGTGACTAATCCACTCTACCATCCCAATCTCCCTAAGCCTTTGAATCCCTTCCTCTACATTAAACTAAAGGAGATCAGGCGTTTCCAGCTCACTCACAGTGGGCCATCTTTTAATCCATATTTCAGCTAACCAAGCAAATAAACTATTAGAACCTTTATTAACTCTCCAAACTGAAATATTAAATGCCGAGTCCCTACATAGTGGGCCCAAATAAATAAATTCAGCCTGACCCTACTCTATGTTCCTTCAACAATTATCCCCTACCCATAATATCCATTCCCATACCTGTTCTCTAGATTGCTGTTTATATAAATTGGAGAATTCAAACAGTTACTTTTGAGGGTAGTGCACCTCCTCATGGGTCACACTCTCAACCTCACCTCTAGCAGCCCACAGGGACCTTAACCTAGTTATAGATCTAGAAGCAAACAGAGATGTTGGCGGTGGCTTCTGAGGAGAATCAACATTATCTTGCCTGACAACTGTTTCAGGGGCAGCCATCACTGTTGCCTTAGGCAGTGCAGGGTTTATCTCTTCAGGCAAAGGTGGAAAGGCTGATGGCAGCATGGGTCAGGGAGGGGACGTTGCCACTCCTGGGATGGGGAAGCTGTTCCTTCTGGCAAAAAAAGGTTCATCAGAGTTTACAAACTTAGTGTTCCTGGCTTCATCAGGGCCTTCCCATATGTCTCCATTCCAAGTTTCTGGGTCTCATTCTTTTCTAATCAATGCTTTCATTTTAACAGTAGACATCTGGTGAGGCTGCACATGCACCTTTCATTGCAAGTCAACCACTTGCACAACAAGAGCTTGTGTCTGATTTTCTACAATTTCAGGTCTTTCTCTACAGGAGATAAGACTCTCACTCAGGGCAATCTTAGCAGATTTGAGGCTCAGTATCTGCTTCTGAAGCTGGGAGACAGAATCCCTGAGTTCATCATTTTCTTTCATCACTTAGTCCACTGAACTTAGGAGCAACCAATCAGCTTCATTATGTTCCCTGGTTCTCCACATATGGTCAAAGGTATTATCTATAGAGTCACTAAACTCCTTGCGTCTCACAAGTGGTGAATCAGGAGTGTCAAATGCATTTATTTTGCATAACTCTCTAAACAGTTCATGCCAAGCATAATCAGTGTTCTCCATACTATTAGAAGTAGAGTCCTTAGCATTTCTGCATCTAATCTTATTAAGCACCCAAATCTAGAAACCCCAAAACCAATGAAAGAACTCCATTCTTAATATTCTGTTCCTCTAGAATCACTCCTGGTATGAAAATCTTTATTAGTCAGGGTTCTCTTAGAGGGACAGAACTAATAGGATATATATATATAAATATATATTTTATATATGTATATATACATAATATATAATATATAGACACATTTATATATACATAATATATTATATATTTATATATACATAATATATAATATACAGATATATTTATATATACATAATATATAATATACAGATATATAATATATAATTATATACTATATTATATAGATATATGTTATATATATTATATATAATATATATATAATAACATTATACCTATATATATAGGGGAGCTTATTAAGTATTAACTTACATGACCACAAGGTCCCACAATAGGCTGTCTGCAAGCTGAGGAGCAAGGAGAGCTAGTCCAAGCCCCAGAACTGATAAGTTGGAGTCCAATGTTTGAGGGCAGGGAGCATCCAGCACTGGAGAAAGATGTAGACTGGGAGGCTAGACCATTCTCTCCTTTTCACATTTTTCTGCCTACTTTATATTTGCTGGTAGCTGATTAGATTGTGCCCAGCAGACTAAGGGTGGATCTACCTTCTCCAGCCCACTGACTCAAATGTTAATCTCTTTTTGCAACACCATCTCATTTTTCTGCCTGTTTTATATTTGCTGGCAGCTGATTAGATTGTGTCCACCAAATTAAGGGTGGATCTACCTTCCCCAATCCGCTGACTCATATATTAATCTCTTTTGGTAACACCCTCACAGACATACTCAGGATCAATACTTTGTGTCCTTCAATCCAATGAAGTTGACACTCAGTATTAACCATCACAATTACCCAGTTTATAGCTTGGAAATTGAGAATACTGGCCTAGCAGTAGAAACAGTGAAGTTAGGCTGAGAGTAAGACTGGAAAGAAAAATGGGAATTTTTGTTTTAAATCTCTGAAGTCTGAGGTGGCATCAAAATGCACATGTAGAAATGACGTTTATGAATCCATAGTATTTTTTTGTCCAAACTTGCCTTTGAGTTCAGTGAAATGGAGAACTAATATGCTATAGATTAAAAATGAAATTATCTTAGTGACAGCTGTACAGATGTGTTTCTTTGCAAGGTTACTGATGGTGAGATGTGAAAAATTACGTGAAAAGGCTCACTCGATCTATTTGCTGAATGAAAGGAACTCACAAATGTTTCTGTGGGATAGACAATACAGATCACATCGAAAATGGAGCCCTTTGGATTGTTTAGTTTAAAGCAAAAGAGGTGATGGAAAGTTTTCTCTGTGCTGGAAGATTTTTAAAAAGGAAAGGGTTTTCAAAGAAAAGGGTTTTCAAAGTGTATATGCTTCTAATTATAATATTATGAACAAATGTTTTATAAATAAAAACAGAAGTTTTTGAAAATGTCCCAAATACTGAAGATGTATGGAGTGCATGGCAAATGTGGAATTTTTTAAAAATAGAGAATAATTTAACAGGAACATCAATGTCTAAGAATAAGTTATTTAGTTCAAATAGTTACTTTGAGAATTTACTTATAGCATAAAATAGGAAATATTAAGTGTTTATTTATGAATATTATTATATTGTGGCCTATTATTGAAGTTAAGAAATACATTTCTGTCTCTAATAGATCAAAGTCAACATCTACAAATAAAATACATATATACATATATCTCACCTTTCTTGAAAGTATGCTATATTGGAGAGATTATATTCTAATATTTTAAAATTGCATGCTTGCTTTGATTGAAAACATATGAAGGCATTGCAAAAAGAAAAACATTCTTAAATAGCACTTCACAGTCTCTCCTTTGAGCAAGCAGATGAACTGTGAAGTTTTGTTTAAAGATTCCATTACTGATGTATTAAAATATATGAAAGATTATTACCTGTATGAGCAAAATTGAAAAGTTACAGCTATTTCAACAATTATTACTTATTAATACTTGAAGTTTGGTCTTTGTCAGCAGATGGGATATGATGAATACATTCAAAGTAAAATAGTGGAAAGGCAATAATTTATTACTCGAATGGTAAAACATTGCTCCCAGATTTCAATGAGCCTGTAACAGGCCCTCTGAATAATTCTTACCCTCCTGCTTTTTATTCTTGGTCAGCACTTCTATAAATGCAAGGGTCCTGTGACATCGTTGAAGATCCCAGTATCACCCTGATATTTCATAAAGTTTCCAAGGATGGCAGAAAATAAAATGGCAATCAGTAAACAAAATAAAGCAAAACACGTTTTTCAAAATGAAACAACCCCTTCTTCGCTTATGTAGTTTTTAGAAGAAAAGGAAAGAGATGACTTTTCAAACACATTTTCCAACATAGTAATATAGTTTGGAAGAACATTATTAAATTAAAACCAATCAAAATAAACAAAATAAATTCAAAAGCAGGAGTGGGTAATCCTACAAACCAATGGCTTTGAGTCGTTAACATCTTCCAAATGATATAGTACAATGTGACTTCAGCAGCTTTCAGGACAGAAACTATGAAACCATCGTGGGTTAGACAAACTATTCAAATCTGGTGAATTAATTTTTAAAGTTTCAGTGCAAATTCAAGGGTGTGAATTTCCTCTTCTCCCAGGTAAGTCTAATTGAGAGTGAAAACTCATAGCAAAATCAGTGTTTATTCAGGATTTTATGTATCAGGTATAAAAGGGACTTCTCTAAGAGATTGCAACCTCACATACATAAGCTCTCACACACTTAGAAAGCTAGGTAAGAGGTAGGATGAAAAAAAGAGAAGTTTCTCAGGCCACCTAACCCATTCTTTCTAGATCGGCTAACAGCTTTTCTGTCAGACTAGCTTGGGGTGCTGCCTTGGGAAAATCAGTTCATCTTGCTGGGTAATGAAGGAAATGAAGAAGGCTAGAAAATCTCACTGAATCTACAAAATCTTCTTCATTCTTTGAAACAGTAAAAAGGACTTCCCATGTCATTTCTAACATCACTGGATAGATACACTGGTTTTTCGAAGTCCTGGTGCTGATGCGGGATCATTTCAGATTTTAAACTGTACAGATCTCATGACAATTACCAGGTTTAGTGAAATTCAGAGTCTGTCTATTCAGAAGGTTCATCACTACCAATATCCATGCTAATGTAGGATGAGAGGCTTATGAATACACAGAGCACTTTGGAAGCTTACCTACCATCTGAACAACTGGGTGGCAAAATGGCAAATGACTTACTTTTATAGTAGTAAGCAAAACATTTGTCCCACGTATGAAGTCAGTTAGAAGCGTTACCAGGAAGGAATTGGGACCCTCAGCAATTAATCTGTCCTTGTGATACTCTTACAATTTCTACCTTATAATAATTTCTGTACCTGTCTTATCTCCCTAGAAGATAATGTGCTATAACGGAAATCTAGGATTACAGGAGAACAGATAACTGCTGATTTGCCATTTTGCTCACTGGTGGCTTCATGGCCCTCCCTTTGCTGGGATGCTGGCTTGGATGATTTCTCTGGTTAGTGTTTCTAAAATGAGCAGAGTTCTCTCCTTACTGTTATTACACTTTCTTAGTAGGCTCCGAAAGGGTATTATTCTTTCAGTATTTCTACTGAAAATGTTGTACTATACATTGCTGCACTACTATACTCTTACTACAACTCATGACTGACGTTGTTCAGTTTCTTACAACCTACTATCTCACAAAAGCTGGAAATAGTTTCCCAGACTGAGCAGATCATATCTGACTAATCCCACATAGCATCACATCCAAAAGTTTTTGCTTTCCCCCACTGAGGAAAATGAAACTCACGGAGACAATATGAAACACATCCACCTATGCCAGTAATGGCAGGTGTTGCTTATTGACTATGGCACTCCTTCCAACAGGGTCTTCATGGAACCTCTGAATCCCCCTTAATACAAATCTAGAAAGAAACAGCCAATTGATTGTTCAATAATGGCATGAACTATATGTCCTTTCATTGGCACATATTTTTTAAAATATTTTACTCCAGAATGGGTTCCTTGCTATCTAAGGTTGCAAGCAAGCTCCAAGACTTAAGGCACCCTGTGTATTCATTGTTCAAGAGTCTTGGTTCTGGGAAATAATGGTAAGTCAGACAGTGTTTCTTCCAGGAGGTCCTTGGGTTTGCCCGAATAGAGAACTTTTGGCAGCCTGCCCTGGCATGGCAGGGCTCCTCACATGTGTTAGTCAGGACATCCCCTGGGACTTCACCGAAGTGAGAACTCCTAAATATTAACATTCCTGCCAAACACAGGTTGAAACAGTCACTGACTGACCCTTGGCTAAAGACTAGATACTTCTTGTTGGCTCATAAGAAGTGAGAATTTTTCTACTAGGATCCTGCTTCATTCCCCGGCCATTTTTGAAATGAATTTCAGATGCTTCTTATAGTTCAGGATCAAAGCTTAAAATTAGTGTTGACCTTTCTGATCACCCAATGTGAAAGCTACATTTGATCAATGAACTTCTAGGTTCACATGCTCATTTTTAATATTTTGGTCAGAGATAGGAACATGACAAAGCACCACGTGGCTCCCATAAACTCACCCTATGGACTTACTGTGTTTCATGATTCCAACAGGAAGGAGAAAGAAAGGGAAAGAAAAGCGAAGGAGAGAGAAGGGGTGGGAGGAGAGGGTGCGAGGGGGAGGGGTAACACTAAGAAGGGAGAGTATGGAATAATGGAAAGATAATAATGAGAGTGATGCTACCAAATGTCTCTCCTTTATTCCTACAGTTTTCGAAGATTTCTCCCCAAACCATTAGCCCGTGGATGCAGTCATTCAATTTTATTGTGATTTTATCATTTCTCTCTCACTAGTTGTGAATATTGCACAATTAGCACATTGCTGAAAACCCCGATGGCCATGTCCTCAAGCTTCCTCCCCAGTTCCTGGAATTTACACTGTAGGACCTCAGCCCTATTTCTGTCTGTGGTTTTGATTCCAGCTCAGATTCTGACTACAGTGGCGTCCCCTCTCCTTGGCGAATACCTTTTTTCTCCCTGTGGTGATGTTTCCAGTCCATCTTGAGGAGTCATAAAGTGCTATTAAAACAGTCATCCCTCTTAGCCTGTCCTCGGTAGTCATCACACAGTATTGCTATTGTCCAGGGGTTGGAGTCTGAGGCTGAGGCTGAATCGGAAAGTTGGTTTTAGTATCCCAGCAAGGCCAGGGAAAATAAATTCCCGAGCGAGAATATGGCTCGGTGTCAAGCAGCTGGAGAACCCTCCCATGAACAGGATCCAGGGGCAGATTATTTGGGTGAGTGTGCATGGCTACGAGACATCAGTTTCATTTGACTAATATGTTCTTTTCCATCCAATTGAATGGATTACCACAGTGTCAAATAAATAATATGTTGCCACATTTGGCCCAACAAGAAAAATCCTGGGTATCAATAAGCAAGTGTAAGACCACATGCAAGCCTGACTGTGTTTGAGGAAAACAGGCAATAAACCCTCAGGTATCTTGAAACTTACACATTTTTCTTGTCATAATGTTCTAGGAGCCAAATTTGTGGGGTCCCTGCTGCTGTGACCACACTCTGGTCTCTGAAGCTCATCCAACATGGCCTCCGTCCCAATTAAACCTTAGGTATTCGTGAAGGCAGCCACCAAGGTGGGACAATGGCTCATTACCCAATTCAAAATGCATTCAGTCAACATTTATTAGATGCCTACTGGTTGCCAGGCACAGAGGTGGCATCTGGGGCTGCAGGAAACGATAATGGGGGTGAGAAAGAATAAAAAGTAAACATGGCAAAAACTCTTGGCTCACATTCTAGTGGGGACACAGACACATATCCAGATAATTCTCATATCATGCAATAAAGTGCTATAAAAGAAATACAGACAAACTGCTCAGGAAACAGGAGATGGGCATAAGTTGGCCGACTGGAAGACAGAGAGCCTGGGGACGTCTTCACAAAGCAATGACATTTGGGCTCTGCCTTAAAATATGCTGTTCTGATACAACGTTATTTTCAGAATTGTAAAATTTACATTATAAACGGTAATAAATTTTCCCCAAACATTTCTCACTCTGTAGCACAAATTTGCATCAATGGCATCCTATAACTGAGCTACACAAATAATAAGAAAAATAAGACAGGAATAACAAGCATTGTTGCAAGCATTTTACATATGCTGGTTAGTTAATTCAGCTCTTGTGATATTTCTGTGCTATAGGTACTGTCTTTACCTTATGAAAGTGAAAATAAAGCACAGAGAAGTTAAACAAATTACCTAAGGTCACACTGCAAGGTCAAACACTCTAGTATGTACTTTAGACTCATTCTTTCACTTTGTTCTAACAACAGCCTTTGCTCTGAGCTATGTATAATTATTTCGGGGTGGAGGATTGAGGGGATTAAGGATCTGAAGCTTAGAAAGGTTTAGTCTTCTCTCAGAAAGATCTTTCAGATAGAGGACAAAGTATGGCCGTTGGCCCAGAGGCATGGAAATATATGCGTGGTGTGTTTAGAGAAGGCAGATAGAAATACTGTACATACCAAGGGGCTTGAAATTCATTCTCTAGAAGTGGGTGACTATTCATAAGAATAATATTACCTGAGGTTTTTTTTGTTTGTTTGTTTAATGCTCTAGTGGCACATTATATAAAATGCAGGGGAGAAGGCTGCTTGCTGCTTGATGGCTATCCAATGAGTTAGGGCAGTGGCTATGAACAAAGAGGCAGGCATTTAAAAGGTGGTAGAATCAAGATAATTTCTGATGACTGGTTGTCTTAGGGCAGGGAAATAAAGGCTAACTCCAAGGTTTCTCCCTTTGACCACTATGTTCAAATATCCCAGTGCCACCAATTAAGGTAGGAAATGCAGAAGAACTGATCAGTTTGATGGAAAAAAATAATTGATTTGTGGCATTCAGTATGAGGTGGCTTACTAAGGAGGAAATTTCCGTTAGGCAACTGAATATCAAATCTAGAGTGATCCACTACTTTGATTTATTTCCCATGTAAGAACAGTGCAGGCCCTGGCATTTTGGGACATTCCTTGGTGGGATAATAATCTCATAGCTAGCTTCTCTTCATAGGGCTTTCTTAGCTGCAGACACTGTTCTAACAATCGTGTATGATGTATGACTCTTCACAACAGGCTTATGATGCAGGCACCCTATTATCCTGATTTCACAGATGTGGAAATTGCAACACAGAAGGTGCAGGTTACTTTTCCCATGTAGCACAGCCAGAGGTATGCCAAGGAGATATTCTCCTCTCCCCAAGTAGTATTTCTCATCCATGATTTCAGGCTCCTGTGGCTGAGAGTCTCTCTCCAAAAGTTTTTCTACCTATTCTTGGACCCAGGAAGAGGAGAGGTAGGTTAAGGATGTGGTGTGAGAGAGCCTGCTCATTATGTAATCCCTATGCCTTTGGCCTTTATAAAACTCAGCATACTTGTTCTCAGCTTGAAGATTCCATCAGACAGTGAATTTCCCTATTTCTCATTTTCTTTTCTGTAGCAGATAATGACCACATTCCTAAGGTGGTTGAGAGGATTCAATAAGTTTATACATCTAAGGTGCCTGTTCCTAGCACACGTACGTGTTCCAGAAATGTTAACTAATATGATGACAATCAAGACAATAATAATGTCAGTGCTGATGACTACATATTTATCTCTACACTATTTTCCTCAGTGGTTTAGAGAAGAAACACCAGGTCAAGCCCTGCCTTACAGACCTCAATCAGAGAACGAGAAAGATACTACTAGTGTCAAGATTTAGAATTTAGAGGTCTCTAACTTATGCAATTTGGGAAAGATCTGGAGATATTCCTGTGGTGGAAATGGAGACAGAAGAGAAAAGAACATTTTGTTAGGGTCCAGACCGTCAGAAAAGCTCATCATCCCTTAGTTAGCCTCTTAAGAGCACTAAAAAAGAAAAAGTGAGTGAGGCTGTATGAAACAAGGTGAAAGACACAGAAATATTCAGATCCTCGGGGGCGGGGGGGTTGTTTAGGAATAGCAAGACACCGAACTGGGTTTTTTAAGTAAACAAATTCTAGAAGATCAACCCAAATGCAGGACAAACCCTTGTTTGGACTTTTAAAACTGAGGAGGGGAAATGCTTGAAACATAAAAGACCAACTCAGACCATCTGGTTCTGTAACAGTCCCCCATCAACACATCCTCACTTGATGAGACCAATATAATAAATGAGGATAGATGTGTTTCACTCCTGTCAACAGCCATACAAGAGGAAAGATAAGAGAAGCTTTTGAAATTGTAGAGATCTTTTGGCTTTAACTATTCTAGAGGCAATTAGTTCCATATGGGAAGCAAATCCATGAGGATAGATTTAACTATCAATTCTGTAGCTGCTTATCAAGAGGCAGTATATTTGGTAACACACACACAAAAGCCAGATTCTGTTACTGTGACACCTGCTTTCACCCAGGCAAGCCAACAATGAATTAGCCTTTGGCCTCTGATAGTTTATGTGTCAACTCATTCTAAAGAAATTAATTAATTATACCTGGAATTGATATTAATAATGATAAATTACATTTTAAAAATAAGCTCAACTGAGCCAACACTACCTTCAAGAGACCCTAAACTGCTTAAAACACAACAGAAAAAGTCCAAGCAATTCCCCTTATGCCCTGGTAAAAGCTAAATGATCCACAGTGGAAGCCTTTCAAAGTTTTCTGTTCTCTGATGGAACTGATGGCGGGTAACTTTGAAGAAAAGAAATTACAAAAGAGTGGGTAATCCAGATGATTCCTTCCTCTGCCCTCTCACAAGCTGTGCCTTATAAGCATATTGTTTTTATCCATTCTTGTGCTTAAGAGAAGAAGAGCAAAATGTAGGGATAGGGAAAAGAGATAACAAAATAAAGAAGAAATGAAGGATGAAAAGATTAAAGAGAAATAGATGAAGTAAGGCCAAAAATGTAACAGAAAAAGAAGAAGAGAAAAAAAATCAGTAACATCCTCTCCCTGCACCCCATTTCTTCCATTTTCTCAAAATTGTTTCCGTTTTAATAACTGTACATTCACATGCATGGTGCAGAGAAGGGCACAGAAGCAATGGGTGCAGGGGTTGGCCTTGACAGGTCACATGATTCTCAAAGCCAAAGAACTCAAGACCCATGGGGTTTGTTAAAATACCCGTAGGACAAACCCATGACTTTCAGAATTTGGGGGAAAAAAATTCAACCCATTATTCAAATATTTTGTGCTAAGCAAAGTGCAGTGCAGTTTGTCAGGCAGTTCCCCCTTAATTTCCAAACCCATGTGTATTTCCAAGGGAATGTGATCCATATGTTTCTAATTCATTTACATTTAAATCATCATAATGCTGTTTTGCTGAGCTATTTGATGTCCGAGAAGCCTATGAGGCCTTTTACAAGCCCTTTTAAAGGCTTTCTCCTTTGAACCTGCAAGTCATGGTTTTCCTGTACAGAATGTGAATTAAAATAAAGAAAGGTTATAGTTTCTCTTCAAGCTAAATTCCTCTGTATTTAAACGGATAATAATAATGACAACCATTAAAATAATGTGATCTTACAGGCAACCTTACATACAAATTTAGAAAAATCTATCAGTTGGGGGAAAAAAACGTTCCAGATTTTCTAATGCAATAGCTATGAATAGTAATGGCTAGGTTTTACTCCATTTGCAGATTACATTTAAAATATTATTTGCTTTTTAAGCCCCCTGATTTTTCTAAAGCCCAACTTAATTTCTTTCAGACTTTGAAGGTATCCTTGAATACTAATTATAGCTATCCTCTAATTTTTTTAAAGAAAATTTTGAATGCCTTTGTGCCAGAATTGCCTAGATCCTTGGTGAATTTATAAACCAATAGAATATTGATTTATTCTTTTAAAAGCAGCAATCACAATATAATCTACCATTTATTGAAAATGTTGATATGGGTTAGGCACTATAGAGGATGCCTTAGATACATTGTCTAATTTAATATTGCAACAGCTCTGCACATTTTTAAGAATGTTTGAAACTTATCCTGAAGGCAAGGGCCAGGTGTTTTGTTTTCCTGGAAGATAACCTTGACAGCAATGCAGAGGATGGATTTGAAGCTACCTGAGATGGGGAAGCCAGCTCGGAGGCTGTTTCCCTAATAAAGTGATGAATAAAGGCAGAAGAATTAGCTATAAAGAGAAGGAGAATCAGTTATAGAGAACCTTATGTTTCGTATTTTCACAATCATTTCACGTTTGGCTTTTTAATCAAGAAGCAAAGCTTATTCTGTGATATTTGCTGAAAATTCCTATTTCTCATTTTCCAATGTAATGTCTACACACCCACAGACACACATTAGGTCATCTATAGTAAACACCAGTTTAATGATATGTAAGTAGAAATGCTTCTTTCTGGATCACCATTTCAACACTAGAATAATTTTATACTGAGCTTTGCCTCTCTCCACTGATATTAAGAAACTGATCTAACGTAATGACTTCTCAAGACAAAAGGAGAGAGACCTCCCAGGTAGAAAGTGGTCAAAATTATTTACATAAAATAAAGTTACATTTCTCCATTGCCTTTAATAAAATATCATTACCAATGCCAGTGTTATATATACAGTCATGCACCACATAAAAATATTTTGGTCAACAATGAACCAAATAGATGACAGTGTTCCCATAAGATTATAATACCAGATCTTTGTTCTCTCTTTTCTGTGTTTAGATGTACAAATACTTAGCATTGTGTTACAATTGCCTAGAGTATTCAGTACAGTAATATGCTTTACCAAGTCTGTAGCCCAAGAGCCATAGGCTATACCATAGAGCCATAGACCATACCATATAGGTATGTAGTGGGCTGTACCATCTAGGTTTGTATAAGTACACTTTATAATGTTCGCACAATGACCAAATTGCCTAATGATGCGTTTTTCAGAACATACCCTTAGTGTTAAGTGATTCATGGCTGTATTGTGATCAGAGTCATCTATTTGATAATCTAGAGGTCTGGAAATATCTTCCCATCCAGTCTCCCCTCACTTGCTAGTTTGAATTATTCTTAAAAGCCTTATTTTACTTTATCTTCAAAAGGTACTTAGGCCTCTTGTAACCTGGACTTTGGAGTTTGGAAGGAGAAGAAGAATCCTTGAAGTTTTCATTGGTACCTTAACCTGTATTGACACTGTGACAAATTAGACAATAGCATTAATTAGATGATGTCCAATATCTCAATGCTTCCCTTTTTCTTCTTCTTTCCAAAGTTTCTTACTGGAGGCCATTGTATTTACTTCAATGTTTGCATTTGTTCACTTCCCATTAGCATCCCTGCTCTAACCCTCTTACATCAACTCTACAGTAAATTTTCGATGAGTCTTTCAGCTTCCATTCCTGTCCTGTCACAATCTTTCTCCACACAGCAGCTAGAACAACTGTTTAAAAATACAAATGATGTCACTGCCCTTTAACAGCATATCATTGTTTCTCATTATATGTAGAATAAAAGAGAATCTTTGGGATCTGGCTCCAGCCGAGCCCCCAAACTTGCCTCATTGGCTTCTCTTCCTCCATCAATAAGCTCCAGCCACCTGGCTGTCCTGCCCTGGTTGGCTCCTTAAGCTTCTATCTCCCTTCAAATGTCTCCTATGCAGAGGGATCTCCCTCACTCCTCCAGATAAAGTGTGGGGTTTGTTGACTCATGTGTGAGAGTGAAATCAATTAATGGTTATGACCAGAATGTGTTCAATACACACATAGACACACACACACGAGATGAGAAAATAGAGAGTTTAATGACACTTTTACTTTAGTGAACTATCACTTTACTACTGGGTTGGAATGTAAATG
The DNA here is from genome assembly GCF_007565055.1 of Rhinopithecus roxellana. NCBI lineage: Eukaryota > Metazoa > Chordata > Mammalia > Primates > Cercopithecidae > Rhinopithecus > Rhinopithecus roxellana. Next base: position 80,685,938 of record NC_044557.1, read on the forward strand.
CATGTTTTGTGGGTCACAATGAAATGAGTAATTGAAGTTGCAACCACCTAGAAGCTTGATCATAAATGTCATCACATGACCTTGTTTGTTTCCTTCATTGCATTTCTCACAATCTGAAATCTGACTTATTTATGTGTTACATGGTTTATTAAGAATGTAAGCACTTTAAGAGCAGGACTCTGTTTTCTTATTCCTCTTATAACCAACATCTAGTACAGTGCCTGACATGGTTCAGGTTCCTAAAGAACCTTTCATTCAAAGACTATATAAAACAAGGGTATCCAATCTTTTGGCTTCACTGGACCACATTCAAAGAAGCATTTTATTGGGCCACACATAAAATATACTAACACTAACAATAGCTGATGAGCTAAAAAAAAATTGCCAAAAAAAAAAAATCTCATAATGTTTTAGGAAAGTTTACTATTTTGTATTGGGCTGTATTCAATAGCATGCGGTCCATGGGCCGTGGGTTGGACAAGCTTGATCTAAAAGATGCTGTGATGGTTGATTTTAGGTGTTAATTTGACTAGGCCATAGTACTTAAGCATTTAGTTAAATGCCAGTCTAGATGTCTCTGTGAATGAATTTTAAAAACAATGTTAACATTTAAATCAATAGATTAATAGAATTTAGTAAGGCAATTACTCTCCATAATGTGGGTGGCCTCATTTAAATAGCCTTAAGAAAAAAACTAAGTTTCCCAAGGAAGAAAGAATTTCACGTCCAGCCTGCATTGGACTCTAGGCTGCAACATTAACTCTTCCGTGGATCTCTAGCCTGCTGGTCTGTTCTGCAAGTTTCAGACTTGACAACCTCCCCAGTCTCATTAGCTGGTTCCTTAAAATCTCTCTCTCCTTTCTATCTCTTTGCCTTCTCTCTTTCTCTCTCTGTGTATACACACACACACATATATGCATACACACATATACATAGGTACATGCCCACATACTACTGCTTATGTTTCTCTGGAGACTGCTAACTAATACAAATTTGTTGATCACTTATGGCACTGCAAAGCTTATAACCACTTTTCTTTAGACATTTGTCCCTTTGCCCAGAGCTCCCCAGTTAGGGTAGGAACTAACCCTAATTCCCTCTCTTTATTCCCCAAACTCTCAATCCCACCCTCCTTGCCTTTTCATTTACTTCTTCTCACTGTAACATTGCCACTTGGCCCCTAGACAAGAAGTGACTTGCATATTTCCCTCCCTCATTCTCCAGGCTTTCCAAGTCACCCCAAGAAGAGCCTGTAACTCCAGGACTCCTTATCCAGGACTCCTGAGACATGCTGTTCTTTGTTTTTACTGCTTTCCTCCTGCAAAACTTCTCATGGACAAAATGTTACACATCATTGCATAGACATATTTAGATGGAAGTAAAACCAGAAGAATATAAGTTAACTACAAAACAATATCAGCAATGATATCAGCTAAAGTAGTGAGACAATGGGTGATTGTATTTTTCTGCCTTATATCTTTCTTTAGTGTCAAACATTCTACACTGAGAATTTTAAGTAAAAAGAAGTTATAGCAATTATGGTTTTTAAAAGAGAATTTGAGACAATGAAATTTAAATATAAAAACACTTCATTAAAATGTCTTTTCTTCAATAAACTGGCATATTCATTAATACCATTCATGTTAGCACTTGATCTGATTATGTCTCTGATGCTTTCATGTGTGATTGTGATGTTGCCAATTGGACATTGAGCCTCTTTTGAACAAGGAAAGTATTTCACACAATAATGTGCAAAGAGAGCTAAGCAATACAACAGGCCTTGGTTAGAAACATGTGTCTGTCACTCACAGCTGTGTGCCTGGTCTCGTGTGACTTAATCTCACTGGTTCTAATTGCATAAAATGAGAATAATAAGACATTTATGTGATGCACCTAGCAGTGCTTGATTCATTGTATATGGTCAATAATTGTTAGTGTCTATCCTTCCAGTTACAAGTTAATTTCCCCAGTACCTAAGAACATGTTAAACACGCAATAAAATAACATAAATACATATCAAATGAAATGGTGTGAAATTAAACTGACGTGTGAAGATGGGGTTGGGAGGAGGGATATTTCTTTCTCTACAGTTTTACGTTGCACTGAAACGAGTTTCCAAATATCTATGTTCATGTTTTATTATTAGAGAAATTTCTCCTACATATGTGACATTTTTGCTGGTGTTTTAAGAACTGTATAAATAGCAGTATTAATTGAAGTACTACTTGATTCTTACCTTTTGATACATCTATTTTTTTGTTTTTGGAAATTTATGTTATATCCTAAAAATGTCAGCTTTCCACATTTCTGCCAATTTAATTTTCTTTGCATAGAAATAAATAATGAGTAATTTACTAGTATCCTTTTTCTTTAAAACTTTAGTTTCAAAACTCACTAGAGCGAGTTTGATAAGGGTATTCAATTTAAATGCCAGAAAACAAATAGAATAGCACCCTTTTCTGAACAAAAATTATTTTTAATAAATGCAGTAATGAAAATATTCCAGTGTATCAACAAAAGGATCTTCTACTAGGCAAAGCTAAAATTGATAAGTTTCTACCCTAGAAGTAAAAATATATTCCTGTTTATTCAGTTGGCAAACTTATTATCAAAGGCAAGTTAAAGTTTGAAACTTGTTTGATCCCATTATAGAAGAAATTTCTGTATTTAGGAAAAGGCTCGGGAAACTCTTTCAAATCTAAGATTTTGTTGTTTTGTGATATAGCCATTCTAGGAAATTTTTAGTGTTCATTCTTAATTTTTTAAAAATATCTTCATTTTTGTTTGGTGTTATACACCTATGACCTTGGTATTGAAAATTTAGGTTTTTAGTATGCATGTTTTTTATTTTTATTAAAGCAAGAAGAGAAAAGAAAGAGAAAGTGAAAGAGAGAAAGGAAGGAAGGAAGGAAGGAAGGAAGGAAGGAAGGAAGGAAGGAAGGAAGGAAGGAAGGAAGGAAGGAAGGACACAGATGTTTCTGAAATTTCACAGGGAAATTTCATTTAACTCTAGAGTTCTACAAGTATATAATAGAATTATGCAGATATATAAAACATCTGCTTATATTACCACAGAGTTATATACCACATTTTGCATAATTTCTCCAAATGTCTTTAATAACTAAGGTTAAAGTGTTAAATTTTAAAGTATGTTCTAACGAAATTTTACTAGATATTCTAGTATAAGAAATTTGAAAAATAAGTCTGGAAGCTTATGGATATTACATATGTAAAGTCCCTGCTATTTATAGTGACTTTAAATACTTGATTAAGCATCCATATGTCAACCCGATCCTATGGAAGGTCAGAGTAAACAACATGTTTCCGAAGTTAAGTGCTCAAACACACGAGGTTACTGATTCTTCCGGAGTCGGGGGTATCAGTTATTTAGCAAATGGCATTTGGTGTCCTTGGACCACTCAGACATGTCACTAGATATAAATTGGAGCCAATGAGTAAAAATAACCTGCAACTAGGTTCCAAATCCTAAAAAAAAAAAAAAAAAATCAAAATTTATTTTGGATGCTAATTTTCTAAAAAGGTTGCCAGTTTTCCCCAGATTAGTGAAATAGGCACATGATGCCAGAAATTTCAAATGAATTTATTTTTCTAGCTCCATGGGAGAAATAAGACAACACACATTTTGGAGGATGATCAAAAAATATCTATTAATCATGTAACAGTGTATAGCATTTTACATAAGCTCCTGAGATTTAAGCCAGGTTTCCCTGGCAGGTGTCCAGACATGTGTCTAATGGCCTACCTGTACCTCTAAACAATGGTGTTCTACCTAGAAACTCTGCCTGATGGCTTGGCATAAGATAAACTGAAGTGACCTACTTTAAACAGAAGTTCTGCCTGTGTAGCAAGGTCCTTAAGGGGATCCTGGTTTGCAAGTGTCTAGAAAACCCTGAGCTATCTGAATAGTCTACCCAAAAGATTCTAATAGTCCTCAGAGAAAAATCAGTAAACAAGAATTTGGGGACTGATGGTCAGTTTCCTGGGAAACTGAGCTTAATAATTTTGAGTAGAGAAGGCAGATAAAAATGTTGATGGGACTCAGAACATGCTACTTCAAAATATGGCACCATGGCATTTGAGAAAATAGCAGAATCAGGAAGTTCTCTTTAATAACTAAGGTTAAAGTGTTAAATTTAACCCTCTTCCACCTCCACCCCTGAAGAAAGTCATAAAAGAATTTTCCGACCTTCCTATACCTGCAGGAAAGGAATGTCCTTATCTCTGATGACACAGACACACAGAAGAATCCAAGCAAACAGACCTTGTTAAGACTCCCTAGTTTATTACTATTAGATCATAACCCCTTTGTCCACTTCTTCATCAAACTTAAGTATAAACAAGTTTTCCTGCTTCTTTGGATCTTCATTTCTGAAGGCTCTTGTGTCATGTAAACTTATATTAAATAAATTTCTAGGTTATTTTCTTATTAACCTGTCCTTACTATAGGATCCTCAGCCATGAGTCTTGCAAAGATATTACTTTCCCCTACAGTTTCCACAACATTTTAGGACTGAGCGCTTACCTAAAGATGGAAGAGAATTAAGCTGTTGCTTGGGATCCATAGAGGGAGACAGTAAATTGTAAAAGTTCTCTTGTATACTAAAGAATATATCTTTGTCCCTAGTTCTTGGCAGAGTCTTAAAAACCCTTGGCATTTCCTGAGTCATGATGGTGTTTTTGTTATGCTAATGAGGTGATTCCTGGTGGCCCTGAGATAGCTTCAAGATGAAGGTTGGTCATCGGAAAGACCAAACACAGGATTAGAAAGTCAGAACTTTGGGCCAAGCTGACCCCCAGGGGAGAGACAGGAGCTGGGGATTGAGTTCAAGCATGTGACCAACAATATACTCAGCATGTCTATGTCATAAAGTCTCAAGACAAAGTCTGGATACTGAGGCTCAGAGGAGCTTTGTGATGTGTGAACAGGGTGATGTACTGAGACTCCGTGGAGAGAGCATGGAAGCTCTGCGGCTCATACCCTTCCAGACCTCATCCTGTGTGTTTCCTTTGTGCTAAAACTGTAATCATAAGTATAGTGCTTTTGGTGGATCCTGTAAATCGTTTTAGAGTGCTAGAATTACTGACCATGAAGGGGTCATGGCAACCCCGAATTTACAACCAGTCAGAAGTGCAGGTGCTCCCCCAAGATGAATCTGAAGTGAGGGCAGTCCTGAGGAGGACTGAGCCCTTAAACTTGTGAAGTCTGATGCTAACACTGTGTAGTTACAGCCAGAATTGTATTGGCATACACCTAATTGTGGTGGAAGCAGAGCACTTCGAAGCTAGAGAATCAGCTCAAGTTCCTTGAGAGAGAATAGTAACACAAACTCAAAGAGCCAGGCTATTTCTCCTGCCTTGGTGAAATCAGAAGTAGAAGTGAAAGTCATCCCCGGGGATGTGGGAATACATTTAACCCTGGTGCTGGCCTTGAATGAAGGGCTCTTATAAGTGAAGGCTGAATAAGTGCTTCTTAGCAAATGGAGAGGGGCAGAGCAGGAATTTAGGGGAAATACTGGGGCTGAAGCAGTGATAGGTATACATATACCAACACAGATGATGTTTAAAAGTCACACAAAGGAGACGACCTTGAATAAAATATCAGGAGATGGGGATAGGTTATAACATAAGAATTATAGGCAAAAAGGAGACATGTTTAGGTGCGGGTTATGCTGTTAACTAAGTGGAAAGCAGTTCTAATATCAGATGAGGGATATTATAAGTAAAGGCCCCCAGTCTTGAGGGTTCCAGAGCAAGAGTGTAGCCTAATGGAATAGTCACAGTACCAGATTCAATTCCCCAATGTCTCCACAAAATGAAGAACTTGTGAACACCAAGAGATGCAGGTAGTAGGGAACCAAGCAGGGATCGAGGAAAGGGATACAGAAAGATATTATCAGATAATCCCGCTAAAATGCCGAAGTCTCTGTTTCCCTTCGGCATTTGACTGTGGTGTCCAAGTTAGCTAACATTTGCTCTTGAACATTTTACCTAAAGTAAAAACAACATCAACAACTACAGCAATGGCACTAGTAATAATAATATTTATCAAATATTTTCTATGTCCTGAACACTCTACTAGGCATTTTACATGCATTTTCTCAGTTAATTCTCACAACAACATCATGCAATAACTACTCCATTGTCCCCATTTTATACAGCAGAAAACTGAGGCATAGAGAGAAATGCTCGAGAGCCTGAAAGGCTGGAGCAGTCTGGGGTTGAGAGAAGCACGAGGCGTCCTGCAGTTGGTATGATGCTCCTTGTGTTCAGCTGAGAAAGAGTTAGGGTCACATCAAGTATTCACAGCAATGGGCCAAGATTAGCAGTGACACATGCAGCTGCTATTTCCTTTACAGTTTAAAAAACCAACATGGCTGATCAAATTGACCATGTAGTCAACAGAATTCGCTCATTACGAATTTGAAAAAAAAAAAAATCAAATGATTTCAAAAGGGAAAATTTGTTTGCATGCACGCAGTCTGGATATTTTCCCCAAAGGAAAACCAAACAAAAGATTGCATTTGTCCTTGACTTTTGGAGACTGAGAGCAACATCAAGAGGAAACTCAAGAGGAGCACAATCCTATTTAAGGGCTTTGACTAAGTCTTGGTACTTTCAGTTCTTCTGAAGATTCCCACACCTTGTGGACATATGAAAGGGCTTAGTATTTAGAAGATTTTATTACCAAATCATAAATATTTTATTTACCCAAACCAGCAAGGAAGGAAGAAACGACGGGGAATTTGGGCAGCTTTCTAGGGAAATTCGTGCCAAGGTCCCATTTGCATTGACTTTGCAAGGCACTCAAAAGCACTTTTGTTTCATTTCACATATTTCATTCTGTTGGAATATAGCCACCAGGTATGTGGCACAGATAAAGTCATCTGCCAATATCCGGGTTTAAATCTGGAAAACAAATATGTCAATGAACTTGATATAGGCAACATCTTTCATGCTAGCATCTGCTCTGCCATTTCCAAAGGTAGGTAGCAATGGAATCGATATTGATACTATTCTTTATAAAGATAAACATACTGACCCTCCATCATGGGGGTGTATGCTCTGGAAGTTTTTCTTGCAGATGAGAAAACCGGTCCCTGTTCATTCTATTGACCAAACCCCAGTGTGCCCATGGGAAAAGCTTGCCAGGATGAAATGTGTAGGCCATTGCTGGAAAGCAGCAATGTAACTGGCTTATGTAGAGATAAAATTTGTAACTCTTCCCTCATGCTGATTGTCACTGATGCTGTAGAATCGGTCTCCACCATCCTCATGATTGAGGTTCCTGTTAGTCTTTGTTATTTTCAACCTGTCCTCCACACATCCTCCAGACCTGCTTTTTGAAATAAAAACGCTGTTTTTATTTTATTTCACTGTGCTTAAAATCTTCAATGACTTCTCATTGCTGAGGTCAATGAAAGTGTAATTTAGCTTATAACTAGATTATAATTCAGTTTATTGATATTTATTACTGTTAGTGTAAAATTAGTTTCGAATACTGACAAATTAGGAGATTTTACTTCAATATATATAGATATGTGTCTTTTCTTATTAAATTGAGATGTTCTGAAAATATGGGACCCCTTTTCCTACCTACATGAGAGCTGCATAGCAACTGTCTTCTTTTAGGCCACGAGGTTTTCTTAAATTTGAGGTTGTCAATTGCCACGTACTAGGCTGCTTGTTCAATTTTTGAATGGTAGATAAATATTCCTCTGCACATTTATCAAGTGGGGAAGCAGTGTTTTACTGGTGAACAGGCTCTCAAAAGAACAATAAACAAAAAAACAAAACAAAACAAAACAATAAAACAAAAAAGAAAGAAACTCTGATGTGTTGCATTTCCTGATTTCTGTGGTGCAAATATTTTCACCATGCCAGGTTTGAAGCTACCAACATGAAATCACTGAACTCCAGATTGAGAAGAGATGCTAGCAGACAGCTTTCATACTGGTTCCAGTGCAGCATTATAATAAAGACCAAGAAAGCTACATGTTTCAAAAGTAGAAAACAAAACCAAACCAAAGGAGGGCGCTTACATAATATTTTGCTCACATTATTTGCCTGGCCCACACAGACTTTTGAATGTGCAGTTCTTGCCAGTGATTAAATAAAATTCAAACTGCTTAAAATGGCCTAGCAAATCTTTTTACAATCTCATCTCAAACTAAATTTCTAAACTCTTTCCTGTCACTACCCACATAGCATATAGCTTCTTGATGTTTCTATTGCACACCCATTATTTTGACATATCTATGTCTTCATGTATGAAACCCTCTATATCTGGAATACCATTGTCATCACCATATCTACCATACATTCTCTGTGAAACTTTCTTAAGTGATGCTTAAGAGTTAAAATACTTTCTAATGTCTGCTTCTAGGTCACTATACATTTGGTGTTGCAAACTGTGAGTTCTCTGAGAGCAAAACCTATGTCTTATTTATTGGTGTATTCAAAAAGCCTAGCATACACATCACATCCATGATCAATAAACACTGGTGGAAGGCAAGATATAACTAGCCCTTAAATGAAATATTTAAGTTTCATTAGAAAATGCATAAAAACTCCCAATGCAGCCGGCTAGAGGCAGTGGCTCATGCCTGTAATCCTAGCACTTTGGGGGGCCGAGGCAGTCAGATTACTTGAGGTCAGGAGTTCAAGACCAGCCTGGCCAACATGGTGAAACCTGGTCTTCACTAAAATACAAAAACTAGCCAGGCATGGTGGCAGGTGCCTGTAATCCCAGCTACTCTGGAGGCTAAGGCAGGGGAATCACATGAATCAGGGAGGCTGAGGTTGCAGTGAGCCGAGATTGTGCCATTGCACTGCAGCCTAGGCGACAGAATGAGACTCTGTCACAAACAAACAAACGAAAAAGCCTCTAATTCCTATCAAAATATCAAAAATATAACTCCACTGTTCAGGCTTTATTTTTAATATCTTTTGTTCTGAAATTATACCAACTTTTAAATTTCATAATCATATTACACTAACATATTGCTAAATGGTAGTCAATATATTTATTTGATTTCTTTGTTTTTCATCAGAGCATGTGCTAAAGGAATAAGAGTATTTATCTTGTAATCTCCAACTGGCCAGTTGTCATCATTGACAAGTAGCATATTCTCATAAATGCACATGTGGATGCTGACATTTTGTACACAGTTCTTGAGAAATACAAATTTGGCATAACCCTTCATAAGGCATTTGAGTTTATATAGAATCACTGATTCTAAAATACTGAGTGCAGATAGAATTTGGCTCCATAAACACAGCAGTCAAATCCAAATGATGAGGAATGAACTGAATGGATGGCTAGACTTGATATACTTAAGAGTAGTTCTTCCTGCCTTGGCTATCATATCGAAAAGCAGAAAGAGGCAGCCTAGGTAAAACCTACACCTTACTTACTCTGTATTATTTTTAACTAATGTGTTATCTAGCACAGAAGTTCTCAAAGTGTTTGATTTAAGAACCCCTTTACATGTTTAAAAATGTTGGGGATCTCAAAAGAGATTTTGTTTATGTAGGTTATAACTGTCAATGTTAACTAGATTCAAAATTAAAACTGAGAAAAATTTTAATGGCAAGAATCCACAAGCACACATATCATTAGCCATCAGAAAGATGATACCATCAAGTTTCATGTAGCCTCTGGAAAACTCCATTGTTTACTTGTGGGAGAATGAGAGTGAAAAAGGAGATTCTCACAGATACCCTGAAAGAATTGTGCAGACTCCCAGGGGCCCCTGGACCATACTTTGAGTACTGCTGGCATAGCATATTAGATGCAAATAAACACATTTATTGAAATACTAATTAGTGATAGCGTAAGGTTATGGCCGATATATATTACCAGTGGTGCACCTACACAACTATGTGTAATGAGCAATGACCAGAGCTTGCTTGCTTTCGCACTTTTATTGCCACATCAATCAATCAGTTTCAGTTTCTAGCCAATAGATTATCAAATAGAAAACCCTAAGACAACAACAAAAAAAGGTATGAAAGGACAATTGTCTACCTTGTTTGAAATCTTTGTTTATAATGATATAAAAGCAGACAGGTAGAAAGAAGGGGAGGGAGGGAATGTTTGATGGATTCAATGAAGGCTGAAATTAAACATCTTAACAACCACCAAATTAATCATTCCACCACTTGCTTTCAGATTCATAACATTATGAGATATCATGTAGATAAAGAAAAAAGTCTAAATTGGTCCAGTTGTAGTATTTATTATTAAATTTTAAAGTGCTGCATTTGACACAGTCTCTCATAAAACTCTTATAAAACATTCGGAGCTGCCCTAGCTGTTCCATAGCTTAGATCCCCTTTTCCCTTTTCTTCTCAGTTTAATATGTTTGCAAATAAAAGCATAAATAAACGATAATGATGTCTTCTATTTTTAAGCATTTTGTTATATGTTATTTAATCTGAGAGTCAGAATAGAACAAACTAATGTTCTCTTTAGCAAACTGTAAATACACTTTGAACAAGAATTTGAACCTACATACTTCTTAGATACCATAGTCATTGCTTTCTTGCTTCTGCTTTGAGTGTTCTTTACAATTTTCAGCCTGTTGCCCATTTCAAGTAGATTAGAGAGTCAAATAAATCATCCCAGTGGAGGACAATCTTAAAATGAAATGTCTGTTGGGGAAATAGCTTTTCCATTTATTAATATTAATTTTTAACTTTACCATATGTTCCGTTCATTTTTCCGCCTCTGAAAGTCAGAGCTCATGGTGTGCATGTGTTTTTCTGAAGAGTTGAAAGAATGATGTTACCCACCCAGTGGTCAGTTTATAGCCTTCCCATTCCCAGTTCTTTATCCTGATTTTAGCTCAATCCCAGGTATGGCCACATTCTGGTAAATCCCTTAAGCAAGAAATACTGCAGCCAATTTAAACAAAAGAAAGGGAGGGAGTGCTGCTGTGAAAGACAACCATGCCAATGGGAAAAAACGAAATCAACTATTTGCCAATACTCTGTGGCCTGAGGGTTAACGTAGTGTCCAAATAGAACTTATTAAATGAGCTTTAATATTGAAGCATCACAGAATCGGGAAAAGAATCAACCAACTCAAGGTGATGAAATGTTTTTCTGTTTCAGCACTGAGTTTTATCTTCAGAAAGTCGGATAAACACAATATATTAGAAGTATGTCTTATATTATTAATTTTTAGAAGACTATATTTTTATTGGCTATAAGTTTGAATATAATTTATTTATGAGTGGATTTATATTTGTATTAATAAGCCCAATAAGATGACATTGTGCATTCAAATCTGTTTGCATTGTGTAGATGAATGTAGTGGTTGGTAAAGTTAAAACCAGGAAACTTCTGAAATTGTCAAATTAGAAAGAGAGTGGCTATCAGTTGAATTTTCATAAGCAACTTGATCTGTTGGTTTAAACAAAAAGGGGACTATAAAATGTTATGAAATTATTGGCCCAGCACAGTGGCTCATGCCTGTAATCCTAGCACTTTGGGAGGCCAAAGCATGTAGATTACTTGAAGTCAGTAGTTCGAGACCAGCCTGGCCAATATGGCAAAACCCCATCTCAACTAAAAATAAGAAAATTATCTGGGCATGGTGGCCCGCGCCTGCAATTCCAGCTACTCAGGAGGCTGAGGCAGGAGAATCGCTTGAACCCGGAAGGTGAAAGTTGCAGCTAGCCAAGATCCCGCCACTGCACTCCAGCCTGGGCAGCAAAGTGAGATTTCAAAAAAAAAAAAAAAAAAAAAAAAAGAAGAAGAAGAAAGAAAAAAAAAAATCACAGTTAGAAACTATAGAAACTATTCTGACATTAGCCCTTCATAGTCTCCACTATACCCTCCTTCCTCCTTCTAAAAATCCTCTCCATACAAATCACAGAAGTAGGAAAATAGATGCTTGAAAGAATGAAAGAAAATAGTAGAGAAAAAAGAAAAACTAAATGTTTCTACTAACTAAAACAATGATTGAGGATTATAGGCTTTGTCAAAGGCTTTTTAATGTGACATTAAAATACTTGACTTAAAAGCAGATGCATAAAACTACTACCACAATGTACTTAGACATTTCATGTATATTAATATTATGTTATCCTCCTGAGTCTTAAAGGATGTTTTTTTCCTAACAAGATAATATTAGCAGCCACTTATTTTTGTCTGTCCTTTGTGGTATTTAAGCTTCACACTAACTCTGCAAGGTAATTGGTTAGGATTTTAACCCAGATACTTTTTTCTCCAAATCCTTCATTCTTTCCACTTAAGCTAAAATACTATCTAAGTCACTGTTTTCTGGAAAAGAATACATATTTCCCTCTATACCTTTCATGTTAGAGTTAATAAGACTCACTCACCAAGGAAGGGAGTGGGGTGGGAGGGGCATGGGAGAAGAGACTAAACTCTAGCTACTTGTGTAAGATGGATTCTGACGATAGCCAAGTAACTTTCTATTTCTGGAGGCAATAAAACCCACACTAAACAAACAAACACTGACTTTCTTTTTGCTGTAGACACCAATACACTCTTGCCATTATGTCCAGCAACAAACTTGTTATGTTAGGTTTTCTTGTAAGTAGATTGGGCAAAGACCATGGTCCAACGGGGTCAGCATTTGGTAGCCTAAAAATTGTAGCCGCAATCGCTATAGATGATGTTTCTCTATTTTCTGAAAAAGATGACTAAAAAGAAAAATGAGGAAGAGAAAGAACAAAGAAAGAAAGAAACAAAGAAAAAAAAAGAAAGAAAAGAAAGAGAAGAAAGAGAAGGAAGGGAAGGAAGGGAGGGAAGGGGGAGGGAGGGGGAAGGAAGGAAAGAAAGAAAAAGAAAGAAAGGAAGAAAGAAGAAAGAAAGGAAGAAAACACGAAAGTGAAAGAAAGCAAGAAAGGGAAGGAGGTAAGGAAGGAAGGAAGAAGGGAGGGAGAGAGGAATGGAGGGAGGGGGGAGGAAGGAAGGAAAGAAAGAAAAAGAAAAGAAGGATGGAAGGAGGAGGAAGGAAGGAAAAAGAAGAAGGAAGGAAGGAAAAAATAAAAGAAAGAAGAAAGAGAGAGATGGAAGAAAGGAGAAAAGAAAGAAAGAGAGAAAGGAAGGAAGGAAGGAAGGAAAGAAGGAAGGGAGAGAAGGAAGGAAAAGTCAAGACCAAAACACCATATGAAAAACTAAAAAATATGCCAATATCATCACAACAATAGGGAGCGAATCTCAACTTAAAAGATTTCCTACTATGTGCCAAACATAAAGCCATGATTACTATTTGTATTTAGTCAGTGGCATTTGCCACTTGGTTACCAATCTGCCAACAGTGCTTAATAGTTGAATTATAGTCAAGTAAGAGATGACTCCTATCCCACCGAGATGTTAATAAAAATGTATAGAGATTCATCTTCATTTTTCCATTGTATTTATTTTGGGCTGTGAAATAATTTTGATTTGTCTTCAACATGAAGCATAAACTACCAATTTTAAAGTGATCTCTATAGGGATTCTCACGCAGGCAATCAATGACATTTGGATCTCTCTAAAGAAGTAACAGTAAAACTTATTTATTTTCAAACACTTTAAGTCATGAAATGCTATATAATATTTAAATTCTCTTACTGGGACCTAATAAATAAAATAGATAAAAGTGTAATGCTTTGGTGAACTCTGATTAGAAAGTGCTCAAGACCCTCCCCAATATCAGACCTTGGTCTCCACCTTCAACCACTCTCTCAAGAATAAGACTTGATGTATTCCTTAGAACTCCATGGAACTTAATTATTTAATATAATCAATGACATAATTTACTGATTTTTAAATTCAAACTGAAAACCAATTGTCATCTGAGCTGCAACTATAGAGTGATTAATTTTTTTAGGAACAAGAATGCTGTGATTTATACAGTCCCATGAGTGCTGTTCATTTCAATGTAGTCCAATTTGGAAACCAGGCACTTACTCCACTAATGATAACGTTGTTCAAAATAGTTTCAAAATGTCTGTTTCAGTACTGACATACAGAAGACTTGCATGGTCTTCTGGATTCTGTCAATACTGTCCATTATTAAATTTTGAAAGCAAAGTTGATATTTTGTAATAATCAAAATCATTCACAACAAAAACTGTTGATGGTTGTAAATGGCTTGGCAGAATAATACTGCTTGTTTACTTATTCATTTGTTTTAAAGAAACTTCCATGTGACTATAAAACATTAAGATTTCTTTGTGCTGCTTAAACACTTTTTTAAAAAGAAAAAAAAATCCAGAGATCTAAAAGCAATGTAATTTTTAAAAAGGATAGAATTTTATAAAGTGGCTATTTTGAAGATTATAACTCTTTTGTGAATGTATAAATTCTTGGTAAATAGCACCACTTTTAAATAAGAATTTTTCATATAGGAATAATCTCCTGCTAAAAATCTTGACAGCTCAGCGTTTCCCATTACAAACCAAGGGAAAGGTTATGGTAAAAATTAATTGGCTAATTTCTCCACGAACATTTATGGCATTCAAAAAATGCTATTTAAAAAAAAGACATTATGATCGGTAAAAAACAATTAGAGGTATAAGGAGATGAGAAAGAATTTCAGCAAAATCACATTTGGATTGACTTTTAAAATATTTTTTCTTATGTTTTAATATTATTTAATAAGGGTTATTTGAAGATGATGATTTTAAAGAGTAATACAAATGTTAATAAGATGATAAAATACAGAGTAGAAGAGTCAGTCTGGGAAAGTCTGTCTGTATATTGGGAGGTCACTTAAGACTGAAATTCAATTAAATGCTTGAGGCTGTCTGCCATGCTCCAAACACTTGCACAAACTTTAAGTCATTTAATCTTCAGGGCAATCTTACGAGGTACATAAAATTACCTTTGTGTTAGAAATGAAAGAAACACGACTCAGAGAGGTAAAATTATTTGCCCGCAACTTCTGATGAAACTGTCTTCTAGCTCTAAACCCAAAACCCTTTGGATTACTTCATTTGAACTCAGGGGTTAAAGCCCACAAGCTAAGCATCATCGATCAGGGAAAATCAGGCAACAAGGGAATTCTAACAGATTAGAATACAAGATGAAGATGGCCCCACGATCCAGTTCCTTGGACAGGAAACACTGATGGAGATGTGACTTCCTGGGTTTAAGTGAAATGCGTAATCAGTCAATTTCTACTAAATGAGGAAGATCCAGTAATGGACACAAAGCTCATTGAGGTGAATAGGAGATCTGGTGGTAGAAAATACAATTAAATTAGATATGACCCTTATCACCTAGCTCTTTATAAGAATACCCTTCCGGCCGGGCGCAGGGGCTCATGCCTGTACTCCCAGGACTTTGGGAGGCCGGGGCCAGTGTATCACCTGAGGTCGGGAGTTTGAGACCAGCCTGGCCAACATAGTGAAACCCCATCTCTACTAAAGTACAAGTGGCACACGCCTGTAGCGTCAGCTACTCAGGAGGCTGAGGTGGGAAGATCACTTGATCCCAGGAGGCAGAAGTTCCAGTGAGCCGAGATCACGCCACTACATTCCAGCCTGGGCAACAGAGCAAGACTCCATCTCAAAAAAATAAATAAATAAAATACAGAGAATACCCTTCCAAGTCTCAAATGATTTTTCTATAGACTCCTACTCTCTCTTGGGGAGAGAGGAAAAGCGTCAGGTAAGACATAACTACTTTCTTACGGCTTGAGGACTTCTGAGGGTAGAACAAAAATCTTGAACAAAAGCCATACCTCTACAACTTTTTCATGTCCATCTTAGCACACCACTGTGTTCCTAAAACCTTGCCTAGCAGAAGAAAGCCACACCTGGTAGTGATTTTGTACAACTCATTTGTCCCAGGGCTGTTCAGCCAATGACTTGGTGAAAAGTAGTTTAGATAAATTAATGAATGCTAAATGTATAATACATTATTACAAAACTAATATGTTACAAAGAAATACTTTCTCCTCTAATATTTAAATCATAGAGAAAGAGTAAACTAAGTTTGTTATACATCTATCATTTAATAACTATAATAACCACATAAGGTAGACATAAATAAACTTCCCCAGGTTCACAGAGGCAGTAGCACTGAGATTAGGATTTAGATACCATCTGCCAGGTTCATACCCTGCTCTTTAGACTCTTTCTGCTTCAGACAAAAATTACTTCAACATAAACACACACACACACACTCCACAGCTCTTGGCTGCCAATATCAAGATAATAAATCATCTAACTGTATAGGCTATTGGTCTTCCATTGTCAAACAATTTTAAGTTCTCAGATTTTACTTGCAAATCCACTATGAGATTCTTCTGTATTCTGTAATTTGCAGTACGTATTTTGAAGCTAATCAAAACACAAAAACAGTGCTTATCTGAAAAATTTCTACAATGGCACTATTACTAAATGTAAATACATATTTTATTACCTTCTGCTGTGATCTGAATATTTGTCTCTTCCATAACTCATGTTGAAATTTAATTTAATTGTAACAGTATTAACAGACCAGATATTTAAAAGGTAATGAGGCCATGAGGGCTCCATCCTCAGGATGGGATTCATCCCCTTATAAGAAGATGAGTTTGGCCCCTTCTTGCTGTCTCTTGCCTTTTTTCCACCCACCATGAGATGACACAGCAAGAAGGCCCTTGACAGATGCCCCTCAATCTTGTAATTTCCAGTTTGAAGAACTATGGGTCAATAAATTTCTGTAAGTATAAATTATTCAGTGTCAGATATTCTCTTGTAGCAGAAAAATTGGACTAAGATGCCCTCCCCCAAGATACTTCACCATGCCTAAAGAATTCCACTGATATCACAATCCAAATGAAAGTGCCTCTCTGAAATAGACCAAGGGTAGTATTCTGAGTTTCTAAAGAAAGCTTGGAGATGCAATTTCATTACAACAAATTTATCATTATCAATCATTTTGTGAATGACTATTCTATTTTATTTACTAATTTGAACCAATTAAAAAATTAATTTGTACCAATTAAAAATACAGCTATAAACTGCATAATGACATTTCTGACAATGATGGACTGCATATATGACAGTTGTCCCATAAGATGATAATGGAGCAGAAAAAATCTTATTGCTTAGTGACATCATTACTATTATAACATCGTAGTGCAATGCATTACTCATATACTTGCAGTAATGCTGGTGTAAACAAACCTACTATGCTGTCAGTCATATAAAAGTATAGCACATAAATTATGTAGGGTACATAATATTGATAATAATAAGCAACTATGTGAGTGGCTTATGTATTTACTACAGTATACTTTGTATCATTCTTTTAGAGTAATATATTATATGTAGAGAGAGTATATAGAGAGTATATATATTTGAGATGGAGTCTCGCTCCAGTCGCACAGGCTGGAGTGCAGTGGCACCATCTCAGCTCACTGAAACCTCCACCTCCTTGGTTCAAGTGATTCTCCTGCCTCAGTCTTCCAAGTAGCTGGGATTACAGGTGCCCACCAACATGCCCAGCTAATTTTTGTATTTTTAGTAGAGACGGGGGTTTCATAATGTTGGCCAGGCTGGTCTCGAACTCCTGACCTCAGGTGATCTACCTGCCTCGGCCTCCCATAGTGCTAAGATTACAGACATGAGCCACTGCACCCGGCCTCAATTTATATTTAAAAAGTTAACTGTAAAACAGCCTCAGGCAGGTCCTTCATGAGGTATTCCAGAAGAAGGCATTGTTATTCTGGAAGATGACCATTCCACGCATGCTATTATTTTTGAAGACCCCCCAGTGGGACAAGGGTGGAGGTCAAAGACAGTCATAGTGATGGCTCTGACCTGTGTATTCCTAGACTAATGCATGCATTTGTGTCTTCATTTTTAACCAAAAAAAATGTTAAAGTTAAAAAAAAAATTAATGACGAATGATGACAGGATAAGAATATAAAGAAAGAAAATTCTGTACAGTTTTACAAAGTGTGTCTTAAGCTGTTATTACAAAAAAGTCAAAAATGTTTTAAACATGTAAAAGTTGTAGTGACTAAGGCTAATTTATTATTAAAGAAAGAAAAAATGCTTTTTTAAATAAATTTAGTGTAGTCTAAGTGTATAGTGTTTATAAAGTCCACAATGGCGTACAGTTATAGGCCTTCACATCCACTCACCACCCACTGACTCACCCAGAGCAATTTTCAGTCCTGCAAGCTCCATTCATGGTAAGTACCCTATATGAGTGGACCATTTTATGCCATATTTTTATGGTATCTTTTCGATGTTTAGATATAGTTAGACACACAAATACCGTTATGTTACATTTGCCTACAGTGTTCAGTATAGTAACATGCTGTACAGGTTTGTAGCTTAAGAGCAATAGGCTATAGCATATACCCTAGGTGTATAATAGGCTATACCATCTAGGTTTGTGTAAGTACACTCTATGATGGTCACACAATGACAAAATCACCTAAAAGTGCATTCCTCAGAATCTCCATTGTTCAGCAATGCATAACTGTGCCACCATAAAAGAAAGAAACTCCATCATAATGTCGTATTCTCTGTTTGCTCTTTGATATGGTTTGAATATTTGTCCCCTTCAAATCTCATGTTAAAATATAACCCCGATTGCTGGAGATGGGGCCTGGTGGGAGGTGTCTGGATCATGGGGATGGATCCTCATGAACAGCTTAGCACCATCCCCTTAGTGATGAGTGAGTTCTTGCTCTGAGTTCACATGAGATCTGGTTGTTTAAAAGAGAGTAGCACCTGCCTCCTCTCTCTCTTGCTCGTGCTAACACCACGTGATGTGCCTGCTCCCACTTCGCCTTCCACCATCATTGTAAGCTCCTGAGGCCCTCACCAGAAGCTAAGCAGATACTGGTGCCATGCTTGTATAGTCTGCAGAACTGTGAGCCAATTAAACTTCTCTTCTTTATAAATTACCCAGCCTTGAGTATTTCTTTACAGCAATGTAAAAATGGACCAGTACCCTCTTCATATTTGGAAAGTCTGGTTTGAATCAATGAGAGGAGTTCATGATGATGTTGTGCCCAATATTTAATCGCTTTGAATCTTTAATTCTCTTTCTTCCTTGATATCTTTTTCCCAGATTGTATGTGATTCTCCTAACTATATGATGTGCAATTTTCTTTCACATTTCCAGTCACAGTTTGTAATGTTATTTTTTGTGTAATTATTTGATTAGTGTCATTCTCCCCAACTAGACAGTAAGTGCATAAATACCCCAGCACCTTCTTGCTCAGTGGCTCAATAAGTAAATATTCATTGATAAATAAATGAATAAACCTACTCCTCAGGATTATTTATTATGAGATTTTTTAAAGATGCTAATTTTTTTCAACTGGAAAAAATGCTTTATAAACATAAGCTCTTATTGATCTACTGTACTTATTTTTTCAATCAATATTCAAATTAAGGGAAAGTGATACTACATGTAACTGTCAGACTGGAAAGTTCCCCAAAGTTCTGGGCTTTATAGCATTGGCAGTTGGCAAAAGTTTCATCACCTCTGTCAGACAGAAAAAGAAAAAGAAGCGATTCACCTCTCATATTACCTCTGGGGGCAAGCAACTCACATAATTGTTCTAGTAGGAGGGAAGAGAGAGAGAAAAAGCAAATTGAAAAACATGAGACTGGTCATACAATACCAATATCTTTTGGAGATTTCTGGAAGTATTCCGATTTTTAGGGGTACTATTTAATGTACTATAATATTAAAATTCACTGAGGACATTATACTATAGTGAAAACATTTTGTAGCCTATAATTTATTTTTTTTTAACCCATCCATCTAAGCTCTCTACAGGAAGAATAATTCCATGTCTTAAAGGTAATCTAACTACAAAAGTCACAAAGACTTTGGCAATAGTCACCTCAATCATTCCAGCTAGCATTGTTATAAAGTAGAGAACTGCAAACAAATGTGTGGCACTCAGTCCGAGCTGGGAGGAACTATTGCACAACTGGGCTATGTTCAGAAACTGATTGAAAACTGTGTGAGCATCGAGCCATGAAGATTTTACCTCCTAGGTTCCCACCTCTGCTTAATAGTATTAACATGCCCAACTTCAAGACGGGCTGTTAATTTTGATTAGGGCTCATACTCCCAGTCAAGCGAGGGCACAGAAGAATGTGAGAGGTCAGATAAGAAGAACAAACCCTCTGATCTATTTCCACTAGCACAGTGGAGGGGTTGTGATTTTGGAGTCTATTAGGAAATACCTTTGTAGTCTCCTTGGTGAAGGGAATTCCCAGAAAAAGCCAACTCTGAATATGCATATCTGGAGGCAGCATGTTTAATCATCACATTGCACATTGGAAGAGATCAAACCAGCACAATGTGCTTATGCCGAAAACAGAGGATGTGTTCCTTTTCCCTATCCAGGATGCAAATTGCTTCTCCAAAGAGCTTTAAAGAACTGATACTGCCTGAGTTTGAGAGGACTATCACCAAGGGGCAGTGACCTTCTGTCTGATCTGAATATCAGCTTATCTTGGTGCTGAATAATGCATAGCTATATTTATGTTCTCATTTAAATATCGCTTAATATTTAATTTTCTATTGCCCATTCACTGCTATAATAAGTTATTCCAAAATAGTACAGACAACATGGGTACTATAAATGCAGTCATGTTGAAGTTTTGGTTTTCTCTGGAAGATTATATCAACCTCAGTCATTGGGAAAGAGCTATCCTGGAATCTGGGGCATGCTACCTCATCAACTCTTGATCAACCTTAAAAGATTTTTGCAGTATTTGTTCTGGGGAGACGTGAGGACATTTCATCTTTGTCAAAAACAGCCATAGTAATTAGGAAATGAACTAAGTTTTAAGAAGATCATTTAAAACTTCAATCATGTTAATGGGATTTTTAAGAACTCAATAAAGACGTCATTCTGATTTAATTGCACTGGCTATTGGTTTATTAAACACTTCATTACTTGTCCCTTTATACGCCATAGATGAATTCTAATTGACAACAAACGTCCAAAATGAAGAACAAATTGAAAACTCAGGATTTCTAAGCACCCAATGTTGGAGCAAAGAAGATGACAAAAATTCTATGTGATTTACTCTCCCATTTTTTTTTCAAACAGATGCTTCATTTTGAAAATTATGAATATGAAATTATATTCATAGTTTCAGAATAACCTTAGACATTCCATACATATCTCTTGTATAGTGCCATTTGCACTGGACTTGGAGCCCAAAAACATCAGTAAATCTTGTTTCTTCCCTAAGTATGGGCATAGATTATTCAACCTCTGGATGCCAGTTTGCTCTACTGTAAGATGGAAGTGTTGAGTTGGGTGTTCATCCTGCTTCTTCTCTTTTGCGTATTACTCGTAGCATTTCTTTTAGGTAGATGTAGAACCATGTCTACCTCTCAAAACTCAAAGTCTAAGGGATAGACTCAAGGTCACATATATTCTGAGGGAGCAGCCAGACTTTGAAGACATTATGACTATTAATAACCAAATCATGCTTCCTCTCTTAAAAATAGTAGAGGGAAGGAAAATGTTGCATCTACGTCGATGAGTAAAAGAACACCCACAATTAACTCAGTACAATTTAGACCATCCAAATTCTAATTCTATC
Organism: Rhinopithecus roxellana; assembly: GCF_007565055.1. Lineage (NCBI taxonomy): Eukaryota > Metazoa > Chordata > Mammalia > Primates > Cercopithecidae > Rhinopithecus > Rhinopithecus roxellana. Next base: position 80,707,510 of record NC_044557.1, read on the forward strand.
TTCCTTAAAAATTATAAGGCAGAAATACAAAAAGATTTTAAATTATAGCTGGCAAGATTGTTTAAAAAGGAACTTTTAAAAGTCTAAATCATATTTGGACAAAATTATTGATATAACTAATCATTCATTTTAGAGAGAAATCACACCAAAATATGATTCAATTGCAAAGACAACCAGCACCATACTTATGTTAAGAAAAAACAACAAATAATGAAATAATGTTATCTCCTACTCCCAGCATAGGTCTTTTTATTTACAAAATTAATTATGACAATGAGATTAAGAGGTTTCAAATGCAGACTGCTGCACCATACTTTGGTAGTGCAATAACAACAATTATATTTGGAAGCTTTTAAATTAAAAATGTAAAAGCTTCCTATTTATCTTTTTGCCTCAATTAGTTGCTAAGCAAGTACCATGCTGAAGGTTGCATTCATGACAAAAGCTGGTGGTTGCAAATCAGTGTTCTGCGAAGGATTCGCTGCAATTCTTTAAATGAGATGTCATAAATGCCCCATAACAATGCATTTAGTTTCAATTTAATATGATCACTTTTATACGTTAAACAGTAAAAAATGAATTCAGTGCCTACATAGGCCTCTAAACTGTCAATTTGCCTCCTAATCCTCCCACCGGCCTCTCTAAAACAAAAAAATTTTTAAAAAAAGCATTTGGGGAATATATAAAACCAGCATGCCGCACATTACTCTTATACTTCTGGTACTATAGTCGCAAATGTCTTCTCTGAGCAAAGGATGATTTATCTAAGGTGAATAAAGAATACACAGTTTGGCTAATGAACTTAAAACATGAAATAATAGTTTTAGTGTAAAAATCAAAGCTAAAATCACTGACTAGTATGCCTGGGAGTGGCAATGATATATATGGGACCAGTGTTGAGGATATTATTTCCTTCCCTTATATACTGCCTAGGGGAAACGGCAGTACATGACTTCAATCTCAAGTCCCAAACTGTCACTACTGCCTCTGCAGCGGTTAATATAATAATTCCATTGAGGTCTTAGTGCTTGCACTCAAAGTGGTTTAAAAGGTTCCACTTTTTAAAAATAATTACCACTAACGTGGCAGGCCCTCTGCTAGGTGCTTTATACGATCTTAACAACCCCCAAATTCGATTTGTATTAGCTCTATTTTAAAGATGAAGAAATCTAGGTTCAGGCTAAGGATCCCAGAGCAAGTAAATTATAGAGTCTGTGTTTGAATACAAGTCAGCTTAACTTCACAGACCATGCCTTCTCCACAACCTGCACCGTATCCAAATGCTAAAGAAAGGTTTCGGCATTCTGCCTCACAATGTCCTCCTGTACCTGAATGCTGAGAAGTATGAATCATACGTTTACCTTGACTGAGTGTTGTGTATGCATCCACACAGATGGCACTTTGAAACCTGTCTACATAGTGCCATGATGTGTTTTCTTTCACAAAGAGAAAGGAACTCCCTGAAAAAGAAACTCACCTCTACTTCGTCATCTTTCCTCTAATGTGCCTGTTACAGTGTCTCCCACTCATTGGGCCAACCTGCTTGAAAGAAGCATCTCTTCTCATGGCAATTTGGACTCCATCCTGACTTGCTGGGCTCATTTTCTAATTGCTAAAGCCACTGACATGCCTCATTTGTCCTCTCTGGAGTGTTTAACACTGACGGTCATTAGTTCTTCATAAAACGTTCCTCTGGTTTCTGATTTTCCTCCTTCTTCTCTGGCTGCCACCTCTCACCATTTCCAATAGGCTTCTCTTCTTCTGCCTACCTCTAAAATGCTACTGGCTCTGCAGTTTTCATTCCGAAACTTTGTATATACTCTATATACTCAACCTGAGTGATATCATCTGAACACTGAGGGTTCTTGTTGAGAGGATATTCTCCATAAGCCTCTCATATTCTTTCATGTCTTATGAAGAGAGGTACTGACTTCCCTTTGTATAAAATCATCCTTTTAATAGTGACCAGCTTGGAAGGTAGATACAGTGTCTCCTTCCCCAAAAAAGAGCACATTTCCCTATAGGCTTGGAAGATATAATGTCCCCCTCCTGAACAAAGGCAGCCATGTTTATTGTCCATTGCAAAAGATTTAGGCTCCCTAAGCTCAGGTTTCCACTCCTGAGATGCAACCCACTGACTGTATAGCTGCCATGTGGCATGCTTTAAGTTACCCCATGATGATACTCTGGCTACTGCTATTGCTGTGAGTAATCAACTACCCTTCATTTGGACCCAGAAGTTTCATGTCTTCTATCAGCATCCATGATCCTTGAAATTGTGACAAACTAACTTATTAATTTTAAAGTAAGATACAATATCGGGCCCTTCACAGTATTTAACAATACCCTATACTAGTTACGACACCGTAGATTGTAAATAGAAGAATGGAAAGAAAGAGGAATGACGGAACAAAAGAATATATATATACACACACACACACACACACACACACACATACACACACACACACAAGCATATATATACATATGTATGTATATATACATATATTCTTATATGTATCTTATATATTTATCTATATATAGATATAGATATCTGAGAGAGAGGAAGGAAGGAAGGAAGGAAGGAAGGAAGGAAGGAAGGAAGGAAGGAAGGAAGGAAGGTAGGTAGTAGGAGGAGCCACCTTTGGGAAATGTGCCAGATTGGTTTAGGCTAATCAGGTCACACTCCTAGACCTTGGAGTACTGTCAACTTCCTCCAAAGACATGGACTGGATGGGGAAAGGATGGCCACCTGAAATAAAATCTGACTATTTGTTATTAAGAAAGAAGAGGAAATTGATGCTGGGTAGGCCATTACCAAATGTCTGCTGCACTCCTGAATGTATACCCTTGACTCCATTTGTATTCCAAACCAATTTTTAAAATTGTTTCATGAATTCCTCCATCTGGCTTTCTCATAGGCACCTAAAACATGGCATGCCTATCCTCATTATCTTTCTTTTCTGAATTATCTACCTCAGTAAATAGCACAATCATCTACACAGTCAACCAACCCCAAAATATGAAAATCATCCTAATTTTCTGCATGCCTTCTACCCCTACATCTAATCAATTACTAACTCCATTTGATTCTACTTCTAAGTAATTCTTTAAATTATCCTCTTGTTTACATTCCCACCAGAATTTCCTTGATTCAAGTCATCATTGCTCTTCCTGTAATACCACAATGCCATTTTAACTGGCATTCCTGCTTTCGAGTTTGCCTGCCGCTAAACTATCATGCACTATCCACAACACTGTTACATTTGTTTTGGAAAACAAAAGCTTTAATTGGTCTGAACCATATTTAAAATTATCTCATGCCATCAGATAAAGACAAACTTTTGAATGTGTCCCTTCATAACCTAGCCTCAACATCCTTTCCACTCCAACCCTTCTATACAAAGTTTAGCAAATATACTCTTCTCATTCTTGCCAACTTGACTCAGGCTGTCTCCTCTGCCTGAAATACCTGCCCCTCCAACAAAGTCTGAGTAATTCCCACTTAGCTAGTCTCAAGATTGAATTCAAGCTCCAAGCAGCACTTTATTTTTTTATTTCAGCTGAGACAGCTAAGGGGCCCCTTTTTTGTATCTTTGCTGTCAGAACCTGAAGCTTCCAGCATGTGCTTCTACTGAAGTACTTCCATCACTGCATTGTCATCAGTGACTTCCTTTTCTTTCTCTCTCTTCTAATAGACTGTGAGTTCCTTGGTGGCAGAAGTCAATCTTGAGCACCTATCATCCATCATATAGCTAACCCAAAATGGAGACTCATTATCATTGAATGCTGAATGAACATATTAAGATTTTGCAATGAATGCAGTGTTAAGATTCAGTTTTGCAGGATGGTCATACTGGCTGTCTGCGGTGCCTATATTACAGCGATTGTTAACTATTTTAAATTTCACTCCTTAGTTCATGAATATTATTCCTGCAAATGTCATTTGACTTGTAGGACTGCTAATGTTGTATATTAACAACCTGTATTAATGCCTATTTGTAGAGATTGATTCTTGATGATGCCAAATGCATTAGGGCTATGGATGTGTGATTTTAATGCATTCAGGACTGTGCTCTATTGCTCCAACCACAACAATCAGCTACAGATTGCCAACTGGAATAATGTAACAGTTTCCTAATGTGAACAGGCAAAGCGGTTGATTGATCTGACCAGCAGATGTACTCAGGGAGTCCAGAAACACTGTTATCACTATCTACATACTGACCAGGACTCATTCTTTTAAGAGAACAAATTTTAGAATATATTTCTACTAATCCTATTGCTATTCCTAAATACATAATAAAAACAACTATTACAATAGCTAATATTTATTGTACGTTTACTACCAGTCACATTGTTAAGCATTTTTGCTTCAGTATTTATATTATTTCATTTAATTTTCTCAAGATGACTGAAGTATTTTCATCATCTGTGTTTGACAGTGCATTGGCGTACCACTGATGTGGAACAAATTGCAACAAACTCAATAGCTTAAAACAACATCTATTCTGTAGGTCAGAGTGCTGCGCAGAGTATCAACTGAGTTCTCTCCTAAGTGTCTCACGGGGCTGCAATCAAGGTGTCAATCTGAGCTGTGGTCTCACCGGAGGCTCAAGGTCCTCTTCTATGCTTGTTTTTGAAGCTATAGAACCCAGAAGCCAAATTGTTGAAGTCCAACAAAAGAATCTCTCTCACACTTTAAATCTTCTTGATTTGTCTGTCTCTGACCTCTAGCTCCACATTTTTAAAGTTTATGTGATTAGGTTAGGCCTATCTACATATTTTTCTTTTGATTAACTCGAGGTCAACTGACTGGTAACCTTAAATACATCTGCAAAATCCCCTTTGCCAGATAATGTAACATAATCACGAGAGTGAGACCTCATCCTATTCATAGGTTCTGCTTACACTCAATGGGAAGGAATTATATGAGGATGAGAATCACTGAGGGTCATCTTAAAATTCTACCTACCACAGCTAGTGAGGAAACTGCAGCTTACACAAGTTATGTTACAGGGCCAAAACTAAACATTTATGAAGTGCAGATCCAGAGATCAAAACTAGACCCATACTATGCAAAGCTTTTGACACTAATGCCTATGATGTTTTTCTGATGCTTGAGTAACTAGGGCTTTGATGATCAAGTTGAAATATATAAATGTTAACCCCTTCACACTAGTTCACTTACTTTTAGAGAAAGGGTAGTTTCCTTACTTTTTTAAAGAAGATTTTAGTCTGGGTGCCGTGGCTTACGTCTGTAATCCCAGCACTTCGGGAGGCCGAGGTGGGTGGATCACCTGAGGTCAGAAGTTCAAGACCAGCCTGGCCAACATAGTTAAACCCCGTCTGTATTAAAAATACAAAACTTAGCAGGGCATGGCAGCAGGTGCCTGTAGTCCCAGCTACTCAGGAAGCTAAGACAGGAGAATCACTTGAACGTGGGAGGTGGAGGTTGCAGTAAGCCAAGATTGGGCCACTGCTCTCCAATATTGGGTGCACTCCTCCCAGGCCCCCTCTCTCATCATGGCCAGCGAGAGCATCAGCAGGCTAATAACAAGGAAAAAGTAAGTTTATTCCTCATCCTGGGTGACAGAGCTTGGGTGACAGAGCAAGACTCCATCTCAAAAAAAAAAAAAAAAACAAAGAAAAAAAGTTTTTAAAAGGCCAACCTCAAGTTAACTTCGTCATGGGATGCATCTAAGCACAATTGCTAATATATATATGTGTGTGTGTGTGCGTGTATATATATATATATATATATAGTAAATTGCAGCTTCTGTCAGGCCACTCCTCAGCTCAAAATCTTTCATCAGCTTTCTCCCTCTTGCTACATTTAATCCAAATAGTCTGATTCCACCCTACGTTTCCATCCTTATTTTGACTCTTTCCTGCCATGCACTTCATTTGTCTCTTTCTGCCATGTGCATTGTGGTCCAATGGCAATGCATACTGTTTACTTGGCCCGTGATTTGTTTCCTCCTTTATCCCTCATTCTTAAAACCTCGGCTCAAATCTCTTCTTTTTTTTTTTTTTTTTTTTTTTTTGAGAAGGAGTCTCGCTCTGTCACCCAGGCTGGAGTGCAGTGGCCAGATCTCAGCTCACTGCAAACTCTGCCTCCCGGGTTTACGCCATTCTCCTGCCTCAGCCTCCCGAGTACCTGGGACTACAGGCGCCCGCCACCTCGCCCGGCTAGTTTTTTTTTTTTGTATTTTTTTAGTAGAGACGGGGTTTCACTGTATTAGCCAGGATGGTCTCGATCTCCTGACCTCGTGATCCGCCCGCCTCGGCCTCCCAAAGTGCTGGGATTGCAGGCTTGAGCCACCGCGCCCGGCCTCAAATCTCTTCTAAGAAACCTTTCCCAGCTCTTTCTACATACATTGACCCTACCCTTCTAAGAATTCCTATTACACTTAAAGTCAGTAGCATACATCAGCATTTCATTATTCTCTAACTTTTCATGGATGTTTGCTGAGTTTTCCTAAATAGTTTGTAAATTATTTTGAGCAGCATCTGATATTCTCCTTCGAGAACCTCCAACACCCCTGAGAACAGCATAAAAAATGCATTGTAGGCTCTCAACACATACAGGTTGACCAACTGATTGGTGGAGTTCTCCCAAGTTGAATTCTTCCTACTCAACCAAGGAAATTTGCCCAATGTTTAGAAAGCCGCTTTAGCTCATCCAAAGAAGCAAACTGTTGTCATTATGCATTCAGTTTGGTTTTGGACATCGGTACCAGGAATCTGTATGGCTGCATGCCTTTTTATTCCGGAATAGGCTCCTTCTACCCTGAGGCTAACAGAATCAGCCCAAGCTTACAGAACAAACTTTTCTAACATTCCATTAGCTTGCATGTTGTTCCCATCAATTACTCCTAGAGCTTTATTTTGATTAAGAATAAGACGACATTATATTTGAGGATTTGGGTTTATGTACAAAGTTAAAACAGAACATCTAAATTTGTTTTCTTTCCCAGCAAAAATATTAGAAAATGCAGAGATATACAATGCTCAAAAAATGCAAGAAGTATGAAGGATAGAATAATGAAAACTAATTGTATGCAGCACTGGATGCTGCATTGGTTTTACCATCCTGAGAATAGCTTGGCATTTACAGGAGAGTTCAGAAAATGGCTACTCCTAATTTCTGTTTGCCATATTTTCCCAAGATCTGTATAGCGTTATTAATTTAAATTATTTATGATAATGTCAGAAAGAAATACTCTTCATGTTGTTGGATAAATCGCACTAGTCAGAAGCGACTCACATAAAATGAAAGACTTCTGTCTGCTACACCAGCCAGGGAGAGAGCCAGCATTGTATGCCGTGGCTTTCTAAGCCTTCATTATAAACTCCTCCCAGGCCCCCTCCCTCATCATGGCCAGCGAGAGCATCAGCAGGCTAATAACAAGGAAAAAGTAAGTTTATTCCTCACTACTCCATCAGGATTCAATGCAATTCAGAGCTAGAATAATGAGAAACATTTAATTTTTTTTTTTCTACAACCACAAAAACAGGTAATGCCTTCCAGTTTAGGACTCATATTTAACAGGAAGGTGAAATGCATGTCCAACCCCTCCTCAAAGGTTGAAACCTTTGGCTGGATCATCTCCCTGCATTTCTATTTGTTTTTGTTTTACTGGACCGAATCATGTGGTTTTTTTATTTCTGAGCTCTTGCATGCTTCCCTTCTTAAAGCTAAATGATCTGAATTGTATCAGTTTTAATGATGTGTTTTCACATGGACACAGCCGGACTGCATTTGTGAGAGATGGGAATATTCATGCCCTGGACTTTCTAGCATAGAGACTGGCCTTGGAGAGGCAGGGGACAGAGAGACAGCCAACAGTGATTCTGACGTTTATAGGACAACCATCATGCAGCCGAAACAAAGTAGGTTGACCATCATTTCTTCTTCTAGGGCCCTCATTTTACTAAATAAAACCAAATGGAAACTGGGTGAAGTGTACCCTGGACCTTTATTTTGTATTTTTTCACCTCAATGTGTATCTAGAATTATATTTACAGAAAACATTCAATCAAAGTAAATAGATAAGTTTTAAAAACCCAAATGATTCATAAGGATGAAGAAGTGTGAAATGGAGTGAACATTTATTAAGCAGCTTCTTTGTGCCCAGCACCATAGTAGAAGTTTTAAGTTTGGTGTTTTGACCTGTCACAAATGTTTGAGGCAGGCATTATGAGGAACACATTAGAAATGAGGAAATTAAGCCTCACAGACGATTAACAACATAAGCAACAAAAGATGATGATGAAATTCAAACTCTAGTCTTCAAAGATTCTTCTCTTTCCACCGTATTACACTACTCTATTTTAACTGGCTTCCCACTATCTTAATGCTGGGCTAAGCTGCCATGTAAGGAATTTCCAGCAAAGCAAAAGCTAAAAGCACTATTGTTTTTTAGTATTAAATAGTCTCAGCATGCTAATGAGCTCTCTTAGTCTAGTGTCAGCAAAATAACACTGTTGGAAAAATTATTCACCAACTCGTCTATCAGACTCAAAGTTCCTTTTCTTTCTTTTTTTTTTTTTTTTTTTTTTTTGTTTTTTTGAGACGGAGTTTTGCTCTGAAGCCAGGCTGGAGTGCTGTGATGCAATCTCGTTCACTGCAGCTCCCAACTCCCTGGTTCAAGTGATTCTCCTGTCTCAGCCTCCCAAGTAACTGGGATTACAGGCGCCCGCCACCATGCCCAGCTAATTTTTGTATTTTTAGTAGAGATGAGGTTTCACCATGTTGACCAGGATGGCCTCGAACTCCTGACCTCGTCGTGATCCACCCACCTCAGCCACAGACTCCCTTTTTAATTTCTCCCTCACTGAATCCTGGGGAAAAAAAAGAGAGTGCTCCGATACTAGTGACATTCGTAGTCTTCCCGTATTTTAATTGTATTTTTTAGTAATTTTCAATGGCTATTTCTATTTATTCCTTTGACTCCCTGTCACCATGGTGTCTAACTATCCAGACAAACACATTAAACTAAAACAAAACATATGAGAGAACTGAAAAGAAAAGCTTCACAGATCACTCTCCTCTGGAGCTAAGTTTTGTTGATTTAGAGATAACGGATTGTGTCTTGAAACCCTGGGGCTATGTCGGCAGAGTTAGCAATGGGCTGTGATGGCAATTTGCTATTATTTAGCCACCGAGAGGATATTTACCTACAAACCATTTTTTTGTAATAGAAGAAGAGAAAAAGAAATGCAAGAGCATAAGACATGGAAAATAATCCGCTTTGATCTTGTAAATTCTTCACCCCTGAGAGTCATACTCCAGGACTCCAAAGATGCCAAAGTGAAAACAAAGTACCTAGGAGAGAAAAGAGCTGTGCTTTTCTGTTTCATTTTAGTTTGCTTATTCAAGTCACTCCACTATTTATGGCTGTGAAAATGCAAAATGCCTTGAAATTTTGTCGTTAATGAAATAAAGAAACTAGTCCAAGAGATCCAGTCATATAAATATAACTCTAATGCAAATAGTGACTTTTGTTACATGACACAAGTAGGAGAGGAAATAATGGCACAGGAATTTGCGGTTAGGGAGAGTAAGAATTCTCTAGAAAAAGAGAAAATTTTGCTATCTAATATTTTACAAACATGTTTAACGTCTCATCTTTTAAAAGTTTGATACCACCTGCCCTCCTTCATGCTTTACCACGTGTGGTGAAGAACACACACACAGACACACACATTCACAGAGACCCATTTGTTTTCTGAGCGTCACGGTCTCCATCTTTATAACACTCTGCTAGCTGCTTTTTAAAGACATATCACATCTACAAGGTTGAGGGAGGGATGCCCAGAATTCTTGGTATTTCTGAACCCAGGGCGAACACTGATAAAATGATCTTTAAAACACAAATCTCATCATGCATTTTCAATGGCCTTATTCTTTTTAATGTCAAAACACAAATCTTCAACGTGGCCTGCCAGATGTAATGTGACGTAGCTGCTGCCCCATGGCATCTTCCGGAGCCAGCCTCTCCCAGCTTTATTCACTCTAGACTTAGCCTCATGTGGGCCCTCGAGCAGGCCACACTCTTCTTAACTCAGGCCCTCTACCTAGAATGCTCTCTCTTTCTCTCTGAAGTCCCCCTTTAAAAACATTTTAAGTAATGTGTATTGACTTGACTGATTATACGTGTAATGAATGCTCTTAGGTAAAATTTAGAAAATACTGAGAAGCTGAGAGAAAAAAAAAGTGGAGATTATAAGTTCACAATCCAGAGTCAACTATTAATATTTGATGTGGTTCTTTCTCCCTGGGAATCTACTTCTTAATACAAATCATGATCATCTTGTATTTGCTCAGATATTTTCTAGTGAGTGGAAAATACAGGTTTCTTTTTTAATCCTACTCATAATTGCTTTTGGAATTTTGGAAACATTTTTTAACATGTATTTCCTAAATGAGCAAAATCAGACATAAACAGTACCTCTGAGTAACTCCTCCACACATTTCTTCCACTGCGCATCAAATCCCCCATCCTGTCTCTTGACTGTATTATATAACTTAGAATTTTGGACCCCAATTTTCTTTACATTAATATTTGTATTACCAAGTTTTTTTCAATAATAATTATTTTATTTCCTTATGGAGTTAAGTGTACACAAATTGTTCAGAAATCCATATTTTAACTAATTTTATGCCCACTTGTTCCATTATATTTTGATTTCCTCTTTCTTTATTTCTTAATTTTATATTTTTTCTCAGTCATCTGAACTACAATATCAAAATGACATTTTAGAGTACCTCCACCTTATATAGCTGAAAACATCCTGTTTTAATTATTTTCCCTTAAGTTCATATAGTCATGTCTTTGTGTCTTCGTAACTGTTGTGGTTCTGTTGTGGTTATGGAAGAAATGTCTGAAATCAGCCTGAATTTCTTCCATTTATATATATTATTCTACTTATAGTATTATAGAAATCTTCCTTTATAAAGATTTTTTTTAAAGATTTTTATCTGATTTTATGTTGATGTGCTATTGAAGTCACTGCTTCAGTGCCCCACACTCAGACCTCTAGGGGAGCATAGAGACGGGCAGGCTGTGGGGCCCTGACCCCATGGCAGTGTCTAGGGGTGAATGTTTACAGCTGAAGCCCCAGTGGGTGCGTGTTACAGGGAACTCTTTTAGTTTGCCACCTATAGGCGGCTTGTGTTAACCAGTTCAATTAGACCTTCAACCTTGTTCCTTTCTGTAACCCAGGGTTTCTTGTCTTGGTGTACCAGAAGAATCCAATCACACGTGACTTGGAGAATGAGTGCAAAGTTTTATTGAGTGGAAGTAGCTCTCTCCCCAGATGGGGGATCCAGAAGGGAGATGGTTTTCCCCTGGAGTTGGGCTGCTCGCCAGCCCCAGCTCTCCTCTGATGGCCCCAGCCAAACTGCACCTCATCCCGCTGGTCAACAGCCTGCCAGTGTGCCTGTGTCTGTCAGGGCATTCATCTGCTGGTGTGTTCTTCTGCCAGCCACTTGTGTTTTCTTCTGCTGATGTGCTCCTCTGACATCTGGCTCCCTTTGTGTCTGCCTTGCTAGGGTCCCAGGTTTTTATAGGCATAGGATGGGGGTATGGCTGGCCAGGGTGGTCTTGGGAAATGCAACATTTGGGCGGGAATGCAGGAGTGCCTGTCTTCACCTAGGTCCGTGGGGGTGGATCTCTAGCCAGAAACCATGCCCCCCCCGCCCACCCCGCACTTCCTTCCCTACTTTCATATCATTTAAAGGGCATGCTCTTCCCTTCCCAGTACTCCCACATCAGTTTGTTTACTTTGATTTTACCCCAAATAAAGTAAAATTTGTCACTCTGTAATTAAGAATTATTCCAGTTCCTGGAGGTTTTATTCAGTTATGACTTTTCTCTGTGTTTCTATTTTGATTGTTCAACTTTCTTCCTCAGGGATACTTAATCTTTAAGTTGAATCTCAATCTCCATGTTTGCTTGCCGTATTTGTCCTGTTCTCACTCACTGTTCTTACCACTTTATTCTCTCCTGTGCACTTTGGGAGAAAGTCTCACCTCTTCTCTGCATCATTGATTCATTTTCTCCAGTGTCAGTTATGCTCTTTACTGCACCAATTAGGAGGTGAAGAGTATTACCATATTATAAAGTCTTGCAAAACTTCACTATCTTACTATATCTCTTTCCTTCTTGGCTTGTAATCTCTTCATTTTCATGTTTCTCCTTTGTTAATTTTTGTGTACTTTTCACTGGGAGATCATGACTTCTTAAATCCTGTTAAGAAGTTAGTATGTCTAACTGTTGATGCTTAGCAGGCTTTATGTAGAGAAGCTTAGAGCCTCCACTCCTTCTTTAACTCTCTGAACAAGTGAGGTTTATAAAAACTGGAATCACAGATAAGTGCTCCCATTCCTTTCTTCTGACTTTTCCTTTTCACCACCAGAGACACCTATCCACCCCACAACAGCACCACTCAACAGACATATATCCACAGTTTATGCCTAGTTGTTTTTAAGGAGTTGAAACCCTCAGTCAAAAGTAGAAAGGGAGGTGTTAGTTTAGAAAGCACTATGCTAAGTGACATAAGCCAGACAGTTGGGGGCAATTAGATAGGATGCAATATAATTCTCTGTTTTTCATTGAGCCTAGTTCAAATGAGTTCATCAATTACATTTTCAAATCCATCCCATTGACCATATAATTCATGATAATTCCTCCAAGAAATCTAAACAATAGATTTGCTGTGAGTCTTAGTTTTATATTTGTTTTACTTTTGTTACGTTTAGCACTTTTCTGAACCATAGCAATTGCGTTATTGTAAAATTTGGAAATATTTCAATAGGGTGCTAGCTAAATATCATTTTTAAGTCAGAAATATGAGATTTCCAAAAACAACTAGTGTTACTCCACGCTGAGAATTTCAAAGCAAATGACCCATTCTATGCATCTGTGCATGTTGCATTCATTTTTCTATATATTATGACATAATAATAGTAATATACTTTTTGCATTTTTCCTCCTGCAAGTTTAATATCCCACTTTACTTAAAGTGTATTCTGCTATACAGCTGTGGGACTGTATAGCCTTCTATAGAACCATAGAGCGTGTGTTAAATGTTCATCGTGTCCTTTAAAAATATGTTTTAAAAATTGTATTCTGGTACCAGTTGAGATGACTCTTTAGCTTAAAGTGTTTGTACAGGCAATGTGTATCACATTTTCTAAAGATAATTGAGCAAAACATATACCAGTCTCTTTCTTGCTTTCTTTCTTTTTTTTTTTTTTTTTTTTGACAGAGTCTTGCTCTGTCGCCAGGCTAGAGTGCTGTGGTATGATCTCGGCTCACTGCAACCTCCAACTCCTTGGTTCAAGGGATTCTCCTGCTTCCACCTCCCAAGTAGCTGGGATTATGGGCATGCGCCACCACACCCAGTAATTTTTGTATTTTTAGTAGAGACGGGGGTTTCACCATGTTGGTCAGGATGGTCTCGAACTCCTGACCTCGTGATCCGCCCACCTTGGCCTCCCAAAGTGCTGGCATTACAGGCATGAGCCACTGTGCCTGGTCATACCAGTCTCTTTCTTAGCTAACCATTTCTCTTTTAAAAATGGGTGTCATGTTGGGATTATAACCACCAGTCACTTGGCAGTAATGAATTAGAACAGTAGACTAAAAACATTGGAGGAAACATATATACATGATGTAAGTGTACAAAAAAATAATAAATGCCAAAAAGGAAATAAGTGTACAGAGTATCTAAGAAGAAAAAAGACAATGACAATGGCAGAGTGCAAAGAGCACTGGATTTGGAGTCTGAAGATCTGAGCTTATGCACCCATGCCTTACAGTGAATAACTTAACCTCTCTGACCACTTACTTTGTCTGACCCTCACTTTCTCAATCCTCAAAACAGGCTTATTATAATACTCATCCCTATAGTTGTTTTCACAGACAAATGAAATTATACCATGAAGTATTTGTAATTGACAATATTATACAAATAATGTCAGAATGCAGTACTGACATATGCTACAACATGGAAGAACCCTGGAAACATGGTAAGTGAAATAAGCCAGACACAAAACCACAAATGTCACATGATTTCACGCACATGAAATATATAGAATAGGTAAATTCATAGGGACAGGAAGCAGATTAGCAGTAACCAGAACTTGGAGGTAGGGGGGAATAGGGAGTTATTCCTTAATAGTTACAGAATATCTGGAGTGATGGAACAGTTTGACTGATAGACGTGATGGCTGCACAGTACCATGAATGCAATTAATGTCACTGAATGTTACCTTTAAAAATACTTAAAATGGCAAATTTTATGTTATATGTGTTTTCCCACAAAATATTTTTTAAGTTAGATTTTATGTTGTTATTGTACGTGTACTGTTTAAACCAATTGTGATAAAACTTTGTTTAAAAACTAATCATTAAATTTAGGCTGGTATTATGGTAATTGTGTGAATTACCACAAATGAACAAATCAATTAATAGCATATCCTGAAAAAAAATTTATGTAATGCTTATGTACAGTGACCTAGTAACTATGGCAACAAAGAAATTATATTTGGAAGATAATTACTCACCCAATTGAAGAAAACTCCCATATATCATGTTTAAATGAGTTTTTGCGATGTGTCTCATGATTCTTCTGTAGTAAAGAGGTATGCACAATGATCTATTACAAAAGTACCCCATATGTGAGCATCCCACTGACAGCTATGATGAAAATGAGTGCTACAATATATATATTATCACCACTCAGGAAGCATGAATCATTAGAACATAAATAAAATTTCCCATCTCAAATCTCATCCCTGATCCCAAGAGTTGCTGCTTCCACCTGAATTCCCCATCAAGTCTGCGAGCTTCCCTCGGGCCTTATCAAAGCAGCTGTGCCTCATAGAACCTGGGGGATGATGCTCGGGACTTTCTGTATTGGCTCCTCTCCTCCACAGTCCAGCATCATCCCATTTTCACTTTAGCTTTCTTGAAGCAATCTCATTCCCAATGGGGATGACTGAGATCACCATACTATTCCCTGAAGTTGAACCTATCAACAGTTCCATGATAAATGCATTTCCTGCACCAAATACAAAATTGAGATGGCTTTGGACTAAGACCTTAGAAGAAAAGAAAGTCATAGTTAATTCCCCAAACTGCAATAATTTTTATTCGTTGAATATTTTATCTTAGATGAATCATTTTATCTGTTGTAGTCACTTCCTTCCTAGTTTGATAAGTTAATTTAAAGTGTGTTAGCCCAGATTTTAGCTGATTTACTGCTTTATTTTTCTGTCGTTGTTTTCTTGTTTCTAAAATGATCTTATGAAGTATTTTATAGTAAATTCAATTCAACAAGTATTTTGGAATCGTATTATGGGAAAGCATTCCACGAGGTGGTTCTTCAGCAAAGCTAGAGATGACACCAATTCCTTTTTTCTTTCTTTTTAATTTTGATGGGTACCTAGTAGACTTATACCTTCATGGGGTACATGAGATATTTTGATACAGGCATCCATGTGTAGCAGTTACATCAGGGTAAATGGGGTATCCATCCCTTCAAGCATCATCTTTTTTTGTGTTACAAACATTTCAGTTATACTCCCTCATTTATTCTAAAATGTACAATAAATTATTGCTGACTGCAGTCTCTCTGTTGTGCTATTGAATACTAGATTTTATTCACTGAATCTAACTATATTTTTGTACCCCATTAACCATCCCCATGACTCCAGTTTCTTGACCCTAAAATTTAAAATATATGAGGAAAGGTTACTCATATACTTGTATATAATTAAAATTTGGAAAAATTTCTTAAAGATTTTCCTTGAATATATTCATTTTGCAGAATTAGGAAAATCTTCCGAGAGAA
This sequence comes from Rhinopithecus roxellana, assembly GCF_007565055.1. NCBI lineage: Eukaryota > Metazoa > Chordata > Mammalia > Primates > Cercopithecidae > Rhinopithecus > Rhinopithecus roxellana. The sequence goes on from NC_044557.1 coordinate 80,723,377, forward strand.
GTGGCATTTATTATGGATCTTGTGGCAAGGTTAGAATGTTTATTATTGTGCATTTAACCTACTAAATTGAGAGGTCCTCAAGGATAAAAACTTAACTTAGTTATCTTTGTATCTCTGGGAACAATAAAATCACTGGAACAGGATCATAGATGTATCTGGCTGCAAAAAATATTTTGAGACCGTGCTTCTTATTCAGGAAATACACTCCTAAATCAAAGATTTTTATAAATGTTTATTTATAATTTCATAGTTTTTTTACAAGACCGATTCAGGAACTGAGAATTTGAAGCAGTAAGTTGAATGGGATCATGTAGTGCCAACTAGACTGATTTAGAGAACATGAGTTTGAATCCCAACTCTGCTTATTAGCCAAGTGGACTAAATGAGGTATTTATTCTCTCTGAGCTTCCAATTCATCTACTGAGATTAGAGATATCAAAACCTAGCACATGGAATTTGAGGAAAATCAAATAAAATAATATTAAGTTTTTTGCAGAGTAGGAATCAAAATGTGTTAGTTGAAGTTAATTCAGCAAGACTCTTGTGCTTCCAAGATAATCTTTTATTTATTATTAATAAGGGCACTGTGTATTGAATGTTGATTGTGCATAAATACTATATTCAAGGGATGATCAGTCATCAGACCAACAGCAACTCTGAGAAGTAGAGATGAAGAGATGGAGACTGCAAGATAATTGCTGACTTTAAGCTAGGAAGTAGATTGACAGCATTTAAGCCCTTATTCTCTGATTCCAGAATTTTTACAATTAATCATTATACAAACTGTTTCACACTGAAATAAACAATTGCAAACTTCTGAATTTAGTAAGAATAAAACTTTTAAATGCATTTTCTGTTGGGGAAGATGTCTTTCTCTTTCCCAAGGATACTGCTTTTCTCTAAAGAGGAACTTTGGGAGTCTGCTCTGTCACCCCGGCTGGAGTGCAGTGGTGTGATCTCGGGTCAGTGCAACCTCCACCTCCCAGATTCAAGCAGTTATCATGCCTCAGCCTCCTGAGTAGCTGAGATTATAGGGGCCTGCCACCATGCCCAGGTAACTTTCATGTTTTTAGTAGAGATGAGGTGTCACCTTGTTGGCCAGGCTGGTCTCGAATTTCTGACCTCAGGCGATCTGCCTGCCTCAGCCTCACAAAGTGCCGGAATTACAGGCATGAGCCTCCACACCTGGCTGGGATTTTTTGAAGTAACTTCAGTTCTTGTCTTTTCCTCTGTCACTCCCTCCTCCACAAGGAGGGAAGAAAGATTCATCTGGTTGGTGGGAATGAAGAATTGCGGTCCATGCCAGGCTCGTTGGTAAACACCTAGCCAGTGTGTTCTCTGCCTAGGAGGCTTGTCCTGCCCTGCGGGTCTGTGACCAAGTGACTAAGTTCAACTCAAGGAGAAAGATCACAAAACTAGTATCTGGTCTTGGTTCCAAGTAAGTTCTGAAATAAGTCTAGTCTATTGATCCCTATCAAATTCCACACGTATTTATCAATTGATTCAAAATTTGGGAGAGATAAGGTATGATTAGCAATTGATTTCAAGTTCCAAGGCTTGTTGAATTTAGCTAGCTATGTAGGCATTTTAAACTGCATTTGGAGAATGAACCATAAGAGATGAATAAACTTTTTCTATCCATAATCTATTTTTTTGCTGTTTATCAGGTTTACCTTACAAAGTACAGATATAGGTAAAATGTAGTCTAATTAAATTTTTATTAAAGAAAGAATTAAAGGGGGCATGAATTTAATACCTCCTAAGCACATATATATATATATATATATATGTATACATACACATATGTGTGTGTGTATATATATATATGAAGAGTCTTTGGAGCCAGTAAAATTCTGGTTCTAGCATTACCAGATATGTCATCTTTAAGTCATCTAACATCTGTAAGTCTCAGTTTTACATCTGTAAAACTGTAATAGTAGTACCTCATTATAGGATTGATCTGGGAATCAAATTTGTTAATGAGTAAATAACTTACCACTATACTTAATATACAATGAGAACTCGGTAGTAGCCAGTGCTGTTATTATTAGATCATTATTACCATCATGATTTAATAAATCAATCATTCTTATTTCTATACATAGTAGAAAAAGAAATAATTTTAAACTTGATAACATAGAATCTTGCAAAAAGGAGTGGGCTTTTAAACTATAAAATGTAGTAAGCATTTTAATACACATTTTAAAATTGTTATTCATCAAACTCATTTAAAATAGAATCAATAAACCATAAGCATATTTGGATACTTTAAGCAGTGGTTGGGGGAGGAGGCTGTCTATGATCTCTCAATTTAAAAAAGGTATGTTGGCCAGGCACGGTGGCTCACGCCTGTATACCAGCATTTTGGGAGGCTGAGGCAGGCACATCACGAGGTCAGGAGATTGAGACCATCCTGGCTAACACAGTGAAACCCTCTCTCTACTAGAAATACAAAAAATTAGCCAGGCATGGTGGCGGGCACCTGTAGTCCCAGCTACTAGGGAGGCTGAGGCAGGAGAATGGCATGAACCCGGGAGGCGGAGCTTGCAGTGAGCGGAGATCATGCCACTGCACTCCAGCCTGGGCGACAGAGTGAGACTCCATCTCAATCAAACAAACAAACAAAAAAGGGTATGTTAAGACTTCACACATCTCTGACCATAGGGGAATTTTTTTGTGTGTTTTGTTTTGTCATAATTGATATGTAACAGATGACATTTCTAGAACAAAAGTTATGTTATATTTATATTCCAATAAAGTTTCTTTCTTTCCTCCAGTAACATTTTTGATTGTGAATACTGGTTATAACCCTTTTCAGTACCCAGTGACCATGATTATTACTGCCCTCTCAACTGTGGCCAATTTCAGATTCAGAAGTTAAGTGACTGTCACTCCCTTGACTTCTAATTACTGAAGATGCTGTGGTAAAATTCAGACTTGGTTGCTAGGATATATAGCTTTGAGGAAACATTTCTGGTATCTTTTATCCTTATGTTGACCCTCTAGATTAAAGCAAAGCATGGGATATTTCCAGTTGGTAGCCACAATAAAATCTAACTGCAAAAGTAAAGCAATCAGAAACTATCTTGTATTCAGATGATATAAGGTGAACCTGAGTTTCCTTTTATTTGTGCTAGCATGTGTTTGAAATTACATGGTGAATTGCATAATTGAGAGATTCAGAACCAGGCGTTCTAAATAATAATAAGTAGCAGTTGTCAAGGTAACTTGGGAAGGGTATTGGGAAAGTTTTTTTTTTTTTTTTTTTTTTTAATATAAAAGGAAATGGGAACATTCTCACTGATTGTTGGTATCGCGTTTCTTTTTAATGCTTTGCATTATCTCCACATAATGTAGAGCATGCTCTATTTCTAGTTGGTGACTACCACGAAATCTTTTATCAAACTTCAACAAGAGAGTAAGCCAAAAATATTCTAGTATTCTATAATACCCTATAATATGAGAATATTCTGTTAGCGTGTTTCTGTTCAATTGTAGCTGAATTAGAAGTTAGATAAAGGATGTTACTAAAAGATATTATAGAGTTACAAAACTGAGTGAGATGGGGATTGAACACACCCACTCATTATTATACAATCTGAATTTTTACCAACATCAAACGTTGCACAAAATTTCAAACTATCTGGAAAGATGTTAGTGAGTATTCAATATCTATGTCACTTTACATTTTTTACAAAAACTTGAGCAGTGTTTTCTCCGTGCCCGACCCTAGTCTATGTGCTTTACCCACCTTAACGCATTTGATCCTCGTAGCAACCCTGGAGAGTAGATCCTATAATTATCCTCATTTCACAGATGAGAAGCTGAGAGACAGAGAGACTGAGGAACTCATTCATGATACCAGAACTACAATTTGAACCCAACGATTCTGCTTTTCAAGTCTGTGCTCTTGACTGTGCAGTTTTTCTTCCTGTGCGAAGGTCTGGAGCCCTTTATTTTCTAAGCACAAGACTAATGAGAGTAAAAATGTAGCCTACTCTCCAGTCTGTGCCTTCCCTTTGTGGGTTTTGATGGCAGAACGCATGGACTCCCCACTGGGAGAGCCACGGAAGAAGTGCTTTCTCACCTCCCTGGTTTCAGAGTGTGTTCCGTTTCACTCTTTGGAGTTGAAGAGAAGAACTGAGCTGATTGGGTCTTTGGGGACATTTTTTGTTTTACCAATTTTAGCAGAGCTGGCTTCTGCACTTTCAAAAGTATGTCAGACCCATGGGCAGCCTCAGCTTGGGTGTTTTAAAGCACTACCACTGACTAAGAGAAAGACATATTTGCTATGTTGTCTCAGAGTAAAACAAGATACTCCATGCCGGTGACAAACACTTTTGTATAGCATAATAATGCAAATTGGCTGGTCTTATTCAAAGGAATTTGGACAATGGAGTTAATTGTACACATCAGTTTGAAAATACAATACTTCATAACAAAACAAACAAAATAGAACATATATGAAATGCAAATGAATTTAACTCAGACAACTGTCTTTGTGAGTTTTACTCCTCATATTCTCTTAAAATAATTGCCAAAGTAGTAGGTTTAAAATGGATATAATAAGGTTCTGGGGGATAAACTCTAGCATGCACCCAGAGGTACTGAAAACTTTACAGAAATTATTCTTAATATACATACCTTTTCCACACACATCAGTGAGTTGAATTAGAATATTTATAGTGTGAATATATATTTAACTCTTTAATGTCTCAAGTCTAGAGTTAAAATATTTAATTACTGGTAGAAAAATTTAAAGTATCTATATAGTTTATTATTATTTAAACTATTTGTATAGTTTACCTATCAGTGTGCAAGGTAGCTTTCAAGGGTTTTAACTGCAGACTTTCAACTGAAGACTTTTAACTGGTAGATACAAGTTGAGTAGCTGTAATCCAAAAATCCAAAATCTGAAATCCTCCAAAATCCAGAACTTTTGAGTTCCAACATGTCTCAAGTGAAAAAAAATCCATACCTAAGTATCTAACACAAACTTTCTTTCATTCCCAAAGTTATTTAAAATATTGTACAAAATTACCTTCAGGCTACATGTATAAAGTATATATAAAGCATAAATGAATTTCAGGTTTAGACTTGGGTCCCATTCACAAGATATCTTATTGTGTATATGTAAATATTCCAACATTCAAAAGCAATTCAAATCCAAAACACTTTTGGTCCCAAAGCATTTCAGATATGAGCTATTCAAGCTCTAATGATAAAATTTGGGTCATAAAAGTCTTCACAGAATGTACTTGAATCAAGTCTTTAGGATTCTCCAAGAGTCATTTAGGCCGGTTTAAGGTCTTCTGTCTGATTTTCTTGGGATCCCAACTAAAGTAGGGTTTGAGGTCCAGAAGGAGAGAGACTTAGAGCTGGAGCCTAAGCATTGGAAAACTACCTCTTGGGTACTATGCTCACTACCTGGGTGACGGTGATCATTTGTACCCCAAACCTCAGCAACTTGGAATTTACCCATATAACAAACCAGCACATGTACCCCCAAAACAAAACAAAGCAAAAAGAATTGCTCACGTTGGAAGAAGGTGATTAATACCAGAGGCTGACATCCCAAACCACCTTTGCAAAAATTATCGCTGAGAAAATTATAACAATAGTGAAAGGGATCTGACCTCACTGACTCCGTCTTGCTTCTAACCTCTATGCTGCCCTTGCTCATTCCTGGGTAGAGGCCGAACTAACTTTAGGAGGAACTTAATTTATAGTTTAACTTTGAAACAAAGATGACAACAGCTCTTTCCCAAAATGAACCCCCTTTCTGCCTGAGGACTAGACTGCCTTTGCAGGACTAACAAATTAGCCACAAGATTAGAAATTATGGTTTAGGAGTCATGCAGCTGGAGGCTGCAAGTTTCTGACCCTCCCCAAATTGCTCTTAGGGATAACATGTCACTATTGTAAAACCTAAGATCGGTGCTTGAGATATTTTGCAGATCCAGTACTCAATGGATCAGCTGGCACCAGACAGATTGATAAACTGACTCATCTGGTCTTGTGGTCCCCACCCAGGAACTGATTCAGTTCAAGCAGACAGCTTTGACTCCTTGTGATTTCATCTCAGACCTGACCAATCAACATTCTTCACTTTCCTACCTCCTGCCCATCGAATTATCCTTAAATATCCACAGTCCCTGAGTTTTCAGGAAGACTGACTTGAGTAATAATAAAAATCCAGGTTTCAATAATAATAAAACCCCAGTCTCCTTTACAGCTGACTCTGCATGAATTAAACTCTTTCTCTATTGTAAGTCCCCTGTCTTGATAAATCAGCGCTGTCTAGGCAGTAGCCAAGGACAACCCATTGGCCAGTTACACTGCTAATAGGTTTGCTTGGCTTCCACCCTCAAATATAAGCAGAAATTCATTTAGATGGCATCTTACATGCAGTATCTCAAGATCGGGGTCTAAATAAGAATGTGTGTGTGTTTGTGTGTGTGTGTGTGTGTGTGTGTTTAGAGAGAGAGAAATGAGACAGAGACAGACACAGAAAAAGTATCACTTTTTTTCCCAAGAAAGACAAGAAAGTGACTCTTGGGAACTAGTATTCAGGGCTGTATAACGACTTATTCCACAGATGTATTGAGAGTATTTGATTACATTTTCAAATCCCCCACTTCATGTTACAAGTGTCAAACATAGACCAGTCATTCCTGCCTAGTGAAGAACTTACAGAGACCCAAGGGGTGGGAACATTAGGATTTTAATGAAGAGGAAGATCACACTGTGTCTTTGAGGTTAAACATCGTAGGCAGCATTCAGCAATCATGCTTACCAGATCCTAGCACACCGGCACAGTTGATCCCAGATCAGTGGTAGGATGGCTGGAGGGTTTTCCTCCTACCTACTGTTCACTAGGGAAACTGCAGACAGAGAATGGTTGTTGTCTTCCTTCAAAATCTCTCCAATCTGGAGTAAATTTTAGTCATTTACTAAACATGCTCCACATAAATTATTCCAAACCATGTTTACTTACTTGGGTCTAAAATCCTGTAGATGGACAAAGCACACATGGCCACAGAAAGAAAGAAAAATCCTCACTGGAGCCCAGCCCGGTGAACGCAACTTTTCCTTCTCCAGGTTTTAACCCTCTGGCATAAGATGTGGCCACACAACAGAATATATTAAATTACAAGACTTTTTTCTTTTTGGTCAAAGACATGTAAATAAATGATCAGGAGAAGCAAAACTAATATAAAAAAGATTCGTAGATGAGTTTATCAAGAACAGAAGGAGAGTTCTATAATTCTTTAAAAATTATATCCCAAGCTTATTTTCCTACAGGTTTAAACATGATGACAAGAATGTTATCAACTTTTTATATCACTCTGGCTATACAATTTTAGGAATTTCCTGCAGTTTTCTTTCCAAACACTTTCTTAGGAAATTGGTAATAGAAAAGCTTCTGTCTCCTTTATTAAGATGTATTTCTACTTGATTCCTCAGCTCGTTCAACCTGAGGTTTTAAGGGCTGCATTACTCACAGGATTGTTGTGTGAAATAATTAATTAGTATTTCCAAGATGTTCATATGAAAGGTGTTAAAGAAAAATCAAATCTGGTCTAACAGAGGGCCCTCCAAAAGGAGACCTCCTTCTATTATTTTATTCTTAATTCTAACCAAAACCCAGAGTTTGGCCAATGCCAAGATAACTGTCTGGAAATACTTGGACAATAGAGTTCTGATGTTTGCAGTCTGATTTCTCTCTGGCTTGCTGTTGGTATTATATTCCTATTAGGCCATAATTAACATAGTGTGCACCAAGATTGTAGCATTTTCCTTATAGCTTTCCTCATTTTGGAAAATGTTTCTGTTTAAAGGCAAACAACCCAAGGATCTCACGGCAGTCTGGTAGGTAAGAAAATATCTATCTTCCTGTTCAGGACACCAGCTTATTTTCAATTTTGACTGCTCTTTCTGTTTTCCAGATCATCAATGTCAGAGATGAGTTTTTCTTGTCCTTCACTTGGATGATATCTGCAACCATAACCTCGTAAATTCTTCTCTGGAGCCTCCAAGTCTGTTCGGATTATTTCCCTTATTGCGCAATATTCAATCATTTTGGCTCCGTGTTTTCCAGTGCAGCACTATTTCTAAGGCTCATCAATTTCTGGTCCTGAGTCATTGAAGCTCCTATTTCCCATCATGAGGTTTTAGGGTTGTGAACAGCATCAGAAGCAATGTGCAGGCTAAGACTGCAAACATCAGTAATTTTACCTGGTTGAATTTTTTAAGGCAAGTTGCAGCAACCTTACTTACCAGACCCTACCACACAAAGAGCTTTGGCCTCATGTGAATGAAGGGTATATCTGTAGAAGGATCTTTACTCTGCTCACTGTGGAAATACCAGGAAGAAACTCCTGTGCACTTACCCAAGAAGGCACTACCACACTGAACTGAGTCTTCATTCTTTATCACTCTGCCCTAGTCACACAAAAAGAGGAAAGTGACACATAGGTCAGCACCAAATACATGATAAGCACTCAACTGACATTTGTGATAATGAGTCATCCAGTCAACAAATCTTGCTAAGCCCCTTCTATGGGTTTTGCACTTTTCTTAGAATGGGGGATACCGTAGTGAGAAAAACAGATAAAGCTGCTACCTTTATGGAACTTATACACTTGCATGGGGGAAAGATGAAAAGGTATCCTTAGAACTCCATAAGTTCAACTCTGGAGTTTCATAAATTCACGCCAATTCTCAGTAGTAAAACTTTGGGCATTTTAGCCATGGCTCAGTCCCTGGAAGGACCAGAAGAGCCTAGAACTTTGCTCTGAGGATAGCATGGTCATTTATTTTGTTCTTCCTCAAGGTCTGTGCTCCTTCATTGTGTATTCACAGTGAAGTCCCAGAGGTCATTCAGCAGGTGACTGACTTGGCCCATTCTGACTCAATGATTACATTGATACCTGTGCAACCCTTTATCAAGTGTTTGGCTAAAGTCAAGATTGATTGTGTCACCCACAATACCTTTATCTGCTAACTCACTCTATTAAAAAAAAAATTAGTGTCTGAGAGGATTTATTTTAAGACACTGTAGCAGATGATCATAGAGTCTCCTTTTTTCTTCTATCTATAATTTTACAAGCAAACAGCCTTAGCAAACCACTCCTGGTCTGATGCCTCATGGTAATGTCTCCTAGATGCATACAGAGTTTGAAATCCCCTAGACCAACAGCCTCCCAGCGAGTTATGGCACTAAACTCTTCTAGCATTTTCTTGCATGTCCATTGCACTCAACTTTAAGGGAAAACTTTATTCATTTTTTTCTTTTTAATTTCCAGGGGCTGATATGTTTAGCCGAGGCTGCATTTTTTTCATCTGAAATAGGGATTCTTAATACTATGGAAAGCCACACTGGCATATTTGGGGATTAATTTCCTAGTAACAATGGATTTAATACAAAACATACTTGTATTGTAGTGAAGAAAAACGCCAAAGGGAGCAATATGCATTTTGCAGATTCTGCCAAACAAGGCAATGTTTGTTTATGCTTTAGATAAAATAAATTAATGTGTTTTGTTTACATTTGCATACATCTTTCTAAAATACATGCATACACAAAAACACAGTTGCTGTTGTGTTATTAGTAATATTTTTGTCATAGGGCCTTTTCCTGTCAGTCCATATGGCTTCCTCTGAATGGCTTTACCTTTATACTCTAAGGATGAATCTCGTAGCTCTTTCTAACCACCATGACCTATTGCTGCCTAGAGAAGAACCCTAGAAAGCACTGACTTCTGCTGTGGATTGACTCTGTCATTGTTTTTCATGAAGATTATACACACACACACACACACACACATATGCACATACGCATGCGCACACACACACACACACCTGACACCCCTCCCATAAGCTTTACACATAAACTGCATCCAATAAAAAAGAATCAGTGAATTCTTTCTAAAGAGCTACTCAAATTGGGCAAGTAACTACTTTCACATTTTGGAATATCTTAATAAAAACCACAAAATTCTCACCCCTTGAAAGATTTTGGTTTAAAGTATATATTCAGCCTTGAGTTGTATTCAAAAGGATGTATATATTTTTAAATCTATGCCAAAAAGTCCTCTTTGTAATACTTCTTTGCCTTGACATAGCTCTAACAGTAAGAAGGTCACACTTTGCCCCAATCAGTTTCCCCGGTTTTTTTTTTTTATTTCCCCTGTGCAATTCAAATTCAATCCCAAGCAGGTGAACCAAATATACTAATTGGTTATTACTTATGCTTTAAAATCCTGTTTAATATTTTTCCTACTTGCCCCTTGCTCCCTGCCCTTCTTCTTCTCTTCTCATTCTTTTCCTATTCAAGTTTTTTAAATATGTACATATATAAAGAAATATTTACAGGTTTAAGGGTGTATGTGTATATTTATATAGATGTATGTTTGTGTGTACATATAAAAAGAAATGTACTTTTACTCCTATCCCCCGAGGGCCACAAAACAACAATCCCCCAGTAGCACTGATCACACCAAACACCTAGTTTCTCTTCTCTGCTAAATGGAACCAGGGATTTTTAGAAAAATGATTGATTTCAGAACGAGGGCTGGTAAAGTACAAAATGAACCGGAGGAAGCATCTTGGCCTCTCCTACCTTTTGTTAGATTCCAAATTCCGCTAAGTCAGAAATAAGATACTCAAGCTTATTCCACAGTGGAAGGAAGGCTTTTTATGAAGGGAGGAAGAGTATATATGTGAATTACTAAAAACTGGAAGCCCAGACACCTCAAGAACAATGGCATTAACAGTTAATTACCAGTTAAGAAGTTATTATTAAAATTGCTATTTTAATAACAAAATTGTTAAATTATTAATATTAATAAGCATAGGGAAGCAAGTAAATTTAATATTTTTTTAAATGAATAGCATATCAAAGGAAAAGGGGGAAAGGTTATTTTGTATGTCCAGAAACTTCACATTTACACTCACTGGCTACATTCACAACTTCTGTCACTCTGTCCCTGCAACGAGTGCCAGTGCGGTCTGTAATATTCTCGTTCTGATTTAGCACCTGATCTACACTTAATACATGATTATTATGTGCTTGGTTATATCTTTTCCGCTTCCTAATGCAGAGTAAGGTGAAAACGTGTGGACTTTGGGTCAAACAAGGTTTCAAATTCTTGCTCTTACCTATTTCTAGCTGTTTCTTAAATTGTCTGAATGAATGTTCCTTGTTGAGAAGATTAAACATATTTAGTGTATGACTTGAGTACAAGAAATCATGAATTTAGTGGGCAATAGTGATTCTTTTTGCTTTTATTATTATTATTATTATTTTGAGACAGAGTCTCGCTCTTGTTGCCCAGGCTGGAGTGCAATGGCGCAATCTTGGCTCATTGCAACCTCCACCTCCTAGGTTCAAGCAATTATTCTGCCTCAGCATTCTGAGTAGCTGGGATTACAGGTCCCCGCCACCATGCCCAACTCATTTTGTATTTTTAGTAGAGACAGGATTTCACCATATTGGCCAGGCTGGTATTGAACTCCTGATCTCAGATGATCCACCTACCTCAGCTTCCCAAAGCTCTGGGATTACAGGCACGAACCACCTCACCCGGTCCTTTTTGCTTTTAGCATGTGACTACCTTTGCTGAAAGACACTAGGTATGTGGACTAGAGCAGGTTGCAAGTGTTATAAGATATAGGCCCTGAATATTAGGCAATTGACTTTGGGGAAGGATGAAGGGAAATAACTTGCGTTTGTCAACAGACAAACTATTCTATTCCATTTCCTTGATTGATGCCACTGTCATCATCATCATCACCAGGAACAGTGTCATTGTCATGATCACCAGCATGCCTGCCACACTTGCTCTGTACCTCTAATATTTCATTTAATTTTCATCACAGCTGTCTGAGATGGTGCCTATTATTTTCCCTCTTTTACTGAAGAGTTAAGTAACTTGGCCATAGTCACCTAGATAGTAAAGAGTAGGGCTAGAATTCAGACCAAAATAGTCCGACTCCAAAGTTAGCCATTTTAGTGGACTACACCCATGAAGGACACCTTCTGGTGTGTCTTTCAAGTTCCATAAAAATTAGTTACATGCAAGTCTTGGATATGATGTTAATTTTCTGGCTTTAAGATTTTGAGCTCCACTGGAGAATGTTTAAATCCATACATCACCAACGGCCTTCCATCAGATGGGAAGGACTTTAATGACATAAACAGAAGTCTGACTAATGCTTGTGTCATGTCAAGGATGTATTAAAGCAGAATGTAGCTAGCTATTACATTAGGCCCTGAGGGCTCTAGCCCTAATATTTGAAAGTAGATTCTGGGACGGGTGTGGTGGCTCACACCTATAATTCCAGCACTTTGGGAGGCCGAGGCAGGCAGATCACCTGAGGTCAGGAGTTCAAGATCAGCTTGGCCAACACGGTGAAACCCCGTCTCTATTAAAAATACAAAAATTAGCCAGGCGTAGTGGCGGGTGCCTGTAGTCCCAGCTACTCAGGAGACTGAGGCAGGAGAATCGCTTAAACCTGGGAGGCTGAGGTTGTAGTGAGCCAAGATCACACCACTGCACTACTGCACTCCAGCCTGGGTGACAGAGCGAGACTCAGTCTCAAAAAAAAGAAAAAAAAAAAGAAAAAAAGAAAAAAGAAAAGAAAAAAAAAAAAGAAAAAAGAAAAGAAAAAAAGTAGATTCCAATCTCATGAGAGCAGAATTTATGTCTCAGTTGTTCAAATCAGGATATCCTCATTACTAAGCACAGTGCCAAATACAAAAAAGTAGAAGAGAAATAGTGGCTGAATTAGTGAATAAACTCTTTTGCACCATTTTGTGATGCTCGATAAGTGCTTGTGCAACTGCTACTATTAACCTTAGATGAGTTTCCCTATCACTTTCCCTCAGTTTCAATATCTGTATAACTCAGAGATGATAGTAGTAAACAGCTGTCCCTCAATCTCTGTTGGGGATTGGCTCCAGGATACCCTGTGGTCAAAATCCACAGATGCTCAACTCCTTTATATAAAACGGCATATATAACCTACACACATCCCCCTTATCTGTTTTTTATTTTTTTGAGACAGAGTCCCACTCCGTCACCCAGGCTGGAGTGCAGTGGCGTAATCTCGGCTCACTGCAACCTCTGCCTTCTGGGTTCAAGCGATTATGCTGCCCCAGCCTCACGAGTATCTGGGATGTTGCTACCATGCCCTGCTAATTTTTGTATTTTAGCAGAGACAACGTTTCGCCATGTTGTGTTGGTCTTGAACGCCTGACCTCAGGTGAGCCATATGCCTCAGCCTCCCAAAGTGCTGGGATTACAGGCCTGAGCCCCCACGGCACCCAGACCCCCTTATCTTTTAAAAATAATCTCTAGATTACTTGTAATACCTAATACAATGTAAATGCTATGTAAATAATTGTTATACTATATTGTTTAGGGAATAACAACAAGAAAAGAGTCTGTACATGTTCAATATAGATGCCCTTTTTTATTCACTGAATATGTTCAGTCTGCAGTCAGTTGAATCTGTGGACATGAAACTCATGGATACAGATGGCCTGTGTTTGCAGAACTATTGTAAGAATTAAATAAATGTATACATGAATAGTGCTTAGAACAGTACCTGTCACACGGTACATAGTCGATATATGTTGGCTATCCCTATTATTATCATAAGACTCTTAAAGCCTAAAAAAGTTAATCAATCCAGTTCTTTAAGAGTGCCTAATTTACTTCCAAAGTATTTTCAGTCACAGATTTCTAATGTATTTGCATCTGTCTGAACACATACGTCACTGTATTTTAATTTCACCAGGCATTGATGTCATACCAGGATTAAATACAGCTAATCTTGCATTTTCCATTGGTCATAGAGAGCTTCCAATCCTCAGGCACATTCACAAGTAATTATAAGTAGATCTGTAAGTGATAGCCAACTCTCTTTCACCTCTGGATGCATATGGTTTCTTAACTCTCCATATTTCAAGACTTGGCTGAGAATTTTTTGTCATTATTTTTTCTTTTACCAAAAGTTATTCATTAATTTCTAATTGTAGGCTTTTGTATCTACATTTTTCGTGATTAGATAAAATTAACTATATAAATGTTCAGGATTTTTGCCCGTTTATATTCATCATATTGCCATGGTCTTTCTTATTTAACTATCGGACTATAATTAACTATATTAACTACATTTTTAAGAAAAATTTTCCTTCTTAATAACAATTTCACTATAATCCTTTTAGTCCTTGCATTTTTGTCCCTCATTATTTTAAATATGTACCTGGTTTTTAATCTATCCCTTTTATACTCCTTGATATGGTTTGGCTCTCTGTCCCCACCCAAATCTCATCTTGAATTGTAATCCCTGTACGTCTAGGGAGGAACCTGATAGTGGGTGATTGGATTGTGGGGGTGGTTTCCATCATGCTGTTCTTAAGACAGTGAGTGAGTTCTCATGGGATTTGGTGGTTTAAAAGAGTGGCATTTCCCCTCGCTCTCTCTCTCTCTTGCTGCCATGTAAAATGTGCTTGCTTCCCTTCACCTTCTGCCATGATTGTAAATTTCCTGAGGCCTCTCAGCCATGTGGGACTGTGAGTTAATTAAGCCTCTTTTCTTTGTAAATTACCCTGTCTCAGATAGTTCTTTATAGCAGTGTGACAATGGACTAATACACTCCTATTCAGAATTTTTTTTTTGGCTACAGATAACTTGAAGCATTTCTTCATCTAAGACTCATTACATGTTACTTCATTAATTTCAAGAGAAGTTATAACTATTTTATTTAACAAAAGTAACTGTCTCCTAATAATCATTTATTTTTTTTCTCATGCTGTGTGACTCATTGCATTTTTCAATTCAACTATAAAACTGTCAATTTAAAATTTAAAAGGTAATGCATACTTTTTGGGAAGGGAAAGGGAGGTAAAAAAGATAATTAACTCCCATTGTTGAGCATATAGAGGTGTACTATGTTCCAGCAGTTTTGTTAAGCACTTTGCCTGCATTATTGAGTTTAATCTCCACTAGAAATTTGTAAGGCTTTTTGCCATTATGTAGATTGACCAAAGGCATTCAGCCATTTCATGGCAAATCTAGGGTTCAAATCCATGTCTGTTAACTTCAAAGATGTCATTATTTTATTCTTTAATCTTTCCTGCAGAGAGAGGCTAAACTAGTCCTTCTCTTTCACTATGTCATTTTCATGTAAAAAGAATGGTACTAATATTTCATTATCTACTAAGGAGAGAGCATTGTAAGGGGAAAGGTAGTAGATGAAGCCATGGATGTAGGCAGGAGCAAGTCATGGAAAATACAGGCCATACTAAGGTGTCTGCACTTCATCTTGCAGGGAATGGAGAGTCATTAGAACCTCTGCTCTGAATAGGAAGCCCTATGCAGGGTTGATTATGATGGTACAATCTGGAAACAAGGAGGGCAGAGAAAGGCATCTGCATTAATCTAAGCAATAAGGTAATGACATTCTCACTAAAGCAGATTCAGTGAGGACGGAGGAAGAGAGTCTAATTGCTGGCTGTATAAAAAGTGAAGTCAGCAAAATATAGGGACCCATTAGATTAGTGAGGGAAAATTAGAAGTCATGAATGACTTGCAGATCCCCAGCCTGGGTGTCCCAGTAGAGATGATGCTGTCAGCAGCTGTAAAAAGAAAAACAGAGAAGTGAATATGGTAGAGAAGACAGTGTTCTTCTTTACTGTCATCTTTGTTCATTCACTCCCTCTCTGCAGTTAATTCTCCAGACCCATCTCTTCTGGAAATCCTACAAGATGTGCCAGGCCCAGTACAAATTCTACCTTTCACAAAAGCACTTGCCTTGATTACACATGGAAGAAGTGACACTTTCCCTTCTCTAGACTCCTAGTGATTTTCTTTGTACCATTCATTTAGTAAGTATCCCATTCTGCCTTGTATGAGAATTGTCTGTGAATCTTCTGATAGTTCACATAATCCTTTAGAGCTGAAACCATGTCTGTTCTTGGCATCTTTGTATCCTCAACAAAGCCCAGCAGTTGATATGTTTGATGTGTAAATAAATCCAAATAATTTTAAATAAGTGAAATAATGTCTGGTGTTAGTCATGTTTTGAAGAATGTAGCATCTACTGCATTTGAAGCACTTGAAAGCAGGCAATGTATTTCAAGACTTTGAAATGCTATTGTCTCATAAGGCACCATTCAACTTAGTGCTTATCTCAATGCTAATTAATGCCCCATTAATATTTGTAAAAAAAAAAAAAAAACCTTTCATATAGACGTCATCGCTTCATTTTTTTTTCTTTATCCAAGCCTTCTATGGTAATTAACCTTTTTTTTTTTTTTTTTTTTTTTTGAGATGGAGTTTCACATTTCACTCTTGTAGCCCAGGCTAAAGGCAATGGCACAATCTCGGCTCACTGCAACCTCTGCCTCCCAGGTTCAAGGGATTCCTCTGCCTCAGCATCCCAAGTAACAGCGATTAAAAGTATGTGCCATCATGCCCAGTTAAAATTTTGTATTTTTAATAGAGACGAGGTATCACTATGTTGGCCAGCCTGGTCTCGAACTCCTGACCTCACGTGATCCACCTGCCTCGGCCTCCCAAAGTGCTGGGATTATAGGTGTGAGCCACTGTACATGGTCAGTAATTATCTTTTAAGGATGGTATTGTAGCAATTGACAGGATCTCAGCAGATTTTGTTTCTCTAAATGTAATCATAACCCCTTCCACTCAGTTACAGTTATCTTCTTGCCAACCTCCTATAGTCTCTGCATTTGTATAAAGAGATTTTAGTACTTTCATGTTTTTTTTTTTTCCAGCTTTCATCATATGCTACAGAAAATGATATCCTCTGCTTTCATCATATGCTACAGGAAAGTATGTCCTCTGCCTAATTTTTTTTTTTGAAAAGCTGCTAGCCTGACAGTTTTGGCAGAGCAAACTAGGAAATTAGAATCTGGCAACAAATAGGCACCACACAGCAGACAAAACTTAAGGTTTGCAAAGTAGTGATGCTCTTCGACCTGTTGTATTGGGCGCGAAATTAGATCCTATCAATGTCAAACTCACCCCCAGAGCGAACATCCTCTTGTGACAACTACATGCTGTGCTTCAAGCCAAATGATAGAATAAAAATGTTAATAATTATGTTTTTGGAGTAGAATCTGCACATAAGCTAATTGCACCTATTTACACATATTTTTAGTTGTATGTCCTCTATATATGTATAAAAGAATAATAAGAGAAAGGGCAACCCCATTACCAAAAATTAGCAAAAAGACCTACAGACAGGAAGAGTTCCTGTGCCTTGCCTGTGGTTTTTACCTAAAACCCTGAATTTTTTTGCTGGGAAGGGCTGGGTTTTGGAACATTCAGGAAGCTGTGACTCCTGCTAAGAGTTTTAATAGGGTAGATTTCTCTTCCAACAAGGACTTTGTAAAAGAAGTGAATTGAACTTAGAATGAACTTCCAACACAGTGATTCGGTAAAGCAAGAAAATGGGGGAGAAATGCTTGGAATGAAGGAGATGTGGATTTGCAGTGCGTGTGTGCAGACTAATATCAGTTACAGTTTTGAGCACTACCCTAAAATCGTGTTGGTTAGGAAAAATGGTTCCCTAATACATCAATTATCAAAAGGAAAATGTGGAAATTTTAAACAAAGTAAAGCAGGTGTTTTTATTACAAGGCTTTCAGAGACTTTCAGTGCCAATGTGCATCATAAACCTCTGCTAAAGAGGCATAAAGATGTCGTGCATTTCATCGTGGAATCATCCTGTCTCCTTTCCCTGAGACTCTAAACAGACTTGATTTTGAAAATCAACATAAAGCAACTTCTATATTTTAAAAGTTGCACTTCAAGGAGACTGAAACTTGTCCAAAGTCACCAGCCAGCACTTTCTATCCTGGTCTGTGGCTCTTTCCCCTACCTCACGATAGTCACCAATTTGCTAAATGGTTTTCTAATTTTAATAATGCCACTTTCTCCTATTTTCATCTCTTAGCTTTACCAAAAAGAAGATCTAACATTCCTATATTTGCTTTCCTTTGGAATGGCCCCAGCTGTAAAAGATAAGATACCATACATAGTCTTAGAAGTGCAATATAAAGCACTTGAAGTTAAGTCTCAAAGGCAACATCTAAAGAAAAATGTTGACACAAAACCCTTGCTATCAGGCCAACTCACAGAAGGCTGTTAGCAACCTTTTATAACCATGCTTTGGAAAAATTAGTAGTATGAACTGTGTGTGTGTGTGTGTGTGTGTGTGTGTGTGTGTGTGTGTGTGTGATTGCTGTTGCTGGCTTTTCTGCTGGCACATCTTGACTCTACCTTCTAATATTTGAGAAAATTTCCAAGAGTATAGATGTATTTAATTTATTCATTGAATAATTCATTCATTTAGTAATATATCCGACAAACATTCATTAAGCCCTGATGACTCTCAATGCACAGGTCTCGATCCCAGCTCCTATTCCTACCACACTCCTACCCTGAGTGTATGCAGGAACTCTGATGAGAGATTCCTTCTTAGGGTGCCAGACTCTGCTTGCGCCTGTACTCACTCGCAGCTGGCTGCTTGTGTAATTCTGCCTTAATACTGAGGTCCACTCAGTATGTTGCCATCTAGCAAAACAGGGATGCCCTTTCCTCAGATATTCCAGTGGTTTCCTAGAGGCAAATGCTGTTAGGGGAGATTTATTACATAGTGCATAGATGAGTGACAACAATCAACACTTTAGCACATACAGCTGAGCAATGAACATATGACAAAGCGTAGAACATCTAATCAAAGAATCTATGATTAGTAAGGAATTGGAAACTGGCTCTTCAAAGTGGTTCCCATATAAAATCTAGACTAGTGAAAACTGGGTAAACTGGAAGAACGTAGTTCCAACCCTTCCCTGACCACCACCCCATTACTCTGTCACATCCTCTGTTTCCTTAACCTCATACCGTTTATCATTCTTTGAAATCATCTTTTTAATTCTTTTCCTTGTTTCTTTTTTGACTGTATTGCTCCATTCAACATTTGTGCTGTTTGAGTGCAGGGATTTTACTTGTCTTGTTTCTTGTTTTATCTCCAGCATTTAGAACTTTACTGGCAACTTTATTAGCTAATTAGTAATACTTGTGGAATTGAAGATTAGATGAATGAAGTGAGTAAAGGCATCCTCTATTCTTCTAATTCATGTTAATGTCTATCATAATCTACTTTTTTCCTTTACCTCCCAGTTGAATTATTGAAATATTTAATGTAAAATAAATAGTTTAAAAATTACGTCAGATTTCTCTGAAGGCATATGATAAATTCAAAGAAAAATATCTTTGTTGCATGCAATTAGATGTAATTCATGAAGGTGGGGCCAAACCGTTGTCTAATCTAAAAAACTCTCACCAGTCTGTTTTAAACATCATTGAAAGAGAGAAGTATTGGATGTGAGTAAACACCAACATTTCAGTTTTTACATGATAGCCCTACCTTCTTTCTTTTTTTCTTTAAGAAATCTTCCTCAAGAATCCTTTCAGGCACTAGGCCAGGGTCCACTTTTGAATTTGGCTAGCTGACCCCACAATCACAGAGGCAGTTTGCTGCCTCTTTGCACAAAACATTTCTTTGCTCTGTTGCCCAAGCTGGACTACAGTGGCATGATCTCAGCTCACTGCAACTTCTGCCTCTCGGGGCTCAAGTGATCCCCCAACCTCAGCCTTCTAAGTAGCTGGAACCACAGGTGTGCACCACCACACCTGACTAATTCTTTTGTATTTTTTGTAGAGACAAGGCTTCTCCACATTGCCCAGCCTGGTCTCGAACTCCTGGGCTCAAACAATCCATCCACCTAGGCCTCCCAAAGTGCTGGGATTATTGGTGTGAGCCACCAGGCCCAGCCTAAAAGATTGCTATATCTAAAATTCATTTCCATATGATTTGGTTGCAATTGTTTCAGAGATAACAATCAGTTGTCTCTGAAAAACAGTGAGAACATTGCAGATATCTTCACCAGTGAGGAAGAAGGACTTCTAGAAACAATCTCAGCCGTCTTGAGACTCAGGCACCACTTGCAAAGCAATCACCAAGGACAGAGTCTTTGATCACCAGACACCTGTTCATTCTTTTTCCCCCCGGTCTACATCAAGTCAGCCACAAAGCCCATTATGAATGCAGTTTTGAGTTTGTCTGGATGAAGTGGCTAGTAATTAGTTCCTTTTACATTTGGTAATTTTGTTAACACAACTCAGTAGGTGTCTTGTTAATTTGTTCATTACTAGGTGAATGAAAATGTGCATCTCTTCTGTGAATACCAATTATTCCCAAATGAGGTAATTTCACCAAGACAGTGAAATTTCCTCATTCTTCCCTGGTGTAAGAATATCACTGCCAGGAATGAACAGTTCCAAACAAAGAAAGCTGTGGGAGGTGGAAAGGGTGTTCTTTCCTGAAAACGAGGCGTCTATTTGATTATTTTGCAATCTGAAAATAAAGCACATTTTCGGGGTGTACAAGAATTTAAGGGGAAGAGGCAGGACATACTGGTGGTGGTGGTGCTGCCGCAGGCTCAGGGGGCCCTGCGTCTCTAACTTCTCTTTGCAACGATTAAAGGGACATGTCACTGTGAGGATGTAAGAAGAATAAGTAGTCATTTCATTGTTTCTAGACAATTTGATCATACTCCAGGATTCTTGCCACCAGCAAAACAAAGAAAGTAAGTTTTCAGATCTTCAACAAAGAGTTTTCAAATTCTACTTTTATTTTCTGTTCCAAAACATTTCTACTTTCAGAATCAAAGCAGCTTTCTAAGTTTCGTTCTTCAAATCATTGAATTTTTAGGGGGAAGGACCAACTAGTGTCCATGGTAATACTATCTGCAAGACCAAAGAGAAGGAGTAAGTCCACCTCTGGGGCAAAGAAAGTGGGAAGGAAAGGATTTGATTTCCCTGAGAATGGAAACTGTTCTTCCTTGCATTTGTATTTCTGCACATAGCATGTGCTTAGAACATAGCTAATAAATCTGCAGGTTCCCATCTCCTCCTAACAGATTGTATTGTATCTGCCTTGTTCATACACATATTCTCTATGTTGAAGGCATAGAGAAACAAAATTGATTTCTGCCCCTTTAGTCAATCGAGTTGATTCACAATGCAAAATGGAGAGCTGGGGCTGCCCTTCCTAAGGGCAGCAGGGTCCCAAGAGCCTCTCTGCCCTTCCACCTTCCGTTTATTTCTAGCCAAGAAAGACAGGGAAAACTATCAATGAGCTTTCAGGACGCATTTGGGGTCACTAGAGAAATGGGGAAGATGTAAGTGGCCTGTGTTGCCAGCAAAAGACCATGAAATCACCCGGGAAGTCCCAGAGCTGCCTGCTGCTCTTCTCTGTTTTTCTTCCTTCTTAGCTGCTTCCAAACAACCTCCCCTAAGCCAACTATAGCAGCTTCTTTGTTCTCTCCCCTTTGGGCCAACCTCCATGTTGCTCTTTTGTTCCTCAGGGAGTTAAGGAAGAGTTATTGACTATCTCAACGTTTTGTTCTCTGTCTCACGCAGAAACTATTGCTGACAGGGCTCTCATTTCCTTACTGTTAGACTTATTTTTCAGACTACTTTCAGGCAAATGAAAATGTAAAGGGGACTCAGACTATACATCCCATTCACTATAGATTCTAAGTGATTAACATAGTTTCTAGTACACAGTTGTCTCACAATGAATATTGTTACTTATTAATAGTGAATAATAGTAAAACCAATAATATCTAACAATTCTCAGATCATCAACACACTGCCTATTCTATAACACATAATCTGGATTTGACACTTAACTTTCTTTTTTTTTTTTGTAGATAGAAAGTTTTCTTTTTTTTTTTTTTAATTATACTTTAAGTTCTAGGGTACATGTGCATAACGTGCAGGTTTGTTACATATGTATACTTGTGCCATGTTGGTGTGCTGCACCCATCAACTCATCAGGACCCCTCAATTCATCATTTATATCAGGTATAACTCCCAATGCAATCCCTCCCACCTCCCCGCTCCCCATGATAGGCCCCAGTGTGTGATGTTCCCCTTCCCGAGTCCAAGTGATCTCAATGTTCAGTTCCCACCTATGAGTGAGAACATGCGGTGTTTGGTTTTCTGTTCTTGTGATAGTTTGCTAAGAATGATGGTTTCCAGCTGCATCCATGTCCCTACAAAGGACGCAAACTCATCCTTTTTTATGGCTGCATAATATTCCATGGTGTATATGTGCCACATTTTCTTAATCCAGTCTGTCACAGATGGACATTTGGGTTGATTCCAAGTCTTTGCTATTGTGAATAGTGCCGCAATAAACGTACGTGTGCATGTGTCTTTATAGCAGCATGATTTATAATCCTTTGGGTATATACCCAGTAGTGGGATGGCTGGGTCATATGGTACATCTAGTTCTAGATCCTTGAGGAATCGCCATACTGTTTTCCATAATGGTTGAACTAGTTTACAATCCCACCAACAGTGTAAAAGTGTTCCTATTTCTCCACATCCTCTCCAACACCTGTTGTTTCCTGACTTCTTAATGATTGCCATTCTAACTGGTGTGAGATGGTATCTCATTGTGGTTTTGATTTGCATTTCTCTGATGGCCAGTGATGATGAGCATTTTTTCATGTGTCTGTTGGCTGTATGAATGTCTTCTTTTGAGAAATGTCTGTTCATATCCTTTGCCCACTTTTTGATGGGGTTGTTTGTTTTTTTCTTGTAAATTTGTTTGAGTTCTTTGTAGATTCTGGATATTAGCCCTTTGTCAGATGAGTCGATTGCAAAAATTTTCTCCCATTCTGTAGGTTGCCTGTTCACTCTGATGGTAGTTTCTTTTGCTGTGCAGAAGCTCTTTAGTTTAATCATATCCCATTTGTCAATTTTGGCTTTTGCTGCCGTTGCTTTTGGTGTTTTAGACGTGAAGTCCTTGCCCATGCCTATGTCCTGAATGGTACTACCTAGATTTTCTTCTAGGGTTTTTATGGTATTAGGTCTAACATTTAAGTCTCTAATCCATCTTGAATTAATTTTCGTATAAGGAGTAAGGAAAGGATCCAGTTTCAGCTTTCTACTTATGGCTAGCCAATTTTCCCAGCACCATTTATTAAATAGGGAGTCCTTTCCCCATTTCTTGTTTCTCTCAGGTTTGTCAAAGATCAGATGGCTGTAGATGTGTTAACACTTAACTTTCATTTAAAATTCAATCTTCAAAAAAAAAAAAATCCCAGAAGAAATAGAAACTATTATCAAACCCATTTTAAGGACAAAGAAGTTGAGGCACAGAGAAGTAACATGTCCAAGATTATATAGCTGTAAGTGGCAGTGCAACGATTGTTTGCTTCCTCTATTATCATTAACTCCTAGAAAACAGAAACTGTGTCATAGTTATCTGCTATCTGCTATAATGTCTAGCCAAAAATCTTGTATTGAAGCAGTATAGCATAGCTGTCAAGAACCAGGAATTTGAGTGAGACTGTCTGCATTGAAATCCTAGCTCCAACACTTGCTGACTATGTGACATTAACATTCCTAAAGGTCAATTTCCTCTTTTTAAAGTGGAAATAATCATAGCACAGTCTCTTATGATTGTGGGAGGTTCAAAGTTAGCACAGGACCTACTCTTCAGTAGGTGCTCAATAAATGCTATTCTATCATATCTCAGTGACCAACCTGTGCTCAGCACAATAGGAATTCTGTAACTGTTTGCTGGGTGAATGCAAGACCTGAGTAAATGAATAAGTAACAATGGAATGCCTGTATTCCATCATTTTCTTCCAGTCCCAAGCCACTAGCAAAGCTTCACTCACCAACTCTGGTGCTCACACAGTATGGTTGTCAGCTCACAGATCCTGGTCATCTGTTCACACCTTAAAAGCAGCAGAGGGAACACTGAGCAGGAGGTGTCTTATTCCACAGGGCACTGCTAAAGCAGCACTGATACAATCTGCACTTTTTCAGCCTGAGATCTATGGGGAAACTCCTTGGCTTAAACATGGAATACGGACACAGGAGGGGAAAACGAGTCTCCAGATTGAACTCTTTACAATGTCATACACCACAGATGTAGGAAATCTGCTGAGCCCAATGAAATGGGGACACCTGAGTTAAAGATGGCTCTGGGAGACATCAGCTCAGTACATTTTCCATGCTGGATGGGAGCCAAGCCCATGAGAAATTCTGCTGTCATTTCCTTTCACAGCCACCGGCTAACGAGTGTAAAATCTAGTGAGCTGAAGAGACAGGCATGGTGGCAGAGATTTAACAGCAGAGCTAAGTATATGAGACAGAAATGTGCTTCAGGACTCAAGAGAGCTAAAATACGGAAGACAGAGAGCAGAGGCCAGTCCACACAGAGACTGGAGCACTTAGGAATTGCACTGTGTTCCAAGGAGAAGTAAGCAAATCAGGAGAATCCGACTGGGATAGAAGCCATGTGGGGGCTGCTGGATCAATTTCTCTTGGGTCCCTTCTTACTTTAGTTTTCTGGAAGCCTGCAGCTGGGTCTGAATATAAACACCACTTCTTCAGAGGAGCACATGTAGAATGTAACAAATTAATACTAACACATTCATTCAATTTCCATTTATTGACACATAATTTTTCATTTTGACATTTTTTATCCCCAAAAGGGTTGTTTCATCAGACATAGAAGAAGAGCATCAACAAAGGCGGATGTCTTTATGCTGCTTCTTGGTTGACGCAATAGCTCTGCCAAGACTCAAGACCACAGGAAAATTTACACAGATGGGTTCAGAGACAACGTGGTCCCACCACAGAAGTTAGTTCCCATCCTGCATGGCATCTGGTCCTAAAGGGTAGCAGGGGGTCTTTGCAGTAGGTGAGAAGACCTCTTCAGCAAAACCACCATGTCATACACTCCTAAAAAAATCATCTATGCTTCCCAAAATTAGAACAAAACTTCAGGGGAACTTGAATTTCCTTACTGGGGACTTAAAGACCTCCAAAGAGGAAAGCCCAGACTTGGAAACAAGAATAACAAAGCCTGCTAAAAATACATAAAAGCTTCAAGCAGATGAAATCCCTGGGGTTGCTTTCCATCAAACTTATATGCCATGATTATTAATGCCTAACCATATAATATCCTCATCAGGAAATTGTGTGTTAATTTCTCGAACTTTTGCAGACGAATAAATTGGTGCACAAAGGAGATGACTGGGTTTGCCTCAGGCCCTACAAGGAATCATTGCCAACCCAAGAATTACAACTCTGAGCTCCTGACTTGCAGCTCTGAGCTCACACCTTCAGGATCAATCTCCTTAGATCCACCAGACAATGGCTTCAAACGCTTTTATGGCAATTAGAGTAGGAACACTGTCTCCTATTAGGACACACCTACCCAGTTCTCCTTTTGGACCTGGGCACAGTTGCTGTCAGGGAGCAGGGAGTTGGAGACATAATTTAGTGCTTGGAGTCTTCCATGTCCAAGCAAACTTCTTCATGCCAAAAACCGCACCTTATAAGGAGAAAAGTCTAGAGATGGGAAGTCTTTTCCTGGCATAGCTTGTGAGGAGGATGGGTGTGGGGGAGCAGGGAACCAGGCATCTTATCTGTTTGTTCTTGAACTTGCAACCAACATTAACTGTGTTTAAGTAATATTATGCCATAGCATTGTTCCCAAAGCGATGACCTACAGTTCTTGAGAGAATGTCTTTTTCTTTCTTACAGATATGCCCCATATGTTAAGATGTACTTAAGGAGTTAAAAGCAACACTCTGAGTTTTCAGCTCCAGGTGATGCCCTCTGCCAGGGAAGAGATGGCAATGATATTCATGGAGATTTCACTGTGATCCTGACCAGTTAGGTTCTGTAGGGGAAAGCAGAGATGATCACAAAGAACCCTTCAATTCTAGTACATGCCTTTACATTGGTTAAAACAAGCAGCTATGGAAAATTCAGTTATAGAGACAGGTAAGAGGACTATGTGAGTCAAGATTCTGTGGCTACTACGATGGAATCCTTTCTCAGCCAGCAGTGGGAATGGGAAGTGGGAGAGGGGCTGCTCCAGATTTGTTGTTGTCTTGGTTTTTTCTGAGACAGGATCTCACTCTATCACCTAGGCTGGCGTGCCGTGGCACCATCACTGCTCACGTCAGCCTCGACCTCCTGGGTTCAGGTGACCTTCTCACCTCTGCCTCCTGAGTACCTGGAACTACAGGCATGAGCCACCATGCCTGGATAATTTCTTTCTTTTTGTTGTTGTTGTTGTTGTTTGTTTGTTTGTTTTTGTAGAGACAAGGTTTCACCATGTTGCCCACACGGGTCTTGAACTCCTGGACCAGTGTTCAAGCTGGTCTGCCTGTCTGCCTGTCTTGGCCTCCCAAAGTGCTGAGACAGATGTAAGCCACAGCATCCAGCCTCCAAACGTTTAAAGGCTAGTCTGGAAAATGTAAATTATTGATGCCCTTCTCCAGGAGGGACACTTCGACTTGCCACTTCCTCTACGTTAGCTGGTTGCCTATACTTCCAAATCAAACAGCAATGGTATTTGTTATGTACCTACTCTTCTGGCAAGGGTTATGCTACATAAGTTTTAGAGGGCCACTTCCATGGTCCTTATCCAACCTTCCCCAGGTTTGTAGGAAGATGGCAGGCGGAAAGCCAGTTGTTATTCCTGAAGAGAACACCTTAGAACTGGAGTTAGCCACAGTCGTGATGCCCTGTTCTTAGAAAGGGCTCTTAACCTGTCTGAAGGCAGGATGGGCTCTTGGTAGCAATATGGATTTGCAAAGCTTTCCCTTCTGTCTGTCCAGACAGCACTCTGATTTCTGATCATGTCAATTCATATGCCAGCTGGGCTTCAGTGAGGGAGGGAAATGTCACGCTATAGCACAAATAGTTTCTTCTTTATATAAGAAGATCTAACGTCTCATCTTCACTTCATGTTATTTTTTTCTGAGACCCCCCCCAAAAAGGAACTCATCCTTGTGACTGTTTACTGCAACTTCCTAAAATCTTGCTTCTGGAATTTTTAAGTAGAACAACCAAGTTTAAGAGTTCTATTTCAAAAGGTTTTCAAGTACTTATATAAGCTGAGATGGAAAGATTTGATTTGATAGTCACTAGGAATAATTTGGGGGAAGAAATACATGACTCAACTCAGGATACGCCCCAGGACCGCATCACCCTTTGAGCTTTCTGCAACAGATGGATGCCTTTCTGCTCTGAGGCCTCAGAACCATCCAACAAGGCCTCGACAATAATAGCCAGGCAAAACTTTATCAAAGGAGGAAACAAAAAGGCCTGACAGATGATGCTGCCAGCATTGCAGCAGCCAGGTTAGCTTTGTTCTAATGCCATTCTGTCAGGTTTAACAAGCAGATATTAAGAGAAGTTTATAGAGAATAGAGATGAGAGGTTGTCGGTAGAGATGAGAGCTGCCAGTGGGCACCGAGATGCACAGCTGGGTGTAGACTCTGCCGCAACTGGCTGAGAGAAAAAGAGGTTTGATATGGGAGCAGCTGCTTCCAACCCCTGCTAGAAGCAAGGCTTAATCATCTGGCACCCGAGAGTCTGGAGCTCCACCTGGAGAGAAACACAGCAAATGGGAGGATGCTGGGTGTGAACCTCATCATTAGATTAGAAACAACTGATGTATTTGCAGAACTTGGTTCCTTAACTGGTCCTGACCTGGTATGACATCTCACATCCAGAATGTTTTCACCGAAGCATGCAAGGACAATGGAAGCAAGAAACCAGGAAGAGGTTCTAAAGGGATATTGGTGATTTTACTTAATGGATTGAGGGTACCCTTGAGAAAGAAGGGACACTGGAGAATGAAAAGGAAAAGGGCACTATAGAATGCAGTGACTATGTCCTGGCATGTAGGGCAAGCTGATGAAACTGTCTTCTATCAATTTTCAATCGTACTAAATTCTTCCTGAGTCCACATTCCTTTCAACCGAATGCTTTTTGAAATGAGGATGAGTCAAGATGCCTCCGAAGGGCTGTGTGCCATCAACACACCAAAGGCTAAATTTCAACCTCTAACTCACCGATTCATTTGTTCCCTCTGTCTGCTAAGTTCCATTTCTACAAATTAAAATCAGAAAACAATTATTATGTTATTTGTAAAAACAAAAACAAAACACAACTCCAGTTTAAAAAAAAAAGTCACCTCATCTTCTAAATGTGTATCTGTCTCTGTTTTAGCCATGCATCTTTTCCAATGAAGGCTATTAAGGCCTTCCTTTTTTTTTTTTTTTTTTTTCTGAAAAGGAACAGAATTATACATTGCAGCCATCCCATCCAAAATCATTAGAAGACCCTTACACATATCTGCCAGCAGTGATGCAATTAAATTGCATTGAGTAAGCTCCTTCTAAGTTGAATCACACATATATTTTCTTTTATGGAAGTGAAATTCATATAACATAAAATCAACTATATTAAAGTAAACAATCAGTAGCATTTACTAAATACATTCACATTTAATAAATGAATTATCTAGTTCCAAAAGGTTTTTAATCATCCCCAAAAGAAACGTCGTACCCATTAAGCAGTTACTCCCAGCCCCTCCTTTGCTACATCCCCACGCCCCACCCAGCCCCTGGCGCCACTGTATTTCAGAACAGTGTCTGTTCACACATTCTTTGTTGTGGTGAAGTATTTGCTATTCCCTTTAGAAGAGCCCCCAGTCATGGGGAGGGGGGAGGGGGGACGGATTGCATTGGGAGTTATACCTGATATAAATGACGAATTGATGTGTGCTGACGAGTTGATGGGTGCAGCACACCAACATGGCACAAGTATACATATGTAACAAACCTGCACGTTATGCACATGTACCCTAGAACTTAAAGTATAATAAAAAAAAAAAATTAAAAAAAGAAGACCCCCCAGTCATATCGAGTTAGAGGTTTTCTCAAGGTCTGACCACAATTAAGATCTCGGGTCTAGAAACAAATTCTCCCAAGGATGAGGTCTCTACCACTTTAGGATTGCATTACATTGTTCAAAGCCACCGCAGCCATGAGCCAAGCTTTCTACAGCCCTTCAAGACAATTGTCATCATTCCTTTGTGTAGCTAGTGGGTTTTTCTTGGAAGCTAAATGATAAACCTAAAGTTCATTTCATTGAGACTTTTTTGAGATTTCCATTTTACAAGTAAAGCACACAGGTGACCTCTCCGAGTTAAATGCTCTTCCAGCCAACAGATTTAAATTTGCGGATAAATTTAATATCACAAAACTTGAGTTTCCAGCCCACGCCTCCTAGGCTGCTCTGGGACTTTATACACACGCACACTTACTTCCATTATAATCCCCCTATTTTTAGTTACACATAACTTTTAAAGAAGTTTCTCTTGGAAAGTCTGAGGATTTTCAGCAGTTATTTTTGTGATTCCTACGAAGCAAGACCTAGCTTTTTCCACCTCAGAAATGCCAGGTTTTTTTTTTCTTTTTACATCTGACTCAAGCAGCTGAATTGTAACATGTCCTAATTCCTTCTCATGTGGTTCTTCTTCATTCAAGGCAAGCAGTTTTATTGAATCCAAAAGAAAAAAAAAAAAAAAAACTCATTTAAAAATAATTTTCTCCCATGTACAGTAAAAAAAAAAATTGTCTAATAAGATTCATTGGCATTGTTACCTGAGGCCACAGGGAGTTGTGCAAAGCACATTTCAGAATTCCTCCAGGCTGTTAGTAGGTGTATTTTCCCTATAAGTAGAGAGGAGAAAAGTTTCAAAGAGATCAGGATGCCAAAAAAAAAAAAAAAAAAAAAACTATAAAAATGTTCATACTGATGCAATAGGGAGTTTTTCTCTGCCCTCTGTATTTGGATTTCTATTTTTAAAAGTAGATTAAAAAAGAAACTGCGGCTGCAAACATCATGAAATATAATGGTACCGATAAGGCTTAATGTACATTGAAATAGCCTAGGTATGTGGATTCAATTAGGATGTTTAGGTCTGAATTCTCTCCTTTTCTGTTTCTACTTAGACATTACTGATTTCACTCTTGAAAAGGGACTTCAAAGAATATTCTCTCTAGTGATGAAGAGAGGGTCTCTGATGCTATGGTTAATTGAAGGTTCAATTATTTGCCAATTATTTTTAGCACTTACTCTATTCTTTCTTTTGATTCTCAAAAACACTTTTGAAATGTAGAGAGGTTATACCTAGTCTATTGCAAACCAGAAAACACCCTCAACAATTTAATAATCACAAAAAGGGATTATTCCTTTTTATTGATTGATTGACTCAAGACCAGATTGAAGACCTGGTAGATTTACGGAACTGTAGGACTGGTTATTTCACTTGCATAAAGGGGAGTATATTAAAAGCTCAACATTGCAAATCTATGCCTACATATACATCTATGAGGATTGATGTTTCTTTAACAGAGTCACTGCATGTACCACAGCTCTGACCTGAACTCTCATATGTGTGTCTCTGTGACCAATCTATTCACTAATCTATCATTCACTTATTGGTAGGCCTGTACTAAATTTGTGTACCAAAGGAAATATTCTTGTTAGCATTAATGAGAAAGAAGAGACAAATGCAGTGCAGGGAGACCTTTTGAGTATTAAGTCGAGTATTAAATCTCTTTACAATGTAGAGTTCACAAACTGCAATGCCTACATTAACTCACATGATTCACATAGTAATTCTAGGGAGGTCACAGGTAAGCATTATTATTTTCAGTCTTTCTCAATGACTGCCTCTAGTCCTCCCAACCTTATTCACAGAACTGGTGGTACTTGAACTCAAAACTGAATGTCAATATTTATGTTCTTAACCTACATCCTTACACTTCACATTTAAAATAAAGTATTAAGTTCCTCCTTCCATTCATGCCATAAACATGTACTAAGAAGCCCTGAGTATTCTTATCATTGTGCTAGGCAATGTGATTCCAAGAAAGGCAAGAAAGACACAATCCCTCAACTCAATGCTGAGGAGTCAAGTGCACAAAAACCCAGAAAAGAGCATCATAGTTACCACAAAAGAAGCCCAAAATGCAGTGATGATAAAGAGAAGGAAATGCAACAGCTATTCAGAGAAGATCTTGGAGGAAACCGAATTTTAGCTGGATCTACAGGGCAAGGAAAGATCAGAAGAGAAAGGCACAGTGATAGAATAGTCTAGAGCAAAATCAAGTTCAGTGTAGGATGCATTTCAGCAGGTAGAAGCATTCTCTGCCATGAGTGTCTTGCTCACTGTCGAGCTCTAGCTCCTCTTTCTAACAGTCTTATTTCTCCTGAAGCAAAGCAAGGTCATATTGCCTCAAAAGCAACCTTCTGAAGTTTCTGTGCCTTTTAAAAATTAGTGTGTTGCGGCCGGGCGCGGTGGCTCAAGCCTGTAATCCCAGCACTTTGGGAGGCCGAGACGGGCGGATCACGAGGTCAGGAGATCGAGGCCATCCTGGCTAACACGGTGAAACCCCATCTCTACTAAAAAAATACAAAAAAAACTAGCCGGGCGAGGTGGCGGGCTCCTGTAGTCCCAGCTACTCGGGAGGCTGAGGCAGGAGAATGGCGTGAACCCGGGAGGCGGAGCTTGCAGTGAGCTGAGATCCGGCCACTGCACTCCAGCCTGGGAGACAGAGCGAGACTCTGTCTCAAAAAAAAAAAAAAAAAAAAAAAAAAATTAGTGTGTTTCTCACAGAACTGACTACTCACAATTGGAGCTTCGATGTTTTCTTGGCCAATTTAATAAATGTGTGTGTGTGTGTGTGTGTGTATGTGTGTGTGTATAAAGTAGGGAATCCAGGCACATTCATGTTGTTAACTGATAGTAAACATATTAAATGTGCCAGATACATATGGAGACTTGGCAGGGCAAAGACAGAGACAAGATTATGTGTTCTCCATGTGAGACAGAATAGGGACAATACTGCCTGTCTATTCTCCAAACAGTTTTGGCAGTGGATGAGTCACCTTAAAGGATGTATACCATGGAATGAGAGTAAATGTATAACTAGGGAACTGCAGAGTAGTGTGGTGGCTGCCATATTGAAGCGTTACTGACACACCTGCTTTAATATGCCAAGTACTGATCCTGGGATATAAGGGAGAGCAGATGTGGGAGGCTGTATTCAGATCCTTGAGTTGTAAGTGTGACTTGAAAGTGAGGTAGATTTCCAAAACCTGGTAGGTCTTTCAGCATGAGGAAAGAAGCAGACAGGGATACACATAGACCCAAGCAAACATTTTCAAGTCCTCAGTGGAAGTGAAGACCAGTCTCAAGAGGAGGAGAAAGATGGCCCCAAAAATACAGCTACAAAGTTTGGTTTGTCTTTGCTGTTGTTCATTCATTCTTTTTTTATTTTTTATCCTTTCTTTCTTCTTACTTTTCTTCCTTCTTTTCTTTTTTTTTTTTTTTTTTTTTGGATATCATTTTTGTTCACAAAGATAGCCATGTAAAGTCACTGAAGATGAACTGTTTTTTTTTTTTCAAATAAAAATTCAATTGCAAATACAAAGCATATATTTTAACTTAAAGAATTTTCTGGGAACTTTCTCTCTTCCACCTTCCCCCCAAAAAAGCAAAGTTTTTTTGCACAGTATGTTTTTTCAGGATACAGTTTGATAACATTTCATTAAAGTACAGAAAACTGTTTCCGATTAACCTGAAAATCAACATCTCATTTTTATCAAAGTGAGCTAAGGACATAGAAGTTATACCAGTCAACAGGTCAATTCTTCTGCTGAAGCAGGGAACTGACTTGAGAGGTACAAAACATAGGGTTTTCACTGCAAGTTTTCAGACTGAAAACTAACCATTGCTGGCTGCTGCTCCTCCTCCACACCCACTATGAAGTAGCACACGTAAATTCACATGGGCTGAGTCCCAGGAAAATCATTACAGAAGAGTCATTTAGCAAGAAGGTAGCCAGTGTTCATGACCCCCGTGCCTCAATTACCACATCCAGAGAGAGAAAGAGCAAGGAAGAATGTTATAGGATCATTCAATCATTCACCACATTCCGTGTGGTGATAGCCCGGGATGATGAATATTGACACTGGAGAGTCCCTGAGCCAACATGAAATTTGACTAGAAATAGCTGAAATTATTATTTTGATAAACAGCATTTCTAAATGCTATAATTGGAAAGGAATGAGCTATTTTAGATTCTGTTTGGATGTGTACCCCAATTATGGTCATCATGTTTAATATGATGGTAAGGGGTGGAGAGGTACCCAAATCTTTGAAAAGTGTTTTTTAAAAATAAGAAACATATGATTTTCTTGACTCATCTCTATTTTTAAACCCCAAAGTACACATTACCCATTTGCTGCAAAGATGAATCACTGTGGACATTTCATTTTCAATGGAATTTCATGTATCTGAAGACCAGGATTGGTTCATAAGCAGAGATAGCAGGGTGGTCACAGAAAAATAATAATCCCCAAGTATTCATTGTGATGTGCTTTGCTGAACTAAATCTACTCATAAAACTTAAAGGAAGGTACCAAGAGTCTTTGGGAAAGAGAAAGAGAAAAAAAAAAAAAAAAAAAAAACGGGAAAAAAATAAATGAAAAGGGAAAATAAGCAGTCTAGTCATCATCAAGGGCATGAGAACCTACTAACTAATCAGTATGGCTTTTTTGCCAGAAAGAGCTGGATTCATATCCTGGCTCTGGTACCTAATAGATGTGTGACCTTCAGCAAATTACTTCCTCTCACTGAGCTGCAGTTTCCTCACCTGTGACATGGGGCTATTATATTAGAATGTAGATTTCATGAGGGTTGTGTGAGACCACATGAGAACATAAGCCCATATATTTCAACCCATAAAACACACAGCCCTATGGGATAGATGATATTATTACCCCCATTTCATAGGTGAGGAAACTGAGGCACTGAGTTACCCAAAGCCACACTAAGCAGAAAAGCCAGGATTTGAACACAGTCTCTTGAGTGCCATATAGCAGTAGACACTCGATAAATATTTATGGAATGAATTGATGAAATGACACATACAAAGCACTTACAAATATTCAGTCACAAGGTTGGCACACAGCAAATATTAATTGCCTTTCCTTTTTCCTTTTTCCTTCACATTTGGGAGAACAGAAGGTATACAGCAAAACATAGTTTCTGCCTCAGAGATATGCCATCTTGTTGAGGAAATATGAATAATTATGACAATTAGAAAATTATATGAATGTGTATTTAAAACTAAATTGTTTGACAGAGGCCAGTGGTCCCAAGTGAAGCCATTTTACTCTTCCAGAACATTTGGTAATGTCTGAAGACATTTTTTTTTTTTTTTTTAAGATGGAGTTTCACTCTGTCACCCAGACTGGAGTGCAATGGTGTGATCTCGGCTCACTGCAACCTCCACCTCTTGGGTTCAAGCGATTCTCCTGCCTCAGCCTCCTGAGTAGCTGGGATTACAGGCATGTGCCACCACACCTGGCTAATTTTTGTATTTGTAGTAGAGATGGGGTTTCACCATGTTGGTCAGGCTGGTCTCAAACTCCTGACCTCATGATCTGCCTGCCTCAGCCTCCCAAACTTCTGGGGTGAGCCACTGCCCCCAGCCCTGAAGACATGTTTAATTATCACAACTAAGGGTATGTGTGCTACTGGCATTAGCAGGTAGAAGACAGAGATACAGCTAAAACATCTTACATTACATAGAACAACCCCCTCAATAAAGAGTTCCAGCCCAGATATCATCAGTGCTAAAATTGTTGAGGTTAAGAAACTCTCGCCTAGGCTATAAAAACTACAGTAGTTCTAAGGTGAGAGAGAAGAGTCAGAGATTACTTTGCTAATATGGCAAGATTTTTTAGGATAATACAATTTAAATAGGAGTAAAATGGTATGCCAGAGGAGGAAGTAAAGCCTCCATCACCACTCAGCAGTGTTTCTATGCACTAGAAAATATCTATACATAATACCTCCCCATACACATAAAAACCAGGGTCAGTGGATTAATCTGGGCATTAGCAATGCATCAGAAAGGTTTGACCTATGTTCACACTTAGGAAAACAGTGTTCAAGACCCATAATTACTGACATCACAATGAATGGGCAGCACTTCTGTAAACCCAATTAATAAGAAAATATTTCCTTTGCTCTTCTTTTATTCACAAGTTTGAGAAGAGGCTCAGCTGGGGACGTTGCAGATACTCATACATGTTTCTTCTCCACCTGCCATCTGGGATTGCTTAGCAAGGGCCCCCGATGGGCTCTGAGATGAGATTGAGATATCGCAGATCATGTGTAATGAGTAGATAAGACTGATCACAGCATCGTCCCTTCCCATTAATCTCTTTATGTATGTTCCTGAAGATCTTCAAGGAGAACATGTCCTAAAGGAGGTATACCCAACCATCTTGGCCCAGAAAAAAAGCCTCAGTCATTGAAGGCAATGGAGAATGCTAACATCCATAGTATCTTGCTACCAAATCCAGCCAAACCAAATCCCATGAACTCACACCACCTTAGGAAGGGGATATCTAATAGAGTACAACCTTGAGGGTCAGGTGTCTGGATTCATATTCCAGTTTTACCACTTATTAGGTTATTAGCCCTGTAACCTCGGACAAGTTACTTACCCTTTCTGATAGTTCATTTGTGAAATAGGGTTAATAATACATAATAATACCATGTATAGTGTCATTTGGATTAAATGAATTAATTGATATAAAGCACTAATTCACAGTGCTTGACACATAATAAGTACCCAGTAAAGCCCAGCTAATTATTCTGGTTTAGAAGAGAGAGGCATAATAAAATTAAATTATCTGTTGCACTAAAATTTCTGGAAAATATTTCAGCCTAAGCTGTACTGTTTGAGCTTTCCTCCAACAGAAAGTAATAAAAATGATAGTAGCTATTTCTTGCTTATTCCACCACTTCTTATCTTTGGTCAATTTGGAATGTCTCAGTATCCACAAGGCGACTTCTTTGTAAGCTGGTGTACTACAACCTGGGAGCACTTCTAGCAGTTCTTGAGGGCTGCTTTCTCAGTACTAAAGCTTCTTGATGAATGAATGAATACAAGAGAGCTGTGTTGCTAATATACTATTAATATGATCTTATATTCACATGTTATTCACAGGAAACTCAGGTTATAAATGTGATGCATAGAGCCATTTTTTCTAAACCTGCAAATACTAAATGACTTGCCCAGATTCACACTAAAGTAAGTGATAAGCTGAGATTCCAATTCTCCTGAGCATACTCTGAAACACATGCTCTTTCCACTGTTCTATCCAGTCCTGTCTACCACAGACCATTTTTCGAGAAGTGCTTCATTGATCTGATTATCTGTATTTCCTCATTTGCTTGAATAAAATTGAGTTAATCATTGTTGCATTCCTGAGCACTAACTGAGTAGAAAACGCATCAAAGGTAACCAAATGTATTGAGCAGGATATTTTGGTTACCTGTGACAGGAGCCCAACTCAAATGGGCTCAAGCATAACAAGGAATATGTTGATTTATAAATGTGAAAATCCCAAACACTGAGCCTGCTTCAGAAAGCACAGAGGGATTCATGTTCCAATCATGAAATCAGTATTCTGCCTCTCACCATTGCTAATTTCCACTTTCCTGTATATTGGCATCCTTCTCAGTTAAGCATTAGCCAAGGGGTGCAAAGATGACCACCCACACCAGTCTTCCAACCAGCCAGCTGAGCACCTCAAGAGAGAGAAAGTATGCTCCTTGCAGTGGTTCTAGGAAAAGTCCCGAGAACGAGTCTTACAGGTCTAGATTGGGTCATGCACCCATCATTGAACACTTACTGGGGTCATGGGCATGTGGATCTGATTGGCCCAGCTTGAGTCATATCCCACTTCTATAGTGAGAGGGGGAGACAGGAGGCCACAGGCACCAGGAATACCAACAAAGAAATGCTGGCTGTTTCCTACACTTGTGCTGGTATCAGAAGAATGTATGCTGGTCAGTCAACCAGATAACATTTACCCTAATGAGCCATACTAAGCAGAGCATGATTTATTTCAAGATATGTCAGGAAGGATGAGAAATAAAAATCCAGCATCATTCTTTATAATCCCATACCACGATGATAAATTAATCATACTGATGAGTAGGCCACTTTCTTTACCTGGCTAATGCCTATGAATTCTTTGGCTCTCAACTCAGCTGTCAGCTCCTCTGACAGGTCTTCTCTAACCCCAACTCTCCCACAGACTGTATGAGGAGCCCATATGGTTGCGCTTTCTCATTCAACACATTGTAACACTATGAACTCTCTATTTATGTCATTTATGCTACTCTTTGAGAGAAGGGCTGTCGATTTTATAACATAGCACTAGTACCTGCCGTAATTTCAATACATTTTATATTTTCAAAAAAAGAAAGCCAGGCACGGTGGTTCACATCTGTAATCCCAGCACTTTGGGAGGCCAAGATGGGCAGATCACAAGGTCAACAGATCGAGACCATCCTAGCCAACATGTTGAAACCCCGTCTCTACTAAAAATACAAAAATTAGCTGGGCGTGGTGGTGGGTGCCTGTAATCCCAGCTACTAGGAAGGCTGAGGCAGGAGAATCACTTGAACCTGAAAGGCAGAGGTTGCAGTGAGCCGAGATTATGCTATTGTACTCCAGCCTGGTGACAGGTGACAGAGCAAGACTCCATATCCAAAAATAAAATAAATAAAATAAAATAAAAAGAAAGAAAGAGAGAGAGAGAGAGAGAAAGAAAGAAAAGAAAGAAAGAAAGAAAGAAAAAAAGAAAGAAAGAAAGAAAGAAAGAAAGAAAGAAAGAAAGAAAGAAAGAAAGAAAGAAAGAAAGAAAGAAAGAAAGAAAAAGAAAGAAAGAAAGAACAAAGATTAATAAAAGGTATAATTCACTGTGCTATGACTGTAGTTCTGCTTTATTGGGAATATCATTTTTCAAAGCACAAGTATCCAATGAAAATGTAACCTTGTAAACATATTTTATCCCACTTTGTAAGTTTACTCAACACAGCCTGTAACCAGTGTATAGTTAATGGCACACTCTGGTCCGAAAACTTCTGCAAACATTTGATAAATATGAATAATGTGAATAGCCAAGAGTCAAACATATCATAAATATCATAGCAGAGTTTCAGGAAGGCCCCTCCACCATGAGAAATATTTAACTAAAGGCTGGAAAATCGTAAGTCTCAATGCTTTAAAAGAGTTTCAAACATTAAAAGAAGTAGTTTTATATGCAGTGAACTCTGAGGTCCCTTCCAATTTTGATACTCTCATTCTGTGTTTTCAGATCTTATTTGGATGAAATTTGGATAGATTTTGAATTTCACACATTCTAAAGCAAAGACTCTTGCCCCATTGGAAAGAATGCCATATTCAGATTTATCTCCATTCCATCATGCCAAACCTTGGTTTAAGAGAACTGGAAACCCTGATCATCATCCACTAAACATTGGGTCAGATAGAAAGATCTGTTATTGACACCCAGCAGAAAGCTTCTGCCCCCTTGTTTGAGTCTCATTTAAAACTTTGATATATGTCATGGGTTTGTCTAAAATATTCCTGCCTGTTATTTGTACTTTGGGGTATTTATATGCAATAAATATCCTTAAACATGAAAAAATAGCTAGTGTGTGAACAAGAACTACTAAGACAGATGGGTCTACAGCAAACACATTTGGCCTGTTGCAACACATAATTTCATCTTTAAGAAACTGCTATATAACTCAAAAGATGGATTCAGCTGTAATAAAATCCAGATAAGTTAGAAAGCACTGGCAGTGATGGATGACAGAATGATTGTTCACTTATTCAACATATGACATTTGCACTCATAGATTTAGCTTCCATTTGAGGAAGGTAATGACAGTTCTATCACTATGTTTCTCATTTACTTGCCTCAATTATCTCCCACATACAGGTCCACTCCCTTGCTGCTAGGTGTGTAAGATGTTATCATTCTATATGCACAGTGTGTTCGACACGCTCCACAAGCTGTACATGAAAGGGAAAGCAAGTATAGTAACTTGTTTCCGGCACAAAATCTTAAAGTTGATATTGTATACAATTAGTCTACTGTTGGTGTTTATTACGGATATGAATTTAGACGTAACATAAAGCTTTGAGATTGAGGTGAATGGATGAAAGATAGAATGCTTTTATAAGACTCACAGGGATCCCTGTGGTACCTGTGGATCTTGCCATTAATTGCATTACAGGAAAAAAAATAAATTTTATTGTTTGGCCTAAAAGGCAAATTGTGTATAATGTCCTGCCATATAGTTTCCAGCAGATGACCATGTTTTGGCATGGGAAAAGTTGAATAACTTGTGATGTTTGGCACAGTTAGAACAAGGTTCAGTGTCTGTGTAGTGGGGAGGGAAATTATATCTGGCCAGAAACTGACATTCAAAGTGCATACAGTTAGTGAGGTTAAAGATTAGATTTCTCATATCCAGTTTTACACAAACTTGGATCTTATCTCTTAGGAGAAAACAAACTCTATATAGGAGTCTCCTGTAGGATAGGAAGTGTGGTGCCAGGGCTCTGAAAGAATATGTATCTATCAAAACAATCAATACATATGTATCAACTACATATGTGTTCATCAATTACGTACACACAGGAGGAAGTTTTAAAGAAGAAAATGCATATAGACAAACTTGGATAAGGTAGCCTTTATGGGTCAGAAGGAAGACACAAAATTTAAGCAAATCTGTTTTCTATTCATGGAGCTGCTTGTTAACGATCCGCTCCTCAGATTAGTAAAAACAAAGAAATATTTTTACAAAATCTATGGAGAAAAATCATCAGCCAAGCACTTTGCTCAGAGTGCTTCTATGTGAAAGACATGGGAAATATATAAAGATGAGTGAGACATTGTTCTTTCCCTAAAATGAGCTCACATATAGAGAAGGTAAAATACTCTAACATTGTAAGATTATTTGACAATGCTAGGCATTGTTATCTAAAGATAACATACAAGGAATCAGGGTTCAGAATGGCTTTGAATTTGTAAATAGCAGCACCAGAAAGAAGGCATGGAAATCCCTAAATGATGGTGAATGGTAGTCTCAGAGTCAGTGACTGCATTTGATTTGTACAAAGCATCCAGTCCAGATTGCAATGGGATGAAGCTCTTGGCTCAGGCTTCTCAGTTCTTCTCAAAGTATAGTGCATGAACTGACATCAGAATCACCAGGGGACTGTTTACAAAAGCAAATTCTCCAGCAGCATCTCAAAACACCTGAATCTTTGGGATTAGGGCCAAGGAATCTGTTGTAATGAGCTCTTCCAGTATTCTGATGAAGGTACCAACTTGAGAACGACTGCTTCAGGTTGTTCTTCTTCAGGGAGATACAATTGTCAGCATCTGATGTATGTGAATGTCTTATGAAGATAATTAGACAACTGCCAAAGAGGCTGCGGATGAATTAGTAATAAGTACATACAAAGAATACTAAGAAAGGAGTTAAGAAAAGGAAATTATTAAATCTAGCAAAGACAAAATGTTACACAAAACAGTTAAGTAACCATAATTTACTGTATAATTCAAAAATGAATCACACACATAGTAATAACCATGTAAATACTAAATATTGATCTAACTAAAATACAATATACCTATTCTGGGAGGTTGAATAAGTGACAGGAAGAGTGTTTTTGTGGTGGGAGTTGGGAGTGTCTGGGAAGATGGGGAATCTCTATCTTTCACAGTAGAAAGTGACTAGATAGTACCTGAAACTGAAAATCAATTAAGAGCAATTTATATCTACATTATTTAGGGATTTGAAAGTTAATACTAGAAGAATCAGCTAAAGGAGCTGAAAGTGATTGGCTCTCAGACAAGGGAATGGGGGAAACATGTTTTTTTCTTGGTAAATCATGCAGAATGAGTTGACTCTATACTTTGAACATGTGCAATTTGGATAAAAAACAAAATCCAAAATAAACAAATGAGAAAACATTCTCTCTCTTCTTTGAAGACACTCTGCTCGTTCTTTGAGAGTTATTTTCTCCTCTTAACTTTTAAAGTCCTTACTCTCTAGTCCAGGAGTCAGTAAGTTATAGACCTTCCCACCTGTTTTTATAAATAAAATGTTATTAGAATTCAGCCATGCTTATTGTCTAAGGCTGCTTTTGTGCTACAACAACAAAGCTGAGTAGTTGGGATAGAGATCATGTGGCCTGCAAAGCCTAAAATGCTTACAATCTGTTTTTTTGTAGAAAAGTTTGCCGACCTTTTATCTAGTCTACCTGTTTGGCACCTAAAACAATACTTTGTATTTTTGCATTTTGTCTTTCCTACTGGATCTCATTCAAATCATCTAACAACCATGCTAGTTAGGAAGTTTCAGGTTACCAATGAAATATAGGCTCAGAAAAACAGGAAAACTGACCAAAGTCCAAAGAGTG
This sequence comes from Rhinopithecus roxellana, assembly GCF_007565055.1. Lineage (NCBI taxonomy): Eukaryota > Metazoa > Chordata > Mammalia > Primates > Cercopithecidae > Rhinopithecus > Rhinopithecus roxellana. Next base: position 80,764,697 of record NC_044557.1, read on the forward strand.
GCAGAGCTCAAAAGAGGTCTTTCTGAATCTAAATATATTTTGCATGAACATTGTGGCTGATGCCTAACAAGCATTTTACATTAATATATTTCGTCTTTTGTAGATGTAAGCTCTGCTTAGGGCAAAAACAATGTCTTAAACATCTGCGTCTCCCCTGCACCTGAAACATAAGAATCACTCAGAGAAAGTTCTTGATTGACGATAATAAAGACGAAGGCAAAAGGACGACTCCTAATTCTCACAGCAAACTCCATGTATTTGAAGCAACGCTTGTGATACTGACTGTTATATTTTTAGAGGGCTGAAATAGGCCCTGAGCTGCTTTTTAGTTGAAGCTTTCTGAATAAATAAAGCACAATTGTTTGGAAGAGGTCACACATTAAGGAATCAATGATGCCCATTCATCCTCTTGTGGTCAAGCTCAGGTTTCCTGTTTTGCAATTGTTTCAATCTAGACTGGAAGCTCTCAGAGGCAGAGATTTCACATTTATATGCCCAGGAATTCATCTGGGCACCTGTGTTGTTTCATTCCATGACTAATAGCTAAAAATAAATGAGGAATAATGCATTGTTAGTGTGAGGTTTGCTTCATGTCTTGAAACGCATTCTGAAAACACTGATCATAAACTTCTAACCAACTGAGTCTTCCAAAAGCAAAAATCTAGTGACGATTACTCAAAAAAATGACAGTGTTTTGGTTGGAGAGTTTCTTATGACTGATACACAACTAACTATGCACACTGTTAACACTCACTTGTGTAAAAGCAATGCTGTTTTTCTTTAAAGTGAATAAAATTATTGAAAAGAATAATTTACAGCTTGGAAGGAAGAATAAAGTTCATCTAGTCTCATCGTCTGTTCCGATTATACCATGTCCTAATTGTTATTCAGCCTGTACTTGAATACCTTGTAGAAAGAGAAATCCCCTATCTGCAAGGGGGTGAGTATTCACTTCACTTCATTTATTCATTCATTCAAACATTTAAAAAGACCTCTTAGATGTTCAAGCTTCACTTTAAACTCTGTCATAAGAGTTATTTGTTTATGTAAGGGTAAGATCTGAGTCTTTGTAGCTTACATTAGTAAATTTAATTTTTATTTCTTAGAAGCCTACAAGTCTAATCTATCTTCTAATCTACATGATGGCTCTTCAAGTATTTGGAAGAAAGGTCACCCTCCTGGATCATTCCATCTTTGTTCTAAACATCTCCAGTTCCTGAACCCATTGCTCAGATGAAACAGTTTTATGTCTTCTCCTCCTCATTCTACTTCATTTATAACCTTCTGAAAATAGGATCACCAAAAGTATTGTTTTATATGTCATCTGACTAGTTGGAAGGAAAATCTAGGTCCTCTTTTCGCCTTTATCCACTACATTTCTTAATACAAACTTACTGAACATTTGTATTTTGAGTGGTAAAATACAAATGTTTGCTCCTATTGAGCTAATAATTAAATCTATGTGCCTTAAAACTTACTCAAGTAGAGTGCTTCTAAACTACATTCCTCCTACTCTGTATTTATGGAGTTGGTTTTAGGGACCTAGTCCCATTATACTTTCATGCGTTCAATTCATCTTATTATATTTACTCCATTTGATTAACTTCAAAAATTAGTGGGATTCTGTGCTATAGAGATGAAAGGCACAATTTTTGCTCTCCAGGACCTCACAGTCTAGTAACAATGGATATGTTAACAAAGAATTATAAGGAGGATGCTAAGTGCTGTGATTGGTATAAATACAAAAGTATATTGACAACATATAGAAAAAAACAGACAAACTTTTGCTGTTGTTTTTATTAGGATCTGTAAGGGAGGGAGATAAAAAGGCAAGACTGTGAAGATTCTGAAGAAGAGATAATACTTGGTACATTCCTTGAAGGTGAGTAGAAATTAATCAAAGAGCAGATAAAGGCTGAGAACACATAAAGGACATTTTACAGTATGCTGACCAGTATGTTAACCACTAGCCACAAATGACTATTTAGCACTTGAAATGCAGCCTGTCCAAGTTGAGATGTGCTATAAGTGTAAAATATACATCAGATTTTAAAGATTTAGTAAGAAAAGCATGTAAAATAGCTCATTAATAACTTTTACATTTGTTACATGTTGAAATAATCATAGTTTGGATATATTTGGAATAAATAAAGCACATTATTAAAATTAATTCCATCTGTTTCTTTTTACTTTTTAAAAACATGGCTACTAGAAAATTTGAAATTACTTATGTGACTCACATTATTTTTCTATTGGACAATGTTGCTTCAGCAAGTAAGAGCAGGCAGAGAGATGAGAAGAATAAAAAATAGTGGAAATTTGGAGAGGCTGGACTTTCCTGATACTAATTCTTGATTCAGTCATCCAATTTAGATACTCAACAACTATTTTGGATAAATATATGCATTCTAATTTCAAATATATCATTATGGAACATGGCGATATTGCAGAATATTAAGACCTGCCACTGGTTACTTAGTTCAAAGTTGACATCGATCTCTCTTTGATATTGTTACAAGTCCACCTAAGTGTACTATTATTCAACCTATATGGCTTTATCCTACCCATGAAAACAGGAATAACTCCAAGTATATGGCATGGCATCCTGGAAAAGGCAATATTATGGAGACAGTGGTTGCCAGAGGTTGGGGTAAAGGAAAAGTGAATATGTAGAGCATGGAGGACATTTAAAGTAGTGAAACTATTCTGTGTGATAATATAATGATGGATACCTGTCAGTATAGATTTGTCCAAACCCACAGAATGTGTAACACCAAGAGTGAACCCCAGTGTGAACTATGGACTTTGGGTGATAATGATACATCAGTGTAAGTTTGTATAAGTCAATTGTAACGAACATACCACCTTGATGGGGGATGCCGATCATGGGAGAAAGCTGTGTATGTGTGGGAGGAGGCGGTATGTGGGAACTCCCTGTACCTTCCACTCAATTTTTCTGTGAACCTAAAACTGCTTTAAAAGATAATGTCTGGAAACAGCGGGGGCCGGTGCAGACGCGAACGACTCTGTCTGACAGCTTTGGGGAGAGCTGTGGATCTCCCAACTCGGAGGTTGAGATCTGAGAACGGACAGACTGCCTGCTCAGGTGTGTCCCTGACCCCTGAGTAGCCTAGCTGGGAGAAATCCCCCACTAGGGGCAGTCTGACACCCCACACCTCACAGGGTGGAGTACACCCCTGAGAGGAAACTTCCAAAGGAAGAATCAGACAGGTACACTCGCTGTTCAGCAATATTCTATCTTCGGCAACCTCTGCTGCTGATACCCAGGCAAACAGGGTCTGGAGTGGACCTCAAGCAATCTCCAACAGACCAACAGACAGTCCTTCTGACTGTCAGAAGGAAAACTATCAAACAGGAAGGACACCTATACCAAAACCCCATCAGTACGTCACCACCATCAAAGACCAGAGACAGATAAAACCACAAAGATGGGGAAGAAGCAGGGCAGAAAAGCTGGAAATTCAAAAACTAAGAGCGCATCTCCCCCTGCAAAGGAGTGCAGCCCATCGCCAGCAACGGATCAAAGCTGGTCAGAGAATGACTTGGACGAGAGGAGAGAAGAAGGCTTCAGTCCATCAAACTTCTCAGAGCTAAAGGAGGAATTACGTACCCAGCACAAAGAAACTAAAAATCTTGAAAAAAGAGTGGAAGAATTGACAGCTAGACTAATTAATGCAGAGAAGATCATAAACGAAATGACAGAGATGAAAACCATGACACGAGAAATACGTGACAAATGCACAAGCTTCAGTAACCGACTCGATCAACTGGAAGAAAGAGTATCAGCGATTGAAGATCAAATGAATGAAATGAAGCGAGAAGAGAAACCAAAAGAAAAAAGAAGAAAAAGAAATGAGCAAAGCCTGCAAGAAGTATGGGATTACGTAAAAAGACCAAATCTACGTCTGATTGGGGTGCCTGAAAGTGAGGGGGAAAATGGAACCAAGTTGGAAAACACTCTTCAGGATATCATCCAGGAGAACTTCCCCAACCTAGTAGGGCAGGCCAACATTCAAATTCAGGAAATACAGAGAACGCCACAAAAATACTCCTCCAGAAGAGCAACTCCAAGACACATAATTGCCAGATTCACCAAAGTTGAAATGAAGGAAAAAATCTTAAGGGCAGCCAGAGAGAAAGGTCGGGTTACCCACAAAGGGAAGCCCATCAGACTAACAGCAGATCTCTCGGCAGAAACTCTACAAGCCAGAAGAGAGTGGGGGCCAATATTCAACGTTCTTAAAGAAAAGAATTTTCAACCCAGAATTTCATATCCAGCCAAACTAAGTTTCATAAGTGAAGGAGAAATAAAATCCTTTACAGATAAGCAAATGCTTAGAGATTTTGTCACCACCAGGCCTGCCTTACAAGAGACCCTGAAGGAAGCCCTAAACATGGAAAGGAACAACCGGTACCAGCCATCGCAAAAACATGCCAAAATGTAAAGACCATTGAGGCTAGGAAGAAACTGCATCAACCAACGAGCAAAATAACCAGTTAATATCATAATGGCAGGATCAAGTTCACACATAACAATATTAATCTTAAATGTTAATGGACTAAATGCTCCAATTAAAAGACACAGACTGGCAAACTGGATACAGAGTCAAGACCCATCAGTCTGCTGTATTCAGGAGACCCATCTCACATGCAGAGACATACATAGGCTCAAAATAAAGGGATGGAGGAAGATCTACCAAGCAAATGGAGAACAAAAAAAAGCAGGGGTTGCAATCCTTGTCTCTGATAAAACAGACTTTAAACCATCAAAGATCAAAAGAGACAAAGAAGGCCATTACATAATGGTAAAGGGATCAATTCAACAGGAAGAGCTAACTCTCCTAAATATATATGCACCCAATACAGGAGCACCCAGATTCATAAAGCAAGTCCTTAGAGACTTACAAAGAGACTTAGACTCCCATACAATAATAATGGGAGACTTCAACACTCCGCTGTCAACATTAGACAGATCAATGAGACAGAAAGTTAACAAGGATATCCAGGAATTGAACTCATCTCTGCACCAAGCGGACCTAATAGACATCTATAGAACTCTCCACCCCAAATCAACAGAATATACATTCTTCTCAGCACCACATCGCACTTATTCCAAAATTGACCACATAATTGGAAGTAAAGCACTCCTCAGCAAATGTACAAGAACAGAAATTATAACAAAGTGTCTCTCAGACCACAGTGCAATCAAACTAGAACTCAGGACTAAGAAACTCAATCAAAACCGCTCAACTACATGGAAACTGAACAACCTGCTCCTGAATGACTACTGGGTACATAACGAAATGAAAGCGGAAATAAGGATGTTCTTTGAAACCAATGAGAACAAAGATACAACATACGAGAATCTCTGGGACACATTTAAAGCAGTGTGTAGAGGGAAATTTATAGCACTAAATGCCCACAAGAGAAAGCAGGAAAGATCTAAAATTGACACTCTAACATCACAATTAAAAGAACTAGAGAGGCAAGAGCAAACACATTCAAAAGCTAGCAGAAGGCAAGAAATAACTAAGATCAGAGAAGAACTGAAGGAGATAGAGACACAAAAAACCCTCCAAAAAATCAATGAATCCAGGAGTTGGTTTTTTGAAAAGATCAACAAAATTGACAGACCGCTAGCAAGGCTAATAAAGAAGAAAAGAGAGAGGAATCAAATAGATGCAATAAAAAATGATAAAGGGGATATCACCACTGACCCCACAGAAATACAAACTACCATCAGAGAATACTATAAACGCCTCTATGCAAATAAACTAGAAAATCTAGAAGAAATGGATAATTTCCTGGACACTTACACTCTCCCAAGGCTAAACCAGGAAGAAGTTGAATCCCTGAATAGACCAATAGCAGGCTCTGAAATTGAGGCAACAATTAATAGCCTACCCACCAAAAAAAGTCCAGGACCAGATGGATTCACAGCTGAATTCTACCAGAGGTACAAGGAGGAGCTGGTACCATTCCTTCTGAAACTATTCCAATCAATAGAAAAAGAGGGAATCCTCCCTAACTGATTTTATGAGGCCAACATCATCCTGCTACCAAAGCCTGGCAGAGACACAACAAAAAAAGAGAATTTTAGACCAATATCCCTGATGAACATCGATGCAAAAATCCTCAATAAAATACTGGCAAAACGGATTCAGCAGCACATCAAAAAGGTTATCCACCATGATCAAGTGGGCTTCATCCCTGGGATGCAAGGCTGGTTCAACATTCGCAAATCAATAAACGTAATCCAGCATATAAACAGAACCAAAGACAAGAACCACATGATTGTCTCAATAGATGCAGAAAAGGCTTTTGACAAAATTCAACAGCCCTTCATGCTAAAAACGCGCAATAAATTCGGTATTCATGGAACGTACCTCAAAATAATAAGAGCTATTTATGACAAACCCACAGCTAATATCATACTGAATGGGCAAAAACTGGAAAAATTCCCTTTGAAAACTGGCACAAGACAGGGATGCCCTCTCGCACCACTCCTATTCAACATAGTGTTGGAAGTTCTGGCTAGGGCAATCAGGCAAGAGAAAGAAATCAAGGGTATCCAGTTAGGAAAAGAAGAAGTCAAATTGTCCCTGTTTGCAGATGACATGATTGTATATTTAGAAAACCCCATCGTCTCAGCCCAAAATCTCCTTAAGCTGATAAGCAACTTCAGCAAAGTCTCAGGATACAAAATTAATGTGCAAAAATCACAAGCATTCTTATACACCAGTAACAGACAAGCAGAGAGCCAAATCAGGAATGAACTTCCATTCACAATTGCTTCAAAGAGAATAAAATACCTAGGAATCCAGCTTACAAGGGATGTCAAGGACCTCTTCAAGGAGAACTACAAACCACTGCTCAGTGAAATAAAAGAGGACACAAACAAATGGAAGAACATACCATGCTCATGGATAGGAAGAATCAATATCGTGAAAATGGCTATACTCCCCAAGGTTATTTATAGATTCAATGCCATCCCCATCAAGCTACCAATGAGTTTCTTCACAGAATTGGAAAAAACGGCTTTAAAGTTCATATGGAACCAAAAAAGAGCCCGCATTGCCAAGACAATCCTAAGTCAAAAGAACAAAGCTGGAGGCGTCACGCTACCTGACTTCAAACTATACTACAAGGCTACAGTAACCAAAACAGCATGGTACTGGTACCAAAACAGAGATATAGACCAATGGAACAGAACAGAGTCCTCAGAAATAATACCCCACATCTACAGCCATCTGATCTTTGACAAACCTGAGAGAAACAAGAAATGGGGAAAGGATTCCCTATTTAATAAATGTTGCAGGGAAAATTGGCTAGCCGTAAGTAGAAAGCTGAAACTGGATCCTTTCCTTACTCCTTATACGAAGATTAATTCAAGATGGATTAGAGACTTAAATGTTAGACCTAATACCATAAAAACCCTAGAAGAAAATCTAGGTAGTACCATTCAGGACATAGGCATGGGCAAGGACTTCATGTCTAAAACACCAAAAGCAATGGCAGCAAAAGCCAAAATTGACAAATGGGATCTAATTAAACTAAAGAGCTTTTGCACAGCAAAAGAAACTACCATCAGAGTGAACAGGCAACCTACAGAATGGGAGAAAATTTTTGCAACCTACTCATCTGACAAAGGGCTAATATCCAGAATCTACAAAGAACTCAAACAAATATACGAGAAAAAAACAAACAACCCCATCAAAAAGTGGGGAAAGGATATGAACAGACATTTCTCAAAAGAAGATATTCATACAGCCAACAGACACATGAAAAAATGCTCATCATCACTCGCCATCAGAGAAATGCAAATCAAAACCACAATGAGATACCATCTCACACCAGTTAGAATGGCAATCATTAAGAAGTCAGGAAACAACAGGTGTTGGAGAGGATGTGGAGAAATAGGAACACTTTTACACTGTTGGTGGGATTGTAAACTAGTTCAACCATTATGGAAAACAGTATGGCAATTCCTCAAGGATCTAGAACTAGATGTACCATATGACCCAGCCATCCCACTACTGGGTATATACCCAAAGGATTATAAATTATTCTACTACAAAGACACATGCACACGTATGTTTATTGCGGCACTATTCACAATAGCAAAGACTTGGAATCAACCCAAATGTCCATCTGTGACAGACTGGATTAAGAAAATGTGGCACATATACACCATGGAATACTATGCAGCCATAAAAAAGGATGAGTTTGCGTCCTTTGTAGGGACATGGATGCTGCTGGAAACCATCATTCTTAGCAAACTATCACAAGAACAGAAAACCAAACACCGCATGTTCTCACTCGTAGGTGGGAACTGAACAATGAGATCACTTGGACTCGGGAAGGGGAACATCATGCACTGGGGCCTATCATGGGGAGGGGGGAGGGGGGAGGAGGGAGGGATTGCATTGGGGAGTTATACCTTATATAAATGACGAATTGATGGGTGCTGACGAGTTGATGGGTGCAGCACACCAACATGGCATAAGTATACATATGTAACAAACCTGCACGTTATGCACATGTACCCTAGAACTTAAAGTACAATTAAAAAAAAAAAAAGGCAAAACTGTACTCTCACCAGTGTGGTTCTGAGCATATAGCAGCTGTTTAATAAAAAAAAAAAAGAAAAAAAAAAAAAAAAAAAAAAAGATAATGTCTATGAAAAAAATTAAATTTTAAAATATTTTTTTTAAAACAGAAATCACTTCTAAAACCTGCCAGGTCTTTCTGAAAGATGGTGCTGCAGTGTGTTGCACTACTCCTCAGAAATCCCTTGGGCGATCAAGGCTTAGGTGTCCACAGTGGTGATCACCTTAATACTCTTAGATCGGGTTCCCCTCCTTCCTCACTTCAATCCATTCTCGACTTCATTCTGGAGGATCACTTCCCAAAAGAAACATTGCTCACAAACCTTTTCCTGGGTTCTGTGTTTTGGAGGAACCTAGGCTAATACCATTGCTACAAGGAGCGCCCCCAAAATTAGACAGTCAGGATGGGATTCAAAAATTATTCCCTTCCTTCGCCAGATGGCAATAAGCCCTCATTAATTGATGGCAACCCCTGCCATGTTATAGCATCAGCACTGTAAGGTGTTCAATAGTGTTGAATTGGGTTGAGAAGCACAGGGGAACATTGGCCTATGTGGTAGCAATGGCACTGGAACGGTATGGGTCATAATTGAATCCAACCTAAATGTATCTACCTGGTCTCTAGATGCAAGATTATAATAAATATTCTTAGCACCTGATAGAATCCTTCAGATGGTTTCCTAGCCTTTGGAGTAGAAAAAGCCATGGAGAAATCTATTTATCAGGTAACTCAAAAAGCTTCCAGGGTTGAACATGGCCAAGAACAATTGGACCAGGGTATAGTGCAAGCTGTCCTGCCATTAAAGATATTTGACCCAGCAAACTGATAGTGCTGGAGGTATATATGGATGTTGTATGCAGTCTCTGACAAATCTTCATGCACGTATTATACAGACACCAGTTGTTCTGTCACAGGGCCTTGCCATCAGCAGTAGGGAATTATTTGCAATTTTAAAAGCAGCTATAGTGGAGACCAAGTACCAGACCATTTGACACTAAGTGACCATGCAAATGTAGCTGCCCATCATAACCTGAGTATAATCAGATCTAGTGAATCTTATGTTCAGGTGGGCATGACAGCAGCCCATTTTTTGATGGTACAGGGCTTGAGCAAATCCAGAAGGCACAAGTAACTATTACATGCCGACTGACTCTCAGGCTACCTACCAGCATTGCACTAAAGCTTCTCCTTCAGTTTAAACCTATAGTCTCATGGGTGGTACTCTAAAACCAGCTACCTCAGGAAGAACAAGAACCTAGACCTAGATCACAACATATTAACACTGAACTAAATTAGACAGCTATTTCACTACAATCCACTCTGGCATGGCCCTGGAGGACAATGATAAAAAGGAATCTACCCGGTGAGCAGAGTTGCAAGCAGTACAGTTGGTCGTTCACTTTTATGGGAGAAAAATAATTTGAGGCACTGGCAAATAGCTTAGTTGATTTGTAAGGGACCTGAAAATAACAAGATTTAATCATCTGTGAGGCAAGGAAATGTAGAGAAGATGCATGTGAATGAACCTATGCTGGACACAAAGCATGAACATATGTTTGTCTTCTGACAATGAACATGTCCACTGTAAAGAAGGTGCCCGTAACCAGGTAGCATAATGACTCAGCCTGTAAATGTCAGATGACCTCTCTCATTGCCCCCTCCAGTGCTAGTACAATCAGTCCATAAAGAGAATATCCATGGTGGCAGGAATGGAGACTATGCATGGATCCTGTAACGAGATGAATTTAGGTGATGCAGTTGATGGATGCCCAACAGCTCAGCAGCTGTACCTTCAATATGGCACCATTTGTCAAGAAGACCGACCAGCCAGTTGATGAAAGTTTGATTACATCAGGCCCCTTCTAGTCTAGAGGGGGCAGCAATTCATCCTTACTAGAATTTATACCTATTCTGCATATAAGTTTGCCTTCCCTACAAGCAGTGCTTCTGGCAGCACCACCACTTGAGGGCCTATGGAATATTTGATTTAACAATTCAGGATCTTTTTAAACGTATACTCAGGATCTTTTACAACAGATACCAGGCTCATGATCACAGTTCACCACAATATCCGGAAAGAAGGCCACTCAATAGAGTGATAAAATGACCTATTAAGGTTCAGTGTAGAGGGCCATACAACCTGTGAGTTTGGGGTGCTATCTCATTAACGTATAATACAGGAAGCCAACCATGAGGCTGTAGGTGGCACTACATTCCAGGAGCTACAATGCATGGGCATGAGAACCGAGGAGTGGAAGAAGGATTGCTTGATCTCAACCATGACTTTATTTGAAAAATTTTGTCTTTATCTCCTCACAACTTTACATTCTACTGGATTTGAAATCTAAGTTCCCAGGGGGAAATTCTTCCAACAGGGAACAAAGCAGGACTTTCATTTAACCTGATGCTGTGACTAGCATCTGGTCACTTGGGGCTCCTCATGACGGCAGGAAAGCTGATAAATAAGGAGCTATCAAATTGGCAAGATGATTGACCCTAGTCACCATGAGGAGCCAGAGCTTCTGGTCTCAACTGGGGCTGAAAGAAGTGTGTTCAGAACCCAGGGAATTCAATGATATATTCTTATCCAAGGTCAGCAGTAACTATAAATGGACAATTGCAGCAATGATAAATGAGCATAAATGGCTGGCACCAGGAGTTACTGGGCCGTCTATTAAATACAATATTAAATTCATGATATGTAGGCCAAAAATTGAATACTATACAGGTAAGAAAAGCAGGAACATGTTTAGGAAAAGATATGGTTGTTATATTAAGAGAAAGGACTGTATTTGAATAGAAAAAACAAAAACAAAAACTTAGACGGGAGCAGTCAATTATCAGTTAAAAAAAAAAAAGATGCGATATTGGGAGAGTCAACTACAAAAGATTAAGAAAAAATGTGTTACAGCTATATATGAAACTTAAAGTCCTTAATCCTTCCTGCATCTGGTATTAGCCTTTTTTTTTGACAGCCAAAAACATGACTAGGGAATCCATCACTTGTGTGTCTAGAAGGCCTGTGCAAGCTCCAAAATATTTGAGAATTCCAAGGAGTTATAAAGAGAAAGCCGAGAGCTTATATTTCTCTATCCTTTCACCTCAAATTTAACTCACAACCTAACTCAATCTCCCTTTTCTGTCTTGAGTCCTTTCTTAGCCAGCCTCTTTTTTTGTACCATATCATACATTTTGCAGGTATAACTTTCTCTTTCATTCCTCAAAAGTTTTGCATCATCACAGCACTATTCTGTCATGTATACAAATTTTTACTTAAGCTTTTAAAATATCCAACAGTAAATACAGTACAGCACAGATTAGGGATCAACCTCTTAAATCTCCCTGGTCACCCAGCAATAAACAAGCAATGGGCATTGGTAGCTTTCAAGCACCTAGAGCCCAACCAGCTGCCATGTTGCTCAGATGTACTGATAAATCAAAGGACACTATTCTAAGATAATGGCCATCATTAACAGCAAATACTTATGTAGTCTTATAAAAATATCCCTGCTTGACTTCTTGTACATCTGCCATTGCCATGAGAAAGATATGTCTAGAAAATGAGAAATACGTGAAACAGAATTGACCCAGCTAGGCTCATGCTAGAGCTGAAACTACACTTGACTTGCAGATGAATAGTAAACTCAGTCTGGATTAGCCTGGATCAGTTGCCACCCAGATGACCCACAGAGATGTGAGCTGTGGTAATAAATACTTGATGTTTTAATCCATGACTTTCATAAGGTGGTTTGTTACACTGAAAGGGCTAACCAATAGAATTGATAGCCTTTTCTCAATGCAAAACCCAAGGCACGTGGCATGACATCACCATTTATCATTGGCAGAAAAGGGTGTCCAGTCAAATCATAGGCAAACTGTAATATTCTGCTGAGAAGAGTATGGTCCTTTACTAAAGAAACTCAGAAAGAAATATTAGGAATGAAGAATATATCCTTGAAATTGGTGAGTGAAGTTTTATAATTATATTTCTCTTTGATGACACGCAGAATAGTACAGTGGAATGAGTGGGAAATTTGGGAATCAGATAAAGCTGGTTCTACCCCAAATGTATGACTTTGAGAAAGTTACTCGACCTCTTGCTATTTTCATCTATAAAATTAAATTATAAATATATTATAAATAATATAAATTACACACATACATATAATTCTTGAGAGAAATGAATGAGATAAAATACAAAAAAACATAAAAACACTTATTATAGTGTCTAGCATATAACAATTACTCAACAGAGTAATAGAAATAATTATTGTTCTTTGCTCTTGAATTCCAGGCACACTGACACTGTAACAGTCTCTTTCATTTAAGATGTCTTTTAAAAAAGGACCCAAGTATGTAACACAAAATATCCACCACTTCACTCATTCTTTTGCAGATTTCAATAGCCAGTTACTTAAGAAATTTGGTTTATGAAAAGTTAAGCTCCTAAAATAAACTATTATGTATCAGTTATATAGGTGAGAGGTTGGTTCAATAAATTTTTCTTGACTAGGCCTGGCTTTGTTTCAAGGGCTAGAAATACAGCAGTAAACAAAGTCATGGAGTTTACATCTTAATTAGGTGTGGGGAAAGACAGCTAATGAAAAAATACATACGTAAGATAACAGGAGAAGAGAGGTTCCATGAAGGAAAATAAAGTCAGATATGGAGGCTAGAGAGTGAGGTGATGAGGGTGACTATTTTGGGATGGAATCATGGAAAACTCTCTGTTATTTAAGCAGAAGACTAGAGGAAGTGAGTAGATAAGCCTTGCAATTATCAGGCAGCAGAGGTGTTCACTTGTGTAAGTCAAGGGTGCAAACCCTGAGGTGGAGCATGCTGGGGGTGTTAAAGCAACAGCGAGGAGGCCAGAGTGCTAGGAGTAGAGGGAACGAGGGAACGAGAGAGAGATTCACAGGAAATGGGTCAGAGAGGCAGTGGAGGCGTAGGTAATGAGGACCATGTAGTCCTCATATAAAGGATTCATACATAGGAACCTCATACATTGGAACCACCTATAAAGACTTTGACTTTTACTCTGAGACTGGAAGCAATCAGAAGGTTTTCAGCTGAGGAAAGACATAATTAGATTTATTTTTAACCACATTTTTATGGCTTCTGGTTCGAGAACAAGAGGGCAAGTATGGAAGCTGGGCAATTGTAAGGAAACTGTTGCAAGTATGATGGTCGTTTAGACTAAAATCCCCAAGTAGAAGCAAACATTGTGAAGTCAGGAAAAATTCTAGATATATTTTGATAATAGAAAAAATGGGATTTGCTAGTAGAGTGGATATCAGATATAAGAGGAGCAGTGGAATTCAGGAGTATATTCAGAATTTTGGCAAGAACAACTGAAAGAGTGAAGGTGACATTTGCTGAAATGAAGACTGCAACAGGAATAGGCTTGAGGGTTAGTGTGTTGTGAGGTACTCAAAACTTCCACCATCTTTAAAGATTTAGAGTGATTCTCAACTGGATAAGTAGCCTAACTGAAATGAGTATTTGAGTAGCTCTGATTACATGTTATTTTTAGTTTACTATTGTTCTCAATCTTATAAGGATACTGAAACAAGTTATCAAGTACTTATTTATAAAATACAGGGGATACTCCTGAAAGCAATCAGAGAAATACAGGACTATACTTCCAGTGCGTCATTTGTAATTCTGTCTTCTATTTTGCATGTCTCCATGATTCTACAAATAACCTGTGATTACGTATTTTGGGCATTTAAAAAAGTGGGCATTTTGGTCTCTACAGTAAGACTTCACTTTTTCTGCACTGAACCTACTTAATCTCCGACAGCCATAACCAAACTATTTTTAAAAATAGAAGTTAAGGATTTGGAAAGAAGGATCTAACAAATCTAAATGGGTTGGGCAGTCATTTAGGGTCTTGAATGCTAAATTCTCAGTAACTTCCTGTTAAAATTCAGTTTAAAATGTCTTCTTTTTTTTTTTTTTTTTTTTTTTTTTGAGACGGAGCCTCACTTTGTCGCCCAGACTGGAGTGCAGTGGTGCTATCTCTGCTCACTGCAAGCTCTGCCTCCCGGGTTTACGCCATTCTCCTACTTCAGCCTCCCGAGTAACTGGGACTACAGGCGCCCGCCACCACACCCGGCTAGTTTTTTGGTATTTTTAGTAGAGACGGGGTTTCACTGTGTTAGCCAGGATGGTCTCTATTCCTTGACCTCATAATCCGCCCGCCTCGGCTTCCCAAAATGCTCGGATTACAGGTGTGAGCCATCGCGCCCGGCCTTAGAATCTATTCTAATGTTCCAATATTGTGTGATTGTTGGATAAGCTTTTTTTTTTTTTTTCAGGGGAAGGGGGACACTGTCACTTTTCGCTCACAATCTCCTTGAACATATCTGACATCTTCGTGACTGCATTTTTATAATTCCACTGTTTTTCCTTACAGAGAATAGTTGGTTTGTATTTCTAGTTTCATTTGACGCTTTTATTAAAAGAAAATTCAGTCTGAAACAAAGAGGCAGTGAAAATTAATTTAATCTGAACAAGCTGAAAGAAGCTCATTTCTAACAGTTCAGGAAAGCACATTTAAAACATACCAGAAATTTCACAAAGCTTATGTGTATTCTAATGAAAAAAGAAAACTCAAATCCAGACTTTCATTTATATGTATAATCCATTTGAGATAGGAGAAAAAATGTCAAGCAGTCATATTATACATGCCACAGGTAGGAATAGAAATAAAAAGCATTAGCAGGGTCTTGAAAGAAAATGCAGTAAAAGTTGATTTACGTACCAGGAGGGTTGAAGTGAAGGATCCTTAAGGGGAACAGAAGCCAAAAAACCAATATACTATTAATGCAAAAGAAAAAAATTCCACATTCGGATACACAAGGAAGATAAAAGCACAGGCCCTGGAGAAAAGAAAAAATAATCTTATTGATAAGAATTTTATAAGGGACCCAAAATATACTTAATCTATAAATACAAAAGAAAATTCAATTAAACTTAATTTCAGTTCACTGTTTTAATTTCTTGCTAATCAAGTTGAAGGATTTTTCCATTTGAGAGACTATTTTTTAAAAATTCTTGATTGAAACTGAGTAAGAAGAAAGACAGGATTAGATATTTAAAAATAAATAAATAATGGTAAAAATAATTAATCTAAATAATAAAGTGGGCTGCAGCATAACCAAACACTTCAGTAGTATTTGTGGTTAAGGAAAGATTAATTTTTCCCCAAACTTTCCCTAAGTAATCCAACTCTCTTAGTATAAACTATTATTGGGCAATGATTTAAATAGACATTGAAATCAAGATACTCCTTGAATGTCCACACTTAATTTGTATGTCTGCTTATTGTCAAAATTTGCATAAGAAAGTAAAGCTCACAGGTTTAGAATAGATAATTAAAAACATATTTTAGCAGGGTTATTGAAATCCTTTTAAAACTCTTGAAGGGTTGATATCAGTCAACTTTGATCATTTCTCTGGATTATTTCAAAGAGATGCCCCTAGGTTTATTTCAGATTGTCAAAGTCCAAAATGTAAATGCAATAAATATAAACCTTCATTTGGCCTATAAGAATAAGAAATAGATGAAGTAGTTGTTACATGAGTATACTAATGTGCTTTGGGTCTGTGTCCCCGCCCAAATCTCATGTCTATCTGTAATCCTCAGCATTGGAAGCAGGACCTGATGGGAGGTGATTGGATTATGGGAGGCAGATTTCCCCTTTGGTGGTGTTCTCATGATAATGAGTGAGTTCTTGTGCGATCTGGTTGCTTAAAAATGTGTAGCATCTCCTCCCTCCCTTTCTTCTCCCTGTCCAGCCATGTAAGATGAGCCTGCTTCCTCTTCAACTTCTACCATAATTGTAAATTTCCTGAGGCCTCCCCACCCATGCTTCCTTTACAGCCTGTGGAACTGTGAGCCAATTAAAACCCCCTTTCTTTATAAATTACCCTGTTTTGGGGTATGTCTTTGTAACAATGAGAGAACAGACTAATGTACCTACCACATTTCATACTCTAAGAGATAATTGTTATGCCACAGTTTTAAGAAAATGTGTGCCAGGCAGAAAATAGAAGAAGAGCTCAGGATAATGAATGAAAATGTTAAAACTTAGTCTTGGTGCTTAGGATTGAATTATATAAATACTTGAAACTAACATCATATAATAGATGTGGCTATAACTTACTCAGCCCTCCCAAAACTTCAATATGATGGCAAATACCACCTTTTTATATATGGAGAAACTGAGGCACAGCTAGTTAAAAAGTTGTAAAACATTTGTCCAGTGTCAGTGATTCCTTAAAGGCTCAAACTCTAGTGTGATGGTTAATTTTATATGTCAACTTAACTGAGCTAAAGGGTGCCCAGAGAGCTGGTAAAACATTATTTCTGGGTTTGTAGGTGTTTCCTGAAGAGATTAGCATTTGAATCAGTACACTGAATAAAGAAGATCCACCTTTATCTATGGGGCAGACATCACCCAATCCATCGAGGACCTGAACAGAACAAAAAGGTAGAGGCAGGATGAATTCCCTCCATTTTTTTCTTGAGCTGGGATATCCATTTTCTTCTGCCTTTGGACATTGGAGCCCCTGGTTGGGCCTTTGGACTTGGACACCATCAGCTTTCCTAGTTCTCAGTTTACAGATGGCAGGTGGTGGAACTTCTCAGCCTCTGTAACCACAGGAGCCAATTTCCATAATACATCTCCTCCTATATACCTATATCTGCATCTATAAAAATAGATATCTCCTATTGGTTTTATTTATCTAGGGAATCCTGATTAAAACATCTGGTAACATGGAGAACTTTGCAAGTCATTCACCACCACCTTGACAATCCACCACTTCCTTTAAGCCTCAGAAGTTGGGTCAGTATTTCATCCCATGAGATGCAAATTGGGGCATTTGCTTCAAATTACACCTGTTGACATCAGGACTCTAAACTGAAGATATCAGATGCTGATTTTCACTTTCCTCCACCTCCCCCACACTCTTGCCCTCAAATTTGTGGATTTCCTGTGGCCCTATAAGCATTGTTTCAAGTTTATGTGAGTTTCTTAAGTGCCTGTTGTCCATCCTTTATCACCAATCTCACCTCCTATTGGTAACATCATCTCCAAATTTAAAAGCCTGAAAAAAAAATGCTCTGGTGGCAATTTAATTCTGTGTAAGATTTCTTACTCATTAATTTACTATTATTAAAATTTATTCAATGTTTTCAATTTAATGGCAAAGTGAGACAAACCAAACTTTCTGTTCCAGAAGAAACTAGACATAGATATTCTTAAGTCATTGAGCCAAATAATGAAGGAGAGAAAGCCTTTGTAGAAATTAACTTAGGAAACAAAAAAAACGAAAAAAAAATCATTTTTGCTAACTTCATTTTTAATTTTTGGGGTGGACAAATGCATACTAGATTTGTTCTTGAAATGAATAGCAAAGAAACTGCAGTAGCTCCCTAAATCCCACTGGAAGAAGAGACCATCAATACAAAGAGATATCAGGTGTACCATTATTTCTAACCAACTGCCTAATATTACTATTAGTCAAAGAGGTAACACTTCAGTTACCACTATGGTATAAAGGAATTGTTCTGTGGCAAAATCCACCAAAGTGATTATGAATTAAACTTAGAATAAAAAGTCAGAGGAGGGAAGGAATAAACTCCACCTCAGAACAAGTACTTAATTACTCGACCAGATTCAGAGACTGAACAGCCTAACACAGAATTAGCACACGTGAACCTATTGCACGTTTCTTTAGGAGGAAATTCCCTCATGATAAGAAATGGCCTATTTGCTGCCCAGGGAACATGAAGTTTCTGCTCTTGCTGTTCTTTTCCAGAAAGCAGAGCTGAACAGCCATTTCGCTTGCCCTGCTGACTTGCTGTTTCATAGTCAACGTGACCTCAAGCTAAGCATAAACTCCGTGTTTTTCTAACAGAGACCATGCCAAAGTGTATAGAAAGAAACAGAGCCAAATACAGATTTAAAAAAAAAAAAAAAAAAAAAAAAAAAAAAAAAAAAAACGCAAACATTAAGACAAGAAAAACTTCCAAGGTTCAGAGTATCATGTCTTTGGGGAACACTTCCTACAAAATGGCATGCCTTCAGATTACACTAAGGACATTTGTAGAAGGCAGTTTTATGGTCATCCATTTGCCATTCTTGGTGGCATTTACAAACAAGGCACCCAGTAAGAAGACATAGGTATGCAGGAGAGCCACTACATGAAACACTCACATTTCACTTTTCCTTCTTCAATAGTTAGAAGGATATTTTTCTGGCTGGTTGATTTACAGAAATTTTTTTTTCCTAAGTAAATCTCTGCCTATTAAATCCCAGTGACACTCTGCATGTGAAATCACATCGAATCAGCTAAAGATGTCTATCTTTCTGATAAATGCAGCCAAAAAAAGAAAAAAGATAGATAGAAATCATAACTAAAAATGTTTAGTGACCCTTAAAATATCATAAATTGCCAGTAACTAATGACTGGTGTATTGATTAATAGCTTGAAGTACATAGTGGGCAGTTAATGCTATAACAAACCTCTGGGATTTATTACACCAATAATCCTGTGAAACTACTAAGTTTCAAGAACCTATTGCTGAAATAAACCATATTCTTTAGCACCCACCAGCCGTTGTATTTATATGCATACATATATTTTTCCCTTCTTAAATAAATTGCTTGTGTGAGAAACTGATCATGTATATTTGCCCAGTCAGAAAATGTGAACATTTAAATGATGATGTGATCTTGCAAACTCTGTAAGTTGTTTTTTATTTTTTTAAATCTTTTCACCTCCCTCTCAGGAACAAATGCCAGAAGAACTGAGATGCAAACTAGCTCAGTACAGTACTGGAAGAGATAGTGCTAATCAAAGAGCTCTGACTCGAACCAGGCCTTAGAAGGAGAAAGTACTAAGGACTAATGCATTAATCTCTGTGTCAGCTAGGAAGAAGAAAAAGAAAAAAAGAAAAAAGAAAAGCACTGTTTAGTGATGTGCCCTTATATACTGGAGACTGAACTTGAACTTGGGAGGCAGTAGGGATGAAGAATAGCTTTCGAAGCTAGGTATACAGTGGAGAACACAGGGAAGCCAAGTCAGAATTGCAAGTAGTGTATGGTCTTCACCATGGTGTGGAATCCAAGCTGTTTGCATATTCAAGGAAGATATAAATAGCAGTTGACAAATTTTTCTGCATATACTGAGAACCCTGGAAGGCATTGGAAAATATAGAAATAATGTCTAACTTAGCTATTTCTATCTACTAAAGCCAACCCTGCTTGCCTTGCAGGCTTCTGCATCTCTTCTCTTCCCAAGGCTTGAGAAAGTAAATGCTCCTGTGGAGGCTCAGCCCCGTTCCTGCTCAATGATAATGCCACTTTCTGAGTTTCAACCATGTACTGCCTCATAGGCATCTGTGTCTGTTCTTCACTTCAGTTATGAAAGGCAAGCATTTTTATCTCCACACTATGCTCTCCCTTTTTGTAACTTAAGTAACTTGAACCTATCACACAGCTAGTACAGTAGAGATAGGATTGAAATCTGGGTCCAAAGCTTACACATTTTCCAACCACACTGCCATGGGCAAGCAATAAGTTATCCTCACTGTCACCGTGCTTCTGTCTGGGTGCCTGTTTAAGTATCTGGGTTTCTGCCTGATTTGTGTGTTGTGGTTCTATGCATTATGGAAAATTGGGACTCTTTCTTGGTCATTTTTTTATAACTTGCAGAGTATTTCAGGAATATTTTCTCCATATCCCTGCCCTTCACTTTTAGCCACCAAGGGCTACATGGTTCATGAAAAGTAGTGATAATTGTTTTTTCATCTGAGCCAGGGACCCTGCTAAGTCCTTTAAGGACATTGTCTCATTTACTCTTCACAGCTACCTTATAAAGTATGTATGTATATATGTGTGTATAGATGTACGTATATAAATACACTTTGTAACCATTTCAGGATGGAGGAATAGAAACTTCAACATATCAAGTAATTTGCCCAAGGCCATGTAGTTGGTAAAGCCATAGAGTGAGGATCTAAACTTAGGTCCACCTGACTCTAAATTCCAAACTTCCAGCTACCTTGCTATACAGCCTCCTTCTCATGCCTCTTCCCAGGGACTAGAAACCAACCTCTAACTCTACCAGAGTGACTTCCTGGCCCAACTGCCTGCTTATTGCCCATTATTGTGTTTCACTTATCTTCCTAGGTTTGAAGTCAATTCTTAAGATGTAGGCCTAGTACCCAAGTTTAGCTTATTGATCTTCTCCCCCATGGTGCAGAGTGCTCTGTATAGCAGACTGGGGCTTCCTTCAGTACCTGCAGGTGAGGCTGAGCCCCAAGGATCTATCCCATCAAGTGTGTAGACCTAGGGTCTCTTCCACTCCCTTTAGTTTTGCATGGATATACCCAGACCATTTTTATATGAAGAAATCTTCCCTTTCCAAATCCCTTATTCCAACTTGCAAAGGAGTCAAGTGGGAAAAATTCCAATGAAAGTTGTGAGTTGACTCTGTGTTCGCCACGATTCTTCCACAGAGAAATGAGAAGTGAACCTGCTCATCATCTCCTTTCCCAGCCCATGCTCTCCTCCTGCTTCCCTCATCAGCACAAAGCCCATTCTGCTGGACCTGCTGTGCATACATTTCTCTAGACGGCTGGCTTCTTTAGGACCATAACAGAGACTTTTATATTTACGTCTTGTGCCTCCTGCTCTGCAGCTCAGAACTGGTGTTCAACAAGTACCTGTAGATACTTAAAAAATGAAAGAATAAGGACAACATGAAATGGGGGCAAAAACAGAAGGCACAAAGTCTACTGCCGTCTGTAGTTTTAGAGTCAGCTTCTTTAGCAGCCATAGGAATTACCCACATATCCTCCCAACATTTACTTCAAGAAAGGAGAGAGCAGGAGAAAGAGGAAAGAGAAATTGGGAGAGAATGAGATTTTCATTTTTTCTGATCAAAAATGCCTATTATAGAGTCTCTTTCTTTATCCTGCAAATTCCCTAGCCATAACCAAAGTACACTCCCCAAACCAGACCCTGTCCAATGAACCCACATGACTTGCCATCTTTTTTCAATCATCTTCTTGCTTCTGTGTATTCCTTTCCCATTTCTTTTTTAAGGTCTTTCTGCTTTTCATTTAAATTAGGCCCACCAGCAGCTTTTTTCACATGGTAGATATGGTTCCTAAAAACGATCAGTAGAAATCAGAGCTCTGTAATAGGAATTAGAGGTTGACGTCATTTTAGGGATTCCTAATTTTTCAGGTGTGACTGTCCTCAGCCAGCATCATTTGTCATAATTTCAGTTGAAAGGTTCTCTGCTCCAGAGCTTCCACATTTAATAATTAGTGGTCTGTAAAACACTCAAGAAGCACTGGAGGAGTTCTCTGTTTAAAGAAAATACAGGGATTAAAAATAGAAAGTCATTGCCCTTCCATTCTTGAATCTTATGAGTGTAATCAAAGAGACTTGGTGGTTGGTGGGAGAAGTTGGGGGAAAGCAGGAGATTCTAGGGAAAGGGCAATGGTGTCAGTACTGATAAGTGGAAATTCCAGTGAACCAAGAATTATCTAGAAAATTCTTTAGGGACGTAGATATCAAGCCACCTCCATTATGAGATCATGATTTAGAAGTCCTGGGATCAGGCCCAGAATTCCGTTTTAAGGAAGCATTTCCAGACAACTCTGATTATAATCAGAGGACAATACTTTGAGAATCACTAGAGCATAATATTGTAGCACAGTACTTCTGAAGCTTTAATATACTTGAGAATCGCTACCCCTCCCCATTAATATATAAATTCCCCATGCTAATATATAAATTCCAAGAGAACCTGATTCCAAAGGTCTGGAGGTCTAAGAATTTGTTATTTCTAACAAGATCCATAAACCATACCTTTTAACTGGCGCTGATACAACACAATAGTTCTCAAATTTGGCTATATAATGAATCACCTAGGAAGTTTTTAAAAAATAACTGATATCTTGATACTACCCCCTAAATGTTCTAATTTAATTGGTCCTTAACCTGAACGTCAGGATTTTTTTTTAATTTCCCAAGTTACTTTAATGTGAAGCACACGAATGTCTCTCACATGGCAAGTTTTATTCAGTACCTGCTGTATTGTTCAGACCAGTTAGCTGCTGTAGCAATCCAAATCTCAGTGGCCTACCACAAGAAAGATTTATTTTTTGTTTACACAAAGTTTAATATGGATGTCTCTGTTGGGATGATTTTCCAGGAAGCCCTCCTCCAAGCTATGACTCAGAGACCCAAGTATTTTTCACTTTGTGGCTCTGCCATCTTCTGGTTCTGGGGTCATTTTGGTATCATCTGGCTAAAACCCTGGGGGAAGAAAGAAAGAGAAAGGTGATGAAGATTCTTAACAACCTCAGTCCTTCCATCAGCCTGAATAGTCAGGTGACTGATCTAAATGCAAAGGAGACTGAGGAAGGTGAAGTAGCACATGGATATAAGTGAGCATTAATAGTTTCTGTCTCTTTGGTTGTGTTCCAGGCACTATGCTAGATGTCAGAAGGTGATGCAAAGAAGAAGTAAGCTATAATGCTGAGTTTAGAGTTTTGTTTTGTTTTGTTTTGTTTTTACAGCAATCAACCTCTTTGGTCAATTCAGCAAGTACTGAGTATATCTCACATAAGCTTTGCTTCTGGAAACTGAGTGGTTATTACCATTCTTATCTCCATTTGGCCCCAAATACTACAGTTCAAGAATCAGTTTGAGTAAAGTCCATTTACAGAGAATAACTCAATGCAGGAGGATATGTCAGCTAGCATATGACTCTATTAAATCTACTTTTTCATTTTGGCACTTCATGGTACAGTCTTGAGCTAGAGCCCTGATATTCATATCAGCAAAACAGAAACAATATTTTTTTCTTCCAGAGTTGTTTTGAGAATTGGAAAAACGAAGTGCTAATTATTCAGTAGGTCCTTGATATATGTGCACTGTCATATTCTTATATATTGCATTATTACATATTCTTATATTATTAATGAAGAATTCTTACAACTGCTTTATGGGTTTCCTCCAACAAGACTTCAAATCCTTGACAGTATGGACCATAGCTCACAATATTTTCATATACCATAGTGCTTGGTAAGTGATGGAAATAGAAAAGCTCATTTCTAATCATTTACTGAGTTGGGTTCACGAGAGGCAAGTCTGAGAGCCTGGGGCTGGTAGCCGTCTTAGAGGTTTCCTGAGAACTATTGTTCCTAACATGGGCACTCCTATGAGGAAAAGCACTATAAAAATCCCCAAGGAACAAATACAATAAAGTGTAGCTCTTGCAAAATGATAGCAGTTTAAGTTGCATGAAAATGTCCACCCTTCATTGTCTTCAAAATGGTCTGGGGTTCAGACTTCCCCAATAGTTCTAATCAGCACTTCCCTCTTAACATCGAGCAATTACTTAACAAAAAAAGAATCCCCAATTGTGGACTCATCC
The DNA here is from genome assembly GCF_007565055.1 of Rhinopithecus roxellana. NCBI lineage: Eukaryota > Metazoa > Chordata > Mammalia > Primates > Cercopithecidae > Rhinopithecus > Rhinopithecus roxellana. The sequence continues at coordinate 80,788,799 of NC_044557.1, forward strand.
ATTACAACAACCCATTTTATAGGGGAGGATCTATATTCTAAGAGGGTAAGTGCCCACGTTCACAGATGTCTAGAAGTGGAAGAATCAAGACTCAAGTCCCGTTTTCCTGCATACAAGCCACATGTATCTCAAACTGGGGATGCATCTACCCTCTGACAGTAAACAGTAGTCAGCCCAAGTGTGCCAGGATAAAAATGGTACACCTGCCCAAAATGTCAATTAAAATATTAGGGCATTTTGTATATACAGAAAGACAAATATATCGTCATGTAGAATGCAAATTTTCCATAATATATGATCACAAAGAAATTTAAAATTTGTGGTGGACTGCTTTCAACAACGCCACTAGGCCCCTGGGGCCACTCATGTTTGCTTCTCAGGAAACACGTAAGAAGAACTGCCCTTCTATGTGCCATAAAGGGCCATTATGAAATGCCAAGTAGAGCCTATTATTTGAGCCCATTACTGGAAATCTGTCTGTAAAACTCTGTTCAGATGCAATAATGATTTAGGCAGGTCTGACTTCCCAGAAATGAAGGGAAGTGCTGAAAATAAATAGAAGATAATAAATCTCTTAATGGTGCAAAGGGGAAAAATAAAGCAAATTATGTTTTATCTGGCAAAGATATCATGGTCCATTTTTTTTTGTAATCTTCACTTTTCCTTTTGGTAGAAAGCAGTTCAAAATTAAAGAAAATTTGGATTACAGTTTATAACACGGTGTCCCATTTGAGCCTAACCTGGGACACAGAAAGCAGCCATTTGCAGAAACCAGTGGGCCAGTGACCACTCTAGTCATTTATTTACATAAATGCATAAATATAAGCTATGTGAGCTATTGCTGGTACAAGGACATCTGAGTTGCTCCTCCTCTATGTGGGTCCTGGGGAAATTAGCTACAGAAGGAGCAATTGCTAAGAGAAAAGGAGTTTCATTTATCTCTTATCTAATTTAATCTTATTCCAATTTGCAATGCAGAGCTCTAGTAAAGCCTGCTTGTGATAGATAGCATTCCCTAAAAGCCAATGAGGATCTCTGCCGTCCCCTGAGCTTACATCCAAATCTTGCAATTTGACTACTCCTGAACTTACTCCATGATACTGGAGATAGAAGAAGAAACAATGCACACGCTCAAAATGACATGAATAAAAAATGAAAATAAAAAATAAAGAACTTCACTTATCTTTTAATAGAGAGTAACCCTACTCAGTCATACAAGTGACCCTGTTTATGTCCTGAAATGAGAATTCGATTACCAGTTGCTCCTCCTAGGTGTTAAAGGAGTTAGAAAAGAGGCAGGATAAAGAGATGGGAAGAGAGATCCAGTCTCATGAAGAAGGACATTTTGGACACAAATTTGAGTACTCAGAACAGAAATTGGAGGGACGAAGATACTGGGAAGTATTTGTTTTGGGGTGCAATAGTACTTTTATCCCCATTCCCACTTTTGCCTCCATCTTCCGTTTTTGAGCTCAGACAGAATTGGGCAAGAAATTAAACTCATTGATGAGCATGTGATTCTCTAAGCATGATCAGGACCTCTTTGGGGTCCAGGGCCACAAGAAATGATACATGGAATTCGTGAGAAACAAGAGAAACATTTTTATCTGACCCTCACCCTCAAACTACCAAAGACCACAGATTTGAGATGCTCAGGTCCAAGAGCAGTAATTCCTAGAGTAGTGGCTGTGCCAGAAGAGCAGGGCATTCCCCAAAAAAAACACAGATGCTAAAGCAATGGTGAGGCCCTTTGGCACATAAGATGCAATGGAGAATTAATGGACTCATTCTTGAACACAAGTAAAATGTCTTTAGAGATTAGGAAAAATTGTTGAGAGCTTTTGAGAACTGGTGATAATGATGAACACATGTGTGTAATTTTGTAGTTTCAATTTTTTTTCACATATCTCACATATTTGTTTCTCACAATAACCCTAATAGGTGTGACAAGCATTGTTAGTGTCCTCATTTTGCAGATAAGAAAACTGAGTCTCAGAGTTTAAGCAAGCTGTCCAAGGACATTTGTCTGGTAAGTATCAAGGTTGAGAACTCAAAAACAGGATTTTTAGCTCTAAATTCTGTACTTTTTCCACTGGAATATATTGCCAGCTTGGAGTTGTGACAGTTCAGTTAACCAGTCCTTAAAAAATATTTTAACAAAGCTGACTTAACATCAGGGAGCTGAAAGGAATTCAGCACTGGGCCTATGGGGAAAAGAAGTTACAGAAATCACAAGGCTAACCAGAGCTTAAGCCCTGATGAAGAGAAAGGTGCCATCTCAGGATTGTCATGGCCTGCTCACTAAGAGTCCAGAAAGGACTGCCAAGGCTAAGAGACCAAGAGAAGCATGGAAGGTAGGAGCCAGAACTGCTCTCCAGGCATAGTAAAAGAAAACAGCAACAACAACAAAAACATGGTGCTGAGGCTAATAGAAGATTTCTGTAGTTCAGGATGTGGAATATCTTTGTGCTCCTTCAGTTATTTTTTCTTAGGTTGATGGAATTCCTGGGTAGGAAGAGTGGAGAGAGGAGAGTACATTCTCTTCCTGAGTCAAGACATCAAGTTATCATGTGGATGAAGGGCCTCATCTCCACCGTGTGCACATTACATGTTTGGCTTATACTCTCAGGTGCTATGAAGGAGGTTGAGGGAATGTACCCAGAGTAAATACAGAGTAAATAACTTAAAAGTTGATAATTTAGACCAGGGGATGGCAAAACTTTTTCTGGAAAGGGCCAGATTGTAAATATTTTTGGTTTTGTGGGTCATATGGTTTTTGTCACAAGAACTCAACTCTGCCATTAGGAGCAGGAAAGCAGCCATAGACAATATGCAGATGAATGGTTGTGGTTGCTTTCCAATAAAACTTTATTTGCAAAAACAGGTGGGGTGGATTCAACCCAAGAGCCCTACTTTGCCAACTGCCAAGTTAGAGAAAAATCCTATCTACTTAAAGCCTTTGATAGTATTCTCATTTCCATCTGTGAATCAAGGTGGAACACTGGAAAGGGTAGATGATATAATGTTAGCTATTTATTATCAAGTTTTATAACGTTAAAATATTATTCACTACCACCATAAGAACTGCATTTCTGTAATTATTAATTATTTTTCAAGATATTGTTTTAAAATATTTCCTATGAAATGCTTCTTCAATTACAAATAAAGAGAGCCAACAGAAATGTAAACCCAACTAGACAAATTAAGCCCTGTCAGGACCAAGGAGGGATGAGATTATTTTGAAGAGAGGAACAAGGTAAGAAGACTTTCTCTATCAAATATCAAAATTTTCCAGAAATTCTGAGTAACTAAAAAGTATGGTATTGGCTCTGGAAATAGAGAAAAGATAACAGAATAGACAAAGTAGTCTAAAAACAATGAAAAATGTATGGAAATTTGGTTATGACAGAGGTAGTAATTGATTTTCCAAACAGAAAGAAAAAATAAGATTAAAAATAAACTTTTATTTTAGGTACAGGGATACATATGCAGGTTTATTATATAGGTAAATTGCGTGTCACAGGGGTTTGGTGTACAGATTATTTTGTCACTAAGATAATAAGCACAGTAACGGATACATAGTTTTGTGATCCTCACCCTCCTCCCACCTTCCACCCTCAAGTAGGCCTCAGTGACTTCTATTCCCTTTTTTGCGTTCATGTATACTCAATATTTAGTTCCCATTTAAGTGAGAACATGTAGTGTTTGGTTTTCTGTTCCTGCATTAGTTCACTTAGGATAATGGCCTACAACTCCATCCATATTTCTTCAAAGGACATAATCTTACTTTTTTTATGGCCAAATACTATTCCATGGTGTATAGGGGAATTTCTTTATCCAATTCATCATTGATGGACATTCAGGTTGATTTCATGTCTTTTCTATTGTGAATTCTGCTGCAATGAACGTACATGTGCATGTATCTTTATGGTAGAATGATTTATATTCCCTTGGTATATACCCAGTAATGTGATTGCTGGGTCAAATGGTAGTTCTAAATTCTTTGAGAAATTGCCACACTGTTTTCCACAATGGCTAAACTAATTTATATGTCCAACAGCAGTGTATAAGCATTCTCTTTTACCCACAGCCTTGCCAGCATTTCCAACAGCAGTATTGACTTTGTGATAATAGCCATTATTTTTTGACTTTTTAATAATAGCCATTCTGACTGGTATTAGATGCTATCTCATTGTGGTTTTGATTTACGGTTCTCTAATGATTAGTGATGTTGGGCATTGTTTCAGATGCTTCTTGGTCATGTGTATGTCTTTCTTTTGAAAAGTATCTATTCATATCCTTTGCCCACTTTTTAATGGGGTTGCTTGTTTATTGCTCATTCAGTTGTTTAGGTTCCTTACAGATTCTGGATATTAGGCTTTTGTCAGATGCATAGTTTTCAAATATTTTTCCCATTCTGTAGGTTGTCTGTTTAATCTGTTGATAGGTTCTTTTCCTGTGCAGAAGCTCTTTAGTTTAACTAGGCCTCATTTGTCAATTTTTCTTTCTATTGAAATTGCTTTTGGCATCTGTATCATGAAATCTTTGCTAAAGCCTATGTCTAGAATGGTATTTCTAGGTTATCTTCCAGGGTTTTTATAGTTTTAGGTTTTACATTTAAGTTTTTAATCTATCTTGAGTTGATTTTTGTATATGGTGTAAGGAAGGAGTCCAGTGTCAATCTTCTGCATATAGCTAGCCAGTTATCCCAGCACCATTTATTAAATAGGGAATCCTTTCTCTATTGCCTCTTTATCTCAGCTTTGTTGAAGATCAGATAGTTGTAGGTGTGTGGCTTTATTTCTGGGCTCTCTATTCTGTTCCATTCCTCTATGCATCTGTCTTTGTACCAGTGTCATGCTGTTTTGATTACCGCAGCCTTGTAGTGTAGTTTGAAGTTGGGTAATGATGATGCCTCCAGCTTTGTTTTTTTTGCTTAGGATTTCTTTGGCTATTCAGGCTCTTTTTGGTTCCATATGAATTTTTAAATCTTTTTTTTTATTTTGTGAAGACTGTCATTGGTAGTTTCATAGGAATAGTATTGAATCTGTATGTTGCTTTGGGCAGGATCACCATTTTAACAATACTAATTCTTCATATCCATGTGCAAGAAATGCTTTTCCAGGTGTTTGTCTCATCTTTGATTTTGTTGAGCAGTGTTATATTATTCTTACTGTAGAGAACTTTCAACTCCCTCATTAGCTGTATTCCTAGGCATTTTATTCATTTTGTAGCTATTGTGAATGAGATTGTGTTCTTGATTTGGCTCTCAGTTTGGACATTGTTGGGTATAGAAATACTACTGACTTATATACATTGGATACTGAAACTTTGCTGAAGTTACCAGATCTAGAAGCTTTGGGGCACAGACTGTGGGGTTTTGTAGATATAGAATCATGTCATCTGCAAATAGAGATAGTCTGACTTCTTCTCTTCCTATTTGGATGCCTTTTCTTTCTTTCTCTTGCCTGATGCTCTGGCTAGTCAGAACTTCCAGTACTAGGTTGAATAAAAGTAGTGAGAGTGGGCATCCTTGCCTTGTTCTGGGTTTCAAGGGGAATGCTTCAAGCTTTTGTTTGTTCAGTACAATGTTGACTGTGGATTTGTCATAGATGGTCATTATTTTGAAGTATTTTCCTTCAGTGCCTAGTTTGAGGGTTTATAACATGAGGGGATGTTGAGCTTTATTGAAAGCCTTTTCTGCATCCATTGAGATGATCATGTGGTTTTTGTTTTAAGTTCTGTATATTTGATGAATCACATTTATTGATTTGTGTCTGTTGAATCAACCTTGCATCCCAAAGATGAAGCTTGATTGTGGCGGATTATCTTTCTTTTTTATGTGCTACTGGATTCAGTTTGCTAGTATTTTGTTGAGGATTTTTGCATAAGTGTTCATCAAGGATACTGGCTTGAAGTTTTCATTTTTTGTTGTGTCTCTGCTAGGTTTTAGTATCAGGATAATGCTGGCCTTGGAATGAGGGAGGGAGGAGTCCCTTCCCATCAATTTTTTTGAATAGTTTCAGTATGAATGATACCAGCTCTTCTCTCTACATCTGGGAGAATTTGGCTCTGAATTCATCTGGTCCTGGGCTTTTTCTGGATGGTAGACTTTTTATTATTGATTCAACTTTAGAGCTCATTATTGGTCTGTTCAGGAATTTTATTTCTTCCTGATTCAAATTTGGAAGGTTTCATGTTCCTAGGAATTCATCCACTTTTTCTAGGTTTTCTAGTTTGTGTGCATAAGGGATTGTGGTATATCTGTGGGGTCAATGGTAATGTCTCCTTTGTTTTTTCTGATTGTGTTTATTTGAATCTTCTCTCTTTTTTATTAGTCTAGCTAGCACTATATCAATCTTATTTATTCTCTCACAAAACCAATTCCTGGATTCATTGGTCTTTTGTATGTTTTCTTATGTCTGGATTTCCTTCAGTTTAGCTCTGATTTTGGGTATGTTGTATCTTCATTTTTGAGATGGAGTGTCACTCTGTTGCCCAGGCTGGAGTGCAGTGGTGTGATCTCAGCTCACTATAACCTCCACCTCTTGGGTTCAAGTGATTCTCCTGCCCTAACCTACTGAGTAGCTGAGACTACAGGCATGTGCCACCATGCCCAGCTGATTTTTCTGTGTTTTTAGCAGAGACGGGGTTTTGCCATATTGGCCAGGCTGGTCTCAAACTCCTGACTTCAGGTGATCCACTCACCTTGGCCTCCTAAAGTGCTGGGATTATAGGTGTGAGCCACCATGCCCAGCCTGTATCTTTGTTTTAATTAGTTTCAGCTAATTTCTTGATTTCTCCCTTAATTTCATTGTTTACCCAAAAGTCATTCAGGAGCGGGTTGTTTAATTTCCATGTAATTATATGGTTTTGAGCAATTTTCTTAGTATCGCTTCCTATTTTTATTGTGTTGATGTCCAAGAGTGTCGTTGGCATGATTTTGGTTATTTTGAATTTGCTGAGAATTGTCTTAGGATTGATTGTGTTTTCAATTTTAGATGTGCCATGTGCACGTGAGAAGAATGTATATTCTGTTGTTTTGGGGTGGAGAGTTCTGTAGATGTCTTCTAGGTCTATTTGGTCAAGTATTGAGTTTAGATCCCAAATGTTTTTGTTAGTTTTCTGCCTCAATCATCTGTCTAATACTGTCAGTGGGGTGTTGAAGTCTTCAGGTATTATTGTGTGGTTATTTAAGTCTCTTTGTGGGTCTTTAAGAACTTGTTTTATGAATCTAGGTGCTTCTGTGTTAGGTGCATATATATTTAGGATAGCTAGGTCTTCTTGTTGAATTGAACTCTTTATTATTATGTAATGTCCTTCTTTATCTTCTTTGATCTTTGTTGGTTTAAAGTCTGCTTTTTCTGAAATTAGAATAGCGATCCCTCTTTTTTTCTGTTTGCTTTGTAAATTTTTCTCCATCTCTTTACTTTGAGCCTATAGGTGTCATTGTATGTGAGATGAGTCTCTTGAAGACAGCATACAGTTGGGTCTTCCTTCTTTATCCAACTTGCCACTCTGTGCCTTTGCTTGGGGCATTTAGCCTGTTTACATTCATGGTTAATATTGATAAGTGCAAGTTGGATCCTATCACTATGCTGTTAGCTGTTATGCAGACTCTTTTTTGTAGTTGCTTTATAGTGCCAATGGTCTATGTATTTTGAGTGTGTTTTTGTGGTGACCAGTGGTCTTTCCTTTCCATATTTAGTACACGCTTAAGGGTTCTTGTAAGGAAGGTCTGTTGGTAATACATTTCCTTGGCATTTGCTTGTCTGAAAAGGATCTTATTTATCCTTCATTTATGAAGCTTAGTTTGGGTAGATATGAAATTCTAGGTTGGAATTTCTTTTCTTTAAGAATGCTAAATATAGGGCCCCAATCTCTTTTGGCTTGCAGGGCATCTCCTGAAAGTTCCACCATTAGCTTCATGGAGTTTCCTTTGTAGGTGACCTGTTCCTTCTCTCTAACTGCTTTTAGTATTGCTTCTTTCAATTTGACCTTGGTGAATCTGATAACTATGTGTCTTGAAGATGTTTGTCTTGTATATACTCACAGGTGTTCTCTGCATTTCCTGAATTTGAATGTTGGCCTTTTTAGCAAGGTTGGGACATTTTTCATGTTTTCCAAATGTTTTCAAATATGTTTTCCAAGTTGCTTGCTTTCTATCCCTCTCTTTCAGGGACACCAATGAGTCACAGGTTTGGTCCCTTTACATAATGCAATATTTCTCAGAGGTTTTGTTCATTTTTCTTTATTCTTTTTTCTTTATTTTTGTCTGACTGAGCTATTTCAGAGAACCAGTGTTCAGGCTCTGAGATTTGTTCCTCAGCTTGGTTGATTCTGCTAATACTTGTGATTGCATTATGAAATTTTTGAAGTGAGGTTTTCAGCTTAAATCAGTTTGGCTGTCCCTTAAACTGCCCATTTTGTCTTTCAGATCCTGTCCTTGGATTGGGTTACAACTTTCTCTTGAATCTCGATGATATTCATTCCTATCTATATTTTGAATTATATTTCTGTCATTTCAGATGTATCAGCCTAGTTAATAACCATTGCTGGGGAACTAGTGTAGTAATTTGGAGGTTAGAAGACATTCTAACCTTGTTGAGTTGCCAAAGTTCTTGTTCTGGTTCTTTCTCATCTGTGTGGGCTGATGTTCCTTCAGTCTTTAAAGCTGCTGTCCTCTGGGTGGAGTTTTATGCTTTCATCTTCTTTGATGTCTTTGGAAGTTCACCTGGAATAATGTGAGTTCATTCAACTGACTTTGCTTCTGGAAGATTTTAGGGAGCCAAGTATCAGCTCAGCACTCCAGGGCTGTGTGCTCTAACTCTTGGGGCTGGTACCAGGCTACTGGCTTTGTTCTCTGGCCTATTGAGATTAGAAACCTGCTGCACTAGAGGGATGAAGGTGTCCCCCATCTGCTGGCCAGAATGGATGCTAGTTTGTTGGGTAGTGCTGATGCATGGTGCAGGCCAAAGTGCTTTGTCAGGGCAAGGGAAGTGGAATCCATGCTTGCTCACTCATGCCAGCAGCCACAGTAGTGTGGTTCCCTGCACACATGTCAGCTGGGGCAGGGTAACAGTGGGAGAAGGGCATACTGCTTGCACCAACAGTCATGGAGCTTGGCAAGGACAGGAGTAGGGAGTTGGCTGGGGCTGATTTGCTGGTGTCTGTGCTTGCACTCACTCCAACAGAAGCAGTGGGGTCTGGCATGTTCAGTCCCAGAGCACAGTGGAGGCAGGGCCAGTATCTGTGCATGCCTTCACGCAGACAATGGCAGTATGACCAGGTGCCCATACATCAGCAGGGTAGGGAGGGGATGTGGTGTGTACTTGTGCTGATGATAGTGGCACAGTGGGGTGTGTGCACCCATGTACACTGGTGAAGGAAGGGAAGCAACGTCCATATATGGGTGTATGTCAGCAAAACAGTGGGCATTGGCTGTGTGTGAGTGTGTGCTAACAATGCAGCAAGGTGGTAGGGCGGGGGGTGGGGTTGGGGAGGCTGCAGTGATTGGTGAGTGTGGGTGGGCTGGTGAGTGTCGATGGAGGCCAGTCTGCTGGAGGTCTCCCATGGTCAAGTGAGGTCTGCCACTGAAGGAGTTATGATGAAGGCCTCTGGGAAGCACCCTGGTTGGGCATCCAAGATTGTGCTGCAAGAAGGTATGGCCAGGCTACGGCCCTGGGAGAGGCCAGCAGACAGGGGTCACTCATATCAGACTGACTCTGTTTCACAAGCAAGACCATGCCATGGCTCAGTGCAGGTTTGACAGTCCCCCTAAGGCTTAAATCTCCTAGAGGAGCATGGCAGGCCTTGGGGAATGGGCATCCCTGCCCATGCTTCTTCACAGATGTTCCTGCACCAAACCTCTGGGCTCTGCACAGACTGGAGTCCTGCCCTTACCACCACTCTAAGTAGCTCTTCCTGCTAGCTCTCCATGGGCATTATGGGGTTTCCTGCTGCCTGAATTCCAGAGATTAGTGGCAAGAGCAGGTCACTTCTAACCTGTTCAACTCACCCCTTTTCCAGGAGTAGCAGGGGGCCAGAAACAAGTCCTGGTGCTTGGTAGTCCTATACAGGGTTCCCAGCTTCCTCCCTCTTCAGCCCAGTGTCTGCATCATCCTTCCGTCCACTCTTAATGCGTTCCCTCCAAAGATCTGCTCAGAGTGTACCAGTCTTACTGACATCTCAGTCTCCTGGTGGGAGATGTTCCTCCTGGCTATGTCTAGTTAACCATCTTGGCTCCTCTTCTGAAAGATCAGGGATTAGAATTGCTCCAGGACCCCAGGCACATATAATGAAGACACCCTCTGTTTCTTCAGGGTTCTCCAAAAATCAGCTTTTTACCTTATAAAATAAATAAATAAAAAATTCCAAATAAATTAAAAACTGAATGTGAAAAAAGTAGAAATTTTTAGTATATAAATATGCATCTTTATGACATCAGGGTAGGGAAAAATCTCTTAAAACATTATAAAAGCAAAAATCACAAAATAAAATATTGATATTCACTCCATTAACTTTTTAAACTTCTCACCTTCAAAAATATCATAAACAGGCCAGGCCCAGTGGCTCATGCCTATAATCCTAGTACTTTGGGAGGCCAAGGTGGGTGGATTATTTGAGGTCAGGAGTTTGAGACCAGTCTGGCCAACATGGTGAAACCCCACCTCTACTAAAAATACAAAGATTAGCTGGGCATGGTGGTGGGCGCCTTTAGTCCCAGCTACTCTGGAGGCTGAGGCAGGAGAATGTTTGAACCCAGGAGGTGGAGGTTGCAGTGAGCTGAGTTCACACCACTGCACTACAGCTTGGGCAACAGAGGGAGACTCTGTCTCAAAAAAAAAAAAAAAAATATATATATATATATATATATACACACACACACAAACACACACACACACATATATATATATGAAACAAAATGAAAAATAACAGATTAAGGGTTAATAAGCAGAATACATAGATATTCTAGAAAACAATAAAATGAATAAATACCAAACCATATAATAAATAAATAAATAAATAGCCTTACTAGGGGAACAAAACAAAGTATATGTAACTCACAGAAAAGAAAAAGCAAAGATCATTAAATATAAGAAATTACACCCAATGTCAATATAAATCAAAAAAATAAAATAAAACGAGATATCACTTGGATTGATAACAATTTTAAAGACTTACAACACGAATTTTTGGCAAGGTAGTAAGAAATAGGAATACACTGATGGTGGGGTTCTATATTGGTACCAACACCCTGGAGAGCGGTTTAGAAATTCCTAGTAAAGTGGAAAACATATACACATCAATGGCCAAAAAATTTCACCCATAGATATCAACTCTAGTGGAGCAATTCTCAAAGTTTGGCCTCTGCACCAGTAGTTGCATCTCCTGAGGGTTTGTTAGAAATTTAGATTCTTGGACCCACACATTCCATCTGAATCAGGAGGTCTCGGGGAGGGGCCAGCAATCTGTGTTGTCACAATCACTCCAGCTGATTCTATTGCACAACCAAAGCTAGAGAAACCTTCACACATGTGCTCCTGAAGACATGTACAAGAAGGTTCATGGAGGAATTGTATGTAATCACTAAAAAAGGTATGAACCACCCAGCTGATCCTCTCAAAAGAATGGAAACATAGGCTGCAGTAACCAAAACAGCAGAGTACTGATACAAAAATAGACACATAGATCAATGGAGAAGAAAAGAACCCAGAAATAAAGTTGCGCATCTACAGCCATTTGATCTTTGACAAAGTCAACAAAAATAAGCAATGGGGAAAGGAATCCCTATTCAATAAATAGTGCTGGGATAACTGGCTAGCCATATTCAGAAGAATGAAACTGGACCCTACCTTTCACCACATACAAAAATTAACTCAAGATGGACTAAAGATTTAAATGTAAGACCTCAAATTATAAGAATCCTAGAAGAGAAGCTAGGAAATACCATTCTGGATACCAGTTTGGGGAAAACATATTATGACTAAATCCTCAAAAGTAATTTCAACAAAAATAAAAATTGACAAATGGAACCTAATTAAACTGAAGAGCTTTGGCACAGCAAAAGAAACTATTAGCAGAGTAAACAGGCAACATACAAAATGGGAGAAAATATTCACCAACGATGCATCTGACAAAGGTCAAATATCCAGAATTGATTAGAAACTTAAACAGTTGGTGTTAATAACTTAAACAATTGAACAAACAAACAAACAAAAAAACATTAAAAATGGTCAAAATACATGAACAGACACTTCTCAAGAAACATAGACATTTGGCCAACTCACACATGAAAAAATTGTCTAAATCTCTAATCTTCAGACAAATGTAAACCAATGAGATACCATTTCACACCAGGCAGAATGGCTATTGTTAAAAAGTCAGAAATAATAGATGCTGGAAGGCTGTGGAGAAAATAGAATGCTTATATACTGATGGTGGGAATGCACTGTGGAAATTGGTCTGGATATTTCTCAAAGAGCTTAAAACAGAACTATGATTTGACCTGGCAATGTCATTACTGGGTGTTTATTCAAAAGAAAACAAATGATTTTACCAAAAAGACACATGCACTCACATGTTATTCACAGCACTATTCACAATAGCAAAGACATGAAATCAACCTAGGTGCCATCAGTGGTGGATTGGATAAAGAAAATGTGGTACATATACATGATGGAATACTACACAGCTATTAAAAAGAATGAAATCACATCCTTCAGAGCAATATGAATGCAACTGGAGGCCATTATCCTGAGCAAATTAACACAGAGACAGAAAACGAAATGCCACACGTTCTCACTTATAAGTGGGAGCTAAACCTTAGGTATTCATGGACATAAAGATGGGAACAATAGACACTGGGGACTACTAGAGGGAAGAGATAGGGAGAGGGGCAAAAGGGTTGAAAAAATAACTACTGGGTATTATGCTCAGTACCTGGGTGAGGACTCATTCATACCCAAACCTCAGCATCATGCAATATACCGTGATAACAAACGTGCATGTGTATCCCCTGATTCTAAAATAAAAGTTGAAAAACATAAAAAGAATGAATAATAAACTCTGGGGTATTCATTCCATGGATTGTTCTACAGTTATTGGAATGAATGAACTAGTTCTGTCTATCAATAAGGATAAAATTGAAAACCAACGTTGAATAAAAAAAATCAAATGACAAAAGATTACACCTTATGATGTTATTCATGTACATTTTTAAACTGAAAAGAAAGGTAGATGTATTACTCATGTCTTTAATAATTTAAAGTACCAAAACCCATAAGAAGATGTTACACCAGCATCAGAAGGATGGTTACTTCTGGCAGAGGAATGGGGAAGTGAGGCAAAGGGATTAATGAATAATGTAGAGGTTTAACTAGATCTAAAGTAACTTTATATCTTACGAAAATTTTAAAGAAAACATGGTGAATGATAGCATCATTTAAAATTGAGTAATTGGCCGGGCGCGGTGGCTCATGCCTGTAATCCCCAGCACTTTGGGATGCCAAGACGGCCGGATCACGAGGTCAGGAGGTTGAGACCATCCTGGCTAACACGGTGAAACCCAGTCTCTACTAAAAATACAAAAAACTAGCCGGGCGCGGTGGCGGGCGCCTGTAGTCCCAGCTACTCGAGAGGCTGAGGCAGGAGAATGGCGTGAACCCGGGAGGCGGAGCTTGCAGTGAGCCGAGATTGCCCCACTGCACTCCCGCCTGGGGGACAGAGCGAGACTCTGTCTCAGAAAATAAATAAATAAAATTGAGTAATGGATCCATAGAAGTCTGCTGTTATTTTTTGTACCTTTTTCTTTTTGAAATATTTGATAATTTTCACAAATATCTTAAAGATATAATAGCCCAGGAAAAAAAAAAAAAAAAAACTATACCATAGGCAAGTGTTTTCTTACATACTGCCAGTGCTTCTTCGTGTGCATTCCACGAATATTAAATGTCAGCAAAGGTCTCTGCAATCCCTGAGATTAAAAAGAATTATTTCAAACCCCAATCCCACAGCTTGTGAAATCCTAAATAAAAAGATATGTACATAGATACACAGTTTCTTTAGCTTTTAATTTCTTTCTTTGTTTCCTCATGGAAAATCTATGCTGCCTATAGATTTAGGTAGATATCTCAAGATTCAAATTAAGTTTGCCTCTAAATTGCTTATCTAGGAAATTTAAAAAAAACCTAAGGACTTAAAGGCAATGGACGCAGTGAAAAGTGGTAATAATTAAAACAGATAGAATAATTGGAGATCTATATACAGAATAGCAGGACACATGTAGAATACCAGTCAACTGTTTCTTGCTCTGAAAATAATAGCTATGGAGACAAGAACTCCACATACTGCCATTTGTAGGATACACCCAATGAAATGGATGGCTTCCCATAAGGTAAGTACAGTTAAAAGACCACAATTCAACAATCTCCAGCCCCAAATAATTTAATTTATTTCTTTTTAAATCAGTTTTATTGAGGGATCACATACAATAAAATTCATCAGTTTTATATGTAAAATGTGATGAGTTTTGACCAATGTATATGATCATATAACTACCACCACAATAAAAATACAGAACATTTTCATTACCCCAAAAGTTCCCTCATGTCCCTTTGCAGTCAAATTTTTCCTCTAGTCCCCAGCTTCTGGCAACTATTAATCTGCTTTTGTCACTAGAGTTTTGTTTTTCAAAAAATTCTCATAACTGGAATTGTATAGTATATATTTTTTATTCTTTCACTTAGCATAATGTTATTGAGATTCATTGATGGTGTTCTCTGTATGAGTAGTATATTCTTTTTTTTTCTATATCTGTATGCCACTATACAGATAGGCTACAATGTAAAATGTCTTAGTCTTAAATATGAATGGATCAGCTAACACTTAAGAAAAGTCTCCTACATTAAAAAAAAAGAGGAGGTGCAACATAGTAAATGAAAGAGGGGGGCAAACATAGAAGAACAAATAAATCAAGGGAGAGAAAAAAGTTTTGTAAAAGAATTTAATGTATATTATCAGAGATTTGAGAATTTTTTTCTCTTACATAAGAGAAAAATACTTTGAGAAAGGAAAAATACAAAGAAATAAGAAACCACTCTCAAAATTTTAAATACTATTTTTAAAAGGAAGTTGAAAGGTAAAGTCAGATAAAGTAAAAGAAATTTCCAAAACATAAAAATACAGGAAAATCTAAGAGGTGGAATATTTAAAAGATTAATGAAGGTAGTCTAATATCCAATTAATATTAATCCCAGAACAAAAGAATGGAAAAATAAAGAGAAGAAAATTATCACAGGAAAATGTCATGGAATTGAAGGATACAAAATGTCTAGATTGAAAAAGACTCATTGACTGCCTGGGATCAGGAATGAATAAACACCTACAACAAACTACATCACTGTGAAATTTCAGAACATGGATGCTAAAAAAGAATACCTGAGAAGCTTCCAGAGGAAAAAAAAATAAAATCAGATTTAGTGCAAAGGTTCAAGAATAAAATGACATCAGACTTCTCATCAGCAACAGTCTTCAAAATTCAGAGGGAAGGGGAAGTTACTAAGCATTCTGAAGTCAATGAAGCTGTTAGCCAAAAGTAGAATAGAAGAAATAAATGCAAATAAGCAGAAAATTAACTTACCATGTTCTCTTCTTGGTAAGCCCATTAGGACTTGTCCTAATGCTGGGACTTTGGTTCTAGTGCTCTAGCAGTAAAATAAGAGAGAAAGGGTGGGGACAGGGATTAATTTCAGAAAAAGAAAGCAAAGAATCCTTCCCAGAAAAATCAAAACTGAATTCTTAGGATAAAACCCAGTCCAGTTGGAGAAGGAGGACTGAGACACTGAAAGGCAGATCGTAGGAAAAACAGAAATTCGATAGAACAATTATATGATGAACATTTGAAAATGATTAAAATTTTGTGGCTGGAAAATTATGCAAGCAAAAACTGACCCAGTTAGTTACTCCAGGAAAAACAAAGCGCTTTATAAGAAAAAGATGAAATTCTGGTACACTATTTGGCTCAGCAGTAAACAATATTTACAAATCACGATAATACAATTACTGATTATGATTTAACACAATTAAAATGTCATTGATCATCAAGAAATTAATAAATATTGTGCAAAGTAGATTAATCAGGACATCAACTTGTATAGGGATAATATTTAGAAGGAACAGATAAGAGTTAAAAATGGTTTCCAATGGAAAGATACAACTGGGATGTGAGGAAGGACTGGGCCAGCAACTGCTGTATTCTAGTATACACCTCTTAGTATTGCTTGATTTTTAAATATAGCATGTATTATTCTTATAAAAATTCTAATGTTTAGTTTCAAAGTTCTACCAAAATTTGGGGCTGCTACGGGAGAATGATCCTTTAAAATAAATTACAGAACAGATTTTAATGTTTAATAAGAATCTTTACAATAATAATAAATATTCATTGAGTGCTTCTAAATTTCCAGGCCCTCTTCTAAGTTTTCTATGTGTATTAGCTGATTTAAAAGGACAAAGAAATTTACTCTAGGGCCTCAAATACAGGGAAGACATGCCTTATTTAAAATTGAAAAATCCTGATGTGTAAAGCAAAAGGGAATCTGGTCTTCTTTTTATATTCCCACCTTCATCTAGCCCTTAGCATTTAGTATCTGAACTATAAAAAGTGCCTTCTAGTTGCCTGATCCCCAAACTTCCCCTTTTTTAATCTATTTTACACAAGCTACCAGACTAACATTCCCCAAACACTATGCTGGTTTAGTTGCACCTCTGCTCAAAAGTCATCAGTGGCTCCACTTCATCTAGCGAATAAAGTACAATCTTAGCATGTCATTTAAATTTCTGCTGGGGCTCTTTTCAACTATCTTCCTTTTATAGTTTCAAGTTTCATCAAACTAGTCCTTTTGTAAATATGGACTAGTTACCTTTCTCCAACATGCTTTGTGCTTTGTACTCTCTTATGTCATACCTTGCACCTAAAATGCTTCTGCTCTCCCAAAATTCACTTAACAAATTGATAGCCCATTCTTCAAAGTGCAGTTAAGGCATCTCGAGCTCTATCTACACTGCAATCCTCAGTCACAAAGGCAGAAATGATTTCTCCTTCAACTGCATGCCAGCACCAATGATGATCAACCTGAGTTTCTCTGTTGGCCATCCCCTGGCCAATTCTATGCCCTGCTCAATGCCACTGACTGCATCACAGATTTTTCCCTTTAAGTTGTTTCCTGTTCCCTTCCTGCTCTAATGCTATGTCTGTGACAGTAGCTGCATCCATCCACGGCCACAGATCCCAAATTGTGGCCTCTCTTTGTGATTCCAGTTCTCCCTGGGTTCTAATAACTCCGTATTACCATTATTTGTTTAGCCCTAGAGTTACAGTGGTTACCCACTGTTGCTATAGTCTTTTGCTTTAATTTTTCCTTAACCCTATCTGCATCTCTGCAAGCAGACTCATCATTAAATTCG
This sequence comes from Rhinopithecus roxellana, assembly GCF_007565055.1. Classification (NCBI taxonomy): domain Eukaryota; kingdom Metazoa; phylum Chordata; class Mammalia; order Primates; family Cercopithecidae; genus Rhinopithecus; species Rhinopithecus roxellana. The sequence goes on from NC_044557.1 coordinate 80,806,265, forward strand.
TAAGCCTATGAAATAGAAAGCCACTAAGGAGAAAGAGCTAGATGAACCATCTGGAGTAAATTCTGTGGCCCGCCAGTACTCTGGCCCATATGACATTCATCTATCTCTCATTGCCTTCTATCGTAATATATGTCTGATTTACCCAAAGACTATGAGTCTCATAAGTAAGGAGACCATACTTGACTCATTTTTGCTATTTAGGTGCCTGGTCATAATAGATTTTCAATAAATGATTGGGAAGTCAATGATTCTTAACGTGCCTATTTAATGCACTCCACAAAGATATGGTAATTACCAGTCCCTGAATAGGAGATGATTTTCACATAAACTTTCTGTTCTTAGATGTCACTCTGATTAGGATTATTAAAGGAACACAGTCCTGACAACAGTGAACAAAGAGGGGGAAATAGACAATTCTGAGAAGAGAGCACTTTGAACCAGAGATGTGTGAACCCAGAAGCATTTTGAGATTGGCATCATGTCTTGAACTAGTTTTCAAAGGAATCAGACTTGGCCAAACCCAAAGAGAACTTTGCCAAGCACTTTTCCCCTTAATTTTTAAACCCATGTGTATTTTAAGGGAAATTCAATCCATATGTTTCTGATTCATTTACACTTAACTCATCAAAATATTGTTTTGTAAGAGTTATTTGATGTCCCAGTCTTTTGAGCATTTGTGCAGAAATGCCTTCCCCCTCTTAGAAATAAAAACCTTTTGGCAAGTCATACACAAAAATTGATCCCTGAAAAGTTCGAAGTCATTTCAAACCTCAAGGCCCACAAGGCTCTGGTGATTCCTTACTGGATCTGGTAGGACTCCTATCTCTGTAGAACTCTGAGGGCTTTTGCTGAAGAGACACGTGGTTGCATAGGGATGGAAGTCCGACCCAGC